>NW_026623210.1:1200000-1842992 GCF_028827555.1 Penicillium brevicompactum
TGTGTTCTGAAGATCGAAGGACTCGGGAGACGAGTATTACTCCTGGGCAGCGCGGTAGGAAATGCCGTCTGTCTAGCCCTGGTGGCTGCACTCGGGACTCAACCGCAGAACCTGATGGCGATGCGTGGCTCCGTGTTCTTCATCTTTTTGTTTCACTTCAGTTACATCATCGGATATGGTGCGATTCCATATTTATACACCACAGAGATTGCGCCTCTGCATTTACGAACAACTATCAACAGCATCAGCATCAGCTGTTCCTGGGCTATCAATATCCTGATTACTCTGGTCACCCCCATCGCATTCAATAGCATGGGACAGACATACTTTGTCATATTTGCAGGTTGCAACGCGGCAATGGTGCCTATCGTTTACTATTTCTTCCCCGAGACCGCTGGTCGGAGTCTCGAAGAAATGGACAAAATATTTGCCCTTTCGAAGGGAATACGCGACTGTGTGAATGTTGCACGGCTTCTTCCTCCAGGACAAGCCACCGACTTATCGTCTGAGAAAGACCTCGGGCCGAATTTCAAATGTCCTGAGCTTCAAATGCGCGAGGTACACTCCCCTTGAGTAGTTCCGAGGTCTGGTAGAGCTTTCAAAGCAGCGCTTGAAAGGCTCGTGTGCAGTTTGTGAATATAGAAGAACCTTTATGGAATCAAGAAGCCTTCCAATTTCCGAATAGTGAAATGTTCAAATATTAGCATCATCTCCGTGCAACTAACACTGGTTATTTTGCTCCCCTTCGAAGCCTGGTAATGCAAAACATCCAAACTTGCCAAGCCTCGGGATTTACATGCTCTTCGTCACGTGATTGTCGAAACGAGCCTCGGCTTCAAAGCTCAATTCACCTTTCAATTTGGTGAGACCATTCCTGAGTACATTGAATGTTGCTCAGTCGAGCTAGCTTTTGTTGTAATCATCGTTGTATCTCCGAAGAACTTTTTATTACAATCTAAACAAACAAAAAAACATGTAGTAAATAAAACAAAAATTGAACAAAACGACATAGACTTGCCAAACTTGTGTATCAAGGCTTATTCAGTTGTTCCTTGCGGAAGAACATGAAGAAGCCAACGGGAATTGCCAGCTGGCAGCCCAAGGCGATCCAGAACCATGGTTTTGAGATACCCTCCACTATGCCCGCCGAGAAATCCGGAAACACATCCCCCGGCCCATCCCGATTTGGAGCGGTGGCACGGGCAACCAAAGTTGTAACCGTGCCAATCAGCTGTGCTGCGCAAAGCGACGCGGCGATATGAATACGGGTGAGGGTCTGTAATAGGATCATACCGAATCCTACCCCTTGGATCGAGTCCAAAACTCCCAACCATAGCCAGACTGCCCGAGCACCGATGGCGTATCCTTGTGGTCCACCGACCATCCAGGGAACCCACCACCCAATCCCGGATGTGCTCCAGAGCATCTGCGCCCATCGTGGAGCACCTAGTCCAATAGCAAAAATTGGTACGATCCATGAATGAGTTTTGGATCGCCAGGCGAGTATTGCGAGAAGGATGTACCAAACTCCAATGAAGAAAGCCACGGCGAGAAGGAAGGCTCCCCAACGTGGTAGATACTTGGATCCCCAGAAATAGTTCCAGTTTCGCTGGTAAGGCATGCTGAGGAAATAATTTTGCAGAACAATGGACACCGAAAACCAGATAATGATTCTGCGCCGGAGGATGCTTTTGTAGAAAGCTGGGATCTTGCCTGGGGTTTGACGGTAATAACTGGGGAGCCCGGTAAACAGTGCCACTGCCACGATAATCAGAAAAACTCCAATTGGCATTGTGATAGCTGCGGCAGTTCCCGCGGACTCGACAATTCCATTGCCGTTTCCTGCAGCCATCTCAGCGCCCCAGAAAAAGAGTGCAGCAATGTAAAGATTCTGTGTGCCTTGGATGATGCACGCACGATATACCCACGACTCAATCTTTGAGCCACCTATGACACCGTTAGAAGACAGCCAAGTAAAATATAGATTGGGTACACACCATCATCTCCAAAGTTGAGGGAGAAGAAAAGATATCCACTGGAGGATCCAATGATGTATAAGGCAGTCGCCACATGATATGCCCACTTTTGACCGGTACCAACAGGAACGAAAGCGGCAATACCAATGACAAAAAATGCAATGCCGTATAAGACGAAAGGTAGGGAAAGAAGGTAGGCCGATGGGACGCGTCGGAATGCAAGCCACCATGCACAAGTTGTGACGATGTATATACTTCCCATCACGTACAGAATGACTGGACTTTGACCTGCTCCGGAAGTGAGGAGAGTGATCTGGGAAGAATTGGCGGCCATGATTTGGCCCAAGGCGAGAAGGATCGAGTAGACTGGCCAATCAAACACGCGGGCAAGCATCCATCGTTGAATGATGGGCGGTCGCTGGGATTTTTGAGGCCGCAAGAGCTCCTGCGTAGACAGGTCTTCCCAATTGGATGCATCATCGTCAAAATCGCCATCCGCATGGTCGCTCAGGGACGGTGAGCTCCGAGATCCAACATAAGGGGATGGGCTCCGACTGGATCTACGGCCCAGCTTGATTTGGCGTTGTTCATTGGCCCATTCTTTCTCGCTGTTGACAATATAATCCTCGATACAAAGATCGCTCTCCGAGTTCTTGCCGGTCAATCTCTGCAGCATACCTTGGAAGTAGCGTGCATACTTTCCGGTTTCGTCTTTGAAAGTGGGATCTGCGTTCTCCAAGGCGAAGCTTTGGCGTGTACCTTTGATTTGGTCCACGCTCAAAACAGAGGACGACCTTAGCCTGCCCCTTCGTGATGCCGAATGAGCAATGTCTATACCGAGTCCTGCTGCGGTCGGAGGTTGCGCCAAAGTTCCCGAGAGAGACCGCCCTCGTCGAGACTCTTCCGTGTCGTCGTTTGAAGATGATGAAAGGGCACGCAGCTCTTGTTCCACAATCGCCTGGGCCTCCGCTGATGTTATTGGCTGCTCATCTGGATCGGCGATTTCCTCGAGCCTGGGAGTCAAAGCCGTGCCTTCATGTAGAACTGTTCTTCCCGGTCGATGGCCAGGACCCGATCGGACACCAAGTGAAAGGGTGCGATTCAAGACCTCATCTGGAATACGCGGCGGTGAGGACCTCGGGATGGGATTCATGTCGTCAAAACTTGGACTAGGTGTTCGGGCAGATGATAACGAAACCTGGCTGAAGTTCCGAGTGTGCAATATACTCGATCGTTTCTTGCGAGAAGGGTCATTCTCCTGCTCGTGCATGCGGATCGAACGTAATTGCAAGTGATCAAGATCCTCCACCCACCGAGCCACAGGGAACCGTTGTTTAGCTGAACTTGCTCGCATCAAAGCGCGATCCTTCTGCTTTGATGCTATCGCACTTTCAATTGCTGATTTGAACTGCTTTTGGAGATGCTTAACTGTCATGGACTCGACCGGGAACCACCAGCCGGGCATCTGTCCAAGTCCACCGACCAAAGCCCCAACGCCGAGGGCACCTTTCCGGCCGAACTCCACTGCGACCAAGCCGAACGGTTCGTCGCGTGAGGGGATTAGTGCAAATTCAGCTCCAGTAAATATGAAGGGAGGCAGAGCAGTAAATTCGGGCTTTGAGAACACCCGCTGAGGGTAAACGGTCATCATCTCCTGCAATTTCAAAGCAGCGAACTTGCCGTACATGTCAATGACGGGACCGATGCAAATCAACTGGACGTTGGAATGTCGCTCCAAAATCGCGGGGAAGACATCTGCGATAAGGTCCACGCCCTTTTGGACTGACCACCGACCGACAAAGACGAACAACTCGGCAGTGGGATCGATTTCAAGCCCTGCCCACTTCTGCGCTTGACGGCGGTCCTCGCCACGAGAATCTTCATAGGCCTGATCAACTTCAATGACCTGGCGTGCTTCCGCCTCAGGGTCCCATGGCTCTGTGTCGGATGGGTCTGGATTAGGGAGCTTTCCAATTTCCTTCAAGCCCCAGAAGATAGGGTATCTCGCATACGAGCGATCGCCATATTTGTTGGAAACACCAACGGCACCGAAGCCATGTTGGTGAATCCGGAGATAGCTGGCTCCAGCGTGTAGCAGATTGAAAACCTCTCCGAATTGGACGTATTTGCGGATAATAGCGACATCAAGATTGAACACTTTGCTTATCTCTTCCATCTCTTTGTCGTCGCGTAATGGCCACAAGCCCTGGAATTCAGCATTGTGCAGTGATAGGCAGCAGGGAATTGTCTCCGGAAGTAGGTAAAGCGGTGCCACTGCACCATGATAGTCGTTGATGTGATAAATGTCTATTGTTCCCGAGAAGCGCTTGATTGTCTCAGCTATACAGCTGTTCCAGGCACTGTAGTAGATCGCACTCTCGAGATCGTCCATCCGAGGAGGATAAGGATCCGACTTTGTTTGCTGACGGAAGATGGGGGCATCGAGGAGCACGTAAGTGATATTTCGCAACCTGTGATACTGGACTTGGACTTCGTAGACAGTGTCAACGATCGTAACGGTCATTGGCTCTCCAAGGGTGTCAATGGGATAGTCAACCCCTCCGACACATGGTACAACCCAGATCAAGTCATGATGGGGAAGGTTGTTGCCCATTAACTGGGCCATGACACCGAGTCCACCAATCTTGATTTTGATCTTCCAGTCTTCAATGTCATACTCCATGGTTGCCAACAACACGGTCCGCTTTTTCTTTGCCACGCCAGCGACAGCCAAAGGTAGCACGCCCGCAGTGTTTGCAAGTGCCATTTCTGTCATGGGATTCCCAATGTTGTCTTCACCGTCAATCTTTTCAAAACCTTGACGTGGCCGCAGAAAGGCAGGGAGGAAATGGAGTGGAAGACTGACACCAGTGCGGTTGAAACTGATGTGGTAAAATGCCCCCATGTAAATCCAAACACTGATTCCGGCGGATGTTATTGGAATTGTCCACAGCAATATGTACAGTACTTGCTGGTGGAAGCGCAGACCGACCGGAACGAGCTCGAAGCGCATGTTTCCATCATTCAGTTCCATTCGGTAGGCCATGTAAGGTGCCGGTGGGAACTGGGAGAAGTTGACCACGTTGTCAGCGACCGAGAGCGAGTCAGGTTGCAAGCGATTTAATCGACTGCTGTTGAGGGTGTCGCCGAATACGAAGGTGCGATCAATTTCTTTGTCAGGATTGACTCCCCATACATTCACTTGGAATGTAGATGGCCACTCGGCTGATAGGTGAAACTTCCAAGTACCCTGGCGGTCATTGGAGAAGGCGTTTCTGAGCCCGGTGTCCTTGCCAAAGCCATTGAAGTCACCAAAGGCAAACAGGTGAGGGAATCGTCTTTGAGCCTTGCCAGGTTTTCGAGTGTCCATGTGTTGAATGTGTTGTCCACTTCCAGCCGCTTTGCTCCAGTACTGCAGAATAACATGATCTCCGTCCCATTCCTGCTTCTTGGCACCAGACCAAGGAAGATTGCTAATCTGAGTTGAGCCCCCGGTGTACGCTCTCCAGGTGCTCCAGGAACTCCCCCAATTCGTCGTGTATCGCCATTTATCTGCACCAGGAGCTTTATGGTTCACCAAAAAGCCGTCTTTCTCGGAGAACTTGGTGAGTCCGGTGTCAGTATAGTTTGCTAGCATCGGGAATACCATGGGATTGTCTTTGCGCCCGATGCGAAACACCAAACGATCAACGGAGTTTGTGAAACGAGATTTTGTCGCCGTCGAAGCATTCTTGACTGCCAGGACATGGATTCCATGTGTGACGTTGTCAAGTGTCGCTTTCCAGGACCATGCGGTTGGAATTTGGCCAGTGTATTTTAGCTTTTCGGCTTCAACCATCTCACAAGACACGTTTTCTGCATTCAAGTTCACTGCAGTCCCACTTTGCGTTGTCGACGATATGGCCAGACTTTTGGTGACCGTGTCGCAGTCAAGTTTCTCCGAGAATCGCAGCTCGATTTCCACACTCTGCTCTTCTGTGGCGGTGGTGTTTGACTCGACCCTCGCGTCATGACCGGGAACAAACTTGGTCATAACCACAGGAGGAGGAACCCATTGTGCTTTTGGCACATAGGCGCGGAACTCAAATGGCTTTAGCGTGGCTCGCTTTAAGCAGCCATTGGTGTCCTGTGAGCCATGAATCCCTAGCTTGACCTGACTCGACTCCAACGTAAGCTCGTCGAAAGGTGCCAGCAAATTTCTGACTTGAGTTCCTTCTTCAAAAGGTGCGAGTAAACTCTTCACGGGTGATGTGCAGTCAAAATCGTACGTGACCGAGCTGTTCTCATTGTGGTAGACCAACCAAACTGCAGACTGTTTGGTCGCGTTGAGTTCATTCACTTCGGGGTAGTTGTCGCGAAGAACACTCCATATTCCCAATTCGGTGTCGGTGCCACCAGACCCTGGGAGATTGACATTGTGGATCTTTTTGGATAAGCTTTGAAGATAGTATCCATCCTTGAGCGAAGGGAACTTCTCACGAAGATAGTAGAATGCCTTGATGATATTGCGGACGGGATGTGTGGGGTCACGGTGATCCATGCTGACCTCGTCATCCTCGCAGCCAATCAACGCCGCCTCAACGGGGAACTCATTGTATTGGCTCGAGCCCAGTCCGTAACATCCCTGCATCTGCCAAGAGGGTGCTGAAGTCATTGGCTGTCGGCCAAATATGCCAAGAGGACTGGTGCTGTCAAGAACATAGAGTGCTTGCTCCTCGCCCCATAACAAAACTGGGATCCCAGGCATATGAATTGAAGTGATGAACTGCCCGAGCAGCATCTTCTCCGTGCCTTGTTTGAGAGAAGACCAGCGGAATGTATCCTGGTTAGAGGTTCCCATCATATGCCTTGGGTCAAACTTCCCAGTGTTCGCGTTGGTAAGGTCGTTCGTGATCAGAATGTCGTTCCAGGCATCGACAAAGTTGACACTTAGATCACCCGGTGCTGTGAAGTTGCCATCCATCCCCAGGAATCTGGTCAGAGCACGATAAATGCTGTAGTGAAAGACCGCTGCATCTGCGCCGTGTTTATCGGGCTCTCGGAGAAAATACCGATCACTCGAAATGTTGGTGAGAGAAACCGCCTCGGTTTGATTCTGCGGTCTCATATCTGGCTCACGCCCGCGACCCAGGAAGATCGACGCGTATGAGTTGCTTGCCGTCAACTCGCCCCCTATGAAGAAGTTGTTCTTGCCCAGGCTAGCCGCACATTCACGAATGGCTTGAGAGCTGCTCACAAAAGCATCCACTGTGATCTGTCCCGCTTTATCGAAGCGAAGCGCATCAATGTCCAGGGAGGTCATTAACATGCAGGTGAAATGCTCTATCTTCTCCCTGACAGATGGGATCCATTCTCGCAACCGATCTTGTACCAAGCCTGCTTTGGCCAAAGACTTCTGCCAGTCGGGCGTGAGACTCACGGAGTCGATGGCGCCGTACTAGAAATTGGTCAGAGTGAGCTGTAGGACAGTGTGTGGATACTTACCTGATCAAATTCACTGTCATAGCAGCCCTTCAACTGTGCGAGGAGGTCATCGGAGGTGTTTGAGACGGGATATCCGAGTTCGCCGTAAAATGTGGGATACTTGCATTCCTGCTTGTATTGATCACTGGGGGCAAAATCGAAATATCTCTCGTCTCCTTTCCAGACCGTCTTGTATTCGAGGGGGCTCAGAGGGGCGCTGCTGTTGAGAAAGCCTTCGAATCCGAGCAAATCTGCCATACTGATCGCAACATTATCAGCGTGGATGTTGGTTCTTGGGGAAGATTCTCACTTACGTGCCATAGGTGCTGTCGATCATCACGTACATCCCTCGTCGATGAATTTCATCGATTGCAGATCTCCACTGTTTGATTGTGCCATAGTGTTTGTCCAGTAGGCTGAAGTCGAGAGGCTTTTTCTGGTCAGACACATATAGAAGAGTTGTTGGAGTCAAACCACATACCGAGTAGCTGTCCGACTTCCAGGGGAAGTTTATGAATGGAGTTCCGGCGATATAGACCCCCTATCGGGGCTGGTAAGTCCCGACTCAAGCTCCAGCGAAATCCGACTCACCTTGACCCCAATGCCTTGTATATAGTCCAGATTGTCCTCCAGTCCGGCCAGATCACCTCCAAACCGGTACTGGTTCGAGAATGTATCGGTCTCAAACACAGTGCCATTTATATCATTGTTCTCAGGATCGCCGTCGGCAAATCGATCGAGGAAGAGCGTGTAGAATGGGAACCTCCAATTCGAAGGTGATGGGCTATATGTGTGCCCGGGCCACTTGCTCGAGTAATCAAGTACCTGCCTTGCAGTTTTGTTCTCGTTGATGTTATACTCGGTCAATTCGGGGTCGTACTGGAGGGCAAAGACCAGTTGGCCAAAGAGCGACAAAAGTAGGCAAAGCATCTTCCCCATGGCTCCGAAACCCATTCTTTCTAGAATTATCAGTGCCCCAGCGGAATATCTCACTTGTCGGGGCTTTCCTCGAGAATAGTGGTTTGTCTTAAAGTAACCCCCAACCTTCAATTACAAACCCTTGCTATTGTAACACTCGAGTAAGCAGCGCGCCTTAATTGCCACTATTTGCAATGCCCCAGATCACATAATACCAAGGCTAGGGCTGAGGCTCAAAATAAGAAAAATTTGGAATCTTCCTAGGCTGCTGTTGTCGGCCTGTCGGCCAGCCTCACCTGAAGTGCAAAGCCTCCCAAAAGCTACAAAGCCACTAACTTAGTTACAGGTCTCTATACCATGTAGGGACAATGATAGGTCAAAAGCATGTATTCGATGTTCATATCTCTGGGGCTTTCAAGGTTGCTGGCAGTTCTACTGCAGGCTACCTCATCAGCGTATGACGGACAGTCCGTGAAACCAGTTTGCATCAGCAGTATTTGCTATATCCGAAGTATACACGGTGAACCTCATCTTAATTCTCCGCACCAGTGTTGACGTATCTGGTTCGCTGGTTGATATGCACTAAGATTCCAAATGACCGGGCAGGCCAATATCGTGTCCACAATCTTGAGAATTATACTTTCAGATACTTGAGGTACATTCAGGGTCCAGGCCTCGCTTGTCAATGCTGACATCTGCATGCTGGATATTAATGCTCTTGCCGTGATACAAATTGTATACGAGCGGTGGGTCTTGGCGCGTATGCGGGTTAACCAGCGCTTGAGGCTCCCAGGATCAGCCTTGGGGTAGATCCAGCTTTGGGATGCAAATAATTTCACGCCCTGTTCTATTTGACTCATAGATCATTTCCTGTGGACTTTTCGAAATACCTCAGGGTCCACTTTCCTCATATTGACACAAAGATGCAATTTTGAAGTGTTAGAGATAAATGTGGATCAATACTCCACACTTTGCCTGCAGAAGGCTAAACTACCTTAATTTACGGAGTACCCAGGCCACAGATGCGCTAAATATTGCGTCATTGGGTAGAAGTCAACGGATATTGCCTCTGCTCTTCAATGAAGTCGAATCTGGGCTGGGTACATCTGCGCCAAGAAAGCGAAGAGCTGAGAATACTTTTGCTCTGCCGCAGGAGGCTGATGCAATACCTCGTACAGCGCGATATACTTCCAAGGTAATGGTAATCTACGGGGATCAGCACGGAGATCAGCGAATAATCCGCCAAGAGAGTGGAGAGCGAAGCATTGCATGTGTACCTTTGAAACTAGGGACTGGAACTTGCCACCTGGGCACGTTGTCAACAATCTGTCATGAAGCCCTGAATTTGGGCATACTTCACAGCTTCCAAATATCATTTCTTGTCCACACGGAATTACTTGTGCCAGAGCAATACAAGATTCCTTTGAAGCAGTAATCCAAAAACGAATCGTATGCCAACCATCGTTGCACGCCACCTGAGCAGGCACCTCCAAAGTTCAACGCGCCCAAAGCTTCAAAACTTCACGAGCCCATGGTTTATTTGGAAGGCTCTTGCAATCACCTGCGTGTGAGCAGTCCAAAATGGCCTATTTCCCACAGGTCGATGATGTTGCCCAAAGGTGAAGAAGACCACGAAGCCGACGATGATGATTGGTCACCACCTTGCTAGATGTTGGGAAATGCTGGATACTCAGCAAGAGTTGACCCTCGATTTCTGGTCCCGTGAGTTGTATAACCTACACGTATGAGTGTTTACAAAGCAAGACATACAGTATTACTAAAAAAATATTGCCATGATAAAAAAAGGAGCCACAGAGGCATAGTTGACTCGAATTGCAAATTGCAGTTGGTAACTCACAACGCAAGTGCAAAACCTATACTAGGCTATCGTGAACGCATAAACGCAAACCCCCGGCCATTCGGGCCATAAGACATGCCAAAACAAAAGAAACCAAAATCCAAATAAATAAGTCTGGCCACGCTGCCAGACCCCGTCAATAAAAGCACGCTCGAAATAACAAAACAAGCAAGAACCCATTATGGTTAAGTAGAAGCAATCAATCGGCCTCTCGGGTAGGACGAAGCCCACGAGAAACGCCTTGCGCCAGGTTCCCAATACAAAATGAGACCACGACAAAGGAAAGAAGATAAGAAAAGACGCAAAAAAAAAAGACAAACCGAACAAGAAAACAAAGTTGCGCGCGCTGGGTATCGGTGATAATCAATCTTCGTGATCCCGTTTTCAGCCTGTCTCAGGTGAAGAGAGAGATCAGGCGTGAAATGATTGGATTTGGAGTTCAATCCGTCCATGATCGGCGCTCGAGGTGTCAACAAGATTGCAAGCACCAATTTTTTTGTTGAGTCGCCGGTGATCATAGATGGGGAGAGTGTGAGAGAGAATAGGAGATATCGTACAGTACGTGAGAGACGTAAGTGACGAGGTCGTAAAGAGTAATAATACAAAGAGTGATAGGACGACAATCACTGTTTTGATAGACCGTGATAGATGCGCTCTAACGACCGAATTGGCTCCAGACTGTGCTCAACCAGCCTGCGGGAATGCCGATCTCAGATGGCGCGAGCGCAGACAGCTGAGACCACTCGCATCCGTCGAGGAAAGCGAGGACATCGTCACCGCCGAGACTGGTTGAGAGCATGCTTGGGTCTGGGCCCTCGGTTGAGGTCAAAGGCGGAGAAGGAGCAAGTTGAGCGACCGGTCCTGGAGGTGGGAGGACAGGAATGGTGTGTGAGGTGGCAGCATTGATAGGAGGAAGGGATTGAGAGTATGGAGGAGGGGGAGCCTGGGGGGCGGGTAGGGAGCCATGAAGTGATAGGATTTAAGCGGTTGCTGGTGGCCGTCAAATATTGAGAGGGAGATTGAGTGGTTGTAGACAGGGAAGGGAGGCTTGGAGAAGATGTGGTGTAGATGGGACCATCTGGGTGGTGTTGTTGGAGAGATGGGAGAGAGTAAGGTGAACCAGACGGCATGGGCCGACTGTTGGGCAATGGCAGGCTGGGCCGACGATCGCCGTCGTGTCCGAGTGGCATACCGGGGCTGTTGACCGGCACCCATGACTCGCGACGGCCACCGGCACCATCGAGCATTTGATCGCCGGGATCACCGGTTTCGCTGCGAACGGCATTGCTGCCGGCGTCACTGAGATTGCGCTCGTACATCGATTCGCCGGCCGCTGGCACAGCGATGCCATCGTCCTCCATTCCAGGCTCTGTCAATTGATCCTCGATGCTTCCAAAGTCGAGGAAAAGCTTCTCGAGAAGCTTGAATTCTTCAAGACCACCGCCAACTCCACCGTCGCGAAGTGCACGAATGCCATTGGGTGGGTGTTCGGAAGCGTCTGACATGCTGTCCAGTCGGTTTCGGGAGACCCGACGGAAATCACGCTTAACTTTGGAGAAGTAAGTGTGAAGTCGATTGAGGGTACGGAACCAACCAACGGCCATCCTCAGACGAGGCCGCATTTCCCGCATGATATCCAGAGCTTTGCGCGCCTGTGCGGCGCCGAGCTGGTGGCTATCGTGGCTAGCAGGAGGGGGTTTAGCACCCATCAAACCGTCAGGATCCATGTGCGGGAAGTGGTTGCCATATACGCCGATGAAGGCAGCATTGTAGATAGCAAAGCCGACCAACGGGTTTTCCACAAGAGCACCGCGGGATTGGCAAGTAGCCACAAGGTCAATCATTTGGCGTGCAGCCTTGAAGAGTTCACGGGCACTATCACGCCAGAACCCGTCGGGTGAGCCGCTAGATTTGTCATTCGGGAACAACGGTTCATCTAGGGGACCGATGGGCTCATTGCAGCGAAGAGGAAGGAAGGGGATATAAGCACGGTGAAGAACGATGACAGAGAGGAAGTAAACGACATGCATCACAGTGTATGAAGCCAGCGTGGTCTTATACATGATATGCGTGTCTGTGTTTCGCAAGGAGTACTGCAGATTGCGAGACAGGCTGTCCTGGAACTCATTGAGCTGCAGACGAAGGGAAGCGAAGCGAGACTCTGGGTGCCATGGAGGATATTGCTCAATCCGACGACCTCCAGCACAAGACCACTTGGCAATGCTTCCCCAGATACGAGTGATTCGAATCACACGGCTGAGTACGGATTCTTCAGCACCAACCTCCCATCGGTCTACCTCTTCCTCGCTCGAGTCCTTGCGGCGAGAAATGGGCGACCATGGCTTGTTATCGGGGGTGCCGTTAGGACCGGGAAGCTTTTCATCCCCAAAGCCTCCAATGCTTTGGCGGATACTAGGAATCTGCATGCTTTGCGAGCCGAAGCTCTGTGGCCGCCGAACAGCGGGCTCAGTGAGACGGGCCGTCCGCACCCGCTCTCCGAATGCAAAGGCGTTGTCACTCGGAAGCTGAATCCCGAGGTCCTTGACTCGGACCATCCTGGGCCGATATTTTCCACTACTAAGGCACCGATCGAGAATGAAGCAGGCCCAGAACGTCCGGCGCTTGGTCTCTTGTGCAATAATATCATCGGAGGTAGGTTCCCTAGGCTCTACCCGTCTCGGCAAACCAAAGTGATCCGCTTCGGTCTTGAATCCAGGAGAAGACCGGGAAGGATCTCGGGCCGGGAACTCATTCTCAAGCTCAAAGGATAGCCCCATTGCCTGTGCCAATCGAATAGCCATGCCAACATAAACCCAGGCGCTCTTGCCGCGGCACATGCCCCATTCGTGCAGTGCGAGCATCAAAAGGGCCTGCACGCGCGCGAGATCAGGTTGAGCGAGGCTGATGCCATCCAAGCCGGCCAGCCGGCTACGGAGGGCAGCCGCATAGTATTCCGACGCAGCAAGCGGGTTCGAGGAATGTCCAGGGGAGGCGGGCGAGTGAGCCGCAGCTAGCGGAGCATGGAAACGGGCCGTCAGGGCGAGGACCCCCAGAGGGATCAGCGAGGAAGAAGAGTCCGATTTAGTCGCAGAATTTCGGGGATCTTGACCGTCGAGAGTTGCGGGTGGAGCCGGGGATGAGAGTTGTCGGATCTGACCGAGGAAGGTTGCGGGATGTAGGAAAGGTAGAAGGGTCGCGAAATGGGACTGGAAGAGGTCGAACACCGCCTCCCAGACTTTGGTGGTAAGTATTGAAGAATCCAACACATCCATACCGACTTTGGAACCCGCCGAGCCAGAGATGCCCACCACCTTGCGCGAACGATGTCGTTTCGGACCGTCCCAGTCTCCATTTCGATCCTCTCCATCTGCCAGGGCCGCCAGGTCTCGTTTGGCGCCGCTCACTCCTATTGCCGGGGTTGGGTAGACACATTCTCGGTTGGAGGTATCGCAGGCGCGACACACAGTGTCGATACCGGAATTGACACACTTGATCTTACTGCGTCGGCATCTTGCGCAAGCGATACTAGACCGCATGATGTATTGAGCAGACCCGAGGTCTGCGGAAATGCGGCGACTCGGTTTGTATCAGTCGCGATTCACCCATTTACTGTTGGATGAGGGTCGGGATCCTATAATTTTTTGTTGGATTGCGGGGAGGATAAGATGCGCAGTGTCTGTGGATCATTAGTATACCGCATATGCAGAGACAGACATGGGGTACAGTATAGCGCACCAGGGTATAGAAGCCGGTAGGTAAGAAGTAGGAAGTCAAGGGAGGGAAGAAGAAGCGGCGGAGTGTGGGGGAAAATAAAGTCGGGACCGGTAAGAGAAACACAAGTCGGGAGGGAACGGGGAACTCTCCGGGCAGAAAGAGTGACTAAAAAAAAAAGGAAAAGCCGAATCAGAACTGGGGAATTTGGCGAAATTGCGGAGAGTCGAAATGCAAGGTCGCGCTTTTCCTGGAGTTTGTGGAGCCCCCAGTTTCCGGCTGCCGATTGCCTTTCATTACTTTTACCATACCGTTACCGTAATTATTACTACACATCCACGGAGTACTCCATCTATATTTCTCCAGGGCTGAAGCGGACTACCATAGCTCCGGCTTTTACCACTTTTACCTAGGTTACTCTATGACCTGGGGTAGCTCATGTCACCTATACCCACGTATCATACTTCACGGGATTTTCAGCGGCCTGAGAGCCAAATAAGAAACCCCTACACGGTCACTACCATGATCTCATGATCGTCATCTCGCATCTGTACATTGTACCCGATCAAGTCAGGCTTTGAGAAACAAGGGGATCAAAAAAGCAAAGTTGGGGGGAAGAGGGAGAAAAAAAAAAGGAAAAAAAGCACAGGTAGGACAGTGTTCTTCTTCTACTCCGTACTCCGTCCGTAGTTGGTCCAGATTCACATACAAACCACCCAGACTGGCTGGAATAACAATTCCCGTCGCCGGCCGATTGTCGTCCGGCCACTCTCCGAACCATTTTCCAATTTATTTTATTCGGTTCCCAAGTCTTTGAATCCGGGGGAATCGGTGGATTAGACCTGGTCGTTAGGCTGGGCTCACAGGGAACTTGGGAAACCCCCGTTACCCCGTGTTGGCAGCTGATGTCGGATCGGCATTTGTCTGGAACCAAGCCATTCACCGTCTCTTCCCGCGTCGGGAACACCAGAAAAGGTAAGCGGGACGAGCACAAATGTTCAAGGGCATTCTCGGGGGGTAAAGTGAGGTACAGCGTAAAGAAAAAAATAATAAAACGAGCGGACTCAGGTGGATCGGACCATAAGGCTTTTTTTCGTTTCCTTTATTTCCTTTGGGATTATTCCCCTCTTTTTTTCACCTCTTTTTTTGTTTTCCCACATGGTCTTGTCCAAGAGGGGTATCTCGGGCCATTGGGATCCCTCGGGTATGATTCCAGACATGGATGTACCTGCCCGCATAGCCTATGGGAGATCAATCTGGGGCGAAGGGGAATGGCACCCAATCGATGACCTTTAGCGGTCGGGGCTCCCCGCAGAGAAGCGAGATCCTAGATCCTCACGGGAGTTACATTGTCGCTTACCCATATGCCGTTGGAGATTGGTGGGGGGGATCTTTGACGGCGGGCTCCGTGTGACGTTTCCTCTTAGAACGGGCTGTAGCCTCCGTGCTTTGCCACCCGTCAGTCGGGAAAACAAATGTCGCTCGGCAGAAGGTCGAAAACTCCATCTCGGAAGAATACGCATCACATTGTTCACGGGTCAATTGGACCTTTTTCCCCCTGTTCCATGCCTTCCGCAGTGCAATCAACCCGAGGCCGACTGCATCGGCGATCCGTGATCCATGTACAAAGTACCCTGTCGATATCTCACAGCTCTGGAACTCCCGAGGTCGACACACATGCTCGGAAAAGTCATACACCGAGACTTTTCATGTTTCGGCTCCGTCCGATACGACGATTGGACCGTGGGCACCGAGGTGCCATTGGACCCCGGATAACCCCGCATTTCTTTTTGTGTTAGGTAAGTGTCAATTTTTTCCTCTTGGAGACATGCGAGAGAGAGAAGGTTTTGGGAGCTCTGGCTTCTGGGGTACTCCGTAACGCGCGCGGCTTGTGTGAATGGAGTAAGGGCACCAATAGTCATGTGCCCAATGGCTCCAAACAGAACCTGTTCACCCACAACTCCGTACACCTCTTGGCGTACTCCGTGGATTTTCATTTTTTCCTATTTCTCTCCAGTGGGGAAGCTTAAAAGGGAAGTTTAACCAGCGTGGTTTCATGACATATCCCCGAAATAACACCTTAATACATACTACATACTACATAATATACCCACGTTGTACGGGTAGTAACTCTGGAGAGATTGTGTTCCTCAATTCCGAATCCCTTCATTCCAATTCCTTGGCTCATCCACTTTCGGGATCCATAGCCCTCTCAGCTGACAACATTAATAAAAGAAATTCCCACAGCCAATCCCCTGCTGTGGCTTCCTTGTTTACCCTGATGACGCCCCCCCTTTTCCGTGATATTATCCGGGCATCCCGTGTCTCCGGCCCCCAGTTAACATGGCGTGGGATGAGCTGTTCGCTTCGGTATTCACTGCCCTTTTCAGAAATCGGGCTCAGAGCCTCTTGACTCGTAGCCCTGGCTCTTGGCTCTTTGGGTGCGGAGCCGTTGCCGGCTCGACTTGGGGTAAACCTTGAACCTGACTTTAACCGAACATTCACTTTAAGCTCCGAAGCCCAGAAAAATAGCCCCCAACGTCCACAGGTTGCTTAATTATGATGTTGTAGTTTTTTTTTTGCATAATTCGGAGATATTTCCAGAAGGCTAAACGCTCACCCCAATACTCCGTATGTCGCCCCCACGCAAAACCGGGGGTGGGAAAGGAATTCGAAAAGAACAGGCCAGGAACATCCCCACATCGGCTCGGTTAGAACACCGGTGGGATCCCGAGTCCGACGCCGAATCTGGTCATCGAACCGTGCATGAGCGTTTAGCCCTCGGGTTTATTCCGTGGCTAAAGTACAGTAGTACCATGCATTCTCTGGGTGCTGGAAGCATTTCTGCTAAAGGTCCTAGGGCTGTTTGATGCTCTTCCAGCCCCTCAAGCGCTTTTGCCAGGCGTGTGACGTTGATTAAGTAATCGTAAATCATCCCCGGGCCGGGGTTAGTTACCTCCATTTCACCCTCGGGAAGAACTTACCGACAACGCATTTAAGCGTCGCACACCGATTGCCGTGACTTGATCGGCTTCGGAAAATTTCTGGGTTTGAAACAAGGACAGCCCGACCGTGCCGAAGTGAGCCCGAGGAAACTGCGCACCGAAGCTTTGAAAAGCTTTGTCATCAGACCCTGAGAATGCCATGTGGAAGAATCATTCAGGTGTGAGCGTGGAGACCCACATACAACAGTCACCTGGGCACTAGTCACAGGGTCTCTACGGAGTATGATACTTGAGAACATGTTCTGACGTCCTTTGTCATTCATAAGTAGTTATTATTGGAACTAAATAAGTATTCTACCAATAAGGAAAATTCAACCCAAACGCCTTTCCCTCTATATGACATCGCAAAAAGTACAAAATTAAAGATTCAAATGCAAAATGAGTCCCAAAAATGGTTCTCTAAGGTCGGTTGAGCTGCTCACGGCGGTAGAACAGAAGGAATCCAAAGCTGCGATCGGACTTAGTACAATATTACAATATTGAGGCAAGGGGAGGAGTATAACTAACCTGGCCAAAAGCTGGAAGAAGAGCGCAATCCAGAACCACGCATTGGCAACAGCATCCACCGACGAGCCAACGGGAGGTGAGATACTACCGGGGCCGGTTTTGTTAGGCGCGAAGCCTCGAGCACACATGGTGGCAATGGAACCAATGCATTGCGCAGCCAAAAGAACGAAGCAGACGTGAACTCGTGTCAAGGTCTGCAGGAGGATCATTCCCAGACCAACTTGCTGAATCTCATCGAGAACACCAAGCCAGAGCCACAGGCATCGTGATGCAAGGGCACCGGAAGTCAGACCTCCAGCCCAGGGAAGATAGTATCCGATGTTGGATGTTCCCCACCAGGTCTGTGCCCAGCGTGGTGCTCCAATGCTCAGACCGAAGACGGGTAGAATCCAGCTGTGCTCCTTGGACAAGAAGCGGAAGAGTACCATGATCGCGACCCAGAGGACGACAAAGAAGAAGATAATCAGAAGCGTAACCTCCCAGGCCTTTGCGTGTTGAGAAGACCATAGGAAGGACCAGTTGCGACCGAATGCCGCAGCAAGGAACCAGTTCTGGACAATGACCATGAAGAAGAACCAGAGGACGATTCGGCGACGGAGCAGAGAGCCGTAGAAGTTGAGGATTTTTCCGGGTGCTTGGCGATAGTACTTGGGCAAACCGAGAGCAAGAAGCATACCGATGATCAAGCAGACCGCGGCAATGGGCATCACCACAGCTGTGAGCTTCCATGAGTTCAAAGCGGCTGTCGAAACACCTCCAACTTCCACAGAAGTGACTCTGGCACTCCAGTACCACAGGGCGACGGTGTAGAGCTGTGAGATTCCCTGGATCAAGCTGGCGCGGAACATCCAGTCCTTCACAGGAACAGCTCCTTGGTCACCAAAGTTGAGCGCGAAGAACAAGGAACCGCTAGAAGAGGCTGCGGCATAGATACCTGCCGCACAGTTCTGAGCCCACACTTGACCGAGGTTCGAGAGCGCGTATGGCGAAACACCCATGGTGATGAACGACATAGCGTAAATAAACCAAGGAAGAGAGAGAACAATCACAGACGGGAAACTGAAGTACAGGATCCACCAGGCCATCGAAGAGACACAGTAGATTGCCGCAATAACGTAAAGCTTGACAGCAGTCTCACCAATTTGACCAGTCAAAAGAGTGATTTGAGCCGAGTTTGTCGCAATGATCTGTCCAAGACCCAGGAAAAGAGCATAGACAGGCCAGTTACCAACACGCCATCTCATGAATCGCTGAATGGCCATGGGTCTCTTGTATCCCAGACGAGCGAGCCAGACGTCGATTTCATCCGAGTCGTTCGAGTCCGACTCTTCGCCACCCTCGGTGACGAGGTTGTACGGGGTCTCGACTGCCTGATCCAAGCCAGCACCGGTCACGGGACGTTCTTTGGGCTGCTTCTTCAACTGCGCATCGTTGTACATGTAGAAGAACTTGCGCTCACTCTTCATGAGATAGAGCTCGATACAGTAATCCGAGATCGAGTTCTTCTTGTTGAGGTTGGTGAGCTTCTGTTCGAAGTTCTTCGTGAAGGTACCCATGCTATCGGTGAAGGTCGGATCGACCTTCTGCAGGTGGAAATCGGGTGATTCATGGTCCTGGACAACAGAGGGCAGAGAGAGGACAGAAAGGTTATTAGCGTGAGCGAAAGGTGTGCTGGGATCAGAAGGATCACGAGAAAGTCGGATAGGCGATGAGTCTCTGGAGATGAACCGGGAGCCCTCCGATGCGGACGAGGATGAATCCTCACGAGAGTGACCGTTGTTCCTAGGGTGAGTGGCAATATCTTGAGCGCCGAGGGAAGAGTTGATGGCTGCCATGGCCTCCTCTTGGGAGATGAAGTTCTCCTGTTGTGGAGTGGCAACGCCCTCCTCGTCGGCGTCGGTGGTATCACCGTCGACAGGAGCCTCAAGCATCTGACTTTCGCGAAGAGACCTCTTGATGAGGCGCTTCCTGCCCTGACCGGGTCCAGAACGTCGACCGAGCGACAATTGGCGACCAAGCATACTGCCTCGGTTGCTTTCGGCTTGCATTTCCTGAGCTTCAGCAGCCTGGAGCTGTAGGAGAGATGGCTGGGCGGCTTGCGATGTTCTGGGGGTCTCCAAAGCAGTCGAGAGCGACTGGAATGAGCCAGGGCGAGTCATCATCGTATCGCGCAATCCGGGCGTCTCCCAGTAGATCTGAGACTCTCGTGCTGGACCAGAGACTGTGAGCGAGTTCTTTTGGTGGTGGATGTGAATAGATGTGCGCTGTAACACTTCGAGCTTCTGAACCCACTCAAGGACAGGGAATCGCTGCTTGGCGGAGTTTGCACGCATCTCAGCTCGGGCCGCCTGCGTTGAATCCAACGCGGATTTGATAGCGGTTCTCAGTTGGTGCAAGAGGTGGCGAGCCGAGTCAGACTCGACAGTGTACCACCAACCAGGCATCTGACCAAGACCTCCAATGCGAGAACCAATTCCGAGCGCACCCTTGCGACCAAACTCAACGGCAATCAATCCGAAAGGCTCATCGCGCGATGGAATAAGGGCAAAGTCGGCACCGGAGAACACGAAGGGAGGAAGAATGGTGAACTCGGGCTTGGAGAACACACGACCGGGGAACATTTCCATGATGCGTGCCAACTTGATGGCAGCCAATTTACCGTAGAGATCGATAAGGGGACCGATACAGATCAGCTGGACGTTAGGTCTAGCAGACAGGACGGCAGGCATGACATCCGCAATCAGATCAACACCCTTCTGCTTTGACCATCTTCCGACGAACACTAGCAAATCAGCCTCGGGGTCCTCTTTCAGACCAGCCCATTTCTGGGCCTGGAGTTTATCATTGATCGACTCATCGACGGATTGGACCGAGACTTCGACGTTAGGGTCTTTCTTCAAGGCCGCTGTGTCGGAGGGATCGGGGTTCGGAAGACTTCCAATTTTTCCAAGACTCCAGAAAATGGGATAACGGGCCCATGAGCGTTTTCCGTACTTTTCAGACACACCAACTGCACCAAATCCACGTTGGTGGAATCGCAGATAGCTAGCACCGGCGTAAAGAAGGTTGAAAACGTTGCCGAATTGACAATATTTGGTCGCCACCTCAACTGGAAGGTTGAAAACAGAGCAGACTTCCTTCTTCTCCTGTGCAGTCCTCAGAGCCCAAAGACCTTGGAACTCGGCGTTGTGCAAGGACAAGCAAACAGGGACAGTTTGAGAGGGAAGGAGATAAAGCGGAGCGATACAGCCGTGGAAATCGTTGATGTGGTAAAGATCGATGGAGGGAGTTCGCTTGATCGCCTCTGCGATACACTGATTCCAGGCGGAATAGTAGATAGCACTGTCAAGATCATCCATACGCGGAGGGTAGGGCTCCGCCTTGGTCTGCTGTCGGAAAACAGGGGCATCGAGCAACACGTAAGTGATGTTGTCCACAACGTGGTACTGCACATTCACCGAGTAAGGCTTATCGAGGATCGTAACCACGAACGGTTCGGCGGGTGTGTCCTCGGGGTATTCGATGTCACCAACGCAGGGCACGACCCAGATCAGGTTCTGATGCTTCAAGTTCTGGGACATGAGCTGTGCCATGACTCCCAAACCACCGATTTTGACCTTGACCTTCCAGTCTTGAATGTCGTACTCCATGGTGGCAATCAATACCGTGCGTCGCTGGTCACTCGCTCCTGCGAGAGCCATGCCAGCTGGCATGCCCTTTTCTTCCATCTGAATAGCATCGTCACCGTCTTTGGAAAGTGTGCCCTTGACTTTGCTCCATAGTGCGACAGGAATACTGGCTGCCTTGACGACATTGCCGTCCTTGTTGAGCTTGACGCGGTAGAAGTTACGGATGAAGATGAAAACACCAGCGCAGCCCATCAGAATCGGTACAACCCAGAGGAGAATGAAAAGAACCAGCTGGGCCCATCCAGATCCAACAGGAATGAGTTCGTATCTCAAGTTGGCATCATTGAGTGAGATGGTCCAACCAAGATGGGGGAACGGCGGAAGACTGGTGATGTTGATGACGTTGGCGGACAGATAGGATGGGGGAAGCTTCTGGACGGATGAAGAGTTGCCGACGTCGCCGTAGACATCTGAAGTATCAGGGTCACCGTTGCTATCCGCTCCCCAAACATTCAGCTGACCGATGGCTGGCCATTCATAGACGAAGTCGTAGTTCCAGCGAGAAGTTTTGGAATCGTACTTCATCCTGCTATCCAGTCCGGAATCATAGCCGTACTGGTTGTAAGGACCATTCCACCAAAGATGAGGGAATCTTCGGCCGGAATCGCTGGAGTAGTCACCTTCCTGCATGTAATCACTACTTCCAGTGAGTCTGGAGAAATACTGCACCCGAATGTGAGTGCCTTCCCACTTCATAGTCTTGGGACCATCGAAGACCGGGACGTCAACGGCAGTCTTGCCGCCCTCATATGTCGTCCAGTTGTTCCAGCTCCGACCGAAATCAGATGAGTATCGGAAAAGGTCCGCACCGGCAGCGTTGTGCTGGACATAGTATGTGTCGTCGGACTTGGAGACGAGGGTGGAAGAGTAATTGGAGAGTGGAGAGATCAGGGGGTTGTCGTGAGAACCGAGACGAAGCAAGAATCTGTCGGTCGCGTTGGTGTAGACTCCGTCAGACGACACATTCTTCACGGTCAATTGATGAATTCCATGGTGAACGTTCTTCAAGTTAGCAGACCAGGTCCAAACAGTCGGGATCTCTCCAACAAGGTTGTGGCTCGTCGTCCGGGCATCGATTTTGGTACAGTTGACACTGGATGTATCAAGCTCGGCAGTGATATTTTTCTCGGTGGTGGAGTTAAGGTAGATAGCCTTCGTGATGCTGTCACAGTCCATCTCAGTGGAGTAACCAAGCTGAACAGGCATGGTTTCACCTGTGTCTTCCGTGGAGATCAATCGAGCGTCATGTCCGGGGAAGAAATCAGTGACGGTAGGGCCAGGCTTCACGAAGTTGGTGCTCTTGACGTAGGCACGGTATTCCCATGGAAGCAGTTTCATCTTACGGGCGCATCCGTAGTCGTTTTCGTCACCTGCAGGTCCATCTTCCAAGGTGATCTCATCGTAGGGGTAGAAGAGATTCTTCAACTTGGTTCCCGAATCGAAGGGAGCTATCAGAGACGCGTTCTTGGAACTGCAGTTTGTGCCGTAGGTTTCCGTTTCGTTTCCATTGTGATACACAAGCCATAGAGTCTCGTTTGCCAGAATTGCATCCCTCTGGACACCGGGGTAATAGCTTCGCAAGACCGACCAAAGACCGGTGACCGTGGGCGTAGTTGAAGAACCAGGGAGGTAGATGTCCTCAGTCAGCTGAGAAATCGTTTCGAGGTAAAGACCATCTTGGGCGACCGGGTAATGCGCTCGAATCTCGAACATGCGCTTCATGATGTTACGGATCGGGTGGGCAGGGTTCCGCTGGTCGTACGTAACAGTGATATCATTGCAACCATTGCGACCCTTGTCGATGGGGAAATCGTAGAATTTGGAGGTGTTCAAGTTGAAGCAACCCTGTGTCCACCATGCGGTCTGGTAGGTCATGGGCTGTCGACCGAACATGTAGTTCGACGCAGTGGCATCGAACACGTACATGTCTTGCTCTTCTCCCCACAGAATGAGAGGAACACCTGGGAGCTCCAAAGAGACGATGTACAGACCCAGCATGTACTTGTCGGTACCATTTTCGACTGCAGGCCAGCGGAAGTTGTCCTGGTTCGAGACACCGTACATGTGTCTGGGGTCAAGCTCTCCCGTGAAAGCATTGATGAAATCATTGTTCCGTAGCATGGCGTTCCAGGCTTGGATGAAATCGGTAGGTAAATCATAACCCGCAACAAGGTTACCATCCATTCCAAGGAATCGAGTCATTGAGCGGTAGATGGTATAATGGAAGGCGGAAGCATCCAATGCTTGCAATCCGTCCTCTCTCAGGAAGTTGGAGTCGGAGCTGTTTGTAAGCTTGACAGCCTCACCTACAGTCTCTGGGCGTTGGTTTGGCTGACGCCCGCGGCCGAGGTAAAGACTACCAAAGTCATCACCAGACGTGATCTCACCGGGCAAGAAGAAGTTCTCCTTGCCGAGCTTCTGCGCACAATCGCGGTAGATAGAGAGCATCTCACTCAGGGGTTCGAGTGTAGCTTGTACACTCTTATCGAAGCGGAAGCCATCGATGTCCAGACTCGAGATTTGAAGGCATGAGTGCTGGACGATCACGTCACGGACCGGCTTGTGCCATTCTCGCAGTCGGTCCTGCACGGATGCGAACTTTGTGAGTTGACGCTGCCAATCAGGGAAGTTACCAAAGGCCTCCAGCTCTCCGAACTGATCGAAATCACTGTCGTAACACCCGTGCAAATCTTGGACACCCTGAGTTGTCAAGGGGTAGCCTGTCTCCTCCCAGAATTTAGGGTAGTTGCATGATTCGTTGTACACGTTGCTGAAGTTGAAATCGGCATACTGTCTGTCGGTAACCCATTCGACCTTGTATTCGGATGCCTTGAAGTCGGCCGAGTCATTCAGATGGCCCTGGAACCCGATAAGGTTGCTCAGTCTGGTACGGTCAGTTTATGAAGCTCTCAAATGATTTGAGAACAATGACTTACGTTGCAAGTGTGTTATCCATCAACACATACATATCCCTTTTGTGGATCTCTTCGATAGCTCGCCTCCAATCCTCCAGTGTTCCATAATGCATATCGAGGAGAGTGGTATCGACCGGCGAGTACCCATCGTAGGCCCAGGGCAAGTTCATCAAGTACGTTCCAGCAAAGTAAATGACCTAAATCAAGGTCAGCAATAGAATCATAATGAGCCTGGTCCGACCAACCTTGAAACCCATTCCCTGAATATAGTCCAGCGTGTCGACGAGGCCGTCCAGATCACCACCGTGGCGCATCTGATTAGAGTTG
The DNA here is from genome assembly GCF_028827555.1 of Penicillium brevicompactum. Taxonomy (NCBI): domain Eukaryota; kingdom Fungi; phylum Ascomycota; class Eurotiomycetes; order Eurotiales; family Aspergillaceae; genus Penicillium; species Penicillium brevicompactum. The sequence goes on from NW_026623210.1 coordinate 1,224,370, forward strand.
ACCACATGTTCGAATGCGGTTCCGTTAATATCGTCATTGGTAGGGTCGCCGTTGGATATGCGGTCCAAAAAGATTGTATATGTAGGCATACGCCAGTTATCTGGCGATGGATGGTACTCATGGTCCGGCCATGCTCCCCAATAATCGATCGGACCTTGGGCGGTCTTGTTTTCGTTCAAATTATATTTAGCGAGTGGTTCATCGTAAGGCCAACAGAAGGCTTGGACGCTTAATAACGACAGTAGAAGAAATGTTGAGCGCCGCATGTTTCCGTATATAAAGCTGTTATCAGCAGGAACCTGCTGCCGGAAAGACGCGCGACTCAGGAACGAATGAAATGAGACTGGTAAAGTCAAAAAGCGAGAGTGAGATGAGTGAAAGAAAGATTGAAACAAGTCAGCATTTTTTACAAGTACCCTGATTTCAAAGATTTTACAGATTTTACAGGATGCATTTTTACTATGGAGAACATACCCTTATCGGGCCGAACGGATGGTTAGAGTCCAACTACTGACCTGCGGACCCACGCAGCCCACTCGGTCAGATTTTATCGATCCACTTACCTTTCGCCGCTGGATGGCTGCGTTTTAGCCTGGTGTCTCAGACAGATCCAAGGCATTGGGGCATTTGGGACTTTGTACACGGTGCAATTATAAGCATTACTAACATCACGTTGTGTCATGATCATATTACGTTCTAACCATATACAAGCTCAACAACTTGGCTATATGACTTGGCTGAGAGGAGGGTCCCAAGGTTGTACGTCTGGGCATGCAAAGTCCATTGCTTAGCCATATGCCAGAGCAAACCCGGTGTGCCACATACGTACGGCAAAAAAGGATTTTTAATCAATTAGGTCAAAGCACATCTCTAGAGGCGTTTTTCATTCTCCTCTCTGTCTAATGCATAATGTAATGCAGCCAATCACCTTGGACGCTTATCTTCATTATCCGACCGTTTTCAAGGAATTAACAGGCTACAAAAATAACAGCCTGCATATTCCGTACTGCGTCCTTAGAGCCACTTCGAAAACAGTTTTTCCCCGATTAAACCGAGGACTGGTACCAATGCTATATTTGTTCGTCTCCGGCGTTTGCCTTGGTTGTGGATTTTTATTTTATTTTTTCTCGCCCTTCGGCACTGTCCGCCTTCAACGTCACAGCTAATGTTTCAACCCGAAAGGGCCGAACTCCAGGGCTGCGATGTGAATCAGGGTGAAAATACGGAGTACTAGCCCCCTGTTAGGACTTGACTTTCGATGCTAGTGATCGAATCTTTGAATTTGCATACGCACGACTCCTCCCGTCCTCGAGTCCGGAACATTCTATAGCCCTCCGTACCTGCCACACCGATTTCTTCCTTCGTTCTAATTGGTACGGATCTGATCTCTCATATCTGAGATGTGACTGAACGAATCCACACTCCATGCGAGCTCATGTACCTAAGAATAACCCGTCACCTTTCTATGGTTGACAATCCCGGGGACTTTCTCAACCCGATATCGTGCTAGTAATCTAAAATCAGGAATCGAGCGAAATTACTAGTCATGTTGGATGTTGGCCCCCGGGGCGGGATGATTTATCCATTTTCTTTGTTTCTTTGTTTCCTTTCCGTACTCAAGAACCCATCTACATCGTTATCATTAAGCCCACGAGTCGCAATTTGATGCCAACTGCATGGATTCAACGCCTGATCCGCATTCTTGGGGCCATTGGACTGTGTGGCTGAAGCTTGTTTCGCGTGCTAGTTCTACATGGTGATATTAAGCGAGCGCCGTGTTTTTCGCAGAAGCCGTATCGCACGCTGTACACATTGTATCGATACAGCATTATGGAGATAAATATAGTTTTTCCTAAATTTAGGCCATGATAAACAGGCCATTGGTCCATGCGCTCCAGATGATTGCTGTCTAGCGCACAAATGCTCCATATGAAGTGGATCATATTTGGTTTCACTCAAATCAGAACAATCTCTTTGACACCCTCGCGGCTCGTACAGAAAAAAGCTAGGGCAGATCGGATTTAGTGGGTTTCGCATACAGTCATGTATAGTAAAGAAATGTCTTATATGCCACACGGGAGCCTGGAGAGCATATTTGACGCCGTCGTGACGCCGTCGACTCCGTTTGTAGCACATTGCGTTGGTGCTATACGCACTAGCCATATTCCCAGCCTTGTCCTGTCAGTTTCCTGGATCTATTTCCCATGAATCCACGTAATACGAGCAAATTCACGAATTTGTATCCTACTCGTATCCGGCTTCTCGGGTTGGTGAGCCCGCATCCATGGACATTACTCCAGCGCTGAATCGAGCATGGTGGAAGCTCGAGTCTGAACAGTCGATGCTGGGCATATACAAGCTCATTCCAAGTCATGCGATTGTGCTTCCAAAGGTACCCCCGAGGTCAGCAGCTAAAAAACAACACTTTTCATATCCAATCAAAAACCGTGGAACTGCACCGTTCACCCCCAACTTTGTGTGATGGGCTCACTATCTAACAATTTTGGCACGGGGAGGGGCATGATAACACCCGTTGTGTTGAGAGTGACTGATTAGGCAAATGGCTTATGGTGTAAGCACGTTGAATGTCTGAGCTCCAGGTGTAACCTGAGCAAGCCACGAACTTGTGTTTGCCTCTGCAGATACGGAATATGGAATACTCCGTATGGAATGCTAGAGTTCTTATTCCGTACGGGGTACATATTTTAGCCTATTCCCTCGGGTATCATACAGCTTTGGGAGGCCCCCATGATGATGATTTCGATTCCTGATAGATAACAAAAACTAGTCTGCCAAGCCCGACAATATTTTGACCTCCAAGGCTTCCAAAGGTTAGGATAACTAATTTTTATCCAACCTTCCCAGGTCGCAGACCTTGGGATGAACCTTGGAAGTGCCCAGATTTAACGTTGGAAGAAATATTTATAACAGCACTCTAGGTACGTATAACCTTGGAAATTTTGTCTCGATCCATGTATATTTTCCAAGGTTCCAATTAAGTATATTTTGAAAATCCCGAGGTCACCATCACCATCACCATCATCAAGAAGTGTGCACAACATCCACTGCTTTTTTCTTTCGGGTGTATACTTCCGTTGGCATTCGCCGACCGCTCAATAGCCGACCACAAATGCAAATGCAAATCCTCAACTAGACTTGAAAGTATTTATCGTAAATCGTAGGAAGATAGCACACACCCGTGGAAATTATGGACTGCGAAAAGCAACCTCAGATTGAGGAATGGCATCTGATTGGTCTCCTCTCTGACTTCCCCGACATCAGCCAAGACAACGAACGCTGCCATATCTTACCCGCGTGTAAGACCTTGAGCGTCCCCAACGCCAAATCAGCACAAACCAGAAACCGCTTATCAGATCTAAATGATCAGGTGCTGGTGTTTAAATACAAAGGATTCTTGCACGCCATTGACAATGTATGTCACGTGTCCATCTCTCTTGGCCATAAGCTTACTGTCGCTAGCAATGTCCACATTCGTCCTTTCCCCTGAAACAGGGTAATGTTTTCGATATCGAGGACATCGGAGCTCCGCACGGTGCTGGTATTCGATGTTTTAGACATGGGTGGAAATTTGATCTTTTTACGGGAAAGGGGGATAGTGGTCCTCACAAGCTCAATTTGTGGGACATTGAGGTACGTGACATAGAGGGGGCTGCGAGTGGCGACAAGGAAGTTTGGGTCAGGAGACCATCACAAGATTCGCAGTAGGACAGCGCGGTGTTAGGAGTACTAGTTTGAAAACGAATATCGAGATTGAAACAATGTGAAGAATGCAGAAGTGGGTATATTATGAGACATCATAATAGGTTCCGAAATTAAGATCCAGGAAAACTTAGTACAAGAGAAGGAATAAACCAAAGAAATTAGAAAATTAAAGATCGAGGTCGTCAAACCAGCGGCGGGTTTAAATGAAGAACCTAAACATGGTTAGTAGTTGTGTCAACCATATGCATCTACAAACACATACCAAGCCGCAATAGCGATGATCAAATACATCATCATCAACAGCACACCCTCAAGCCAGTGTGACTTACCGTCACCAATGAGGTAGTTCACCTAAATCAGTTAGTAACATCCTTGACTCAAGATACAGTCCACATACCAAAAGAACAGACATGAAAAGCACAATGACCTGGAAGCCATCGAAGTTGAGAGTCTGCAAGGGTTAGTACGGAGAATTAAAAATGATGTGCAGGATCTGGAGCATACCATGTCATCCACACCAATGATCCACCCAAGAACAATAATCAGCGGCAAAACAAGCAGCGCAATCTGCATACTGGAGCCAACAGCAACACCAATAGCGAGATCCATCTTATCCTTACAAGCGACCGTCACGGCGGTCGCGTGCTCAGCGGCATTACCAACAATAGGCAGAAGAATCAAACCCACAAAAGTCTCGCCAATGTTACCGGTAGCAGTGAGAGCATCGATAGAATCAACCATGAACTCGGCGCATGCAGCCACGAACGCAGTCGAGATGAGCAGCGTAAGCAATGCAGTCGTGATGGAGAGCTGTGGCACCTCCGCCTCGTCCTCCGCATCTTCCATTTGCATGTGGTCTGGGCTTTGGCCGACCAATGGGGCGGCCGTCATTTTGCCGATCTGGGCGATTCCTCGGCTGGCGTCACCTTCGCTGACACGGGCGCGTCTCCGTTCGACCTTAGGGCTAGGACGGTTGTACATGTCGGCGTGTGATTTGAGTTGGAAGAAGAGGTAGCAGCCGTAGACGATTAGGAGAAGAACACTGGTTCCTGTTATTGGGTTAGATATGGTCATTTGAAAAGAGTCTGGAATATCATACCTCGGGACAAAGCAGCAGTTCCGTCACTGGTGCTGGCTGTAATGGATTTCGTTAGTTTGTTACTGTAAACTCGAGTGAAAGGGTTCCTGACTGTCAGACCACCTGTGGTAGGCGGTAGGAATAATCAAACTGCTCACAGCCAATGCCAGCATACTCGCAGCAGTCTGAGCGACTGTCACGTTGAAGTGCTGCTCCATGCGATCGATTCCACCGAAGAAGAAGCACATACCCATCACCAGCAACAAGTTGGACAACATACTGCCGATGAGGGAGGTCTGTACAATGAGTGTCTTGTGCTTGACCAGAGCAATGATTGCAACAATCAGCTCAACAGCATTACTGTGGAATCAGTCAGACAAGTACACATATAGATGGGTTGGAGAAACATACCCGAACGACGCATTAAGCAGACCACCAATAGTCTCACCCGTGCTGAAAAGACATTAGTATACACCGGACAGGTTTTGGCGATGTGAAGGCCTACCGGAGGGCAATTTCCTCAGTTGCAAAACTGAGCATAGCAGCCAGGGGACTAAAACGGTTAGCGATGATCTAGAAATTGAGCGAAGTGTACTTACATGATGGCGATGAAGTTGACAACAAAAACCGCAATTGGGTTAGCATCCACAGCGTACAAAGCGACTGTGGCATGTTAGCAAAACACAGGTTGATAGACCGAGAACTCTTACTTCCAACTGGCGCAGCGATTAAAAGAACGTTGATCCACGAATTCAAGACAGTGGCTCTCAACTGGGAAGCGAATGTGAACTTCTGCGCTTCAGAAAGCGATTTCTTATCCTCCTCGGAGCTGTCATCGCCGTGGCTGAACTTGCCCAAAAATCCACCCTTGCGCTGGCGTGGGAGCCCGGACTCAGAGGATTCCTCAATCCCACGCGAGACATTGATGGGATCATGGCTCTCCACAGAGGGTTCTGGTGGAGATCGATTTATATGGGGGGTTCCTAGGTCGCTTCCAGCCGACTCAGGAGGGAAACTACCAGAGTATTCCGGTCCAGTGAGACCATCGTTCATGTCATGGCGTCGGCGGCGGTCTTCTGATAGATCTCCCAGGCTGCGGGTGTGGTGAAGACCACTTTCCAGTTGCATGGAGTTGGTGCGGTGAGGGTGTCGTTGGCGACGGAACTTCTTGAAAGGATTGTGCGAGGAGGCTTCGCCTTCTTCGTCGTACCAGGCTAGATTGCGGGCCTGGCGGCGGTAGATATCTGTGGCTATCAGCATCGCGAACAAAAGGTGGACTGGCAAGTCGAACTTACGCATGATGACGGGATGGTTTTGTACGGCTAGCAAGACTTGATGTGAGTATAGTTGCGCCAGGAGTAGGTGAAGATATCAAATAGCAGTAGAATTGGGAACACATAAGGCAACAATGGACTTTTATATCGAATGGAGCCACGCCACAGCGCGTGGCTCAGACGCTCCACGATGATGCTTATAGGAGCGGGCTAAGAGAACACGTACTCGAAACTTATTTCAGATGGGGCACTTCAGCACAGTCTGAGGCTGAGGCGTATAGCTTGATATACGCGCTGAACTGGGGTGAGCCGCAAGTGACAGCCACAATTGAATGGTGAATGGGGACCCGCGATGTTCAAAAGATTCCAACCCAAAAATTGACACGGCCACAGGGGTTTTCGGTCAGAGGGTCGCGCCGAGGCAAGGGGTAGGCAGGGTATCAACAAAGAGGTAACGAGCGAAAAATTTCCCACAATGAGGAAACGAAAACCGAGAAAGAAACAAGAAAGAACGAAAAATGAAGGGATAGAATTTGCCTGGTAACAATTTGCAAGATTTGCTGAGGAGACCGGCTTGGAGCAGATGTTTGAAATGCACAGCCACACTAGTCGGGCGATCGCGATAGCGCGGGTTAGTGGAATTAGATGAGCTTGGCACTTGAGCAGCAGAACATGAAGCAAGCTCCGATCGCACTGGAGTTGGCAATTTGTTTCAAACGAATCTTCAAGCGCTGTTGGGTTCTGTAGCAGTCCAGCAGGGTTGGATATTGCTATGATGCGAGACGGTCGATGCGTTGGCTTTGGGTACACGAAACACGAACAGGCGGACGCCACTCCAAACCTTGGAACCGAAAGCTTTGTTTTGCTTGGTGTGCTTGAATTTTCTTGGTGTGCTTGGACTTGGCGATCACCTTGAAGGTCAAATCAAAATGTCACACCGCATCGATGCCTTTGGAGATCATGATTGCTGCAGACATTGACGTAGCGCACATGTCACTCGAGCATGAAGCCTTCAATTGGAAGAAAACATGGATCCCAAATGTGATAGTGTGGCCCACTTTTGGCGGGTCATCAAGCAATCAGGGGCGGTTAACGTCACTCAGCGCGCCACAGGCCCCTTTCTCATTTCTGTGGCTCAGTCACGTGCCTTGTTGGAGACTGGAGCCTTTGCTGTGTTGGTAGGCGCCCTTGGGTGCTCAGTGATCCAAATTCTGGTGTACATCACCAAGACAGCCTATACTAGCACTGTTTTATCGACCAGTATATTGGTGATAATGCTGTAACAAGACGAGATTGGGCGCCGTCTGCGGTTTTGGCTCTTTGACCTTCTGGGTTAACTGAGTTTCCCCGGAGGAAATATGCAGATGATTCGATGCAGCTGGCACAAAACGGTGCCATTCGAGTCTTTCCCTTTTGTTAGTTCTGTTGATTTTGTTGGTCTGAGTCTCATTGGTCCCATGGTCCTGTTGGCTTCCAAGGCTGTAAGTGAAAGCGGCAATGCTCTGGCTGAACTGTAGCCAAGATCAGGCCAGCAATCCTCATATGTATGCCATATGTACTCCGTAGGAAGTCGTAGGAGATCTTAGGAAGTTAAAATGGAAAGGAAGAAAAGTACTATTAAGAAAACTCAGCCCTACGGGACGGGGCATTCTTTCGGCCCACAAGGCTGCGGCTAATGACTGTTGCCTATCGGTTTCACTAGCGCCCTGCCTGCCCCTTGTGATGCCCCTCCGCCTTCGTCTTCCGCTGAGATCGCGCCTTGGGCCCGGTCGTGTTGCAACACTCTCTACATCAGTTGTAATGGGATGATTTGCTATATGTATCATCCATGGATGTGAGTTGAGACGGGAACCATCCACAGACCTCACGCGTGTTTACAACATGATCCTGCTGATTAAATGAGCATACCACACATTTCTGTGCAACCAGCCTCAGAAGGCTCGCCCTTCGAAGAATACCAGTGAGCAACGCGACCGCCACTCGCAATCGTCGAACATGATTATGCGGCCGTGCGATATTGCTGCCGACAGGGACATTCCCTACCGGCTGGGAGTCGAGTTCATAAAATGAGGGAAGTGCATGATGACTGGCACAACCAGTCCCGGGGAATCCATGCCGCAACAAAACCATACCAACCAGACCACCAGCATGCGGGCCTCCTGCATACAGACCGTCGGTACAGACCGTCGTCGAAACCGAGTCCGCCCAGACCAGCTTCGCGCGGTCGAATGAAATACAATGAGAAAGAACTCAGAGCCTGACGAACCCATTATTGCTTTTGACAGTGGTACGCGGGTGACACAACAACTACTAGGCAGGGCCCAGGGGTATGTGTCGCGGTAGGTTAAAGCCAAAGCGATGCGCGAACCGAGTACGGATGTGTCAAGGACAAATACTGGATTTCACAGGACATATTGTTTGATCATTGCAAGGTTGGTTTCTAGTGAGATCGCTTGGTTTCTTTAGAAGTATTGATTCACTGAGTAGAGTTTGATATTGCCTTGTCGTTATCATTGCCGTTGTAGGCCACTGCATAGAAAACAAATAAAGTGCACAACTCAGGTTTTCTCCAGTCAAGGAAGAGAAAGAGAGAGAAAAAAGAGATAACAAATTCAGCTGGACATGCAACACCTCACCCAGCCGGTATTTGTTATGCCAGGCAGCCCTTATTTGGCCATTTGACTGACACTTGACCTACCAAAACAACAGAGCAAACTGATCTTCGAACCCCGTTCGAGTGAAGATGTGGAGAAAGTCAATGATAGACGACATTTACAAGCGTTAGGGGAAGATGATTCGAGTAGCAGTCTTCAAGGCCAGGAGCGTTTGAAACACTCAAATTTTGAGACTCGCCTCGTCTGCAGAGGTCACCATGAGTCAAATGGGCTAGTCGTACTCTAACTAGCTATCCACGCTTCAGCTGAAGGGTGGACTTTGTTTCTGTGTGTATCTATTTCACAAAGTTGAAGGATTGATCAGGTCCACGGTGTGTCCTAAAGGTTACTCTGTAGATTAATCGCGGTTGGTCTTCTGTTCTAACAGCTCCTATTCATCTCCACCAAAGTTCCCTTTCCAAGACATACTGATACCTGTACATATATGGCCCATTCTACAAAAATATACAAACACTATACGGACGGTCCACACCTAGGCAAAGCTCGTATAGCGTATAGCGTACATCGCAAGACGGGCCAACGTTGTTGTACCATGTTTGAACGACCCCTATTTTTATCCGGCGAGTGAAGAAAATATCGCATGCAGCGCATTGAACCCAAAATAACCACAAGCCCCCAAAAGCTTGATCAATTAAGAGGTGCTCCTGGCTCTGAGTCTGCGACCCGCACCTGACGTGATATGATATTCAGGGGTAATCGACGTGCACTGACACCTTGTATGATAGGAGCTGCACAGAGTTACCGTCCCCCCTACAATATGTACACATTCTAAGTTATATCTATCTTGACAGGGCAGTGTATGTACGCGTGTCTTGTTCAATGGCGTGAGTCGAAGCGACCCGTGAGCTAATTGGCCAAATGAAGACCGTTCAAGCTGTTGCACTGTGCCGTCTGATCGTCCATGCCAATCTCAGATGGATGCATCAATAGCCCCTCCACAGTATCAAAGATCTCAAACTTTGAATGCAGATTTTTGGACCGATTTCGGGAGGTATAGGCAGCACTGTTCGGGAAGAGAAGAAATCCCGCAGCAGTGGGAAATACTAGGACACGGTAAGGTCCCCGTGTGTACTCCGTATAGAACGGAACACGGACATTAATCAGTCAAGAGGCGTTTCACTAGGAAGGGCTAAGCAATATAATCAAAGCTTTGGGTTGAGACATTGATTTTTGCGCACAAAGAGTGCAGAGGAAGGCCGTTTTTAACAGCCAAGCCTGCCCAGACTGCCGAGACTTAGTTCATTCTTGACAACATCATTGCAAGCATTGATCGCCCTTGGCAACATGAGACAAGCTTTTTTGAACTGACGTACTCTCCGGAGGTTTTGGAATCCATTAATATTCAAGCCGTGTTCAGTTTGAACGAAGGGGAAATATTACCACGCGGAATACGGCACCATAACCAGCGAAATGAAAATGGAGGAAATGAAGAGAGTGAAGATCCACTTTTCCCTCCAGTCAGGGTCCTCCAGGGTCTCTGAGGGTCTCTGGGGGTCCATCGGCTGCCCACGGGTTTACTAGTGTGTACACTTGTTTCAGGGGCCGAGTGGCAAAAGAAAAAGAGGAAAAGGCCGAAGAAGACCCAAAGGGATGGAAAGGGACAAGTGGAGTGGAGGGACCAATGACGTCGAATATTGACTTCATATCATCCTAATTCAACCAATCAACAATTCCAATTGAGTTCCAAAAAAACAAACATAGAAAGTCCAATTGATGTGCAAAAGGCACAGCCTGCGCGTCGAGATCCCCCTTGGTCCACTCCCCCCCTCCCCTTCAACCACACCTTTTCTGACCCTTCGTCCGTCTCTTCCTTTCTCCTTTCTTTCATCTACATTCGTTATAACTAGACGGTGGTGTGTACCCGTCCGACGTTTCCCTCAATCTAGATCATTCTTTATATACACAATGAAGGCCTCTATCATTGCCGGTCTCTCCATTCTTGGAGCGGCCGTGGCTGCCGACGTGCCCAGCATCGAGATCAAGGGCAAGAAGTTCTTCTACTCCAACAACGGAACTGAGTTCTTCATCCGCGGTGTCGCCTACCAGCCCGACTACACTGCCAGCAACGGAGGTACTAGCGATGAGACTTCCTACACCGACCCCATCGCCGACATCGACTCTTGCAAGCGTGACATTCCCTACCTCACCCAGCTTCGCACCAACGTTGTCCGTACCTACGCCGTCGACCCCAGCAAGAACCACGATGAGTGCATGAACGCCCTCGCTGATGCCGGTATCTACCTGATTACCGATCTGTCCTCGCCCTCCGAGTCCATCGTCTCCGACGACCCCACCTGGAACTCTGACCTCTTCACCCGTTACTCCCAGGTCGTCGATGCCTTTGCCAAGTACCCCAACGTCATTGGTTTCTTCGCCGGTAACGAGGTCTCTAACAAGGTCAACAACACCAACGCCATGGCCTACGTCAAGGCTGCCGTCCGTGACATGAAGTCCTACATCAAGGAGCAGAACTACCGCACTTCCCTCGGTGTTGGTTACGCTACCGACGATGACCAGACCGTCCGCGAGGCCGTCTCCAACTACCTTGTCTGCGACGATGCCTCTGACTCCATCGACTTCTTCGGTTACAACATCTACGAATGGTGCGGTGACTCTTCCTTCACCAAGTCCGGTTACTCCGAGCGCACCAAGGAGTTCGCTGATTACCCCGTCCCCGCCTTCTTCTCCGAGTACGGTTGCAACGATGTCCGTCCCCGCAAGTTCACCGATGTCCCCGTCCTCTTCAGCGACAAGATGACCGACGTCTGGTCCGGTGGTATCGTCTACATGTACTACGAGGAGACCAACAAGTACGGTCTTGTCTCCGCCGACGGTGACAAGGTCAGCACTCTCCCCGACTTCAGCAACCTCTCCAAGCAGATGGCCTCCGCCACTCCCTCCGGCGTCGACTCCAGCAAGTACTCCGTCACCACCACCGCCGGCCGCAGCTGCCCCACCGTCGGCTCCGACTGGAACGCCGCCAGCATCCTGCCCCCCTCCCCCAACGCCGACCTTTGCGAGTGCATGTACAACTCCCTCGAGTGTGTCCCTGTCTCCGACATCTCCAACAAGAAGATCGGCTCCACCTTCTCTTACCTCGGTGGTGAGGACGGCGTCATGGACGGTGTCAACTCCAACGCCACCTCCGGCAAGTACGGTGCCTACTCCATGTGCTCTGCCAAGCAGCGTCTCGCCTGGGCCATGAACCAATACTACCAGAACAACAAGGGCAAGGCCGGTGCCTCTGCCTGTGGCTTCAGCGGTGCTGCCTCCACCAAGAAGGCTTCCTCCGCCTCCGGCTCTTGCGCTACCCAGATGAGCTCCATTGGCTCCAAGGGTACCAACGCCATCTCTGCTGGTCTCGCTGCCAGCACTGGTGCTGCTGCCTCCGGCACCGCTGGTGCTAGCGGTGCTACCTCTTCCGGTATCGCTGTCGGTACTGTTCCCCAGTCTGTCCACATTGGTACCTGGCAGGCCGGTGCCTACGCTGTTGCTGCTATTGCTTCCGGTGTCTTCATGGTCATGCTGTAAGCGTGTTAGACATGTTTATAGACAGATCCAACTTTTGGATCGCCTTTTGTAACATTGTTCGTATATAATTCTTTTTAAAACCAGTCAGCTGGCGTTCATTTTTTTATTTTCTGATACCATCCATGGATCCTCCTTTTCAATATACCAGTAGTTCAAGATTAACTTTCCGTTCCATCTCAACTTCTCATTGGACGACTTGACTCCCTAGACCCTTGGTTTGTGGATCATAGTATATGAGCTTCCAAGGTTGGATTGAATGGGGAGCACCGGTCATCGTGATCTGTTGAAAATTCTCGTGCGAGTCGCCGAGCAGGTGAGGTGTAGGGAGGTGTCTCAAGGTCAAAAGGTCCTGCGAAGCTACCCACGAGATACTCAGCAAGTGTGGAGTGTATCATCACCCAATTGTGAAGCTATCCAAGTTTAAACATGCGTCTTTCAATCCTGTGGTGTGTGTAGTGTACTCCGTAGTGTAGTATATCCATCCTTTTTCTCATCGTTGATCATTTCTCGCCTGTCTACTGGGTGGTAGTCTAAAAGCACACGCTTTAGAATATTTACTTCCAAGGTTTGAGTCTGATAATACATGTAAGCGCACACGATGTTGGCCCCAGACTCCATATCTATACTTCGGAGATTTCGGTCCCATAGTCAAACACCACGGAGGAAGGTAGTGTGCTCTTGATTGTTATCCTGAGAAATAACTTAGACTCATCTTGCACCTCTCAACATCTTTTCTTCCATCCCCCTCCCAACCTCAAAACCCACCCCCCTTCGATCTACATCGTTCCAAACAATCATGAAATTGGTCGCAGCAGCCTTCAAGGCAAGCCAAGCACAGAGTCGTGCTGCACTAATCACCCACCTCACAGCTGGGTTTCCATCCGTGGATGAGACCCCGGAGATCATGCTTGCCATGCAAGCTGGCGGTGCAGGTACGTATCCACCCGCATCCAACGCTCATAGCTACTGACCATAACACACGCATAGACATCATTGAGCTGGGGATTCCCTTTGAAGAGCCAAAGACAGACGATCCCGTCGGCAAGAGTGCCAACGCTACAGCTTATGACAATGGTATCCGGATTCCTACTATGCTGCAGATAGTTCAATCAGCCCGCTCCCAGGGCCTGAACGTCCCAGTCGTGTTGATGGGATACTACGAGCCCATCAGAGACTATGCATTTGGAGAGGAGAAACTTTTGCGCGATTGCAAAGCTGCCGGAGTCGACGGATTTATCATTGTTGATTTTCCACCTGATGATGCTGCACGCTTCAGCGAATCTTGCAAGGCCAAAGGGTTGAGTGCAGTCCATACTCAACTACGTGACTTACTGAACTAACAAATGATAGCCTATCGTACATTCCAGTTCTTGCCTTTGCTACCCCGGAAGATGACACGAAGACCCTCTGCAAGTCTGCTACCTCCTTTGTTTATCTTGTTTCTCAAGTTGGATTCGGCAGAGGCTTCGCAGATCTGGACGAAGGATTTCCCGCGCTTCTGAAGCGGGTTCGTCGTTTCAACAGAAATGGTGTTTCGTCAGTTATCGGATTTGGCGCTACGAACTCTTCGCAGTTCTTGAGACTTGCGTGTCTAGCCGATGGAGTTGCGGTTGGGAGGCCTATCGTTTTCATTCTGGAAAATGCACACCCTGGCACTGGCGCACAGAAAGTGAAGGAGTACTGCCTGAGAGTTGCTGATCGAGCTGAAGCGCATGTCATCATACCACCGGGAAGAAAGCCTGTGAATCAATCCATGTCACCCACTACCGTCTACCTCGCCGGTGGAGACGGGGCCGATGACTCCACCACGTCCGAAGGACCAGATAAGGAGCAAAAGGATTGCAAAGATCCACCCAGCAGTCCAACTGGTCTTACAGGCCTTGATAGCCATCATAAAGCCCTCAGCGACTGTCTTGCGGAGCTCGAAGCAGCTTGGAAAGTCGCATATGCTGAAACTATTGGGCCGAGCGAGTATCACCCTCAAACAAAGTCTTTGGATAGACTGTTTGCTCTTTACCTTGCCAGGAAGGCCACCGTGTCCGCCAATGGTTCCGGTATCTGGCTGAAGGCTGCGGATAGCGATGAAGGAAAACCCCACAATATCAACACCGCCATAGCCCACGTCATCTTCGCCAAAAGTGTCGGCAAGACATCCTTCATCGCTGGAACGGCTGTCGGGGAGTATGGACAAGCCGTAGCCATACACTGCGCCAAACTTGGTCTCAAATGCACGATCTTCATGGGTTCTGAGGATTACGATCGTTCCCTGTCTCAAGTTCGCGATATGAGACTAAGGGGCACAACGGTCACCCCCGTCGATGGTGAGCATGGCAAAGGTAAACTCTGCGATGCAGCGAACAAGGCATTCGGAGCTTGGATCGCCAATTGTGAATCATCATACTTCATCGTCGGTTCTGTGTTTGGCTCCGGGCCGTGTCCAACGGAAACCACGTTCCAGTCTGCCATCGACGAAAAGCTTCGACCTACATTCGAACTCATGTGCAAGATGCTGCCTAATGTTATCGTCACTGGCATAGAGGGTAAATCGGATGCTGCGTCCCTGCCACACGAGTACATGGAAGAGTCGGAAATTGCCTTGCATGAGGTCGAAGAAGACTTTTTTGATCAAAAGTCGCGTTTCGTTGCTGGAGTGGTTCATGTAATGTGACTGGTGGCTTGGCTGATGCTTTTCGTGGTGCTTGAGTCTACATGGCTCGGACCTAAGACTGGCATATGCAGAAAGTTCGTTATGAAGGTTTCGCGAAACTGAGTTATCCTAGTATCGGACCTGAGCTGTCCAGTTGGAAACTGTCCGCCGTGACTCTCGTGTCTGTCTCTTTCATGAGAGCTTTGGCGACATTGAGACATTAAGGTATCCATCATTGCCCTTTAATACTATCAATCTATTCATTTCAAACCGCGAAGATGTGTCGCACTAGTGCCCAGGTGACAATTGCCAACATCACCTACAGAAACCTTGCAAGATGATTCAGTAGACTACGCAGTCCTCTTGACTTTGTTTGCTGCCCAGGTGGTAAATGGATATAGATAGATGGATTAATACTGATGGGTACCAACCTTGGAAGTCTACCAGTGGACTTATATCATAGTTTGTACCCAGTCACCAATAGGACGCTGGAGTTGCGAAATATCACCATGGACCCGAAAGACTGCCCAGGTAATCACTAAACCTTGGAACAGATTAAAAAATGTAAGTATTTTCCCTTGTGCCAATCAACTGATTGGTGTCGCACCATTCTCATTCTCCCACAAATCGTTTCCCCTCTTCGCTTGACCCAAGGCTCGCAAACTGGAGGTTGCGAATAGCGTGCCCTTTCCACATGAGAAGCATGACAAACATGAAGGAGAAAACAGCGAAGAACGCCATCATACCATAAACCCATCCGACATCAACAGCCTCAACCCAAGGGTTGATATAGAAGCTGATCGTTAGTCCATAAACAATTCGATAAGCACCGATGACGATACCTGCCTCCGCAGGATGCTTCGTAAAGCATTCGACAACATAGTTCACCGTGACGGGCACACTAGCCAGTGATCCGATTGTAACAATAAACACAGCAAGTGCCAAAACCATATAATGCAGATGGTACTGCAGCGCGGCACCGAAGATTCCCAAGCCAATTGGGTTGAGGATGAGGCTAGGCAGCCAAAGTACATGCAGACGATACTCAGGCTTCCATACACCGCCATTATACCTCCTCGCGAGTGCGAGTGGGAGTTTGTCATTCAGGATATGGCCATAGAATTGGACGAATATGATTCCGATCCAATGACAGAATGTAAATGCGGCATTTTGCTCGAGCGAGAATCCATAACCACCTTCGGAAACGGGCTTCTGGAGCCACACCGGCGTGAGAGCGTTGACTCCGACGTAGAAACCGAAAGAGATCAGTGTAAAGATTCCCATGATGATTGTCACAGGGCACATGCCAATCATGAAAGGTGTAACTGCAACCTTGGCCTAGATAGAGTCTTGTCAGGTCTGAGCTCGATAGTGAGATATTGAGGAAAATTTACCGTTTCCCTCCAAGTAGTCGGCAAGATGACACCTTGTCCAAAGAAGAAAGTTGCAATTCTGTTTGCAACAATACCGCTGGGGATATCTGGATTGCGGTCCAAGCGCTCGCGATCGAACCCAGTCTCCTCAAGAAAACAAAAGCAACAGATAAGAGTGAAGCCCAACAGGCCTACCGTCCACCAAAACTCGATGGGAAAGAAAGAGTGTGCTGAGACAAAGCCGGAAAAGGTTGGGCCAGCAATAGTACCGAACAAGAACGCCATGTGTAAGACGGTGAATGCGCGACCACGCTGATGCAAGTAGAACAGGTCGATGACGATACGAGGACCAAGTACAGTAGGCACAGCTCCAAAGAACCCGGCAAAAAGACGGGATATCACATAAGGGATATAATCATCGGCACCGGTCATAACGGCGCCCCAGACCTGGCAAACCAGGGTGAACAGCACACACCAAAAGATCGTGGAGCTGCGCCCGAACACATAGGACACCGGCGCGAAGAAGAATGGGCCAGCGGCCATGCCAGCTAAAGCGGCCGAGTTCTGGTTTTGTTAGGAGCTAATACTTCGACAGACCCAAACGAGGCGAAGGTATGGATCACATACCGCATAAGACTCTTCCAGCTTCGTCTTTTGGTACAATTTCTCCTGGTCAGCGAGATTCAGCTGTCCCGACAGAGGCGCAACAGCACCAGAGAACGATGCAAGGCATAGCACTGCGAGAATGACATATTTGCGGCTAATCGTCCAATTCTGCGATACGTCGTTCAGTTTGGATCTAGCAAAGGGATGTTTTGGTGTTTAAGCCATACCAGAGGGTCCCGTGGGTGTGTACTTGGTTGGGGAATCAAGACTATATGGTCTGTGCTCTGTTTCTCTGGGCTCGATTCGTCTTTGTCCATGATCATAGCTGTCAGGGACCTAACACAGGTGGTGTGAGTGACCCCTTGAAGCTCTGGTATTTTGGACACCAGATGTCTTGGCAGGCCGTACCGAAAGCTTTAATCGCGCCAAGCTCTTTTGCCGAGCACAAACCAAAAGTTCGCGTGGGGACGCGTCAGCTTGGCCGCGGAGGCAGACCACCACTCAGCTAGGGATGCTCCGTATGGCTTTGGAGTACGGAGTATTGACTGGTGGGCAAGCTATCACTTCCCGCAGCAGAAATTATATAGTAGGTGCCACGGCGCCGAATGAGGCTTTTCGAAGGTTGCTGTGTCCACAGTACTCCGTAGTTAGTTAGTTACGTAGTTAGTTAGTTAGTTAGTTACTCCGTACCTTGCATGCCTGAACTCTCAGGCCGGTAAATCAAGATCAACCTTAACCTAATCAACGAGATAAAACTAACTGATTTGTTAGTTGACTTATTATCCTTTAGCCTTCCAACCTTCATTATCAGGACTTAACCTCACAATGCGTGCTCCGACTTAGGCCTCCCCAATCCTCCGGGCACCCATGCCGATCGGAGCTGGATCCACATCGGAGAAGAATTCTCCAAAAACGGGCTTCGGCAACAGCTCCAACATGCCGAGAGCATTCCATACATAATGACGCCGGGAACCTGCCCAGCATTCTGAGCTTCGATAGCCTCAATAGCCCTGGGACATGCGTCCAATATCCAATGATCATTACCGACACCTTTAATATTTAATTATGGAGAAGCAAGACCTGGAGTCTCAAAAGCCAACCCCACGGGTTGATCCCGACTCGGAGGACGACCTGGCACTCAAACCTCAACAGTCAAACGCCTATGGCATCCCAACATGGCGCAAATCTCTAATCTTGTTCATTGTCAGCTGGATGACTCTGGCCGTCACATTTTCAAGCACTTCGTTGCTTCCCGCAACCCCCGAGATCGCTACCGAGTTTTCGACGACATCGGAGATCCTCAATGTCACTAATGCCGGCGTGCTGCTTGCCATGGGATTCTCCTGTCTCATCTGGGGACCCATCGTTAACATCTGCGGGCGTCGAAATGCCTACAATGCAGCTATATTGGTCCTGTGTGCGTGCTCGGCCGGCACCGCCGTGGCGACGACTTTGCATATCTTCATTGCGATGCGTATTCTGAGTGGTTTCACCGGTACCTTTTTCATGGTCGCTGGACAGACCATCATAGCGGATATCTTTGAGCCAGTATGACAGACCGGCCCTTGTTTCAATCAGTGACTAACCTCTGAGCAGACTGTACGTGGAACAGCTACGGGATGTTTCATGGTTGGATCAGTCAGTGGTCCTGCTATTGGTAAGTTGCGATGTGTACCAGTCAGGCCGTTGAATAAAGACTAACCAGCTGAACAGGGCCTTGTATCGGTGGCATCATTGTCACATTTGCCCAGTGGCGTATCATCTATTGGCTACAATTTGGAATGACCCTGCTTGGTCTCATCCTATCACTTCTTTTCGTGCCCAGTGTGCAAGAGAAGAACCTAGTCATCGGCTCTGGCCAGCCATTGAAAATTTCCACCGTTCTCAAGATGTTCAATCCTCTTCGCATTTTTCGCCAGTTCAGGTACCCAAACGTGTTTATTGCCGTGAGTATTTCAGCTACACAAATCTTTCTAGTCATCTAACAGAAGCAGTGCCTCACATGCGGTCTTCTCTCGACGTTTCAATACGCCATCTTGACATCAGCCCGCTCCATCTTCAATCCCCGATTCAATCTCACAACTCCTCTCGTCAGCGGCCTCTTCTATCTAGCCCCGGGAATCGGGTTCCTCGTTGGCAGCGTCGTTGGCGGCAAGCTATCCGATCGCGCTGTGAAGAAATGGATCAAAAAGCGAAATGGTGTTCGGTTGCCACAAGATCGACTGAATAGCGGCATTGCTACGCTATTTGGAGTTCTGCCAGCCGCAACCTTGATCTATGGCTGGACCCTGGAAGAGGAGGTGGGCGGTATGGTAGTCCCGATCATTGCTGCTTTCTTTGCAGGTGTGGGGCTTATGGGCGCTTTCAACGCCTTGAATACCTACTCAGCTGGTGAGACCCTTTGATGCTTGAATTTAAGAAGGCAACACTTGACTAATCCCCTCGCAGAGGCTATGCCCCAAGCTCGCTCGGAAACTATTGGCTGCAAGTACATTGTGCAGTATATTTTTGCTGCCGGAGCAACGGCGGCCGTTGAGCCGCTGATCAATGCTATTGGAGTAGGATGGACGTTTACGATTTGTGAGTTGCGCCTCTTTGATTCTTGGGAGCTATCAAATCTGACTATCTGGATAGGCGTTTTCTTTGCTATAATTGGCGGGTTCCTTGTTCTCACCATCATCAGATGGGGCACTGATATGCAAGAATGGACCGAGAGGACATACGGGCTTAACAAAAAGCCCTAAGCCTGAGGATTTCACGTTTCTTGCATACATTTGTGTCTTTGCATATTTGGCGATATGAAATGCCTGCATGATAGAATTGATTTATAGATACACGCTAGGCGGATACTCTGATTTGAAATAGAGATGCACATGCCTGGAAAAAAGTGAATCTGATTGATTTCTACATCCAAGGATTACATTTGACGCCCTGCTGGTTTGAAATGCCAATCTGTAAAACTCCCATCATGCATGGACCGGGACCGGATCGGAGCGCCGATTAGTAAGTTCGGCATCCTTCCTTTTTCCGCCGAAGCCTCGGCAAAGACTGCATAATTCCGACCGCATTCGGACGTCATTTCTCCTCACTTTGAGAAATAGGAAACAACTCTAAGATAAGATCACATTTGCTCAAATGACGAGGAAAAGACGTGAGCCCACGTCAGACCTAGAACAGGAAGGTCGCGAGTCTCAGAAAAGGAAATTTGTCGCGTGCGTTTCGGACGTCTCGCCCGAGATCTGCTACTAACGCTTGATAGCTGCCAGCGATGTCACTCGCATAAAATTAAGTGCTCCGGCGACTTGCCATGTAGCAAATGTCGTTCGGTAGGCTGTGCCGACGAATGTGCTTATGCCACTCGGGATCGCCAGGTCAAAGTGAGCGAGAAGTACGTGAGCAAGTCGATAACTTTCGTCAAGCTAAGGGCTGAGCAAAAGCTTTCCCGCGCGGTTCGGTTCGGCCACTAATCCTATTCTCGTTGATCAGCTATCTAGATCAAATCCTTGCAGAAAATCAGCGGCTCAGGGAGCAGTCGTCAGCCTCGGCCAGAGCAACCGAGATCCATGACCCGCAAAGGTAAAGTACAATCTGCCCAGTAACATACCTGCTAGCTAAATGAATTCCGCTAGAGCACCTTCTCGGCCCGCAGATGCTCCAGATAGCACGGGAATCCAGAACCCTCTTATTGGAGATCGTGCTTGGTTCCATCGGTATGACCCATCCTCGCCGCCCATCTACATCGGCGAGGCAGCATGCTCAGCATTTGCAACTCGATTTCGTCGCTTTTTGTCGGGAAACAGTGCGATGCCACATATTGCACGCACTCAATATGAGCGGGAGGAAAAGATCGCTGCAGCGAATGAAGCTGATATACAGTGGCCAAGTCTCCACCATGCTCGGCTACTGGTCCGGATAGCAATCCACCAAATCGGGCACCTGTATCACCTCATGATGCGCAAGTCAACGTTGGACAAACTGGAAGAAATATACCAAACACAAGACTTTGACTGCAGAGCTAGCAAGTGCAAGTTCTTTGCTTTGTTTGCCTTCGGGCAGGCATATTCGATTCGGTCTGAGCCATATTCTGGGTCGAGGGTACCAGGGACGTCTTACTTTGCCCGGGCTATGGGTCTGGTTCAGATCCTCCCAGAGAGAACAAGTGTTACACATTTGGAGACCTTGTTACTGTTGGTGAGCACCTCGGCAGGTATATCATATTTCGAGCCAGCTAGGCTAACCTCACCTCAAGTCTCTTTTCTCGTACTATCTCAACCGACGCCATTCAGCATACATCCTGATTGGGAATGCCATGCGAATGGGCCTGACAATCGGACTGAACCACAACATCCCTGAGTCCCAGCTCATCGACCCAGCCGAACGTCAGCACCGTATTCAAATCTGGTGGACTATATACATCTTCGACCGGATGTGGGGATCTAAGATGGGGCTGCCGATGCAGATCCTGGATGAAGATATCCATGTTGACATACCATCCACAATCTCCCCTCGCTGGCGGCACGAAGAAGAGCTCTCCGACAGCGAATACATGACAGCAAACATCAAACTGGCCCGGATAGTCGGTGAGACAATCACGAAGCTCTACAGCCGACGAAAGTACCAAGAAACCTTCCTCCAACGTGTCCAAAAGCTTCTCAAAGCCCTAAAGCATTGGGTTGAAACACTCCCGGAGTCCTTGCGACTAAATATGGAAGACCTAGAATCCAGCAAAAAGCCCGTTGTCTCCCTGCATATGGCCTTTAACCAATGTGTCATTTTGTCCACACGCCCCACACTCCTCCACCTCCTGATCACCCTACGCCAAGCCAAACCGGCAGCAGACAGTGCCGGAACCGAAAGCGAAAGCGAAAACGAAACCGCCTCTGTGTCACAGCCAGTTTTGACGCTAAGCGAGGCATGCATCCATGCAGCCCGGCATTCACATTCCATGATCCTGACCCGGTGGATAAACGGCTCTATGCCAACGTTCGGTTATTTCCACGCACACTACCTATTCTCCTCGGCATTGATCCTGGCAATGTCCAGCTTCGTCCCGATCGGCAATCCGTCCGATATGACCGGGTTCGACTCTGCGCTGGACTTGCTGCGCTCGATGACGGAGAACGGGAATCTTGCCGCTGCGGAGTTCTGCACTAATCTGGAGCAGGTGAAGAATTGTCTTGATGCCTATCGTGGGTTGAAGGTTGGTCGGAGTGAGGGTGTCGTCGAAGTAGCACCAGCTACAAATGTCCACCCTGATAACGGCTCTGCGTCTGGGTTCGCTGGGCTGTCGAC
This sequence comes from Penicillium brevicompactum, assembly GCF_028827555.1. Lineage (NCBI taxonomy): Eukaryota > Fungi > Ascomycota > Eurotiomycetes > Eurotiales > Aspergillaceae > Penicillium > Penicillium brevicompactum. Next base: position 1,246,569 of record NW_026623210.1, read on the forward strand.
GTTGGCGAGTATGACAGCTAATAGTTCTATGCATGCTTTGGCACCAAACACATCCGCATCTGCGCCTGCGTCGGTTGCGCCATTGATGTCGACTCACGAAACGTTCGCTTCTGCTCCCACTGCCCAGCCAATTCAACAAGGAATTGATCCATATTCGTTTCCAGCTCGTGATACCGTCAGTGGGTACACCACTGAGATGGCATTCCTGGAGCCGACCATGCAGGATTTCCTCGCGCAGTCAGATATCGACCTCGGCCTTTTGCATCCCGTTGATGCCTTTTTTAACGAAGCGGAAAATCTTTATACATGCCACGAGTTATAGACCGGATAGCTCGGTGTGAGACTATAATCGAACACAATACAAGGCTGGGTGTTTCAATGCTTGAAGAGAGCAGAGGTATAACGGCGTTACCAGTCGAGACAAATTGTGCTTAATACGGAACAGAACACTCCCTGGTGTGTCAAAATGAGATGCTGCCGACTCAACTGACCAAAATTCCCCCAATGATAAATAACTGATACATTTCATCAAATATTCCAATGTCAACCCAATGATATAGAGAGCTTATGACCAATTCTCACTAAAGAATGGCTGCTCCGTGAATGCTGGAATTCGTCACCACGAAAAGCAGCGAGGGGAAACCACCACAAATCAAGCAAAGGATGCATCTCTAGTCGCGGGGGAACGCTTTCGGCCCAGCGGTCAAATCGGCATGTAGACGTGAATCAAACTCGCCGGCTTCGGGTAAGAAACAATAGCAGTGTGGGCTCAAGAGCTAGACAGGCCCAAGCCCAAATCTCGACCCATGGCGTGAGACAATTTCAGTGCAGATAATCCAGGCGCGCCGCGAGGATTCGTCCCTAGCAGACATTTCGTGCAACCATGCGATAGCTCGCTTCAGCTTAGTGATTATGCTGGCAGCTTCGAGGGTGTGTGCAGTCGTACGAGTCAAAAGCTCGGTCATCAAGATGGTTGTGGCTTGCATGACATTGTGCAGGATGCACCACCAAGGAGCGACGCAGTGGAGCCAATTTGTATCTCCTGTTCCAGGCAACAAGTCCAGCATTTGGCCGGCTATCTGAACACATATCGCTGCCATGCTTTCACATAGTGTACCCGGAGTGCTTGCTTCCGAAGTCTGAGAGAGGTGGCGAATGCAAGGCTGTAAGATGATCATTTTGGTAGCATAATATCTGCAAGTGAGACTGACGCGCTGTTGCGCGAATTCCTGGCTTGTGTCTGATGCTGGGGATTGGAACTCCATCGGGAGACGAAGTAACCAATTGTCGGCATGGGTATTGAAGGTTGAGATTTCCGCTTCGACTTCATGCCACGACTGCCGCTCTAGGCTAGAGATGTAGACAGCATCCACGGCCCGTTGCAAAAGTTGGGCTAGATCCACAGCATACAGAAAGCAAAGAGAGGCATTTGGTGTCAGGTTTTCGGCGGCCGTCAGATCAGGCTTTTGTTCAACGTGCTTGTCCTTGCCCAACGACTGCTCTGGATCTTTCGAAGCCAATGGGTCTTTGGGCGGAACGTGAGGATGAGACAACAAGGAGGTGGAAAAGGCACTCCGTGCCCCTAGATTGGTGACCATCTGGACGACACGCTCGTCTTCCCTATCCTCCTCGAGGAATGGAACTGGAAGCGGAGTTGTGCAAAAAGTATGGGCTGCGATGGACGCACGACCTGTCATCTCACACAGTACCGTATCCAGCAGATAAAGCGCCCACCAAACCCGGTACCGAAGTTCTCTCGAAAAGTGTGTGATGCTATCGGTTTCACTTCGAAGGTTCAATCCCATCGCCAATGCCGAGCGAATCGCGACTCCAACCGTTCTCCAAGACCTGAAGTAAAACAATCCTCGTGAGTCAAACTCGAGATTTGAAGGGGGGGGACCTGTAGTCGAGGACTCACCTGTTGACCTGGCCAATTGACAGGAGATAGAATGCAGCTAGGCCCTCCACCTGTGTTTGTTGTAGATCAGGATGATCAAGTAAAATTTTGCTTCCACTCAGCTTCCAAGCGCGGGCGAAATACACAGAATGTTCGCTGTAGTCCGTCTGGGGCTGGTCTGTAAGGGACGCATGTCTGGTAGCGATGGCAAACACCAAGTTCAACACAGCCAGCCAGCGTTTCCCAGGCCGTACACTCGGGTTTGAGTAGAAGGATCGGTACTGATTTAGAAAGAGAGCCTTTCCAAGGATGGGGAACGCGGAATGAAGGACGTGGAAATAATTTTCAACGAGCTTGTCAGCGATGTGTTGAGGGGGCCGGCGTGCAAGATCGACGGTGTTGGGAACCGAAATTTCGGACTCGTCTTCGAAATAGTTCATGGAAGATATAGCAGGAGGTTCGGGTATCTCTTTGATTGGCGTGGAGTTGCCATGGTCAAGGCTGCGTTTGAGTCTGTACAACCATGCGATCTCTGAATGATCGCCCACAAATCCCATCGCTTGTACCTTGTCATTACGGTTGAAGTCCTCTTCGGTGTAGTCGACCACCCCCGTTGGGATGGCCAAGAGGCTATCAATTGCATCAGACGGAGCTTGTTGGGATGATGCAAGAGTTGAATTGGGAAGGGGGTGAGGGTGCAAGTTTAGATCCCTCAGGCGTTGATCGACCTGACGTGCTGACGAAGCATCGAGTGCGTGGTAAATATCACACAGAAGAGTTTCAAGGGATTCAACTTTGGAGGATAACTCGGTCAACTGTCTTGCGTGGGGGTTAGAAAGAGAATGCCATTGTTTTCTTCAAAGCTGTAGGGTTTTTTTTCCTTTTTTTTTTTTCCCCTTCTTCTTTATCCAGGGAGTAATAGAGAGTAACCAACCCACTTGACCATCTTCTCCCTTTTCCGGTCGCCATATGAACATTGAACCCCGGCATCCTGGCACCGATGGCAAACCGGATGATGGCCACTACATTTGGCCTTTTGTTCTCGACAATTTTCACATGCACGACTGACCCGACCAGTGGTAGTTGAGCTACTCGATGGAGTGTTGCGGGGGATGGCTACCTTCGCATTGAGATGATTGCTGGTTTCAAAAGAGCCAAGGGTGGAGCGTGGGTAATCAGAAACCCAGTCACGGTTGGGGGTCGAATCATTTTTCGAATACTCGGGGAACGGGAAATTCCCACTCATAATTGACGAGAGTATATGGGGATAGCAGTGACTTTGCAATAACTTAGCGGAGATAGACCTTGGCGATGGACACTAGTGGGAGGTTGGTTATAGGCCGATGAATGGCCCGGACGACCAGCACGGCCTTGCAGATATAAAATTTAATCAACGAAAATCTTCAGCCACAATGCTGTGGATACCTCACAATTCCCACTCATGAAAATGAGCTCCTGTGGTATGCTGGAGTTATTTGCCGGCGGGTTCGCCACTTGGACAGAGCGGTCGAACATTAAGACCAATGAAATAATGGTATTCTGATTGAATGCTGGAAGCATATACTCTGAGAAGAGGTTGCGTAGACCCAATGTAGGAAGCCCCAGGTCAATTATAGTTGTCAAAACTTATGCTTTCTTGCAAGGTCGCTTGTTGCGATGCCATTCAGGGCTTTGCGTTATGAAGGGTTGCTGACCGCGCACGAGCGGGTATCGTTGTGGGAGACTGGATCTGCACACAGTATACACAGTCCCTTAGGAGAAGCGTCGAGGACCATAAGAAGCCGTTCATCTGTCACTTGAACGCAATTTGCATCAAGGTTTTTGGAGAGTTCAAGTAGCATACCTGACAATCGTAGTGACGGTCTCCCGTCGCTGTCTTAGTAACGTTGCACGTTCCAAATCGTCTTCCTGTTTCCACTTGAATTTGACCGGAATTCCAAGGCGTAGCATAAATTCCGCTTCGCCATCTTAGCGAACCTTTTGTTTCCCTATTGAACAAGCTTTGTCTGAAGCATGCCATGAGCTGGGGCGAAGCGATAGTCTTATTCTGCCACTCGAAACTGCGTCGTGACTCGTGCACAGGTAAGGTTCACACCTAGCCCTTTTATTCCTTGATCGTCGCTTTTGGTAGCTCGGGAGGGAACATGCAGACACTCGGTTTGCAGATGCTTCCTTTGGAAGTAGTCGGCTTGGGTTGGATCACTTCTGGGTCATTCTTCTAACATATCTTCTTAGTAGTCTCGTGTCCTTCGCACTCCGACTGGAGGTCTGGGTTCCTCACGAGACAACGAAGCTGCCGAAGCTGCGAACATGAGCGTCCCACCCTCCTTTCCCTATGCGCTGCCGGCATAGAAGTCGATTGTCGAGACAAGTTCATTGGTCAATTGAGAGTTGGTATCATTCAAAAGATAAAAGATCTGCGGGTACCAGACTTCTAGGATTCCAGTCGGGTGGTTTCTGGTCGCAGGTGACAACCATTTTTTCTCTTGTCCAGCTGGGTTTGACCGGTCACAACTTTCTGCTTGCTAACAGGGACTCGCGGTCGGGATCTTTGCAAAGCATGGCAGTGTAAATGAGTTGTTGATTCACATCGTTGGTGGTCCAGGGGAAATTCGTCTGCATCACCAGGAGCGAACTCCAGAACACATTTACCGTCGGGTGCCGCCGTTCATCCGTATCGCAGGGGAGGGGTTAGCCTAGGTCAGGTATGATGCTTTTTTCTTCCATCACTGACAAGCAGGCCCTCGCGGGACAATGCCATTGTACAAGTTGTGTTTTGATCGCTACTCAAAATCTCAGGCGCACCGTTGCAATCTACCACCCGACAAGGACCCAGCCCACAAGAGACCAGCCTTCGCAAAGACACCATACTATACGGGAATGAGTGACATTCCTCTCCCAGGATTTTCAAAGCAGACTGAAAATGATCCAACGCCTCGTCGATGGAACCGTGAAGCACTTCCGTACCGCTAGCCTTTCCCGAGCCCCGACGATCGAGGATGAGAAATGATAAACAGAGAGTGATGGTTGTTGATTGAGCATCAAGGATCGGGAGACCAAGAGAGCAAAGATGGTGTTTGTTTGCGAACATTGTGGCCGCTGGCCACCTGCAGCAATCCGAGAATTCATGGCCTGGATACAATGCTCAGGCAAAACAAGATAATGCCAACGGCGGTGATGAGGTGCATCTGGTAGTAAGGCGTTAGTGCATTATACGAGAACTGGCTCTGTATAGCCATAACGGCTGTCCCATCTCGTCTCCTCGCCTCTGGGGCTAGATTTGAAGACATAACCGTCTGCTATGAACAGCACGTTTTGCCACTCGCCGGAACCGTCATATTCACCGGGAGTCAGAGAGCTTTGGTGAACGCAGGATCCAGCCACAGAGACGATATGATCACGACCAAACGTCTGTTGGACTTTCGCAACGAGAAGTTTGAAGCTTGGCGCTGTGCTGAGAGCCAAAGGTACCCAGGTCTGGGTTGATGTGTACCTCTTGAGGGACCGCCAGGACTGATCGACGGTGCTCCTGAGCCAGGCAGTTGTGCAATCTGGCTTCGGCAACGGGAAAGGCTCCCTGAATCCAGAGCGTCATTGTTGGGGATAACCTCAAAGCTGTCCGATTCTCTTGGAAGAAAAAACGTGATAGACAACGCTGACACGTCATGTCGCGCCATGGGAAAGTTCACACTGCGAAAAGCTATCGGTCATCAGCTTATCATCAAGCAAGCGGGCAAAGGAAATGACTTACCAGGTTAATGATGTGAGGACACATTGCTTGGACCTCCATTTGGCGGTTTCGGTCAAATGTGAGGCGCTTGGCTCTAATCGCCATGGTTTCACGGCGGTGCCAGCCCCCGTGACATTGGAGGAGTGCGTGTGCTCACAATTTCACTCCAAGACTTCAAGTGCAGCACAAGCTGGCGCTCAGGATTCGAAGCGATGGCGCCGGAAAGATGAAGTCAGAGTGGTAGGGATGGGGATGGGAATATTCGGTCTGCGACCGTTGAGGGTTGTTGCTTTGAGGACAAATTAATAGCGAAAGAGCGATCCACTTTGACGACGGCCTTGAAACATTTTCTCACAGATATTCGACAACAAGGAAAATTGCTCTCTGGGCGCCATAGTGCGAAGAGATGTCGTCTAATTTTGGTTGAGGCGAACACATTTGGACTACACGGAAATCTGTTCCGTCAAGCCCTGACCCAATTAGGGGCCCAAAGGGAATGCAGATCCCACCCTCCCGTGCTGCGAAAAGAAATATGGACCTTTCGCCTATCAAAAGCCTTGCTGGGAATTCCGAATAACCAGCAGTCCTACATATAATGGTCTTTCGTGGTCTTGACTCTTGGGGGAAAGCCGGGCGCCAGGTAGCACTATCCACCAGTGCAGGACAGCCGTACAAAATCATGGTCTTTCTGCCTCAATTGGTCGAAAATGACCCTCGCCCCTCGGTTACATGTGTACGGTACATCAGGGAAGGAAGTATCCTAAAAGACATTCCCACGATATTGTACACTCGCGAAGCCACATAGCTGTGCTCTGGGTTTGGAATCAAGTGGTTGTCTTTTCTCGCCTTGGACCCGACCGAAACGAGCCATCACTATGATATAATACCTAAGCTAGATCTGCAAGAGAACTTGTATCTGTCTCCCATCATGGTTGGTTGTTCCTCGCTCAATTTTCTCCGCTTTCTCGGAACAAGTCACTGCTGCGTCCAGACTCGTTTTTCTCTGTTCTTTTCAAGGTCTTTGATCATCTTGGCTTACATGACTTAAGAACCTGCTCATGAAAGGCGAGACAGCTCGATTATCAGGAGAATCTAAGCACACATACTCCGGAGAGATGATGGACTTCAGGGATAGCCATCAATCACCTGGGCAACGACTCTCCTCCGAGGGATCTTTTTGAATGACCTGCAATAAAGATTTTCTGAGCTCATATTCTTTGTGCCGATTGACTCCGTCCATCTTTCACCAACCATGAAGGTACCTAGAAAGTGCCCCGAAATGATTCGAGAGGACAAGGAGCCTGGACTTCTTCATTTACGACTTTTGGTCGAATAGTATTTAATTTCCATCTGTTTTCTTGGAAATTTTGATTTCCTGGAAGGTTATCAGATGCAAAAATTCAATGTCTAATGTACAATTGTAAGCAATTTGAAATATATCTCAAAATATTGAAGCTCGCCGTGTTACGGACATGCTAGTCACCAATCACATGTGGGGACTACAAACACCAATGGGCCATCGAGAGCCAACCAACCTATCTGGCATCCAGATCACGTGCAGCACCCAATACCCAGGCGCCCCCAGGCTTTCAGGAAAAGAGAAACCACGATCATGCTCAGTGAGCAAGAGCATGATCCGCCCTGATCGGACCCACCAGCAGGGGATTTCCGGTACGTATGTGCCTATACATACCAACAAACCCCTGGCGCGTGGAGCCAGGAACCGCCTTCATCCAACCGCCCCGAAGTATACCTCACTTGGGAATCGGACGGTTAGTTACCACGTGAATATGCAGGTAGTAGAATGGTAGAAGGTCGACAGGTAGATCTTGCCAAGCCAAATCTACCCATCTACATTCTACTCGTCTACTTAGGAAGAACTCAGGAATATATAAGGACACTCATTCATGTATCTAGTTTAGTTCTTCGTCTTCAATCATACATTGTTACTTGTGATTACCTTTGGAACTTTAGAGACTCGATTACTTGATTATAACTTGACAAACACTACGAATCGACCAACACCCCAGTGTAGATCTATTCGGCGCTCTACCTGGCATCGCTCCTCGATACCCTCAAAAGGACTTAGCCCGTATAAGGCCTCGATAGGCAACGGTACAGTTGAGAGACAGATCGTTGACAGTTGGCAGTCTACAGGATTTCAGAGAAGTATCTCCCGATTCTATCTAACCTAGCGACGACCATTTAGTCGTGCGTAACACGCCGTCGCATCATCTAGATTAGGGTTTGTTTACGCCTCAGGCATTAGCAGTCATGTGACTTCACGTGATCGCGATACCATCTCCCCTTAGGTTTATCTCCTGCTCCTGGTGCATTCACGCATTTGAGCTTCAATGAGATGAAAATAGGATCATAATGTCATTGCGCGGGCCGATGCGGCGGTCGCATCTGAGGCAAGTGAGCGCGGCAAGCTTGGAGAGTAGTACCACCTCTGCCCACTCACAAGAGGCCCACCAACATGACCTCGCTACGGATGACAGGACAGTCCGGCTCTCGTCAACAAGCTGGACGCGGCATCAATGTGCGATGTGGGTGCATGACGAAACATTTTCGCGCGAAGAGATCTTGTTAAACCCTTCGGCTCTCGGTGAAGCTGAAGTCCAAGTTGGAGATGTTGTGGAGATCTTGCCCATGCGGGTAGCTGGAGACACCGGCTATTCCAATATGAAGCCAGAGGCAGCTTCCAAAGCAGCCCGTGAGAGCCACATGGAAAAGAACACCACGTCCCAAGCTGAGAATACCTCCAAATTCAAGACACCCCTGCAAAATCGCTGTCTTTTCGTCGTGAAAGCTCTCCCGCCGGAGATCAAGGCCCGACACCCCCAGCTGGAGCTCTCAGTGACTAACAGTGTCGCAAATATCTTTGGTTTCAAAAATCGGACGCAGGTATTGTTGTCAACCGTGGACCGTGACCAATGCGCCGCATCCCATGTCGATATTGCGTTCCGCGACCAGTACATGGTCCGCTCTGATATGTGGAGGCTTGTCATGTCAGAACTGGTGGATAAAATCATCTACAAAGGACAGAAAATCATGTTCATGGGGAGCATCAAGGCCACTGTTAAGAACATCTTCATCCGGGAGAAGAAATGCCTTTCTGGATACTTTTCCCCGCGAACAATCCCCATCTTCCGCAGCGAGTCTGCCAAATATGTTCTTTTCATTCAAATGTCAAAAGAGATGTGGGATTTTGACTCCGAGGGAACTGGTGACATCCTTTTTAGTCGCGTCATCAATGGTTTCTTGCCGGAGCTTTTCAAGAGATGGCTCAATTCTGACGCGAAACACCTGGTCACGATTGTCCTTTTTACCCGGGTCGAATATGACGCGCCTGTGAACTTGGGTCAAGCCAATTTAAATGCGGGTAATTTCAACAGCACCTCCGGGCCAAACAAGGTTCCGACTCGAGACTTTTATCGTGTGGTGGTGAATGACATGGCAAGCGGCCATTGGACCACTATCCTCGATGAGTTGAAACGCGAGTTCAGGTCTTTTCTGCGTGATGTGTCGATACTCAAAACAGACGATATTGAGGCTGCGTCCGGCAGTGGTGTTAAGATTCCCTCCAAACCACACATGGCCACGATTGCTGGGCGTCCTAGCTCGGCTTTACGGGGCAATATTCTAGAGGCCATTCACCTAGCCTCTGCTCACTTGGCTTTCGATCATATCGATCGAGATATGGTTCATACCGGCACCTCAATCATCGTTATCACTCCTGGTAGCGGTGTTTTCGAGGTCTCCTATGAGTCATTGGCTTCTACAACAGAGGCACTGGCAAATCGTGGCATAGCCATTGACTTGGTTTGCTTGAGTCCAATGCCTCTGCATTCTGTGCCTCTGTTCAAATATCGAGAACCAGTCGATCGACAGTCTGGCGTTAGCGGCGGGCCGGGTGAGGATCGACTGGGCAGAGTCTCTCCTGAAATGCATCATTCTCTGTCGAGTGTCGTGAGCCGATCTTCATACCTGTCCCCCAGCTCATATCTGTCGGCAACCAGGATGAAGGAGCGCATGAGTCCTCAAGCCAAAGAATGGAGCTACGGCATTCCTCATTGGCTCGACATATCCTATTGGAACCCTGAAACGTATCGAGAGGCCCGGCGCATCTTGAAGAAGGACCCCAATGCGCCAATATCTTCCACGGTTACTCGACCATCTAAGGCATTTACGCCACGAGTACGCATGTACGAGATTCAGATGATGGGAGTCATGGAGAGTGAACAGTCGAACATTTCTATTCCATATCTCACCGAGGGCCGTGGTGGAGCTAGGGCTCGTAGCTCTTGGCCTGGATACAATTCGACCGGCCGTGTGCCCCCCAAACCTCGCTTAGGAAATCAATCGTCTTTCAAGGCACAGCTCAGCGACAGCTTGCGCCCAGGATCGTTCATACAGAGTGCTTCAGAGCAGAATGAATCACACCTGAGGGATACTCAGGGTTCGCGAAAGTCTGTGATGGCCTGGATGGATCAGTATGATGAAGGTCTCTTCAATGTCACCCCAAGGCGCATCCAGACTCGCCGAACTTCAAAGCCTAAACGACCCAGTGAAACAGAGATCCAGACTGCCGGTGCCGGTGTACATGAGCGATTGTCTGCACGGTCAGTCATGCGTTTACGTGATCATGAAACAAACCCAGCGGAGGGGAATAATCCTCTGCACTCTGGGCCTCGAAGGATCGATTCAAATATGTCAGCGCCCAAATCTCAAGGCCCGGTGAAGAGCGTCTCCCCCATCAAGCCAGCGTTGAAAAAGGCTCCGGCTCCGATGACGTCCCGAATTTCCAGAACGATCAGCTTTGCCCTTCGAGGTTTGACTGCCACACCAACCAAAGCTCAGGCAAGCACAGTAGTAAATGTGGAGCATGCAAATGCTTTGCCAATGACAAACCAGACAACTCCTGTGGGATCTATTTCCGACGCCAAAAGCATTATTTCCCTCAGCCCCTCGGAGACAACATCAATCAGCACTGCTCTTGAGTTACCATCGACTCCTTCTACTCCCAGCAAACCCCAAACTCCATCGAAGCCGATATCTATCAAACTTCCCCCGAAGAACCCCCCAAAGGAAGCAGACCAACCAGAGCGTGCAGGAGTTCGTGGCTCGTTGTCTTCTTCTGCGGTAGAGACACCAGCGCATGAAGATAGCCGGCATCAGGGCGCTGGTCGTGCAAATGATCCAAAGATCGAAATCACCCTAAACCACAGCTCACGCGAGCCACTCTCACGGGACTCCCCAAGCAAAGCCTTGTCGCCATGGGTTCGGTCGGTCAACCCGTGTAACACCCCTAAAGATGTTTTGAGAGACACTAGCTGGTTCGGTCGGTGGCAGCACGCATATCCTCGGCCCCCACACGTGGCGGTCGTTAAGTGGAAGAGTTTGAAGTCCCCTGCGGTGCTTCCGCTGACCACTGAAGAGATCCCGACGGCCAGTGTGCTAGCTTCGGATTATCTGCAGACGCCGTATCGAGTGTTCCCTAACGAGGATATGGAAGGAATCGAAGCACCAAAAACCAGGGGTGTGCTTTTACGAGAAATGATATCCTTGCGGCTCTCGCATGGCTTCCAGATTATTGTTGGCAAACGTGTTGCTGAGGTCTCAGCGCAGCCTGCTCTAGAATCACTCAACGTCTTCGATTTTCGTGGGCTTGATCGTGACGGGCTCACCGTTTTTCTGTCCAAAGGCAATACTATTCATCGATTGGTGTGCGTGGTTGGGGGCGAGGTTGAAGTGACACGTTTCACACATCAAAACTCCGCAATGCCCACTTACCCCAAGAAACCCAGCTTCACTCTCTACCAGCCTGCTATGAAGACAATTCTGAGTCCGGAATACGAAGTAAAGGACATCAAGCTGGACCCTACGTCCGAGGAGTACAATTGGAACTATGCTGACAACTATGTGGCCGGTCATCGAGATTATCTCCAAAATCCGGCACAGCAGCTGCATTTCTGGCGAGTTCGTTACGTTTTGATTCCTCTTCAACTTCACCCAAGCTCTCGACCTCATCTACATTCATTCAGCGAGGACAATGAGGAAGAAATCCATCTTCTAGGGATCAGCCAATTGACCCACATTTGGCAACGCTACAAATACGTCTCGCCTGAAGAGAAGCTCTTTGAGACATCGAATCCCAAAAGAGATCAGAACCCTTTGAACATCATGTACCAAACACGAAATCCCTCGGAAATCGTTACAGCAGAATTAGATCGGTTGTTGCTCACTGATCCGGGGCTTGACAACGCACCCGCTCAGCTTTTGCCTGAATCTGAATTGTTGGACAGATTCAGCCTTAGCCTCTCATCACTGGCGCAAACTATCCAAGGTGAGAAGGGCGTTCGGATGATGGACCGTCGGTGGCATTGGAGATTGCACTACAATTGCTTCATTGGATTTGAATTCACGACCTGGCTACTGCAAAATTTCCGAGACATCGATACTCGTGAAGAAGCTGTCAAATTTGGCAACGAATTGATGACCAAACATGGATTATTCCAGCACGTTGAAAAGAGACACAACTTCCGCGATGGCAACTACTTCTATCAGGTCTGTGCTGAATACCGAGTGACCCGTCCGGAATCACGAGGGAGCTGGTTCCCCCAGCTCAGACCGGATAAGTCGATGCCCTCGACGCCTGCCATTGGAAATCCGAAGGAATCACCTGCTAGTCTCAAGGCCCGGTCAGACAGTATCGACGATCGCACCCCACAGACCCCCAACACACCCTCGAAAGCTAAGAACAAGGTCGCAATCATGCTTTCCAAGACAATGAAGTATGATGTCGATCCACGCAAACGATCGAACCGGCCAGAAGTGATCGACCTCCACTATGACCGACTACACAATCCTGAGAATTGTTTCCACATTGAGCTCAGCTGGATGAGCACAACTCCAAAGCTGATCGAAGATTCTGTCGTCTCCTGGGCATCTACTGCAGAGAAATTTGGTTTGAAATTGGTGCAGGTCCCAATTTCCGAAGGATGCGCGATTGACAAGACTCAGCCGTTCCGCAAACCTTACGAGATCAAGCTCAAGATCCCACCTCCAAAGGGGCCACTGCATACTGTGTTCAGCAATGCATCCTTTGCGCAACCAGGTCCGCCCGATCATCTCTACTACCAAAAGGCTTTACTGCGGAAGTTTGATTTCGTGCTTGACTTCGAAGCCTGTTCGGCATTCCCGGCAGACGTAGAAGTCTCCTACTCCTGGGGAAAGCCTGACTATCTCTATCCACAATTCATCCATCGAAGCGGAAGTCTTCTCGCTCAAATTACGGACGAAGGCAATTTCCTCCTCCTCGCCAACCGTCTAGTGAGCACCCGCGGTACCGCAAGTCGAGACGGCGGCCGCTTCGAAAGCCACAATAGGTCGGAATTCCGAGGACGTACAGGCAATCATGATGGGATTGACCGTGATCGCATTTCGCCTCGGCTGTCCCCGCTTGCCCGCCCCCACGATATCGGCAGCCCAATGACCTCATCTTCTTCCTCTAACATCGACGCTGCCAATCTTTATCGCGCCCCTGAGCATATTCTGAATGGTCTGCTCGAATTCTGCAGTGATGCTGCTCAGCTGCAACAATTCTACTCGGAGTCACACGCCCGACCAAGATCCACTAAGGTGGAGCCCTCCACGACGAACCTGATGGATGCATCGATACCATCGCTCGAACTCCCTGCCAGTGTGGTCAGTCATATTTCGCCGCCACCTGGTCTACCATCACGAATCACCAGTGAGACCCAAGGATTGATGTCGCCGGAATTCACGCGGGCCAGAGCTCGAGGAGAAAGCCTCAGCTACAACGCAAGCCCCAGAAGCGGCAGTCTACGACCTTTGATATAGCCTGAAGATACCCATTGATGCTCTGATGATTTTTTTGCGGATGAGAAGCGATATCCGTCATGGATTATGTTGGTCTATCTGTATAGCAATAGTTTTAATGAAGCAAAAATGACCACCACACCTTTTTGGAGATCCCGGGCATGTCGTAAGCGGACAGGCCTCTAGATCTATCATCCGCAGTCTAGAAGCGCTAACTCAAGCCACCATTCCATTTAGCCGAATATCTTCAATTCAGCCGACATCTCAATGGGCTCTGGTTGGTGGACATTTCTTTTAACGCAAAAGTCCCATGCCCCTCATGTGGCACCCCGGCTTTCGATGACATTCAATGCCCAAGCAGAAAAGCTGTGGTACACGCTATTCGCAATCAGGCGACGGGGAGTGCTCCGTGTCAAATCGCACCGTCCAAGTCCTAAAACTTGGGGTGATAATTCCCAGCTTTGATCTTTCAACTCTTTGCTTGACTTTGTTCTTGCGATCACGCGCTATCCCGGAACTCTCATACTCGTGTTCATCTGTGGACAAGCTCCGGGCAGCTCAAATTTACTACGTCTCAATCAATCACACTCTCCGATTGTCAAGATGAAGTTCACTGCGGGGATGTGGTGTCTGCAGGTAGAATCACGCTGGGGAATCCTGTTCCTATTTAGACACTAATTGATATCTCGCGATATAGGAGGGTGTCAGCATCGAGTGGATGAGCAATGTGGAGCACGTCTCAATTGAGGGCCAAACTGCCAATCTACTGTTGAACAAGCTGCAGAGACACCGAGGCGATACACTCAATTCACGTAAGCTCAACCCTAGTTGAATCATGAGTTTAGAAGCTGAATTTCGATTTCACAGCAACCGTCTCGGCCCGCATCACTTCTCCGCTGGAGGGCATCATAGGCGTGAAGCTCGTGCACTGGTCAGAATTTCACAATCAGCATGCCGCTGATAGGGATCACATGAGTACTAATTTACAACAGGGCTGGGCTAAACGATAATGGTCCTCACTATCAGGTGAATCAGAGCACCGGACACACGAAGATTGAGCATAACAAGGACAATAACATCCTTAAATACACAAGTGGGCCACTCGATCTGAATCTAAATACTGCAGCAAACGAGCTCGACTTGACATTCCGCTCTCCAACTGGCAAAAAGCTCACAGGTCAATCATTCCGCTCCATTGGGTATGTGCGTGACCAGCGAACCGACAAGCACCGCTATGAAGACGGGATTTACGCTGAGCGCCAAGGGTACATGCTCGCAGGGCTGGACCTGGGTGTTGGTGAAAAGGTCTACGGGCTCGGAGAGCGGTTCGGCCCTCTAGCAAAGAACGGACAGACAGTTGACATCTGGAATGAGGACGGCGGTACTTCTTCCGAGCTCGCGTACAAGAACATCCCTTTTTACATTAGCTCGCGGGGGTATGGTGTCTTTGTGAACCATCCCGGCAAGGTCAGTTTGGAAGTTCAGTCTGAGCGGACGACGAGAGTCAATATATCTGTTCCTGGGGAGGAAGTTGAATATTTCGTTGTCTATGGCGCTACGCCGAAGGATGTTCTCAATCGGTATACTTCTCTGACCGGAAGACCGGCTCTGGTTCCTTCGTGGAGCTACAATCTTTGGCTTACGACCAGTGAGTTTTGGTGTTGGTGTGTGGTCTCAGATAAGCTAACCACCTAAAAGGTTTTACAACAAACTACGATGAGGATACTGTAACTGGGTTCCTTGACGGTTTCCGTGATCGTGACATTCCTCTCGGGGTGTTTCACTTTGACTGTTTCTGGATGAAATCCTATCACTGGTGTGACTTTCATTTCGACTCCGAGATGTTCCCGGATGCTGTGGGATACCTCAAGCGTTTGAAGCAGCGTGGTCTCAAGATCAGTGTGTGGATCAATCCCTATGTTGGCCAAGCCTCGCCGCTGTTCAACGAGGGTAAGAAGAATGGGTACTTTATCAAGGTATGTGTTGAAATGATCTCTTGCAAATGAGAAGATAGTGTAACCTGGGGAAACATTCTGACACACTGCACAGCGCACAGACGACTCCGTCTGGCAATGGGACTTCTGGCAAGCAGGAATGGCCGTCGTTGACTTCACGAACCCTGCCGCATGCAAATGGTACAACAGCCATCTTGAGCGACTGATGGAGATGGACGTCGATAGTTTCAAGACCGATTTTGCAGAACGCATTCCCATCAAGGGTGTTAAGTACCACAACGGTGCGGATCCAGAGCGAATGCATAACTACTACGCTTTGCTTTACAACAAGACAGTTTATGAGACCCTCAGTGCTCGTGTCGGACGCAGCCAAGGTCTCCTATTCGCGCGCAGCACAGCGCCAGGCGGGCAAGCATACCCCGTCCACTGGGGTGGTGATTGTGAAAGCACGTTTGAAGCAATGGCGGAGTCTCTGCGCGGTGGCTTGAGTTTGATGTTGTCGGGATACATCTTCTGGGCGTCTGATATCGGTGGATTTGAAGGGACCCCACCGCCGGCACTCTACAAGCGATGGGTGCAATTCGGATTGTTGTCATCGCACTCACGTCTGCATGGCTCCTCGAGCTTCCGAGTGCCGTGGATATATGGCGAGGACTGCTCAGACATATTGCGGGATTGTGTGAAGCGTAAAATACTGCTCACGCCGTATATTCTGCAAGAGGCGTTGAGAGGTCATGGAAACGGAACACCGCTGATGAGGCCACTTTTCTTGGAGTTCCCCGAGGATTTGAACACATATGCTGTTGATACGCAGTACATGTTCGGGCCGAACTTGCTGGTTGCGCCGGTGTTTTCTGAAGAAGGCGAGGTCACTTTCTACGTGCCTCACACTCCTAGTGATGAGGACGGAAAGTGGGTGTCGTGGTTTGATCATTCGAAGTCTTACGAGGCCGGTCGGTGGTACACCGAGACTCATGGCTTTGATACTTTACCTCTCTTGATTCGTCCTGGATCGGCGACTGTCATCAACCCCACTATCAAGGCCCCCGAAGATGATGCTTTATCGGGAGTTGAGCTCTTGATCAACGGCCGCCTTGGGGGTGAGACTTTGATTGAGCTTGTCAATTCGGCTCAGACAGATGAGGTCCTCAAGACTGTCCGGCTCTCTCCTGGAGTAGATGGAAAGCTGGAAGTAGCTGGTCATTCTGTTAAGATAGTCTATGTTGAATAATGTGGATTTGCTGACAAGTTATTGAAGGTTCTCAAAGTTATCATATTGTTCAATGTTCAGAATTAAAAACTGGGGGCTCTTCCCCCACAAACTCAAGTAGACTTCAGCATGAAGTGGGTGGGTATCATATTCAAAACATGTCGCAATGCAAGAGGCAAAGCAATGAAAGCAAAAGAAGGAAGAGAGTAGTAAAAGACACGCGAGGCAGTAAAAGTCAAGACCAGTAGATGCAGAGATGGAATGAAGGAACAGAGAAGGGAAAAAGAGTAAAGAAGAAAAAGGGGGGAGGGAGAAGAAGAGAGCCTGGGCCCAGGGCTGGTAGGTTGAAACCGACTGGGTGGGAAAGAAAGATAATGATATCCAGTATGAAAGAGTATCCGCACTGGAGCTAGGTTGAAGTCAGATCACCAAGCTTCTTCAACGTCAAGGAGCCATTTCCGGATTCCTTCACGCAGAGTATTATCAGCGCCCGAGAGTGCTCTCCTGCGCTCGCGATCAGCGAGACTAGCAGCGCTGTCCACGTCTTCGCGGCAATGTTCGGCAGTAACGATACGGACGACTTCTTCAAGTGCTCCAAGGATCATCTTGCGACATTCGCCGCGAGGAACCTCAGGGGGAGGGACTTCATCTGGCCGGGTGGTATGACTCTTGTCTCTGTCTTCGGCTTTCCGAGCACGATTTGGAGAGGGAGCACGTGACTGTGCGAGTGAGGAGTAACCGCTCTGTCCTAGAACGCGTTCCACTGCGTCAACCAAAACACCATCGAGATCCATCAGAGGCTCCTCGATAAATCGCTCTTCCACACAGCTCTGCTCCTGTTCATCGGCGTTGGGGCCGTTGGAGAATTTGTCGTGCCCCGAAAAGAAGCCAGTGAACTGCGAGACAGAAGCGCTACTCGTAGACTGGCGAGACTTGCCATTGGTGGGAGAAGTGGGCGAGTGAGACATGCCAGAGTCATGGCCTACTGTGTATTTTCGTCGCAAACGGAGTCGTTTGACCGTAGAGGCCCGTGTGTCTGCAATCACGGTAGTTGCAACGTCCACCCATCTCTCGGTGCCATCAACATCGGACGTGGGAGGAAGATATGGGGAAGGTTCGGCCCGCATAGCACGTTTGATTTCAGCTTCCAGAGAAGCATAAGGGCGGACTGCCTGTAGTGAGAAATCTTCATGGAAGGACTTCAACCAGCCAGCAACATGAGCCGACGGGCTATCGTTGTCTTTCGTGGTACCAGGGAACCCAGATCCACTGCTGTGGGTTGAAGCAACGGCATCCATGCTGGTGATAGATGTTCTGGTCTTCTTTGGTGATGCAATCGTCGAGTCACCTGATGAAGAAAGTGACATGAAGCCAGGGAGAGGCAGATCAACATCTACCACACCTTCCTGTGCCCGTACGGACAGCTTCAGCGGGGACTCGCGGGGTTGGCTACTTAGCGACGATGGCTCCGTTGAGGCAGCGGGAATTGAGATGTTCCCGCTAGGCGCGGTTTCAGGCCGATATTCATCTTCGTGTTCCGTCACTTCCTTAACCATTCGGCTTAAAGCGGTAGATCCACGCCTAGCTGGGCCAGAAATAGTGGAAACGGATGTCTTGCGAGAAGCGGCTGGAGGGAAAGGCTCACTTCCTTCGCCGGACGATTCTTGGCGGGAGCTCCAAAGACCCGAGAAAATGCCACCCCAGCGGCCTGAGGCGGCACCATCGTTGCTGCCCAATGCAGAACTATCGCTTCGTTGAAGACTCTTCAGCAGGGTCTCTGATGCTAGGCTGTCATTGCCTTCTGCTGCACCAGTTTGGGCTCGAGTTTGAGTCAAATTGCTTGGTTGGGAAGTAAAGTGTGGAACTGGGACAGTGCTGCTTTGGGTCGTCATGGAAGTAGTCGCCCCACTCGTGTTCACAGCTCGGACGTCCTTGGGGTTGATGTTCGCGCTGAGAGTTCTGACCGAACGAGCGTCGGATCCTCTGCGGGCCGCAGCTGTAGAGTATTCCGCAGGTGGTGTTATGACATCGGACCCATGGGTAGTATCCTGCGAGGAAACGCTCACAGATCGATGATGGTGCTCGTTGTCGCCCATGATATTTCGTTGAGCGCGAGCGCGTCGCTCAATCGCCCTCCGAAGGGACTCTTGGCGAAGCACCGGCACAGTTGGCGGGCTTTGGGAGACTGCACGCATCGACGCTGATGTGCCAGGTCGAAGTGGCGAGGGCAATGGCTCAAGGCGCTGCTTAGAAGGCAAGAATGCAGCAAGTAGGAACACAAGACGGCGTGCAGTCATCTTATCAGGACAGACGATGACGGTTCTGTTCGCGAGGAGAGGTTCCCCGTCCTGCTTGGCCCTTTGCTGCTGATTGTGGCGGCGACGATACCACTCCGGACCAAGGGTGTTGAGCCACTCTGTATGATTTCCCAGGAAAGCGGTCAATATGACCAAGAAGAAAAAGTTTTGCTCTTTGTCGCCAAGGCCACGAACAATCGAGCGACCTTCTTCCCGCCAAACGCCCCAACGACTCTGTCCTGTGACGACATACGGGGTTTGAAGGGCCAAGCTTATTCGGCGAGAACTACGAATAGCTTCTTCCTTTAGTTTCGAATTGACCGATAGGATATTGGCCGGCAAGTGCACGTTGGTCTGGTTGATGCGTTGCATGTTTGGAGGCTTCACTGGCTTCGGATGCGGTCCTGACAGCGAGTCTACCTTCTTCAAGAGGAATAGAATCTCGTTACGAGCAAGTCTCTCGAGATGAGAAAGGGTTCGAGTGATGACGTCCCAATGGTCAACAAGCATGTCCAGACGCTCATCCAAACTGGCCGGTGGAGATGCCGAAGACAAGCTGTCGTCGAAAAACCCGCCCGGCCAGCGATGATCAGAATCAAGCGAGCTTGAAAAGCGTGTTCGGGGGTTTTCCGGACCAAGTGTGCTGAACCTTGATACAGGCCGTCCAGAATTGCGTGTCATGAGAGGTATCTGTATCGTGATAGCAACCGCATACATTGGGGTTTTCTTTTCCTTGATTTTCTTGCGCTTGTGAACATCTGGGAATGGAAATTCCATCTCGGGTAAAGATTCCTGGTAGAGCGCACTGGCATAGTCATGGCGTTCAGCGGATGCTTCAGCGCCTTCCGGGAGATTCACACTGAACATGCGAGTCAACAGAACCGTCACCTTGGAGGGTGGCTTGTCCTCTGCTCCTCGGGCTGCACCCATAGGGCCCAAGGGACTGCCTGTGGTATAAGCTCGGGAGAGGGGACTGCGGGCAGCGGGGGATGCACTAACTCCGGTCCCGGTCCCGGTCCCGGAATCCTCGTCCGCGGAGATGATGTGCATTTTGGTAGACGAGCCTCGGTAGCTGAAGGCACTACTGCCAAAGATGCAATTCAAAAGTCCAGTGACATTGGAGTCGGAAGAGTGTCGAGACTGGCCAGGGTCATGCCATGTTCCCGAAGGTGCCAGTGTGGAACTGCGGCCGCGGGCCCGGGAAAATGCGCCAGGGCTGGCCGGTGACGCCCGGCGTGCATCTGCGGCGGTAGAGATGGGACTTGATTCGACGAGAGAAGACTGGGCAAGGAGGTTGCGGCGTGTCCCACGGGAGAGGCTGGATACCGCGCGGGTGTGTCTGGGGCCGGACTGGTCGTGGCTCTGTGGATCGATTCCGAGACCGGTGGGTGAGGAATCAGAAGCACGGGTGTCAAGTAGGACACATGCATCACGGTCACCCAACGCATTTTGTGCAACAATCACACGAAAATCCTTGATGTGATCCAATTCCATGCCCCCACGGTCATCATATGCACCTGCGGTCGAGGCATTTGGAGAATTGAAAGTTGTCTGTAATGGGTACGCGTGGGTATGGGAACGTCGGAGGAGGCTGGCATCGGGGAAAAGAAGACCGGAGGTGTGTTCCTCTTCGGTGACCGATTCCAGAGGGGTACCGTTGTTTCGTGAGGAATATGCCGCCGGGTTCAAGGTCGAGGCGGCGGTGCTTAGGAGTCGGCCCAGCATGGTGAATTAGCGGGTCAACCCACGAAGAGAACCGGTTGGAGATGCAGGGAAAATGATAACGGGCTGGTCGATTAACGCGGTGTAACGATGGGTATCAGACAGCTAGGGATCACTAGGCTGCATCCACCCATAGCTTAATTGGAGTGAGCAGGAATCATCATCAAACGATGAGAGAATTGAGAGATGTCCGGAATGGAGAGAGGGGAGAAAGGTGGGATGGGCTGCATGCAGTGGGGCTCGAGATCAGCAATTGAGGAATTTGGCTTTTCACCAACGACGACTCCACACTCTGATAATTGTGTCGCAGCCCGGGAGATCAAATGAAATTATCCCAGAGCTTTTAAAAGACCCAGTCACTTGAATAGACAGATCCGTTCCGAGGGAGTGGAGAGCGAAAGTGAAAGGGCGGTGAAGACTGTCACATGATATCAGATTTATCTGCCATGCGCTATAGCGGCCAGAGGGCTCATTTCCTACATATGGGGGCATCATGGGATTTGTTGTCGCAAGGATAACCCGCCTGCAGAGCAGATAGCTTTCAGAGAATGCATGCACTTGAGCCCAAAAGGAGCTGAGTATATCTCACGTTTCACGCAAAGCCACCGCGATCGCCGCCGGCGTCTATGTCGTTATTTCCTACCGTCATTGTGTTACCGTTATAGGTCGGCTTTGCAAGGAAGTGTGTCATTTGGAGGCGTTGGTTTTGTGTGATGTGAAGTGGCAATGAACCTCGGATTGGAGGAAATTGACCGGTTTCCCAGATTGTTACTCAACGTGGGCATATGCTATCTACACACCGTCAATCACACCTCACGTGAGACAGGCATCATGCCTGCGACTGCAACCGTGATGGCGGGATTCTGATGTGGTCGTTATACACCGACCGAGAAACACACTGGGCTCTTTCCAGCCACGTGTTGCTGGTTTAGCTGAGGGTTCCCTTGCATTTCCTGGAACAGCGTTTTGAAATGTTCAAACCTCCACATGGAGATCGCATATACACCATATCTACGGAGTAGCATCGCAATATATGTATAAGGTGTTTGTTGACAAATATCGTTCAATCAAATGGCTTCCAAAGTTTAAATGTACATCAACTTCAAGGTTTCAATATAATTTCGAGGTAAAATTCCACATTTTCTTTTTCTTTTCTTAGTGAGAACGTTTGACCTTGTCCACCAGACGCTTCAATTCCTCAGAGTTGGATTCCTTGGAGGTCTTCTTCTGCTTCTTCTTGCTTTCCCGACGTTCTACCGGTGCCTCGGTTTCTGCGTCATCACCAGTGCGTCGGCGCTTGCGTCCTTCGTCCAGAAGAGCCTTCATGCCGGATGTTGACTTGAATCGGGGGTTGGTAGGGTCAATGGCAAAGTCGTGGCTGTCGTACAAACGGGAGAAACGAGGATCGCTGACGTTGACATTGAAGTCATCCGTGGGGGCGGGTTCCAGCTTCTTGTTCTTCTTGCCCTTGCCCTTCTTGCGGGCTTGCTTCTCGGCCTTCTCAATCTCGTTCATGTCAAAGTGCTTGATGTTGGCCTTTTCATCGTCCACCATCAGCAGCTCCAGCTCAGCCCGCTGAGCAGCCGATGCAGCTTCCTCGGCAGCACGTTCCTCGCGCTTCTTCCGCTTTTCTTCCTTGCGCCGAGAGATAGCTGTGGCCTTGCCATCGGGGTCCTCAAAGAAGGGATCGTTGAATCCAGCATCTTCCTCATCCTGCGGCGGTACCTCGGCTGTGCCAGCTTCGTCCGCGCTGTCTGCGCCATCCTCTTTGCCAGATCCATCCTCCTCACCACGCTTAGAGGCCTTGAGCTTCTCCTTGCGGCGCTTCTTGCGCTCGCGCTCTTTGCGCACGTATTTTTCAACTGTGGTCTCTTCGATCTCTGGCTCATTCTCGAAAATGCTGTCCTTGCCGCGACCGCCAGCCAAGCCTGATGTGAATGTGACCTCCATCTCACCGACAGGGGCGTCCTGCTTAGAGCGGGTAGGCTCGGCGCTCAATCCAAGCAATGCCCGCATGCGCTGTCTTTCGGCTTCTTTCTTGGACAGCTTTGTGGTCGATGGCTCCCCTCCTGTAGTGTCGACGACTTCCACTCCTCCATCTTCGTCATCCTCGCTCTCGTCATCTGAACTATCGCTGCCGAGGTAGGCCTTCAGATCGTTCTCATCAATGTCTGCGCGCGAGCCGCGGAACGCACGAGCTTGGGCTTCCTTCCTTGACTTGTCGTCCGCGTCCCATGTCAACTTGACTTTGCTGTGCTGCAGAGCATCGGTAACAAACTCAGTGGGCTTATAGTCGTCAGGGATGCGAGAACACTCGTCTCGAGGCTTGTCGTCAGAGAAGTCCGTCTCATCGGGGACAAATCGAAGATCGAAGAAATTGGCACTGGAGAGGTATTCGGCACCATCAATTAGATCGTAAACGTGCTTGGCGACGTCCTTTGATGAAAATTGGACGATGGCGTAGTAATAACGCAGACGGTCAAGCTGGTACCGTCGGAGTTGCGTAGAGTTGAACTCTTCACCATCATCACCCTTCAATATCGAGTTTTTGATCTCTTCCTCTTCCTCGTCAGAGTCAAGCTCCTCATCCTCTGAGCCATCGTGCTTGCTCTTGTTCTTCTTGCTGCTTGCGAAGATCTCCCGTGGGGGACCTTCTGCTTCTTCCCGCTCCATGCGCTCCCTGCCGAATTCGCTGGGATAGACTGTGACGTTCAACACTCGTCCACTGGGTGGCAGAAAACTGGAGACGACAGTCATCAAGTCCTCTGCGCGGATGTTGTCCCAATCAAGATTGACCACAGCTATGCGATTTGTCACTTCTCCGATTGGTACATCAGACTGCTGCTTGTCGGGGAACTGTGCCGCTTCGTCCTCATCATCCTCCGCCTCGTCTTCCTCCTCTTCACTGGAGCTTTCCTCAGAGGAAGAAGACTCGAAGCCACCATCACGGGCAGGGTCATAAGAGCTGGCGTTGACGCGTTTCAGTTCCTTCTTGACTTCTTCATCATCGTCGGCCTCGTCGTCTTCGTCTTCCTCGTCGTCTTCATCCACTTGGTAGAACTTCTTCAACTTTTCCTTGGTGTCATCTTTGGAGAGCTTTCTTCCGTAGCGGTCGACAGCAGCATTGCGAGAAAAGTCCTTATCGTCAAGCATGTGCTTGAAGCGCTTATCGAGCTTGACATGAGTCTGGCGTTTGCTGGGAAGGCGGTAGCGAGGATCGGTCTGGATGTTCTCGAAACGAGAATCAGCTGCAATGGCACATAAAGTTAGTACTCTATTGTGTCTCTCTTCAATATTTCGAGTATACATACTGATCACTGGGCCTTTTTCGGCTTTGGACTTGCTGCCCTTCTTTTTCTTGTCTGGGCCTGCCATGGTGATTGCTATCTGAATTCACTAGAAACACCAGAACAAAAGCAGGAGGGGGTTTGCGGTGAATGAACGTCGACGGGGGATCGTTAACTTTACAGCGAAAGTCGACCGAGACCGATAAATTATTTCTTTTTTCTGCCCGCCGCAACTAAGGCGGTCAAACACGTGCATCCATCACCGCTAAGTCATGCGACATTTTTGTTCGAATTAATTGATGCACTTTGGATGTCTTTCTACTATTTATCTCAGATTATCCTCTACTGAAATTCACTATTAACAATATGTTTAACAACATCCTCCTATAGGTTTGGGAAAATTGAAATACCACCATAGTATTTACTGGTACTCTGTTCAAGCTTGGTTGAGGCTAAGGAAAGACGCGAAAATGTAGTGCTGAAACCACTCCCAAAAATGCAAAGCTCAGCTCGGGGTTTTTCATGAGCAACTTATGTACTTATGTCACCGGTAGGTTAACATCCAAAGTATCGCTTCTCTATCCAGCGAGGCTCTCCCTCTGCCTCGATACGCCCAACAATCACGTTGATCTTGGGATACACAGCGACAAGTCGCTTGAGGCCCAGTTCACCTGCCGCACAAGTCACGAAGACAATGCGTTCCTGTGCTACTCCGTGATCGAGCAAAACACGAACAGCCATAAGCGCGGCACTGCCGCTAGTCATCTGTGAATCCATGAGGATGACCGTGGAGTGCTCCTCGATGTGTGATGGAAGCTTTAGATAATGCAGCTCGGGTTCTTCGTTGCTTTCGTTTGTTTGAATAAGTACGCGGCCAGTGATGCAGTCAGGGATAGATCGCTTGAGTGCTGTTTCCAAGCATGATCCTCCACGCAGCAAGGCCACGGCAGAGACGGCTCCTTTGGGGTGCAGGCCAAGGTATGTATTTCCTTGTGGAGTTTCCACATTTGCCGAGACATATGTGGTCATGTCCAAAGCTCTGTTTCTGATCAGCATGTCTGCTCATATACCAGGAGAAAGAACCAGCAAAAGAAAAAACGCAGTAGAAGAGATGATAAGCAGTACCTTTCAATCAAAATTGACGCTAGTCGATCGAAGTAGAAGACAAAGTCCTCTTGCTCGGTCTCTGGGTTCTGTAATATGGTATTCATACCAACAAACTGTGGAGTTGAAGGTAGCACGTGCACATTAGAAGGTAGTTCTACCTTGGCTGCAATCAATCCTAGTCTGTGGAGCTCTTCACTGTGATGTTCAGACTTCTCTTGAAGCTTGCGCTGGATGTGTTTGACCACCATATCTAAGTCCAGTTAGCACTGGGCTCTTGAAGCAGCCGATGGGGGTTCCTACCGATGGCAGTCTTGTTTTGAATGCCGCGGGGGATGATGATATCTGGGAGGTCAGAATTAGAAACCGATTTTGGGGGGAAGCAATGTTGTACGAGAAACCTGAGATGGAGCGTTGGGGTTCCACGAATTTTGTGTAAGAAGGCTTCACGTAATCAAACCACTGCTTGACAATGCCTTCAATGTCACGCCCTCGCTCGCGGACATCACGAAGAACTAGAGAATTGCTTGTCAGCTAAATCATTGAATGGTTGCTTTGGGAAGACTGACTTCTGCGACCTAAGCACACATCCATATCAGCTTCGACGAATATCTATATTACTATGGTTAGCAATCATAATGAGAGCAGCAGTGGCTTCAATATACCTTGACATCAAGCATCTCCACAATTCTGGGATCATGCAGTGCCAGAATACCCTCAAGGATGATCACTCGGGGAGAATAGAGGGTTGTCGTTTGAGGTTGGCGCTGGTGATCAGCAAAAGAGTAAACCGGGATGTTGGCTTTTTTTCTAGATAGCGCTACAGTCAGGTCGAAGAAACCAAACTCGTCCAAGGTGTTAACCTACCCTTTCTTGAGGTCCCGGAGTGTTTGAACCAAAAGGTCAAAGTCGATCGAGTCTGGGCAATCAAAGTCATAATCATTTGCATGAGCCCTGTGGTGTTCCTCGGAAGATAAGGTCTTGTAAAACGAGTCCTGCGTGCAAAACATCAGATCAAAAGCCCGTTACCAGCGTTTAACCCTGGATGATAGGGCTTTACCATTACAAGAATCACCACCCAAGGCAAGTTCAATGATCTGACGATTTCCATGGCCACAGAGGTCTTGCCCGAGCCGGAGCTACCAGCAATGCCGATGATACTCAAATCCTGCCATGGGGGAGAGTACCGCACCTCGGTGGACATAGAGTAAAAGGGTGAAATCGACTCCATATCTACAGATCTCCTACAAGAGAAGCAGGTATCTTTGGACTTCCACGAATTTTGAAACTGCGATCTTGAAAGAGGGCCCACGATATTACCTAACCAGGATTGCCCGAAGTAGCTTAGTGGGCGGGCTGGAATATGATTGGATCGAAAAGACTGGGTCGATGCTGAGTCATTGTCTAATTTGGGTTTAGCGCACAACATTCGCTTAAGCTACTTCTTCTGCCGCGAGCAGTCTCTTCTCTTTTCACTTCCGCATCCAACCCGGTCTTCTCCCACAAGCGATTTGCCTCTCCCCATGGCCTTCGTCTCTCGGGGTTTCCAGTTTTACGGATAGCTTTGAACCAGATATCAGACTGGTCAGCTCATAATGTCGTCGGCTAATCTCGTATGCTTCTCGGGTTGAAAACCGTGGTCGCTGGGATTTTAACACTGTGCAGATGTCTCGCACTCCCTCGACTGCGACTCCCACCTGGCATCACTTCGAGCGAAAGCTCGAAGACGTCAAGCCATCTAAGACGTGAGTCTATCTCCCTACCCCTATCCCCCTCCACACCACCGTGACATGATGCTCTTGAAAATCAAGTTGGGAATCTCTCTGAAAACATGTGAGGAGAAACTATTGACTTGTCCTTCTGATTCACGTCACCAATGCACAATTTCACTCAATCATAATCCCAAATGGTTGCTAACGAGGTTACTGCAGTGATATCAACTACCTAGTCATGGACTACCTAGTCACGAACGGATACCCGGCGGCTGCGCAGAAATTTGCAGTCGAAGCCAATATCCAGCTCACGACGGATCTCCAAGCCATTCAGGAGCGTGTTGATATCCGTACTGCCATCCATTCTGGCGATATCCAGGTGGCAGTGGAAAAGATCAACGAGTTGAACCCTCAGGTAAGATTTTTGATCCTTCACTTTTCACTTTTCCTGTTTTCCCCATTGAGGCCCCACCGGCCTTTTCCCTTTTTGCTATGATTATACCAAGTTTCATGCACCACTCTTAAGACCCCTTCGGGGGCATTTGCAGAAAAACAAACATCTTCAGTCCTCAGTATGAGCAATTGCCAAACCATTGGATCTCTCTTCAGCATATCACTCAATCATTTTGAAGTGCAAAGGCTAACCATGAATCCAACAGATCCTTGACGAAGATCCATCTCTGCATTTCGCTCTCTTGCGCTTGCAATTGGTTGAGTTGATCCGCGTCTGTATGGACACCCCTGGAAGCGACATAACCTCGGCCTTGGACTTTGCTACGTCTCAACTAGCACCACGCGCTCCCACAAACCCTCAGTTCCTTTCGGATCTCGAGCGGACCCTTGCCCTCCTTATTTTCCCGAGTGATAAACTTGATCCTGCGTTGGCGTCACTCCTAGACCCTTCGCTCCGTAAAGAAATCGCGACCCGAGTGAATCAGGCAATCTTGCAAAACCAGGGCGCTCGTAAAGAGGCCCGGCTGCGCAACCTTGTGAAGCTCAGGGCTTTTGCCGAGAAGAAGGCACGCGACACCAAGAAAGACATCCCGGATACCCTGGACATCGGCTTGGTTGGCGATTCGAATAACACCAGTAACAGTAACGATCTCGCTAATGTTAGTGACATTTTGATGTCTAACAACAGCGACAACGACCACACGGTCTCTTGATCGAATGTTCTCACGGCACCCCCCGGAAGCAGTAGCCAGTCCTGCCCGGCAGAGCTTTTTACGTCTTTTTTTTTGTCCTTTTGACCGTCTAGCGTGGCGTCTGTGATCCACATCTTCCGGCGTTCAGTGGTTGGTTTCCACGGTTTCATCATCGGCGTCATGGCAACACGTCCACAATACAAATGATTTTCATATTCCAGATCTTGGCAGAGAATTTTTCGGTCTTATTACGCTCCCGCTGTTCTGTAGATGCTGCGGATTGAACTTTCATTTCGATGCAAGCAGAGCTTATCCAAGTCCTTTGGGTTGGGTCAATGTTCATTGAATACGATCAATTCTCCAGCGTACAATCTTGCAATTCCCAACCTTGGAAGTAAAGGGGCCATGTATGTACTTTCATGATGTCACAGAGGTACGTAGTCATGTCTATCCATGGATGGATGGATGGGGTGGCTGCTCCCGGTAGTCAACAAATACTGCCCAGGCGAACCTTGGAAAACTTGTGTGCTTTCACTGGTCGCCGCAATATTGAAATTAGGTTATATCAAAAAGGCAGCTCGCTCATGCGTAGGAGAATCAGGTACAACAAACATTTCTTTGAAAGCGCAAGTCTAGGTAAATCACGCTGAGCTACAAGTATAATCAAAAAAGCAAGATCTAGTACAGATCTTTTAGATGCCTCGAAGTTGGCAAGAGATGACCAGGCTGTCTATTGAGCACAGAGCACATGCCTGTCCATCTCAAAGAAAAGTATGTTCTTTTAGAAGCTCATGAGATCTGGAAAAGGAGAAAGTTAGTCCCGAGATATAGATAGAGTACAGCATGTGCTGTCAGCAGGGAACCTTACCTCTTCCAAAGACCGCTCTCTTGGCCCAATCCATAGCCAGCATACAGCGAGTGCGGAAGCTCACACTCTCAGCGAAGTAGATACTGCGCCAGAGATACATAGCAACCACACCACCGCTGAAGCTCATACCACCAAAGTCGAAGATAGCTGCGTTACTGATGTACGCCAAGCTTCCAAGATGTCTGTACTTGAAAGCCTTGTAGACAGCCTCATCAAGATCACCATAGTCGATCTCGTTGGCCTTGAGTCCGGGAAGAGCAGCCGCAATCTTGGTCAGCTTACGGCCGAGGTACACGCCCTGCTGGTTAGCACGCTGAGCGGTAGCGGGCAAGGAAGTGAGCTTGGTGTCGATCTGGTGCAGGAGCTCGGAGAGCTCGCCGTAGTCGAGAGTGCCGGAGTGGTCCTTGTCATACTGCTCGAAGAGCAGATCCAGTCTGCGAAGATGGTTGGATGCTTGCGGGAAGCGCCTCTTCACTCGTCCGGCAAACTCTGTCCACTCCGGGAAGGTGAGGTGCACCTTCTCAGGGTCACGGCCCTTCTCCCAGGCGATCGTGCGGAGGAATCGGATAATGTTTTCAGCAACGTTGTTCTGAACTGTCGAGCAGTCGCCGATGGCGTAAACATCGCCCAGAGGAGCACCGATCATTCGGAGATGAGCGTCGGTCTCAAGGGCATGCTTGTTGTTCTGTCCCTCCAACTTGTTAGAGAGGGTTTCGGAAATCTCGGCGCGAGCTGAACAGATTGTGTATTAGAATCCAACATTTCCATAACAGCATGTGTCCAATATATGCTTACCAACACCAGTCGACCACAGGCAGAATGCGGTGGGGATCTCTTTGATTACGGCTTTGCCGTCTTCTATCTGGGTGAAGAGAACCCGATCGCTCCGGATTTCCTTGACACGGGCATTGGTCAACACCTCAACGCCATCGCGTGTAAACCGACTCTGTTATAGATTAGCTTCAGGGAAATATTTAATAGATGGCATGGAGATCGAATGTACCTCGGCGTATTTAGAGAGAGCTTCGTCGTACGTGTTCAAAATATGAGATCGGCTTTGAACAATGTGGACAGAGATCTCATTTCGGACAATGCGAGGGAACGAATTGAGCAAGTCCTCATTCAGCAAGTCGTACAGCTCGGCAGCGAACTCAACACCAGTGGGACCACCACCACAGATCACGAAGGAAAGCAGACGTCTGCGCTCCTCGTCGGTCGTAGTAGGAAGACAGGCCAGCTCCATGTTCTCCAGCACCTTGTTCTTGATCCGGCGAGCATCGTCAATAGTTTTAAGGAAGTCACAGTGCTCGAGACCCTTGACTCCATGTGGGTTTGTAATACATCCTGGAAGACAATTAAGAATTTGAGACATGAGACATTTAGCGGAATGAACATACCGACACCAACAACAAGCTTGTCATATGGCAGATAGAAATTTTTCTTCACGCCATCATTATCCACCTGAGATACTTCAACCAATTTCGCGGAGAAGTCCACATCAGTTGCAGAAGCCTTGAGGAAGTGACCGTTGACCCGCTCAATGATCCGCCTCACAGGTTCAACGAGAGACCGAAGACCCAAGGTGCCCACGGTAGCAGACGGCAGCATGGGAGTAAACAAGAAGTAATTCGTAGGCGAAACGACGGTAACGTGGTAATCCGAGGGATTCAGGTTCTTGAGTAGCGCAATGCTACCCCAGCCAGTGCCCAGAATGACCAGGCGAGGCTTATCCTTCTGCTCAAGCATAGACTCGGAGTCATAGTCGCCGACGAGCACATCGGCAATAGGCAAGTTCTTGGGACCTCCACGGCGCGGGTTGAGCGCCAATTCCGACACAGGGATATCGGCGGCCGTCGTGCTCTCGTGGTAGGTACTTGCGTCATAGATAAAGAAGGCTACCACAATAGCACCGCTAGAAACGATGAAAACACCGCAGTATGTAAAAAGTTTGGTCAGAGCGGTCGCAATTGCAGATCGTCGCAATGGCTGCACCTTAGCTGCGATTTCGGATTTGTCGGATTTAGACCGGATCGGCGTGGATGTCGGTGCCAAGGTGCGCCATTGGAGAACAGGCCGTCGGGGAGTGTGTAAGGAA
Organism: Penicillium brevicompactum; assembly: GCF_028827555.1. Taxonomy (NCBI): domain Eukaryota; kingdom Fungi; phylum Ascomycota; class Eurotiomycetes; order Eurotiales; family Aspergillaceae; genus Penicillium; species Penicillium brevicompactum. Next base: position 1,277,436 of record NW_026623210.1, read on the forward strand.
CGTGCGGAAGACTGGCGACATGTCACGGACGCCATCGAGGCATGGACTCGACCTGGTAATGATTCCACAGATCGAAGCGCGGTGCCGGTTGCCCGACTCCGGCGCAGCATCGCGTTCAGCATTGTGACGTGCAAGGGGAGAAAGCTGGCGCTGGGTATGTTCAATATACAGAGACGAAGCAGCTCATGGCTCGTCCCTGTGGACTCAATTAACAAGGGGCTCAAAACAATCTGAAACAGAGGGGAAGGCTGCAAGAGAACACAACTCAAAATAATATGCTAGGAAGACAAGAAATGATGCCGGTACACACCTGCATCGATCTGCGACGTCATCTCGTGCCGGTCACGTGGCAGATACTCGGGATCCCGGCATCAGAACGAAGAACTCATACGACAAGCCGGCTTCCGTTGCAAATTTTCACCGACAACTAGTTCGAGATAGAACATTATCTTCAAGCCAATCGCTTTTGGTGATAGATTTTCTATTATATACTCATAGCTAATGGAAATCGGCGTAACCTCCCAGGGTGTATGGACAAAAAGAACAAGCCACTCCTCGGAAAGCAAAGAAGGTCATTACCCATGAAACTGTGAGATAAATAAACGCCGGCCTCGCTTTGACATGCAAATGTTTTTAAAAAAAAAAAGAAAAAAAAAAAAAAAAAAAAAGGCTAATAACCCCAGTGTGAGAATGTGGGTACGCAAGATCAGTCCCAATCTAGCTCGTCGTCCGGTTCAGCGCTGGATTTCTTCTTTCCGGATGAACTTTTTCGGCTCTTGGATCGCTTGTTGTGGTTTGAACTAGAGACGGAGCTCTTGCGTTTCATGTTCCGGGGAGCCACCATCTCATCAACATCGGCGGCGGCATCTAGACTATCCCCTTCTGCATCCTCATCCGGGTCGACTTTGAACTCCTCGTCGATGGAGAGCAAAGTTGCAAATTCACGGCACTTTTGGTGCATTGCCTCTTCACTGTCCAAAGCGCTCATGTTCCGAGCGATAACCTCCCAGAATTTGTCACCAGTCACTCCGTGGACCTTGGTGGCAGCTTTGTTGAGATCCTTCGCAACAGGCTTACCCTCCTTGGTCTTGGTGTGGGAGTTTACACCGTAGAGACGCCTGAGATGGGTTCGAGCTTCCCAGAGCATAGATAGCGAAGCAGCAGCAGTAGCCAGCAACCTCAAAGTCGCTGGATTGGCTTGTTGCGGTATCATTGCCGGTGGCATCTCAGGCGCGTATCCTGGGATCATATTGCTCGAAGGATCAAACTGAGGTACACCGATTGGGGTAGGGGATATATCTGTCTCAATCGCATGCGCAACGATGGTTCCAGTGGCAGAGACAATGCGTTCAACGCAAGCAATGGTTGGAAGTAATTCAGCCAATTGGCCATAATCGAAGTAGGCAAGGTTTTGAGAGATGAAGCGCGAGAGTAGGAGGTGTTCTGGAGGATTACCAGTCGTATCCAGTTTCTTCAGCTCAAAGTTGACCTTGGAGCAAAGATTGGACAGGAACTTCTTCTGATAACGACTGTTGCTTATTTTGACAATGTCGAACAGCGGCGCAAGTTTCGAGACGTAAGGCCGAGCAGTGGCACCTTGAGAATCCCCAACAATGTCCCGCTGGTAGCAGAACGCTTCCTGCACAGCTCGCATGTATTCTCGTTCGAACATGGATTCATATTGCTGGTGAAGCATCTTATGTGTATCGAAAGCCACCTTTGCGATTGCCGGGACCGTGGAAGTCTCCAGGGAGACCAGAGCACCAGCACACTCCTTGGGATGCACCAATCCTTGACGGTTGATGCTGGCAACCAGCTCGATGGCGGTCAAGGCATAGGTGTCCTGGCGTGACTGCGCCACCTGAAGCATGTTCGAGAGGAAATGCTGAGCGATTAAAGCAGCAGCACCGTCATTGTCGCTGGCTCTCAAAGAACCTCCCAGTCGGGTAGTGTCTTCCTGAGCGGCTGCATCTGCAGTTGGCATAACGGCCTTTTCAGACTTGCCCTCGTGGATGGCGAAGAAGTCCGCAAACGACCGGAGGACGATGTTCTGCAGTGCAGGTGCATCTTCCTTGAATGTCTGCGCGAATGTCTGTCGCGTGCGCTCTCTACCAAATTGACCTGGCCACGACTGGCATATAGAACCCAAGCTTTCCAGCGCCATGACTCTCAGGTCGGAGGGCTGATTGGGGCCGGTGAAGGGGATGATGGAATCAACCATCAATGTTGCCACCGACCCACTACTACCACCGGACCAGGTGGTTTGGAACTCGCTTTTGAAATGAGATGCATACTTCTCAAGATCGCAATGCCGTCCAACGCATCCTGCAATCCGGATGTAACTCTTCGCACGAGCCAGGTGCGCCGCATGGGCGTCCGAGGAAAGATCCATACCCTTATATTGTTGCAGCGGCTTGAGCACAGAAACTGACAGTTTGACCAGTCGGTTCGTATTTTGCAGAACACCGTTGATGGTCCACAAACAAGCCATGACTTCATTTAGTTCGTGGCGAGAGAGCTTTGCGACGCTCTTGAAGAGGTCGTTTTGAACTTCTTTGAGGAGGGTGTTGTGGGAGGTGGATAGATGGGGCAAGACGCAGCGGTAAATCACCACCACCGAGCGGAAAATGAAGAGATCGTCGGCGGTTGAGAGATTACCAATGTAAGGGTGCAAGGCCTCCAGCTGATCCGGACTGAACAACTTCGCATTCGCCTTGGCGAAGACAGTAATTGTCTGGAGAAGGGCTTGCTGGAATTCCTTGCGAGAACCATCTGAGTCCTCCACCAGTCTTTGGAACATGGTCGCAACCATTGCCTTACAAACCTTGAAGTTTGATGCCGCTGACTTGGACTTGTCAGAGAGTACCGCGCTGAGACAAATACTGAGGGAGTCCAAAGCGGTCTCACTGCGCTCAGCCAGGCCCACGATGAGGTTTACCTGCTCCCCGAGCGCCATCTTGAGCTTAGGATCAGACGTCGAGTCGATGGAGTTGTGGAATGGAATGAGCCATATCTCTTCAAACGTCTGGCGAGCCAGAGCGGCCACACTCTCCTCGTGGTCACCCGTGCGCTGTAAAAAGCTATCCAGGATGGCCAGCTTCAACTCCTTGCGCAAGGTCTTGTGGTAGATATCCTTAAGCAGGGCAATGCAGCGTTTGCGAACACCTGCCGTCTGATCGGCTGCGCAGGTCAAAATGCTCCGACAACCTTCTTCCTCGAGCTTCGGCTTGAACCCGATGCACTGTCCGATCAGCTGCAGTGCCGAATCTCGGACCATAGGGGAAGCGTCTGTCGTGCATCGGTGAATCACGCGCAGAACCGATGGGTCTCTGTCCAGGAGGTTTGGGTCTTTCTCAAGCATGTAAATGACACTCTTCAGACTGCGACTACGGACCTTGGCCGAATCACCAAGGAACGAGGCCAAAAGAACTTTCAGAATGGCATCGAAAGCTTTGCCGAAGTTCGAGTTCAAAACAGTCAAAATGTAGGCAAATTTTCCGTGCACATGCGGCACACTGTCAAACTCTTGGTGAGTCTCTAACCAGCGTGGATCAGAGAGAGATTTGGTCAAAAAGACGACCAATTCATCGGTTGCATCATCGTGCACGATCTCCTCGCTATCTTCAGAGTTGTAGTAAAGCGCAGAAGTGGTTTTGGCCCACTGAGCCAGGTAATAGCCTCGCGCACTGGCGAGTTGCCAATTATCCCCGGTCTTCTTGTCTTGCAAGAGGTGCTCCAGTGCAATCCTGTGTGGGCCAGTGGGTGCAACAAGGTCTTGCTGGTGCAGCGCTCCAGATGAAAATTCCTCGAACTGTTGCTTCAAGTAATCCGTGAGTTCAGAATCGGATGAGTCCTCAAGGGCTGGGAGCATGTGCTGAGCGGTTGCTATAAGGTCTGAAATGGCGGATCCCATCCAGCCCAGCAGTTCCAGGGCCATGCTCTTTGCGATAGCCGCGCTCTTGTCTTGATCGGTAATTTGAATCATTCGCAATGCCAAGATACGCAGCAACAACTCCGCAGCCGGCCAATCGGCCAATCCAAGTACATTGATCAAGTCTTGGGTAAACAGGTCGAGGATGTTCCGGTATGGCTGATCACCTGTCTTGGTCGAGTTCATAGCACGCTGAACAATGAAGTTGATGATATATTGCGCCGAGCGCATTGCATTGTCATAAAGCCGGTTAGCCTTGCTAGCCAACCGCTCCAGTGAAGCTTCTGTCTCTTCGTCGGATTCGTCATCGTCGTGCTTGCCATCGCCCATAAGCTCATCATCGTCATCATCATCAACTTGTGCCTTGACTTGACGTTTGGCCTTCGATCGGGACTGGGTTTCCAGTGCAGTCGTCTGAACTAGCTGCAGAACTAACGCGGTAAGAAGCTGAATGTTCTTTCCATCTGCAACCTTAAACTGTCTGGCATTCTGACGCGTAGTAGGAAGTTTTTCGAGCGAAACCAGAATTTCGTCGAGAATGAAAGGTCGCTGATCAGGGTATTTGGAGAAGATTTTTGCAAGCACGTCCATGGCGCCCCGTCTCGCGGGCTCGTACTTCTGGTGACCCAGAGTGGAGTCTTTGTCATGGTGCGCGTTTTCCACAAAGATGAGCTTGGCCGCGAAGAACTCTGTCGCCGTGATAGTGCCCTCTGAGACGTCAATGCGTGCCAAAAAGTCCGCGAGCAGGGAAATGGCCTTTTTGCTCTGGTGGACAAGGCCCCCAATGATCCGCTTCTGGGCCGAGAGAAATTGGAAGTGTTGACCGTCCTTTCCACCGGGACGCGATTCCACAGCGGGGATAATACAGTGATCAAAGACTTGATTGAGCACTGTTGGAATAGCCTCGATGAGATCTTCGGGGCAAAGCTCCCGCTCGGTCTGTCGCCCGGACATGGTTTGGAGTAGCGTGCTGATTGCAACAAGTGCAATTGACACATCTTCGACCTTTCCAAGCCATTCTTGGGATTCAAGTTCATTGCTGCTTGTTGAATCACCCAAGGCCAAACCCAGAGACTGTGCCGCAATTATTGGCTTTTCGCAGAGTTTCTGAATTCGAGACAGATAGTCAGAGGGTATATCCTGAAGTCGGTCGAACCCTGCAACTTTCCGGAGGGCTTTCTGAAGGCGAATGTGAGCATCGGCTGACAGCACCAATCCATGTACCTCCAATGACTGCGGGCTGACAAATATAGGGTTTTGCGTATCGGTGGGAGGATTTGAGCCATCGGGTTCGATTTGATCTTCCGCTTCAAAGACTTCGTGTAGAAGGTCTTGCAACTTCTGCAGAGCCGCATCCGCTTCTGCTTTCTGGTCCTTCAGCCGCACCGCCATCGCATCGTCCCCTTTTTGCGGATTCACGTGATATATTGGCGAAGGCAGTGGTTTAACTGGAATCACCACTGACAATTGGCTCGGTGTGGGGGTGTTGGAGAATGAGGTTGTTTTCGATTTGTTCAGCAGATGGGCGCGCTGGTTTGGGGTTTGGGGTATAGGAGTCTCTAAGGCTTTGAAATTGGAGCTTGCTTCGGGGTCTGCAGGTGGAATCAGCGAATGTTTCGATATGTGTGGGTTGAAAGAGCTCACATCCAAACGCAATCTCAGTAGAGTCAAGCATCATACGTGCAAATGACCCTAGGTTGTCGCGGCCCGAAGAGTTGTCTTGAGACTCATCTTTGCTCAACTGTTGACTCCGGACTGGGAACTGAGGTAGCTTGAATTTACTATAGAAGTTCAAATGAGCTGGGTTGTAGTTCCGAGGGGGACTTTCACGTATTCCTTACAATCTTGTCAACTGATCCCCATCCAGAAGCTGTTGAATATATTCTCGGGACGTCTCAAGGCGACTCGACTCATTCTGTCCACCTTGTTGTATCTCCGCATCAAGTTCACTAAGTGTCCTGCGGCCTTCTTGGAGTACGTGGTTTATGGAGGTGGTATTCGAAGCTCGGCCAACGTCGGGGCGAACAATGCAGTCTAATATTGTCAGTTCTCACTCATTCTTTAACACTCAGCACGGGTTCAACCAACCGAGACCGAACACTGGCGCGCTGGACATGGATGAATACTGCAGTGCTTCGTCCACAGACAGCGGCCGGGGCTGGTTTTGGAACTCCATGTTGCTTTGGGGTCGTTGCATTTGGCTATGGCCGTTGATGACCACTTGGACAGTTGGGCGTCCATTCTGGTCCATTATCGCGTTTATATCAAAGGAGGAAGGCGCGGGTCACAAAGTTGACATGCTCCTGGTAGAGACATGGCAAATAAGGCAAAGGTGCCTTAGGACATCTCTAGGTCATTCAAATAATTACCTGAAATCTGAAACCTGCGAAGCACTGCTGAGCTACAATCAGAGATGGGTTCAATGAGTTCCGTTGTAGGCATTGGCTCTACTGCCGCGTGTGACCGCCTAATTGAGGCTCGTGCGTCTAAAAAAAGTTGCTTCAATGGCGTCCGCCCACTCATTCTCGACGAATATCCCAAGCTAAATATGTCGGTCATTGGCTCTTTGATTTTCTGCACAGATTGCGGTAACCTCTTGCGAGAGTCTACCGGCAATGCAGATGCGATCCTGCACTGTGATGTCTGCGGCACTCGGAACAAAGGTGGGACGCTTCCAATTGCATGTTATGCGCTTGACTGACCTTTTAAAGACACGATACCCCAGACCACCGTTTCCGAATCTAAGCCCTCCGCATTCCCTTCATCACTGAGAGCCAAGCAGTCCGCAGTTCAGACACTGTCCGCAGACGACCGGAAGACCGAGGCTGTGATTGAGAAAACGTGCCCCGATTGCGCCAGAAAAGAGATGTTCTACACCACTGTACAACTGCGCAGTGCTGATGAAGGAAGTACGGTGTTCTACAGATGTGTCTGTGGTTTCAAGTATGCTATTCCCGCCTCACAAGTTCGGGTCCAGTGCTAATGATCAATAGGGAAACCTCCAACAATTAGTGGAAGATGGCTGTACAAAATGTGGAACAAGTCTATGTTTGAGGAAGGGCTGTATAAGTAGCGGGACAAAAATAACACAATCACGACGTCACGAGACAACTTTTTATCTTTTTTCTTTTGCACGAAATGTCCCTCATGCGGCGGCAACGGGGGCAGCACTATCCGGCATCAGCGCATACTGGGTCTCGCCATTCTTCTCAAACTCTGCCATGTCAAGAGCAACAATGACACTGTCACGAACAACCTCATCGGGATCATTCAAGAACTTCTTCAGTGTCTCCTCAACACCCTCCTCATCACCCAGACTGCCAAGGGCCTCCGCCGCTTCGTGGCGCACCATACCAGCCTCGGAGAGATCACTCAGAGAAGCTGTGAGACTGGGAATCGAAGCGGGGTGGCAGAGCTGACCAAACACAAAGGCGACCTCGTGGCGGAAAAGGGCAGAAGGGTCCTTGAGACCCTTTGCCAGGGCATTAACGGCATCGACTGCCGTGGGAAGGTCCGGGGGCGAGGCAAGGTCACGCAGACCGAACATCGCACGGTATCTTTGGAACAGAGGCTGCTTTGTGTCGAGCAGTGTCTGCTCCAGGTCAGGGATAGAGGGCTCGCTAGACTGGAGGGGCATGGGAGGAGCAGGATCAATAGAACCGAAATCACTAGAGAAGACAATGTTAGTCCATGAACCGGAACCGTTGGAGACTCCGTAAAATTGAGTTGCGCGTACCTGGGCTTCAGTTGTTCCGCCTTCTTGGCCTCGGAGTTCTCCCAGATAATGCGATCGACCGCGATGTCGCAGGTCTCACGAATAATATCCAACTCCTTTGTATCATCTCTCAGTCGCTTGAGCAGATCCAAGCTGTCTTCGTAGCCCAGGGCACCCAGTGCCTCTGCGGCCTCATGGCGACACATCGCATCCTCTTCTGTGTCGTTCACCACATGCTTGAGGTATGAGACAGATTCGATGTTCTTTGTCTGACCCAGGCAGTAGGCCAATTCGTGCTTGAGCAGGGCGGAGGGTGACGCGAAACCCGCGGCGATCGCTTCGATGGCGGGGAGACTTTGCTCTGTGGGAGGCTGCAGGCAGGCCAGGTGCTTGAGGGAGAAAAGCGCGCGGAATCGGCGAGCCAGGGGCTCAGATTCAGAGGTCAGAACCTTGCGCAGGGAAGGGACGGTGGTATCGTCGGCAGACATTTTGGAGGTGGTGGGGGTTGGAAGTATAGAAAGGAAAAAAGTTGTTAATCTTGATCTTATCAATTTTTCGAGAGTGGGGGCGGGGCCCATGAGGCGCATAAATTTTTGCTCGTACGTTTCTTTGCGCCTGGACCCGACCGTATTTACTTTGTTCAATGGCTTATTTATGCTGCCCAGACTAACTTTACATTACACAGACTGACTTTTCTGGCAACTTGGTCAACACTACCGCAAACACCTAGCTATAGACCTTTGCTCGGTCTTCCATATCCCTGAGGACCTTCCAGGTTTGAAATTTGGCTGCCATAAGGACCTGTGGCTAACTAGCTCATACTATACGTGGTTTCAGTGTGTCAGACAAACCTTGGATCTGGCCCTTTTCCGTCTTCATTGGACCAACTTCTTCAATCTCTGGACACTGATGCCTCCCTCTTATGCCCTGTGGGCATGACATGAGGAGCTGGTCAAATAGCCAGCAATCTGTTCCTTAATCAGAATAAACTGCTTGCGTTATATACATCGTTGCCAGCGGCCTGTTCTGCTTAGACCTAAGCAATGTATTTGTGTAACAGAGCAAGATAGCACGCAGACAACAATAGTGTAGTGTCGCGAGAGAGAGAGATACCAGATAACGACCTGGGGAAGAGGATGTAAAGCTTCAAAGGTGTATTCTTTATACTTAGGTAAGGCTCATTTAAACATGTCTGTTATCTTCACTTTGGTACCTATATTCAGATGCCAGTACCTACCACCCGCTTCATTTAAGGCATTGACTGCAACCTTGAAACATCGAGTCATTGCGGAAATAAAAGTACATTTTGGATATCAACACATTAATTATAAATTCATACATGCTCCCTCGTAGTCCTCCGTCCGTTCTCATGGGTATCAGTAGTAGTTTGTGTCACCTCCGTAGTTCGATGAATGCCGAGCCCCATCTCGCCCTCCACATTTGGCACATGGCGATCAAACGTCAATCTCTCCTCACTGCTACTCGGACTCGAGGAACCGGCGTATGTATCAACATCCCGCTGACTCTTAATCGTCGTCACGGTAACAGCAAGCTTGTCCGGTCTCAGCCGAGAGTGTTGAGCGTCATCTATGGAGCCAAGTGGAAACGGGCGATCGTGTCCGCCCAGGTGGCGCGAGGCTGACCTTGATCGTCCACCGGGAAACCCACTGGAGTAATCTGGGTCGGTGCGAGAGCCCATGATGACGCGGAGGAGGGGTCGCAGGGTTGCGAGACTGCCGGCCGTGATACCAAGACCGGCTTCGATGTTGGACCAGATGGCGATCTGGATGGTGGCGTCTGGATGTGGGTGTTAGTAATCTTGAATAAGGCTCATCTTGAGGAACGAGGATAGCAAGAAAGACTTACAAAGGAAATCATCATCGGCGAAGGTCTTGACAAATGGAATGCGAACGATAACCGCTGATGAAGCACTGAAGATAACGTTGTTAGCCGCTTGGATCTACCGGGGATCAGGTAATCAGAACATACATGCAAGCCATGCCCAAAATTCCCATGACGGCAATCTTAGTCTGGCGTTTCATGTGCAACTTGTGCACAAGGAAGATGGGCAAGATGCCCACTGTGAAATCACACAGCGCGGCAAAGGCACTGTAGACATATGTCATGCTGATAATAATGTCGATACTGATGCACCAACCCCCGTCGGGGTCTGCTGCGCGCGTCCAGAAGTATGCCAAAGGATGGCACTGTAACAGCATCAAGAACATGAACACCAATCCAGCAAGGACAGTCAAGGCCATGACAATGTAGAGGGTCCAGATATGAAGGCGTCGAATGGTAATACGCATCAAGAAGATGCAAACGGAGATCTTGCATCCGATAGAAGAGAAGCAGTATGCGATTTCGCAGAGCCACCAGTATTTCATGGCAATGGCAGCGTTGGTAGGTTCAAGATGTGCAAACTTGTATCCCGTGCCGTAGAGGGTTCCTCCAATCATGGAAGCGCAGAACATGGCGTAGAATAGCTGTCAAGCGATGAGGTTAGATATTGAACTTGATATCTCACATGGTGGACTCGGCGGGGAAAGGAAGGATCGATTGGAAAGATCGCAGGATTCAAAGGATTTTTGATTCACGTACCAATGCTACCACCATCGCACCATCATCCCATCCAAAGGCCTTGACAATCCACCCACGCACATAGATGCGCAGCATCACGGTGATAGTAGCGATTGGTAGGAAGACCGCGGCCACGGTCTGGACCGTGATCTTCCTGCTATGTTCTTCACTCATGTTATCACCTGTGTCGCCGGTGGCTTGTCATAATCGACCTTTAATATAAACAGTCTTGTAAGTGTGGGGAGGAAGGATCCTTTAGTAATAACCACCCCTGTCGAGAGCTGCAGAAATCTTCAAACCTTAGGGGGGCAAAAGCAGGGATAATTTGGTTCTTGGCTGATATGGGCGTTTTTAGGCCGGAGAATACGGAATTAGCCCACGCGGAGATCGACAGCATGGCTGACTCGATTTGGATAAAGTAGTACATGCATAAGCACGATAGACTAGAGTCGGGATTCTAATTACCGCGGATGCGGTAACGAACAATAATGTGATCTAGACGCCAATTGTGGGACACCGGACATTGTCGACTCTACCTTCAGACAGAGCGTTGTGAAGCAGATTGCCGAGTTGGCAGGTGGGGGTTTTACTATGCTATTGACAGGTGTCTGGGAGTGTAGCGTAATTGACTGCAATCAGACTTTTCCAATCTTTGGAGAGGTTTCAGCACTAAATCAAGTTCGAGGTATGGTCGCAACGAGTGAGAGCTAGTTCGCCAAACTTAGCGATCCACCGTTGGGTCTAGCTTCGTTTGACCCTGCGCTGGGTGATCCACCGTCGGCCACGGAGACCCAAAATGGAGACTGCCGGGGCCTCAGGAGGTCAAGAGTTTGGGACGATGGAGCATTCACGAAATTAGCCACGAGGCACTGCGTGTTAGAGCAACAGGATGGGGCGATCCTGACTCAGACGATCTCGGTTTGCGCTAACAAATTATGGAAATGACTTCCCGTGAATCGCGTTGATGATGTATGACAGCCAAGACGCTCGATCTCATATCGATTTGAAGCCGGGATCGACCCAAAAATTGGGCTGTCTGTCAAAAAACCAAATTCTGATAGTTGGGGTTGGTTGGAGCTGGCTGCTTTCGGCCATGACAAGGATGTGTTTGCATTGTTTGCAACGATCAATGATGCAACACGGTCTCTTGTATTCTAGGCGATCCGTTGCTCGCGCATACTCAGCCCTGGAGGCTATAGATATCAAAATGCTGGAGATGTGTATGTCTACCAGTTATTGAGCGTTGCATCAATACTATATCCATTGTACAATATTCAAAGACACCCTATGTAACCTGCAGATGTGAAGAATCTTGCTTACATAGTAGGTTAGCGGAATTAATATCGGCCCCCGCAGGTAAACACCCCGCAATCTAAACTTCCTCTTCAAGCTCATCAGATCTTCAAGCCTTCTGATACACTATACAATGGCCAACGTAGATGTTCCGAATACCCAAAAGGCCTTCGTGCCTCTCGGTACGACCACATCCGCACATGCGACTACCCAACTAACATAGCCAGAAAACAACCCGGAGGTGATGTCACACTTAGTGCATCAACTCGGCCTATCCCCAGGCTTTGGCTTCACAGACGTATTCTCAATCGACGAACCCGAGCTCTTAGCCTTTGTGCCACGTCCATCTCACGCCCTCCTCCTCGTCTTCCCCGTCTCCCAAACATACGAGGCATCCCGTGAAGCTGAAGATGCCACCAAGGACTCCTACACAGGCTCCGGTCCCAATGAGCCAGTCATGTGGTTCAAGCAGACGATCCGTAATGCATGTGGCTTGATTGGACTCTTACATGCCGTGTCGAATGGCGAGTCACGCCAGCACATCACCCCGGGCTCGGATCTGGATGGTTTGCTGAAGGAAGCCGAGGGCCTGGAGCCAATCCAGCGTGCCGATCTGTTGTATGACAGCAAGGCACTTGAGAGTGCACATGCCGATGCCGCGAAGCTGGGAGATACTGCTGCGCCGCAGGCGGAGGACAGTGTTGATCTGCATTTCGTGGCCTTTGTTCGCGGCGTGGATGGTACACTTTGGGAGCTGGATGGTCGACGAAAGGGACCTTTGGCTAGAGGCGTTCTGAAGGAGGGAGATGACGCCCTTAGTGAGGCTGCGCTTGATCTTGGCGTGCGGAGATTCCTGAAGACCGAGGCACAGGGTGGAAACCCCGACCTGCGGTTCAGTTTGGTTAGCCTTGGTCCTCTGTTTGATTGATAGGTTGTGTCTTGGTGGTTGCTCTGTTTCAGTATCATCATGGATGGCGTTGTTGATTTGACATGACGATGGATACGTTATCTTTTAGCCGAGACCCTGATTTATCCCCAGTTTCAACAAGCTGACAAGGAAGAAAAATCCACGTCTGTTCATTCAGGGCAAATATTAGGAAATTACTATGCATTGAGATCTATGGCGTCTTTAATATGTTTTGCTATGGTGACTTCTATCACTGGGAACGGTGTGCCCCCAGCTATCACTTTTTGGTAGTAACCTCCAAAGCAGGAGAAACCACAGAGCCCGTAACACCCGCGACTGGGAAGTCCGCGGCGTCGGTGGTGGTCATTTCGCCAGCTTTCGCATCGTTGGAAACCAACTGATCATCTTGCTCACTCGGTGGTACAGCATTTCCCTGCGTGCCAAGCTTCAAGAATGGCACCATGACCAGAGATATGCCCGCTGCCGCTGCTGCGAACCAATAAACAGCCAGGTAAGGATCGATAGGGGCCGAGGAGCTCGTCATCCCATTGGAAATGGAAGAGCTGACAGAAGTCGCTATGCCAAGGCCCAAATTGTTACAGAGCTTGTTGACAGTGTTGAAAATTCCGCCGGCAATAGATTGTTGTGATGGTGGGAGGGAAGACATCACGTACATCTGGGCTGTGTTAGTCAAGGCGATATCTCAAGAGATCACGGGAATGAATGCATACATTAGTCACGTTGAATTGAATATCAGCTCCAACAACAACAAGAACCAGTGCGGGGAAGATGAAAGCCCAGTAGGAGGCGTCCTCCTTCATGAAACTCAATATCAAGAACGAGGCTGTATATGCCAGCGCTCCGATTCCAGTTAGTATCTTGTTGCTGACGCGGTGTAGTAGCAAGCCACAGACAACGTTAACAAGTACGCCGCTAACGACCATAGGCAGCAGTCGAAGGGTTATCTCAAGAGCAGTCAAACGCTGGACCTCTTGAAGATACAAGGAGAGATAGAAGGTAACGGCAGCGAAGCCCATGAAGCCGAGACAGAAAGTTCCCATAAGCTACTGGAGTGTCAGCCATCTTCACACATGTGACATTCGTAAGAGAGCATTGAGGATCACGAACAAGGGAAAATGTGCGATCTTTCCACACCCAAAGAGGCATCAAAGGGTTCTCTGCAATAGACTGCCAATACAGGAATCCAACAAGTAGGAAGAATCCCACAATGAACAGCGCGAGAACATAGCCTGTCTTCCAACCATGTGGTGCATCACCCGCCAATCTATGAATAATGTCAGTCACATCGCAACAGAATCCCACGGGAACAGAAAAAACGACATACGAAAGGGAGCTCGAGAACAGTGCAAATCCAATAACAATCAGCACTGTGCCAAGAATATCAAACTTCTTGAGCGCCTGCACACTCAAGGGCGTTCTAGCAAACCCATCTGCAGGTACAGTCCACACGGTCAAGACCGTAAAAATAGCGTAGACGACGGCATGGGCCCAGAAAGAAGCACGCCAATTATAGAGATACGAAGCGACACCGGAGATGATCATACCACCGACAAAGCCAAGCGGGTTTCCAGCGCTAAAGCAGGCGAAAGCGAGGTTCTTGCGCTTCGAGGGCTTCTCATAAACCGCACCGAGAGCACCGACGGCCGGTGGAACAACGGCTGCTGCGAAAAGACCAAGGACCCCCGAGAACACATCCATGTAAATGGCATTTGTTGCAAAGCCGGCAATCAGTAGTGAGATAGAGAAACCGGCCATTCCAATTATGAACAGCACCTTTCGGCCGAACATATCGGCCAATTTGCCGAATGTTAGCAAGAATGCACCACTTGTGAGACTGTCGAATATGGTCAGCGTGGCTATACATGAGAGAACGCCCAGATTTGAAGACCACAGACAAGATGTGTAGATCGCGGAGCATTGAGAAAGAATTTCTTTCTAGAAGAAAAAGGGAGAATAATAAGAAGAAAAACTTCACTTACGAAGCACCGGCATTGATCCAGGTAATTTCCGCCGAGTTCATATTCAAGTCACTGCCAATTGATGCAGTAACCCCGACAATGCATCCTTGAAAGAACGACTGTTGACCGATAGCCATAGTGGCAGTCAACACGAAAAGGACCTCTTGGAACGTGCTATTAAAACACTTTGGCCGTTGTCCATCGCTTTGCTCTGCCACTGTGACTTCTGAGCCATTTTTTTCTTGATTTTGTGCCATTTGCAAGTCGATCTGATAAGATGAAAAGGAGAAATCGATGGGAGTCGCGACAATGAAAAAGTCTGCCTCCGTTGAGATTACGACGCTGCGCTAGTCAGGTTCAGGGGTTTGCTGGGATAATTGCGAAAAAATGACAGTTTCACAGAGCCACCGGCACATGGTTTATATTTTGCTATGCAAAATTCACCGCAATTCTTGTACTTTGTAAGCTTTTTGTATTTTGTAAGCTGCGGAGGTGTTCCGCGCTTAGACGTTGGATTATGCGGGGGCCAAAGAGGATGAGATGCTTGCACTAGTCGGATACAGCTGCTTTAGCACCATTTGCGGGGCGCTCTTTGGAATCATTTTAGGAATCATTGCAGCAATGTCGAAAAGAACATGCACCTGCTCCCGCCAACTGCAAGAAGGCCAAGTAAGCGGGAAATGTGATGTGGAACACCTTGTTGTCATGACGGTTCCTGGAACCCCCATATCCAAAGTGCGCCTGGAGACAGTCATAAAAAATGCGTGCAATATCAACCGTACTCACATGGCGAGAATTGATGAGGACCGTCATTGTTCCGTCACTCATTCCTCACAGCCAATCTCGTTGGGATCTACCCAGCACTCTTGAGCATTGAACCTCAAAACCTCATTACCAGCCGCCCACCAGCCCGCCGTCAAATTTCGTGCAAAAACCTCAAGAGCAGAGTATGACTGTGGCTGACCGGGCTCGAAAAAGATGCGTTCAAAAATGCCCTTCAAGTTTGGTTTGCGAGAATGCAGGTCCGGGACTGCAGCGATGACCCGTCGAGTGGTGACGGCCTCGCTTATCGAAGTCAAGTCCTCGAAATTATGTTTCGAGATATCCAAGCTCTCATCTCTGTGACCAACGACAAGGATCTCGTAGGGCTTTCTCCATATACCGTCCAGGGCGGAGATTGGCTGTCCATCTAAGGTGGTCTTGACCCATATCCATTCCTCGCAGACGCGGAACCCAGAGCCCATCATGGCTTGGTATGCTGCTTTGCGAGACTTCTCGGCATTTGTGATCCATATAGCGGCTATAGCCTGCTGGGTGCCGGGCTGAGATTGAGATTCAGCAGGGTACGAGTGTACCCGAAGAATATCACGTAGGCCTTCGGTGAGAACGTCCATTTCGGAGTAGTGATGTGTTTGATAGTGACCGCTGCGACGGACAGATCTGTTTGGCCACGGCGGATCCATGAGAATCAGATTGAATTTCTGATGCGAGGACAGACCAGGAATAGGGTAGAATTGGGATGACCGGTGTTTCTTGGTCTCGAACAGAGGTAGAGTACAAAGCGTGAAGCTCGACTCTGGTGGGATCAGATATGAGATAGGATGGCCGGTACTATCATTGTCGTTTATGTGAATTATCGCCAATGCTGATGAGGTGTTCTTCACAACGCTCAAATCTGATAGTGATCTAAACTCATTCGGCGAAGTAGATGATAGGATCACCGGCGGCTCATTGCTGGAAACATGTTCATAACGAATGGGCGAGGGCTCCTCTTTCCGGCGCTTCCGCGGGCTTTCATCTTGCGAGTTTGGGTCTTTTTTGACCTCCAAAGGCACAAGCCGAGGGAGCCCCCAGCGAAAAGTGGAAACAACTTCCCTGATGACTTGCAGAGAATTCTGCACGAGGGGCAAGATTAGTTCAGAGTGGAAGCGTCTTTCGGACAAAGGAATTGTCTCAAGCACATTGGCACGCGCAGTGGGGTTTTTAGGCTCGGTAGATGGATATGGCACCTTCAAAGGTGGACATGAAAGTAATCGTCTTCTTTCGATTAACGTGTCTTTTGAACGTCGCTGCTGGGGGGTCAAAAGGTCCCCTTGCGCAAGAGTGATTGACCATGGAATATCCAGCAAAAATACTTCGTTTTTTCGCTGGCAGATAATTGCAAGATCTTCCCGGTCGTCGTAGCCCATGTTTATTATGACAACACTGGAAGGGGTTGTTTGGGCGGGATGACAATAGTGAATATGTCTCCCGAGGTCTCCGCCTTGACCTCAAGATTCACACAACCTTGGATTGTTTATAGCCTCCGTTTGGTGTACCCAGGTATCTATTGTTATACCTAGTAGAGTAGCCCTGTTTTCACCTTGCGTCCGAGGCTGTGGACTTTTTCCAATGCTATGATAGTGCCGAAGAACAGCCTACGAGGACCAATCAAGTCTGCAAAATGAATTCATGCAACCAACCCGACCTTGAAACAATAAACAAAAGGTAGAAAATGGTCCCATCGTTAGATCACAAGGTACATGGTCATTCCGAACGCTCCAAGATATAAAAAACAAGGTCTCTACAAGAGACACAAGACTTTTTCACCACCAAAATGCCCCGTTCCCCGGAGTCCGATTCTCCCCTGCCGGCGATCCAGCGTCCGATCAGGGCGAAGAGATATAGGACAGTGAAATCACACGTTAGATAAAAACCCCGATCTCCATGAAATACTTTGGCAAACAACAATAAAAAAAAAAAGGAAAATAGATGATCAAAATTTGTACATATGGGAAGGCAGATCCATTATGAGACAACGCGCCAGTTCAACGCTGTCAGGTGTCAGTGGGAAGGACGAGACGGTTTAGGGACGATCAGAGAATGAACTCACCCGTCCACGTCGACCTCCACCCTGCCCCTGCACCGGCTGTGCCTGTTGGTAATATTGAGGGGGGTACTGATACATCTGTGCGGGATTGACAACTGGGCTGAATTGCTGATAGTTCTGACCAAGCATCGGGTTGGGACCAATCTGACCAGGTCCAGCGGAAAGCGGCGCAGTCTGCTGAGGCTGCAAGGACCGAAGGTTGTCTTGGGGAGATGGATACCCGTAGTTGACGCCCGGCATTCCCGGGTAGCCTGGGGAGACGCCACGGGCCTGGGCAGCAAGGTAGGCCTGGTATTGCAGCTGTTGCTGGCTGATAGGCTCCTGGCCGAATGGTCCGCCGGGCATGCCGTTCATTGGGTTGGTTCCTAGGCCGTTGGAGTAGGGGTCAAGAGGTGGAGGGTTTGCCTGATCGGAGGAGATGGGACGAGAGTCCGGGTTTTGTCCATATGGGTTGGTGGCAAATTGTTGTTGGCCATTGTATTGTCTATCCATGGATGGCTGAGCGGCATAGCTTGTACTGCCGTGGCGTGAAGATTGACGGTGCTGCGACTTCTCTGGAGTGCCGGCTCCCTGCTCTCGTCCATGGTGTTCACGACCACCACCGCGAGAGGAAAGACCGACCTCATCCATGAGGCGCTTGTAGCCCTGGCTTGGAGAAGCCTTGAGCTTGGTGAGCACCTTCGACACGTTCTTGACGACTTCGGCGCGCATGGATTCATCAAAGAAGGGGGTGGTGAGAACCTTGAAGATCAAGGTTGCACCAGAGGTCTGGTCACTCAAGATCTTTTCCAAAACTTCGTCACCGGGGCTGAAGAACAATGCCTTGAGGACAATGTCGCGAGCCTCCGGCTCATTACGCTGGTTGATGACCTTAAGAACGGTCAAATAGGCAACCTTGTGAGTGCAAAGATGAACAAGGTGGGGCACAAGTCTCGGGGCGAGGACAGTTCGGCGGCGAGGGAATGTGCAGGTGTCAAGGAACCAAGTCAGGAGGAGAGCACCGTTGGCGTTCGTAGCCAATTGCACACCGTGAAGCGCGATTGCAGACGCAAGCATACGCTGCTGGTCCTTAGTGGCATGGTGGCTCTCCAAGCAAGCCCGCATTGCCCGAGCGCCGAAACGTCCCTGAGCCACTTCCCACAAGCGGTTAAGCATGGATTCAAAAATGAAGCTGTTGAAGGGGCTGGCAAATCGTAAGCAGCATTGCAAAACGTAGTTTCCGTATTGATCCAAAAACAGAGGCACAGTATAAGGTCGCAGAGCATCAACGATCAGCTGCATCTGTGCAGGAGTCTTGGCGACATCAATGATCTTCTGCGCAGCCCAGGTGCCATTTTTATGGACACCAATTTCGGAGAGGTGGGGAGCAATGTGACTGAGCATCTGCTCCTTGGTGGCCTCTGAGCAGAACTCGAATAGCTTCTGAACTACAGTGTTGCCCAAGTAGTCGGAAGCCAGCTCTGCGATCTCAGGTAGCATGGCCTCCGCGGTTTCCTCGATCTCCTGAATCGAGCAGGCACCATTGTCGATACGCTTGCGAATGTCGCGTAGACGAGGCGCATCAAACATACGTGACTGACTTGGTTCCTGAACAGAAGGAATCTCATCCTCAAACGCCTGGAAGGCGATGGAGGTCTGAATGCTTGCCGTGATGTTCTGGAGATCAGTCTCGCTGGCGCCAAACTCCTGCACAATCTGGACCATCTCAGGCAGCATGTCAGCCAATGCTGGGATTTGAGGAAGACTATGGACATTCTCGGTGCGATCCGAGCCGTCGCCTGCGGCAAGGTTGGATCTGAAGGTGGGATCAGGAGTCGGGGAGGACTGGATGCCGTTGGCACCGGGAGTGCCAGTTGCCGAAGCACCAGGAACCTTAGCGTAACCGATTCTGACAGGTCCAGCACCAGGGAAGATCTCTTTGCCATTGAGCAAAGATTTAGCCTGCACGGCACTGTCGAGCCGGTCGAAGTTAACAAATCCACAGTTTTTGTGGGTAAGAACACGAGTCGACTCGATCTTGCCATACATGCCGAAGATAGCCTCCAAGGATGTGACAGTTGTGGAAACGGGGATGCTACCGATCCACAATGCCCGAGTCGGCCCATCCTGGTTGTTCTCGTCGGACATCTCGCGGGCCCCCACAGGGTTTTGGGAAGTGAGATTCATCAGCTGAACAGCCTCGGACAGCTCGTCGTATTCAAGGTTTTCCGGGATCTGCAAGTCCGCCGCACTGAAGCTGTTGTCAAGACGAGAGGGAGTTGCAAGGTAGTTGCGGATAGAAGATCGCTGAGGGGGAGCCTCCAAAATGCCAGCAGTCCGAGCCCGGGGCCTGCTAACGGAAGCATGGCTGGCAAAGGCCTGGACAGCAAGATTGTGCTGGTGGATTTGGGCTTGCGTGGCTGCAAGCTGAGCAGCGGTGGCGGCGGCAGAGGGAGTCATGGTGCCAGAGGGGACCTGAGAATAGCGGTTCTCATATTCGAGATCCTCGTCATCTGCGTACTTCTCCTTGGCATTGACGGAGTATGAGCGGAATCGATTGTTATTCTTCATCATCGCCAGCTCAGCCAGGAGTGGCGGCAGCGCAGAAGCTTGCTGCTGTTGCTGCTGCTGTTGATGTTGCATCAATTGTTCCATCGATGGACGCGCAAGAGATGCCATCGCTTGCTGTGGAGTCTCAGCGAGACCCAAGTAGTCCAATGTCTTCACGTCGGTGTCCGCCAGGCCATCCCTCGAAAATGAGGAGTGGCTTGGCGACGTCGGTCCCTCTGAAGATCGAATGCTCGTCAATGTTGTGGCCCTCTCGCGGCCCGTGGACCAGTTGGTTGAAAACAGCGAGGGACCGAAGGGACCACCTGCGCCCAGGAAGTTACTCCTTTGTGGCATGGAACCTGCGCGAAGGCGTGATAGAGATGCCGGGGCAGGTCCAGCAGCGGAACTCGCAGGCTTGGAGCCCGTGTCGATTCCAGACACACCGGGGGGTCTAAAGGGACTTGTAGAGGGTGTGGGCCGGGAACTCTGCGACATGAAAGGCTGCTGGAGATCCATCTCATTCAGCGTGCTCATCGGAGGGAAGCGAGATGGAACCGTTCCAGCACGAGCTCGGCGGCCGGGGCTGCCGATGGAGCCATTGGTGGTGGGGATGAGATCGGGAAAACTGTCCTGGCTCGGCGATTCAGGAATATTTTCGCGAAGCGGAGTTGAGTGGCCGCTAGTGGGAGGGCCCCAGATACTGGGCGAAACACCTTCTTGCGCTTGAATTTCGCGGGCTCTGTGATGGGGTTATCAGCAACTGTCGAGAATCGGTTTTCTCCTGATCACCTACCGTTTCGAGTACAGCCGTGATCCCAAGTCATGAGAAGGGGAGCCAGCCCCCGGCCTCGAACTACCGATGGACCCCGGAGATGGACCAAATGGCATCCTGGAATTACCAGATCCCGGGTCACTCGGAGAGCTGCGGCCTGTCGAGGTGCCCGACATTGGCTGAGTGGTTGGGATGTAGTTGAAGCTCATGTGTCCCTCTGGTCGTGAAACTGGCAGCATTATGGATTATCGATTGTGGCCTTCAGTAAGGCAGTACCCGAGTGTTTTCCAATCTGTAGCCTCTGCGCGGATTCCAAATCGGTCTGGAAATGTCGCTCAGAAATGTGGGATGGGCATAGAAAAAAGATAGGTTTAAGAATCTGAACGCAACGTCGATAGGAATCAAAGGCGTACTAAATGTAAGAGGCGAAATTAGAAGATGTTCGAAACGGGGGTTGTGTTTTGCCGTGACCGGAGGGGAGTCGCAGAATCGGGAGGGGTCGACAAAGCGCTTCTCTAGGATCTTGAAACAAGGTCATTTGCGATGTATTTGCGTACCTGATCCGATTGTTTTCCAGATGCAATCACCAGTTTTGGAGGTTCTGAGGGATTCGCGAGCGGTTTGTGTATGACAATCTGCGGGTGTCCCAAGCGATCGAGTCGAAGAAAAAAAAAAGTAGAAAGACTTTCTATGCCGGCGATTCGTCAAAGGCTTAAAAACAATATGCACAATGATAGTCAGGCACCGAGTGCGTCGAGTAAGAAATCAAAGGAATAGGATGAGAAGGATGATCCTAAGGGATTGAAGGTGGCTGGACGAATTAGTGGGAGAAGTGGAAAAACAATGGTCATCACTAACGGGAAATTCGGGAGTTCACCCTAATACAAGAAGCAAGAAACAAGCAAAGAAGAAAAGAAAGAGGGAAGAAGTCAAGGGAGGATGAAGGGGAAGAAGGAGAAGAAGAAGAGAGAGAGATGTTGGGGAGCTGGCCGGATGCCCGAGGAAGATGGCTGTGGTTGGTGGAGAGCGGTCCTCTTCAGCTTCATCCACAATGCAATTGTTGATTTCTCTGCGAGTTGCGAGTTTTCCCTGGTTGAATTGTGATGTTATTGGTTCTATTGATTTTTGGCTATATTTCGGGTCTAACAATATCCCCCTGTAGCGTGATATGTGCATAGCTCACATCTATATCAACCCTGGACTGCACTGTTTGGATATGACCCAGCCTCATGTCATTGATACTTGAGAAAATGAACAACACTCTCCTGGGATTCGGGAAATGATGTCTAAATCTCCGCGTTTCAAGCAATATCCCCCGTCATTTGACAGTCTGTTCGGTGAAAATAGTGAAGCAGCCCCGCATTCCGGTGCGTCATGGTCTCAATATGGTTCCATGGGCCCCTTCAAGCGGAGTTGTAAACATTGGAAGGTTCATTGTACTCTGTACTCCGTACATCGCTCGGGTTTTCTCTCTTGATATGATGCAATCATGCAAGGAGATCTGGCTTGATCTGAAACCAAGACTGTATGTGTCTGGAGGCACGCAAGGGATGGGTCAGGTACGTGTCCTCGGGGCGATTTGCTTCGTGTGTCAGCCTCTCACGGCACCTGCGCATCTGCACAATGCTTCGACAAGACCGACAATACTCGGGGTACTTCATACAAATACTTCCATGCCTACGCTGGAAGAATTGCTTCGTGATGGAGCCCCAGTGCGCCAAGCTTCTGGAAGACTTCGGCACGGAAGAACCGGGAGGTTCGTGGCTCCTGGGTCGCTTCTAGTGTGATAGTTAATAATGGACAACCTCCAATGTAATCACCGATTGTCGGGCACAAAGCCCTCTTCAAGGCTCCAAATAATTGCCAAAGTAGTGACCTTGTACGGAGTAGGTGCTCGAAGGTCAAATAGTCCATAGTGAACACGTTCACAGTACGGGTTGCTCCGTATTGGTCGCAAGGCTTACACCTGAGGCATCAACTTTCTTTTTGCGCCACGAGCTGGTCAAGCCACAGCTCTCTTTCGCATCCATCCATCCTTCATTACTCCATACAACTGCTCGCATTCAATCACCAAGTCCCGCACACATATGCTGGGACTACTGGATCTGTTGTCGCCCGATACAACGTGACGACAGTCTCGTCACGCGCCGCGTTCCCCTCACGCGTTCAATGCCAACCCGACCGTGTTAAAATCGCCGCATCACATCCGCCATGGCCGACCTTCTAGAGGAAGACCCAACCTCCGGGATTCAATCCTCGGAGGAGGTTGAGGAGGAAGAGGAAGAGGAAGAAATCCCAGTGGAATCATTGGTCCGAGGACGAGCAAAACGAAGCACCGCAGGACGGCACATGTCCGCTCTCCTTGAAGCCGCCGCAGATGACGACCTAGCACTTCTCTTCGAGGAAGTGGAAGATGACAACGAATTTGCGGATTTGGTTGATCCTGACGCGGAGGATGACGTGGGTCTCGAATCCTCAGACGACGAAGACGACCAAGGACCGAATGCACAGAATGATTACGAAGGCGAACAGCAACTACAGAAGGAGGAGCGCAAAAAGCGCAAGACGCAAAACGACCTCAAGTTCCAAACCTTGCGCAAACGAGTCAAGATCGATCCGACCGCCGTATCTTCCATGCCCGCAGCGCCGCGCCCGAAGAAGAAATCAGAGCGCATCTCGTGGATTCCCACCACGGAAGACGGACCGACTCGCCAGTCATCTCGTCGGCAAACAATGGTCAACAAGGAGCTAACGCATGCTCGCTTGAAAGACAGCCAGGAGAAGCGAGTGCGCATCATCGCTACAATGAAGGAGGCAGAGAAGCGGAAGGCCCATCTGAAGCCAAAGGCTATGACACAGGAAGATCACCTTGCGGAGGCTGCAAGAATTGAACGGCTCAACAGCAAAAGTCTCAACCGCTGGGAGCTATCAGAAAAGAGAAAGGCAGACGAAAGACGGGCCAGGATCGAAGCACTCCAGAACCGCCGTCTTGACGGTCCAGTCATATCCTATTGGAGTGGAGTTGCTACTTTTACTAATGGACGTCTCACGCGAGTTGGCACAGTCGACATCAAACCCAAGCCGGACAAAGAGGAGGCCCGGAAAAGGAAGAAGGAGAAGGAAGATAAAGAAAAGGCTGCTGCAGATCTACGCGCATTGCAGTCTGCTGCTCCTATCGCCGAGGGAAATATGTTACCTCCAGCCACTGGGCCTGCATCTGCCGCTCTTCCAGCCACATCACAGCTACTGCCCAATTCCACTCCAACTGTGGTTGCTGCTGCCCCGGGCTCCTCAGCCCCACCTGACCCCGAGGCCCCGTCAGATCCAAAGCCATTCAAAGAGACTATTCCTTCTGAAAATGCCACTGTTTCGGTTCCAGGGGCATATGATGGCACTACTGATACCCCTGTAGCCTCTGAGGGGGCGAGTGCCAGTGAGCCAAGTGCAACAACATCCGGTACGAAGGCATCCGCGGCGGTGCCTCCTGACCAGGGAAAAGAGAGCCATGCGGAGGAATCTCTGGCGCAGGAAACTTCATCGGACCTTCCTTCCGTGCAGGATAAGGAACTTTCTCCTGCGCAAGATAAGGTGCTTCTTTCAGCGCAAGATAAGCCCGTGGAAGAGGGACCCTCAGAGCCCGCACCAGAACAACGGCCAGCAGCACCGATAAAGCGCGCATCGTTTGCGGTAGAGATTACAGTTCCCCGCCATTTAGCACAATCTAGCAAAAGCCCTGCGGAGAAGCCGCCCGTGCCGTCTTCTACCAAGACCGATGAGATGGAGATCGATTCCCCCGCATCGGCTGCAGCGGCTACAAAAGGTCCGGGTGCTGAAGAATCAATGACCAAATCCCAATCGGCCACGCCAGATGTGGCAGGTGCCCAACCTAATGTGACTGAAATCCCCAAACCGCATGTTGAACCAACTGCAACGACATCGCTGGACGATTCCCGGCCTATTGATAAGGTCACGCCTATCGATGCTGGAGGGGCACTGGCCCCTCATGCCGCGCCGGCCGCCGTGGTACCTACTCAAGCCACGCTGCCCGAAAGCGCCCTCCCTCCGAGCCTAAACCAACCGTTCACGTTACAGCCCGGATTGCAACCGCCGAATGTGAAGATCGAACAACCCGCGCAACCCGAAGTACCACCACCTCCTCCAATTGTCGAGACGGCAGGACGCACTCTCACGATCTTGGAAAACTTCGATTATGCAACAGCGCAAAAGCCAAAGTACAGCATGTACTTCAATGCCAAAAAGCCACCCCGGTTGACTAGTAAGTTGCATGTCTAATTCACAAATGACTCGTAGGGCTAACCTTGCATCACAGAAATCTCGTCATCCCTTTGCGTCATCACTTCATTGCCATCGCGATACCGCGACCCGGAGACCGGTCTACCTTACGCCAACTCCTACGCCTATGGGCAAATCCGCCGTCTCATCACCGAAGGGTACATCTGGAGTGCGATGTTGGGATGTTTCGTTGGCCCGGCCGAGGCAGCTCGTGGAGTCCCTGAGCGATTTTCATTTGCCAGTAAGCATGCCCCAGCCAGGGTTTTAACAGACCGAGATGGCCTGGCCGAGCCGATTGCAGAGACCCCGAAGGCATCTGCTGGTGATACTCCCTCTACCCCTACCCCGGCGACTAAACCGCCACAAGCGCCTCAATCAGCGCTTTCAGGGGAGCCAATGAAGATTGATTAATTATGAGCCCATTAATGGCCTCATATTCACAATGTACGATACGCTAGCAGATACCCGAGAAAGAGAGCCGTTTCAATGTATAATGTATTACGTCTGTTGACAGATGTCATTGACCCACCATGAGCCCTGTGTTGATTGTGTTTTCCGGCTAGACCCAGGGTTTCAGCCGTGAGTTTAACTCAGGGATCAACCACAGCCGTGACTGATGAGGACTGACGTCTACTCAAGTGGAGTCTGTAACGTAAACAATGAAGAGTTTTTTTCTCATCCCTCATTTTCCCACACAATCTGGAACAATAGCCCCGGTTTTTTTTAAACAGACGAAACAACTCCCGGAAGATCGACAATTAGGCCAGAACCCCCATCTGACGACTCCCGGCCCACGTACCCCGTGGTTGTATGTGTGTATGTATCTCTTGGCCTAAAACATACGTGTCCGTGTGGCGACAATCATTCTCGATCCGAGGGATTTTCGTCGATCAGGATCTCCTCGCCTGGCCCACGAAGCCCTAAGAATTAACCTTGGGAGCCTAAGGAGGGTTGCGTGGGTTCACGGCAGATGGGTCAATGAGGTATTGGATTGGATGGCGTCATTAGCATTTCCTTGGATACACACACTACGCAATTAGGGCATTAGTTTATTGTCAAACAAGAGTCTGGAGAGAATCACGCCAGATCCGACTCCCTCCGGAGATATGCACCCTGCGCTACTGCAGCTCATATGCAGCTAGACATGGAATTTTCAAGGAATCTGTGCGTTTCAGAAAGGGTCCGTGATATAATCTAGCTCTAGAAGTTCTGATGGATTCTCTACTAGAAGTCTAGATGTCTAGAAGTCTAGAAGCAAACAAGTCAGAGAGGTCCACATCACAAACATACACATAGAGAATAACAAAAAAATAAAAAACCACATCCCAAGCAGATAATAATAGAAATCTTCAATGTGACAGTGACTCAGTCTAGAATCAACAATTGCGTGTTTGCGGGGCCCAAGTATCTGGGAAGTACCTTTACAGGGACCTTTGGGTGTGGAACAAAGGGAATGACGAGAGAAAGTGACTTCCAAGGTACCCGGATCTATCCACTTGGGTCTAGACGTGATCGTCTTATCCTACCGCCGGAGCACGTTCTCTATCCTCCCCTCCACACCATCCACCCACACCACACACCCACACACTCCCTTTTCTGTGCTTTTGTATTTATATTCAATCTTTCCCCCTCTTCTCTTCTGTGTTACCAGTCTTCATAGTCAATCTAGACAAATCTCATAAACATTCTCTCTCTCTTCCTCTTTGGTATGTCAAGTGCTCAGATTCCTGTCTCAGAAACCCTTATCTCCCCCACTCAGCATGCAAAGATAACACACACATCGCCTCTCGGGATGTCCGTGTGTATTTCGAGTATTGTGTCGTGTGTGTCATATGAAGATGATGGCTAACCTTATCAGCATTCTAAATCGCCTTCCATTCCTCGGAGTATACATACATACTTGAGGGTCCTTCTTATTCCTTTTTTTATATTCCCCAGACTATACACCGGCCCGGTTCATTCCCGGATCTATCATAATCCCTCAGTCTGTGCTCCCTAGGGGCTCCTCGTGCTCCACACTTGATACATGCTCGGTGCAAGGTCACGATAAGAGACATTTCAACGCCGAAAGCTTCACCGCCATGACTCAAACATCTCCTTCCCACCGTCGCTCTCCCTCTACTCCTTATTCCAAGTCCAAAACCTCTCGTCCAGTCTTACATCGTCGAGGAACCTCCGGTGCAACTGTCACTATCTCAAAATTGGGCTCAGGAAAGGATCGGGGAGTGAAGCCATCCCAAGACGACTTCGATATGGCTAGTTTCTTGAACTTTTGGTATGTGTGACCCATCCCAGTGCTCTTATCTATGAATTGCTGCATGGAATCTTTTCACATGCCTGTTGCCGTCACCTGTGTTTCACTCACCGGTTTTTGGTATCAACATAAAAGCTAACCCAATCTCCAGTGCTATGTGCGAAAACCAAATCACAACCCCCAACAACTCTCTCCTATATTGTAGCGAAAGGTACGTGTTTGTGGCGAATGTCTATATTTAGGATCTCAGATCCAGCCCAATTTCCAATGCCCCTAATTCCCATTTCTTTGTTTATCTTTGGGACCTGCATATTCAATGGAACTATAAACTAATCCATATTTACAGCTGCCGCCGCAAGGACTCCTGCAAACCACTCTCAGCATCTCTCCCATCTATGTCCACAATGTCCACAACACCTCCAGCATCTCCCCCTCTCTCTCCACGCACCATCGTTGCACCCATGACTCCTACCGGAGCTCCCTTCCACGGGAATACCAGCCACACCCACGATGCCAAGTCAGATCTTGACCCCACCGAGTGGAAGCCCGTCTTACTGCGCAGCAGCTCGTCTCTCGCATCTTCTGACGCTTGGAACTACCTGTCCCAGTTCCACGGCGAGCCAATGCGACCCACCGTCCACCGCAGCTCTTCTAGCCTGCCTGCCCTGGCCGGCGGCAATGCCTCCAGCCACAGCCGCGTGCCCTCGCTGACCAACACGCCCTCCGTGGCCTCGTCCTTCAGCAGCACCGCCTCTGACTACCTGGGCAGCCTGCACGAGTCTCGCCCGCTGCCCCCGCGCCACAACCCGTACTTCTCGGGAACCAGCGTGAGCAAGGGTATGGAGCTCGTTGTGCCCCACATCGCTGTTAACGACGATCTGGATCCCGTTGGCTTCTCGGACAGTGGCTCCATCTTCCCGGCCAGCAGTGCTGTCTGGGAAGATAGCTGTGACAAGCGCTCCAAGCCTATCACCATGGCTCGGGGAGTCGGCGGCCGGCCCGCCGGTGCTTTTGTGAAGAACTAAATTCAAACAAGGAACAAAGAAAAGTCATTCCCATGTATCTGGGAAATATCTTTCATTGTCGTCTTGAATTTCACTGTCTTCAGTCCGCACTTCTTCGATTCTCGGACCCCCTTTCAATTCTTTCAATTCTCTTCTTTGATCTCAAGCGAGCTGCTTTTTACAGCGAGGAAAACGATATGACGGATTTTGGCTCTTACACTTTTTTATTCCCTACCTTTCGTGGTGCGCCTATAGATTTTTCTTAATGCGATATATGTCCTATCTAGACCGAATGAACTTCGAATCTTCGAATCTTCTTCAATTTTCCATTTCCTTTCTTTCCATATTTTACTCGCTTGCTATTCGGCTCAACATGACGCCTTCTAAGGCCCGTACCAAAGAAACGATGTACAGCGTTTCTTCTTACTGTGGATGGCAAAATAAACCTGCTTTGGTGATTCTGAGTTACCACAACGGTAGGAAGACTTGACATGTTTGGGACGCGCCCATGATCATACACTGGTTCCAATGTTCCGATCGAGTGTAGGCACAATACCTTTACTCCGTAGATAAGGAAGAAATGAGCCGGTAGAATTTGTGCCAAATATCGGGCCGTAGATTGATTTCTTTGTCGGATCCCGAGGTCTCCCACCCATTTCAAGGTCCATCTTTGTCAATGAAACGCGGCCTTTGCCTGTTGATTCAGCCTTTCCGGGACCTCAAAGAACCAATGAAAGATATGAAGCTATTCTTGGTTATCCCGAGGTCACATATAGCGACCTTCCAAGGGTGTTGGAGAATCTCGGAACTCCTTTCGGTGGACATACTTCTCTGCGCAGCTTATTCTATGGGGTTTTCTCGTTGATTCCATTATACTGTCAAGTCATTCCAAGGTTGAGGTAAATCACTACCAATTAGGTCAAAGTAATCTACCTGATAACTAAATATCCACCTAGGCATTATACAAAGACTAAACACGGGAAATTTAGTTCAATGGGAGACAAATTCCTTCGCCTCCATGTCAGATGAAGTAAAGACAATCCCATTTACTCTAGCTACTTCCGACACAACTAATCTGAGTTTCTCACACAAAAAGAACCTTGGCTATAGTGAATCAGAAATCGCCAGCGGTAAAGCAGCACGAGTAGCAGCCCTTAGAAGGCTTGTACACAGCCAAAGTCTAGACATCCATTAGCGAAACTCAAGACAAAATGTTCAAAGATTAGTACTCACCGGAGGCTGGCACTGGGCATCATCCGCACTAGCAAAGCATTGACCAAAGCAGAAAGCGTTCCCCTCATCATTACCATGTTGCGGCTCATTGGCGACTGCAGGGGCAACATTGTTACCAGGCTGGAGAGTGTTGTCGGCTGGGGAACCGATAGGTGCAATTCCACCAGACAGCGAGTTCGGATCCATAAAATCGCGTCCATAGACATTTTTCCCTGGAAGGGAGTTCTCCTGAGGCTGGGTTGGTTCAGAGGGAGAATCGCCGAGCATCTCAGGTGCCCGGAAGATCGGAGAGTTGAAAACCGCAGATGGAGAAGGACGGATATTGAATGTAGTGTGAATGGCGAATGTTTGCAGGGATGCATGGCCCTGAGCAGGTGTTGGTGTTGGGGCCTGGATGCTGTGGACGGCGTTTCCATCAGAGCCGTCGGAGTTCCCGTTCATGCTGTCGTAGTTTGATTGAGGGTCATTAGCTTGACCCTGGTTTTGGGCCTGCTCGGCGTGTTCAATGAAGTTATCCAATTGGGCCAAATCAGGCATGAACTGTGGGCGAGCATGCGCTGAGGCAAGGGTAGCACCGAGAAGGAGAGTGAGGAGACGCATTGTGGATTGATGTCTATCGACGATTATTCCTGCTTGAAGATGTTGATATGGTCAATCGAGAGAAATCCCCGCAGGAATAAAGCAGCTTATTAGCGTTTCACGCGTCTGGCATTCCCTCCCCGTAAGTTGCTTGTGCAAGGGATTGTGTTTAGGGTTAGCTGCACTGCATTCCAGAGCACGCGCGTGGAATGCGTGGGGATCGCCATCAATTCCGTGAGGGGGTGACAGGGACATCGATATACAGTACTACGTAGTTGAATGATCTGGCTTAGTCTTCAAATAAATGTCTTCGAGTTTCAGGGTTCGAAAGGTGGTGTTTGGCTGCGTCAAGGGACAAGTTATGAAGTATTAAATTCATAAACTTTTCAAGGGAATTTCCACGAAAACCGAACCTGACTTTTACCTAATTTTATTCTATATAGGCCAAAACATTTGTCAAAATATAAATTCGATAATAGTTGGTTCAAATGATACGTATATCACTGTGCAGAGTTTTGTAGACAAAATTGACATTCTACGCCATATACTTCGTAAGCACAACATTTGAAGCTCGGCCTCACGCCCGGGCGTTAGTTTAAGGCCCGATGCTGAGCCCGGGGTCCATAAACAAAACCAGAAGGTGAGAAGCCATGGTAGATGTTTTGCCTGAAACCTACGTGGGTGAGTTATGACCAGCTAGTGACTCGCTCTTATGAGTTTTGGAGTTTCACATGCTGTGATAATATCAGTATGCGGAAGTGGCTGCTGTAGGATCTAAGTGGCTATATCGCCGAAGGTGTTCTGGGATGCATGCGTGGAACCAACGCGATCACTTCCGGTATAAGTTGTAGTGGCGATACAAACCAAGCTCCAACCCCATTATAAATGCGCATTATGACGGAGACAGGCCTTCGTCGCCCTCCAAGGGGCTGACGGGCCACTGCTTGGGTCAGTAAAAGGGCTGTTCGGGCCACTATGACGTTGACACCTCATCTTCAGAACCAATTTGGCGCTTGTCTGGTCAAGGCATTATTAGCGGACCAAGGCCCCGAATTCTGGTCAATGTCTTCGCAGTCCGAGGACCACAGCGAAATTGAGGAAAGCTCTGACGCTGGCGCAGTTGTTTGGTGGATCCCCCAATAGCCTCGCCAGGAACTATTTTCCCTGTATGGTGGACCCAATCGGCGGCACGGGGTGAAGAGAAGGGCTGCCATCTCTCCTCTGTTGAGCGGGCCTGCAACCCTTTCAATCTGAGCACTCGTTGCAAGTCGTACACGTTCATTGGAAAAGATTTTGGGGTGCTCTTGGGATTTGACCCGTTGGCTATAGACAGCGTTGAGCATCGCTAGGAGCCAGGGGCCATCACGAAGAGACCAAGGGTTGGATTCAACGAAAGTCTGCTTTCTGGAGAGGCTGGTCTTGCAGGCTTTCTTTCCATCTCGTCTGGATCTTGTGTTGCTACTGCAATACCTTACCATCGGTCTCAAGAAAGACTGATAGCGATGGAAGATCAACAAAGGGCACCGCCTAGTTGTGTCGAGAAGATCACACCGAAGCAACCCACCAACTGTGGTTGAAGAACTGACTAGGAGCAGATCGAGCGACCCGACCCCTAAGCGATCAATAGCAGCGAGATTCAATACCTATCAACGAACCAAATTGCACCGCCTAAGAACGAATCAACATGATCGCCGTCGCCTGATCGGACACGCTTTCAACGAGTGGTAAGAAGGATAGCCACCCACCCGGCCTCTCTGCAGCGACCGTTCAACAGATACGGATGAACGAATATGTTCATATCAAACCACTTTGAGCCAAACCTGGGATCCCGCGGCGCATTTCTCACTGGCCCGGGACTCAAGCATTGTAGGGGCTGGGGTTCGGGATGGGTTTCTTTCAAGGACATCAAACATCCGCTTCCAAATATTGCGAACTCGAGACATGATTCTTACCTGATACCACTATCGCTCCGAGCTTTCTACACACGAAGGATGCGTACCGGCGACATCCGATGACATCTGACGAACTGCTTTGACCATGCTGGTGACAGTGCCAATGATCCGATGGATGCTGCAAGACCAAAGAACAATCAGACAATCAGTGAAATGCATAGACGCCTATTATGGGTCGGGTATCAAAACCCATTTCGTATCGCGATTTTGATCGATCACCCTCATGTGGCGTGGACTCAGACCCTAGAATGATGTCCGACATCAGCATCACATTTGACTCTGAGGCACCACACATTCTGGAACGACTGCGTGGACATGGTCTTGATCCAAATCACAGAATTGTTGACGTCTGTCAGCTGACAGATTCAACTCGGTCCCGGACCAGGCTCTGGGACGATGATGGGCTCACAAACATGGTTGTGGATTATTGGCAGGACCAAGTATGATATTGATACCATACTCGAAAATGTACGGCTTGGTGGTCGTCGTTTCTCCGCATACACTGTCGGTCTCGTGACACTGCACACCTTTGCCACTCTTGTGGCCGAATGAGGTCACGCCCGTGATGCCACAACATCAAGCGTACAATTAAAAGCGAAATTGCTCCAAAGGCACCAGGAACAATCTCAGACATAATATGACACACACGCTCATTGTAGCCGCCTTATGGTATTATGTGTCATTGGGCTGCGTACCATGTCTTGCAAAACAGTGTTTATGGGCTTTGTTGTCGGTCCAGGCAGTGAAGTACACCATACGCCATATGCCATACGCCACCCTTGTGGTAGCCAAGGTGTACTCGCCTCGAGAATCAAAGTGATCGTGACGGTACATTCAGCCCTTGTTTCAAATCCTGTCGCAGTCGTCCACCAAGTCCTGAGTATGACATTCTTCAAATTCGGGTTGCAATGACGAGAGCGAGCCTGCCCTATTGAACCAAAGGTCGAAACGGGCATCGTGACATCACTGGTTTGTGATGACAGTCATCCAGAGGACTTGCACCAGTTTGTCTGTTGTGAATGCTAGGTGCCCAGCTCAAAGAGTTGCGGATGTTGTTGGTAATGTGCGCAAGTCTTGGTGATGCGCGATAACACGCCAGTCGCTGTAGTTGTCGACGTCGTGTCTTGAAACTCTCTGACATGGCGTAGAGACAATCGAATTACATGAAGGCAGATGGTGCGGTCGAAGAGGAGGCGATCAAATGATGAAACCTGGATGAGAACAAACGGTGCGGTTGTCGACGACCGGGCGAGGAAGCTGTGCTTTGGTAAAACTGACTGCCCTGAGAACCCTACCTTGGATGCCAGTATTCACCCAAGGTAGGTCAACTGACAATCGATGTGTCCAAGGTGCGCTGGAATCGAAGACGTGGCGTCCGGAAGATTGGTACAGTGGATGGGCGAGCAAAGGGGTCGTGTTGGTATCGGGGGTTGAAAGCGTGCGACGAGGCTCCTTTATGGACCAAACTGTCCAATGATCAGCTCAATGCTTGAGTTCGTGTCGCAGTCTCCATGAAGACTGTTCAAAAGAGGCGAGACGAACTTATGGTCTGGGGAAGGGAGGACGAACTTACCAAAACCTGACCACTTATAAACCTTTCCAAGCGCGAAAGGCATCTACCAACTGTGTCTTGAACAGCACGCAGAAGCCACTGATATAGCTCCAACACCAGCTCCAGCTTATCCAGGTCTACCGAGCCTCCTTCGTCGATTCCGATGTTCGAGACTCAGATCATTGCAAAAGTCAGAGGCGGAAGGCCCCGCGCTGGGTCACAGCCTCGCAGTGAGTCTTGTTAGTATAACAATCGTGACATCTAATTCCAAGCAAGATCCAGTGGAATAAGAAGCATTGTGGAGAGAACAACACTTGAAGACGGGGTATGGTTGGGGTGAGAGGTTGGGTTTCCAAATTGGATCTGAACACTCTCCTCTCCACGCTTACCATTCAACCTCTACCTGAGCAGAACAGCAAAATTCCAGAACAGCGAAGAAATGTTTTTTTACAAAAAAAAAATTGACCAAGCTCTTTTCTGAGCAACAGACGAATTTAGCCATTCCCGAGCTTCGCCGCTATTCATTGGCTGGTACTTTTCTCCGTTGCGGGTTCGAGGCGAGAGCTACTCGGTATTGCTCAGCTGGATTTAATTCAACCTTTGGCAAATTTGTCTTCATTGGACCTCTTTTCGCCTCTTTCTGGTCCAAAGATGAAACCGCCCTTGGTTGATATACCGGAAAAAGCACCCAGCCTTGGAAGTTGGTGCTGTGACGTGCCTAGATATCTAGCTTCTTTAACTTCTTCCATCGTGGGAATTCCTCTTTTTTTCTTTCGGTCTTCCCTGTGCTCCTCAACTATATCATAGATATTCCTTGTTATATGCCTGCACCCTTCAATTCACTCGGTGGGGGGTTGATTCGGAATCTCATATAGTAAGGCCGACCGCTTTAACCTCCCCCTCTCCACACCATTCTTCCGTTCCTTGTACTTTGTGCCTTCTTCATGGCTTGGTGACCCGATACATCAAACCTGGTTGTGTGATTGTCTGCTTGCTGATCTTTCATTCCTAATCTCGATTCCAGGCAAATTTGCTCCTCACACCAAGTCCTGGGACTACCGCCCTGTCAAGTCCGTACAACGTAAGAATACGCAACACGACAACCCATCAACATGGCAGATAATACTGCATCCAACGGCCATGGCCAACACAACGAGAGGCGGCAGAACACGTCCGCAACGACAGCAGGGAGGTAAGCTAGAAGCCCTGTGGCGTTCTGTTCACTCTGCTCATGCCTTTGATTGCTCCCTTCACTGCGAGTTTCCCTTCTCTTCCTGTTCCTGTTCTTCCCCCTCTTGCTCCTCGTATCTCTCTTTCACTCCTGCCACCTACCTTTCTTCTTGTGAATCCCTTCTCCATCCTCCTCGCCAACACCCATGCCAGCATTGTATGATCATCGAAAGCTGAGCCCGTACAGCCCCACCAAGGATGAGCCCCGCGCCAACAACTCGTACCGCCAGTCTGTTCAACCAGGACGGGACCTGCACTATTACCGCACCTTCCTAGAGGATCTGGTCGCGGTCGTGCGTGATCATGATGCCGACACCGTCTCCCGAATCGTGGCTCTCATCCGCTCTGGTGCGTCGAATGAAGAGATCTACCTCGCCATTCAACAACTCCAAGCCCACTGAACAGTTCCATGTGGAGCATGGATCTCACGTCGTCGTTCTCAAATTTTGGATGTTTCATCTTCAACCAGGGTCTTCGCGCTGCGGCGGCTGGTTTTGAGAGTTTGTCGGTGGTAGCTTTCATCGCGAAGCTGAATCAAATATCTTAATGCTATATTGATTCTTTTTCACTTGGATAGCTGGAAGAGTTCTAAAATTTTTCAGCTTTTTTGCTTCTTGCTTCACTCTTGATGTTGTCCCCTTCTCAAGGTTTGGCGGATTCTTGATGATCGTCAAGAATGAGAAAGAAAAAGCCAAGTGATGGCTGACAAACTGTACAAGACTGACAAACAGCTGATTGAGTGTCTTCAATTCGGAAAAAAAGTTGATGACGCTTCGGAAGTGTATATCCGGCGATTTTGTGGTAACTTTACCCTAGCGCTGTCAAAGATACGCATGTAACTTTCCATGGATTAGCGCTGGACGGAACGAGCCACTGCCTGATCGTGGCCCATGAAGAGAACAAACAGACAAGGTGGAGCAACGGAAACGCCATATGCCGCTGAAGGGCGAACAAGTCTTGGAGATCGTCACTCACGGCAAAGAATTCGACATCACTATGCACCTGATCCATTTACGCAGGCGGCGGCAGGGCATCACTGACCACATGGGTGGACCCAAATGATGCATGCCCGTGGAAGTGACGACCCGCCGATCTGTGCATGGCGGGCGTATGATCGAAGGGATGGGCAGGTGGAAAAAGAATACAAACTCCATGATAGGCGCACAAGCACGCGGGTGGCGGAGCTCGGGTCACCTCTTTTTTCTGTGTTCTGGTATCTCAGGAAAAAGCTTTCGTCGAATCATTCTGGGCAGTCAGGGAAGAAGCCGTCGTCATGCCTCTGCTCTTGACACAAAGACAAAAGAGATGAAGACGACGACTGTCAGTTCTTTTCTGCACCGGGCGTACTCCGTACTGCACCAAGACATTAGGGTAAAGTATTCTCAAAGGGGTCAAGCGGAATGAAACCCTGTGGGCTCACGGATTCTATCTCCGTGCGGTGTCCAGCAATAGAGGCCCAGGGAGTGGTGGATCACCACCCTGCATAGCTGTGCTCCATCAATTGGTTTTCTTTCAGTAGACTCAACTCTCCGTGTGAGCTCCAGCTTTCGAACGGATTTGACCATTTTTCATTTGGAGGAACAGATCTTCATCTGGGACGGCTGACGTACTTACCAGAATGAGACGGAGCAAAAGCATCTCTGCGTGATCAGCACACCACCTCCTGTCCAATACACCTCTCCACGAACCCCCTGACCGTTCCTGCGACCGCAACCTATATCCTCGCTAACTAGGCCACCCATATCGTATCCGTACCTCGTGAAATGGGTTATGATGGAGACGAAAGGAATTGCGTGTCCAATCGATGACCAGAACGACACAACTTTCACTTCGCCTCGAGTCACCTCGACACTGTCACGATGACCATGTCCTCACGGGACTTCGCTTTGATGGATTTGATTCGAATCCTTTTCTCGCCTCGATGGGATGAATCTGAGATGAGCAAGGGAAGTTGGAGAGAAGGTGACCGTACCACGTCGTGTCATCCTTGGCTGGCTGTAGTAGGAACAAGTCTGCTACTGTGAACATGGATTGGCACTCTTTGTGGATATTGCCATAATTCTAGGATGATACAGGTGAATCAAAGAATTGATAATGTGGAGCAAAGGTTGCGCCCTGAGCAAGAACACCGCCTCGTCTCCCCGTGACCGGCACCGAGACTACGGCAGCACACGCCTGGGCGTTCACATACAACATCTAGAGAAATTCAACATCCTCCAGCAAACGAAACTTCGATCCCATTTTCCCATATCCTCGATCCCTCTACAATCAGACCTTCGGCCAAACCCGACGTGTTGTTAGACCTGGTTCAATCTGGTTCGAGTCGACCATGGACCAGAAACCATCTTCCAACACTTGGACACTTCTCTAAGTCTGCTCCGCAGGGCCCACAAATATGCAGGAGAAACATACAACTGCAGATCTTAGTCGTAGCACGGTTGTGTTGGGAACTCGACTACTCGAATGCGCATGCTTCCGTGGTCGGTACTACAATCCCAGGCACCAGGGCGTCGGATTGGACTACAACGGTTTTGGATATGGTGCGAATTAATACATCCTCTTTGGATTTCACGCACCCTGGGTGATGGCTTGTCATGGCATATCGGTGTGCGAGTGGTCTCTTGTGTGTGTGGTTGGTGTCGTTTGAACGACCCGTAGCATTGCGTGTTTATTGAGATACCGAAATTAGAGGTTTTTCTTGCTTCGTTCATATGGCAATTGGGAGTGAACCGTCTCTAAAATCAGTGTCATTATTGCAACTTTGAAATGAGTGAACAATGTTTCTTGATCAGTGCGTGCACTATTCACTGTCTATCGAGTTACTTTGTACTCCGGATGGCTCGATTTTTGGTATGCATATATGCAGGCTTTGCCTCTTCCACTATCAGATTGAAAACTCTAAGAAACAAGTCGTTACAAGTACCAATTGGAAACAGCGTAAAAAATCCACATTGAAATGAGACGTAGGACACCAGTTTTCCTTCATTGCAGCATTTCTCGTCATGCTACATTACCCAGCCTATCGTGATCATGCTAAATTTTTGGTTTGCTATGTTTAAGGAGTGCAACGGCCAGTGTACCGAGGGTACAGAGAGCAGTCGCGGACGGTGTAACGAGCGCACAGCCAAGCGAGGAAACGCTCGAGACCGAGTCCGTAACCACCGTGGGGAGATGTGCCGTACCTATTTTTATGTGAGTAATTGGACATCAATTGGACGAAAAGGGAACTCGATCAAACTTACTTGCGCTGGTCAGTGTACCAGTAGTAGGGAGAAGGATCCATGCCCTCGTGCTTGTAGGCGCTCATCAACTCATCCCAGTCGTCCATTCTCATACTTCCACCGACGATCTCACCGACACCGGGCATGAGCACATCGACACTCTCGGTGACACGGCGGTCCTCGGGAGCCTTCTTCATGTAGAAGGCCTTGATCTCAGCAGGGAAGTGGGTAAGGAAAATGGGCTCGTTGATGATATCGGTCATGCGGCGCTCAGCAGCCTCGGCGATGTCGTCACCGAACTGGTGGGGCTGGCCCTCCTCGTTGGGGATCTCGTGCTCGATCAACCACTGGATAGCATCGTCGTACTTCATGCGGCGGAAGGGGCGCGAGGGCTTCTTGAAATCGGGGTTGAGCTGCTTGATGTAGCCAGCGATCTCGGGCTCAGCGAGAATCGAATCAATGACGCTGCAGATCATCTCCTCGAGGTGGTCAAGCAAATCAGTGAAAGTGATGAAGTCCAACTCGGCTTCGATGTGAGTGTACTCGGACAAGTGGCGACGGGTCAGCGACTTCTCCGCGCGGAATGACGGGCACACACAGTACACATCACCCAGCGAGGGGAGACATGTCTCCAGGTACAGCTGGGATGACTGTGTCAGGTAGGCGTTCTCGCCGTAGTAGTCGAATCCGAAGAGAGTGCTGCCACCCTCGACCTGGGTCTGCACCATAGCTGGGGGGTCACTTCAAGCATAGAGTGCTTTTCGAAGGCCGAGCGGAATGCTCTCAGGGTAGCAGATCTAACCTTCATAACTGAAGAAGATGTCTCACCACGCAAGACGAGGTGACGGTTGTCGTACAGAGTCTGCGGGTCAGCGTCCGGCGCCACACGGGTGGTGATAGCCTCCTTGTCGCCAGCGGCGCGACCGATGATCTCGAAGAAGTCGGCGTGCAGCTCGCGGTCGTTGGGAGCGTGCTGCTTGGGGGGCACGGAGCGCATCTCACCGTGAATAGACATGGAGGTCTCCAGGGTGAGGGTCATGATATCGTAAGTCTTGACCATGTCGCCGGTCAGGATACACTGGAGGTATCCGTAACCGTCAGTCAGAGTGATGAAAACGACATCTTTCTGGGCGCGCGCACGGTGGACACGGCCCAGAACGCGCACGCGGGTGCCCTTTTCAGACTCGGGCGAGCCCAGCTTGACGACGGCCGGGTCGGTGTTGTTCAGACGAATGCGCACCGGCTTTTCGAGCGAGGTATCTTCCTTAATGACGACCTTCTTGGCATCTTCAAGGACCTTCTGGCGCTTGTCGGCCTCGGCCTTCTCGCGG
Organism: Penicillium brevicompactum; assembly: GCF_028827555.1. Taxonomy (NCBI): domain Eukaryota; kingdom Fungi; phylum Ascomycota; class Eurotiomycetes; order Eurotiales; family Aspergillaceae; genus Penicillium; species Penicillium brevicompactum. The sequence continues at coordinate 1,316,660 of NW_026623210.1, forward strand.
ATAGCCAACTCATGTTCCTTAGCGGCCTTCTTCTTGCGCTGCTCCCAGAGGTTGTTGGCCTTCTTCATGGCCGACTTGGTCGCAGGCTTCCACTCCAGCTTGGCCGCGGGGTCGACATCCTCACCGGCTGCGTCGGTCTGGGACTTGCGCGTGAGGTACTCGATGCCTTCGGTGGTGGGGGGGTGTTCGAGGTAGGCGTGGACGAGAGTCTTGTAGGGGGCGGTTTCCGAGCCGTTGGCGGACTCGTCCTTGCCGACGTCCTCGTCGATGTAAATTTTGGTAGCCATTGTGTCTTGCAACTCAGTGAACGGGAGAGTTTCTGTGGACGGAAGATAATTAATATGGGCTACGCAGTGAGTCATACACCAGGAATGCACATGGTGAGAACAGAGATTAGGATGCAGGACTTCACTCACCCAATAAACCAGAGAAGCGAGCTCTTATCTCGTCCCAATTGCAAGTTGTTCAACGCAAGGAGGAATCGCACATTGAGGTGGAGGGGTAAATTTCCGATAGATGCGGATTTCCCCACGGGAGCCTCAGGCACCAATCTCGAAGCACTTGCAGTTACTTTTTATACTTGGGATGAACACAATGTTTTCCTTACTCCGTACTGACGTGGAAGATGTGGATAATTGTAGTGATAGTTTAGCTATCTTCATTCGTTGCTCTTTGATATGTTTTACATTTCCCCTGATCTTTTTCTTCTCGAAATAATCATCCAGATCAAGAACATACACTTTCAAATGCATAGGTTTCGGCAAATATCCATGAATTAGGCTGACTATTTAGCTCCGTATTCTGTGTCAAGGTCGTATATCAACATCTTCTTCGTAGTCATGCAGAGACTGTGTGAAAGCTTTAGTGTCGGGGCTAATCATCCCCAAATTGTACTCCGTATTATTGTCTCAAGTTCACTCGGCATGAACGCCTCTATATACGAGGTTACCTTGGACTACTCTATGAGAAGCATTTATACAAAATAGGGGTCCCAGGTGACGAGGTTCAAGATGTTTCAAACCATCAGACTAGTGCAGCTGCACTCCATTTTCTGCACCCCGTAGTACGGAGTACTTACATTGTGGTTTATTGTCGAAGATATGCCAGGGGGTCAATGGGCCTGATCCAGTTCTGCAGGAGCCACGGAACACCCCAAAAAGACCGACTTTATTTTTTTTGAACCTCGGAATGCGTGTAGTTCCTGGGGTTTAGTCCTCACTATTACTCTGTAACTCCGTACGGAGTTCCCTTAACTAAATCATACACTTGTATAAGATCAATTCAATTCAGTCAAGAGTAGAAATAGGAGTTATACTTCAGACATCGGGAAAATCGGGCCCCCTTAACCCACTTCGATATTCTGCCCCTTTTATCTTTTTTTTATGTTTTTCTCGACCTTACCTGGACTCACTTCCTTGCCTGTTTTCCTTTTGATTTCCTCATTTTCTTCGGGAATTATTGGCTTGTAAATCCTCCCCTAATTGTCTTCCCCCCAAATCCAATCTTATTTTGCCCCCCTTTTTTTTTGCGTCTTGTCCCCTTTTAGTTCCCACTTAGCCTCATTTAGCTAATGACTGTTTGTCCCCAGTCTGGAATCTTTCTCTTCTCTCTTTTTGCCTCTTGCTGCATGGCCCTGAGTCCAACATACATATGGGCATTCTCTAAGGCTAGGTTAGTCTCATTCCCCTGCTCCCTACACATTCCAATTGACTGAGCTTTTTTTTCAGACACGTCTCCATTTGAGAGCTTCTGATTCTTCTTCTTTTTTTCCCGTCTCTTGATATTTGAGGATCTCCTGAATGGTGATCTGATAATCCCTGTCCCTTTTTTTTACTTTTTTCCAAGAGCCTCGTCTGGTTAGGGTCTTTCCCCCAGCACAGGTCCTCTTTCAGGGTCAAGTAGACTTTCCTCGCCATGCAAACCTCGGATGTCTCCAACATCCCGAATAATTCGCGTCTAATTCACCCCAAATACGCGTTGAACGGCGACACTGGTTTCTCCCACGGGGCTTATCATAACAATCACCCCAACTCAGTTCAAGGATTCTCGGATCGAAACGCCCGTCGTGCCAATATTCCCAATATCAACACTGCCGCCGGCCAACCCTCCGATATGGCCTCCGGCTTCGATATGAACTACACCCCCCTGCTTCCCTCCCAGCTGCTGGTGGGCAGTCCTTTCCAACCCGGAACCCCTTCGGCCTTTGCCTCCCCTCAGTTCCAGAACTTCGGTGGTTTCCCGCAGGCCAATCCCAATGGACATGCTCAGAACAACCAAAACCACATGCACAGCCCAACCCAGGGATTACAGAACCACGGACTGTATGGAATGATGTCGCCTGATGGTATGGGACCCTCGCAGATGATGGGCGCGCCTCAGTCGCCCATCAACGGATTAGGGGGTATGGGCAATGCGACTCTGGGCAGCCCCCAGGCTTCAGTGGCCCCTGGCATGCTCTCAGGGACCAGTCGCACGGTCTACCTCGGAAATATCCCGGCGGAAACCTCCGCTGAGGAGATTCTGAACCACGTGCGCAGTGGTCAGATCGAGTCGGTGCGCCTGCTCCCCGATAAGAACTGCGCTTTCATCTCGTTTTTGGATAGCAGCTCCGCCACTCACTTCCACTCCGACGCCATCTTGAAGAAGTTGGCGATCAAGGGAAATGATATCAAGGTAGGATGGGGCAAGCCTTCCCAGGTCCCCACCTCCGTTGCTCTGGCGGTCCAGCAGTCTGGCGCGTCGCGCAATGTTTACCTCGGCAACTTGGCCGAGGAGACGTCCGAGGACGATCTGCGCGAGGAGTTGGGCAAGTTTGGGTCCATTGATACCGTGAAGATTGTCAAGGAGAAAGCGATTGGCTTCGTCCATTTCCTGTCAATTAGTAACGCCATGAAGGCTGTCACTCAGCTTCCTCAGGAACCCCAATGGCAAGCTCCGAAGCGTGTCTTTTACGGAAAGGACCGTTGTGCCTATGTCTCCAAGACTCAGCAGCAAAATGCTGCTCAGTTCCTGGGAATCGCACCGGGATATGCGCACGTGCTCAACACAGCTGATCGTGACCTGATCTCGAACGCGCTTGCACAACAGTCTGTCGCCGCGGCTGCCGTGGCTACAACCGCGGGCGGTGTCAACAACCTTGGTAACCGCACCATATACCTTGGAAACATCCACCCCGAGACCACTATTGAAGAGATCTGCAATGTTGTTCGCGGGGGCTTGCTCCACCATATTAGATATATCCCCGATAAGCACATCTGCTTCGTCACTTTCATCGATCCCACCTCGGCTGCCTCTTTCTATGCACTGAGCAACCTGCAGGGTCTGATGATCCACAACCGACGACTTAAGATTGGCTGGGGTAAGCACTCTGGTCCTCTGCCGCCTGCTATTGCTTTGGCGGTCAGCGGCGGTGCGTCGCGCAATGTATACATTGGCAACCTGGACGAGGCCTGGACGGAGGAACGTTTGCGCCAGGACTTCTCGGAGTACGGTGAGATCGAGCTGGTCAACACCTTGCGTGAGAAGAGCTGCGCTTTCGTCAACTTCACCAACATTGCCAATGCTATCAAGGCAATTGAAGGTATGCGCAACCGGGAGGATTACCGTCGCTTTAAGATCAACTTCGGCAAGGACCGCTGCGGAAACCCACCACGCCAGGCCGGAAACACCCAGCAGAACGGTCAGCAGGGCCGCAATGGATCAGGAATTGAAGGCCCTCAGTCCCCGTCCCCCGTACTGAATGGCTTCCAGCCAAACCTCAGCCACAACGGCTCCCAGCCCAGCCCAACTCGCCCGGCACTCTCCCCAGCCCCGGGTTCTACCGGCTCTCAAAATGGCCCGCAGCACCGCCACCCGCTGCAGACCGTGTCCTCTCCATCGGGCGTGCTGAATGTTGGCTCCAGCAACCCGCTTACTATGTACCTGAACCAGATGTCCCACCAGGGCCAGGATCAGGAGAACCACCTCAGTGATCCCATGCTTGCAGGCCTGCAAGCACAGCAAGCACCTCAGCAGCAGCTATATAACGGCGCCAGCAACGGCGACCTCTCGAACGGAAGTATGGATCCTCCCATGCACCCGCACAAGCCCACGAACAACAGCTACCTGAGCGTGGCCAACGGTCATGGCCACGCGCACCACTCAAGCACCAGCAGCCTCAGCGTTCCCCGTGCCTCGCACTCCCGCGCTGTCAGCTTGCCTTCGTTCTCTCAGGAGCCATTTGGCCCCGTCTCCGGTGCACCTAGCCACCCGCGCGCTGGTGGTGCCCACCAGCCCCAGCAGAGCTTCTCCAGCTTCTCCGGTCTGGGTGGCTTGAACCACTCTGGATTCGGCCTGGCTATCCAAAACGAAAACTCGCTGCCAGGGTGGGCTGAAGAGGAGATCGGAGCCAAATAATGCATGCTCCGATGAAGCTCATCTCGACTCATTCTCGGCGAAACTAATACCTTTTCGTTTCTTTTTCTTTTCTTTTCTTTATATCACATATAGTCCCTTCTTGATTGTCATGTCTTCATCCCCATCTTTTTGATTTCAATTCGTTTCTTGTATTGGTCATAATCTCCTTTTTTATTTTTTCCATTCCTTCTGACTCTGCCATTTACTCTCGAATATTTCTCTTTTTCTCCTATGCCTGTTTTGGATTTTTCCCACACCCCTTTGTCCGGACATATTCCGTTCGCCGATGATTTTATCCCCCTATTAATCCTTTTCATGCCCACCTTCTCCTTCTTTTACCATGTTGTATTGCTAGCTGGCTACGAGTCTCTTCCCTTTTATCCTTTTATTTCTTCTTTATTTTGATCTAGGGGCCGTGAGCAAACGGCTTGCTTCGCTGAATGATGCCACGGAGAGGATGAGTTGGATGAGTTGCGGTGATTTGTCTCGCCTCCATATACCATCCATACACTCGGGCATTGGTTGCCCTTCTTTACTTTGGCCTCTTGGTTCATACTTTTCCTTACGCCGTCGGGCCGATTGCACGGATGGTGTGGCCAATTGAACTACCCTGCCCTCTTGTCTCAGAATACTGATTCACAGAGATGGCCGGGGCTACAAATGTGTAATTAGTGGAAAGGTCCTGGGGAAAGAATGAAATGAGTCGATGAGAAAAATCTATTTCTTGTATGAACAAATTAGTCGGATATCCCTGAAGTACAATAAACATTTGTCCTGCAAATTCGTCTGCTAGATGTCTTTTTTCAAGAGCTACATTGCCTACCCTATGGTTCTTGACAACCGGCTCGACTGTGCCAAAGAGTGTGCCCACTGCAGTGTTGTTGCGTATAGTTCAAAGCATCACGTGACCGTCTATACCGGAAGTGACCCACATCAAATTGATGCTTCACCATCTTGTCCTCTTCCACCTCCCCACACAACCCCGGTGATTGCGGAGTTCTTACACATCCCAAAATGGCGCTCCCACCAGAGCAAATCAACATCAAACGTCGGCGCGAGGAAGAGCCCGTCGAGACTCTGTGTACGAAAGCTGTCCCCTTGTTTTCCCCCACGATATAAACCCCTCCGAAAAAATATATTCATTAGATATTCTCCCCTTTACATGGAATCTAGACCCCTAATGTATACACACATGAAAGCTAACATATCCTACAGTCATTCAATCAGCCGTGCATCAGACAAAGCGGCGCTTCACAGACTTTGTCTTCGAGCGAGTCGCATTAAAAGCCAGCCAGGTCACAGATGGATCACCAAGTCCGCCTCTACCAGCTCACCCCGCAGCGCAGCGGCTACTCCGTAGTCCCCGCTCAGTGAGCAGCTTACATGTAAACCGGCGAGCGCCAGCATCATCCACAGGCGTGCCCACAGTGCGTGCCACCTCTCCAGGGGCTGAATTCCGCGAAGCGCAGCGGATCGCAACAGCACGCAAAGAAGCCGAAGAAAAGCGCAAGCATGCGATCTACTCAGGTCCTTCTCCATTCTCCGACCTCCCAGTTCTTCCAAGCCCTGGATCCAATGCATCTGGTGCATCGAGGACGCGAAGCCCCGCACCGAGGGCAACATCGCCCACCCGCGCGCAGGCTCTTCGTCGCTTCCAGATCTCGCGTTCGAATCTTGGTTCTTTGAAGAGTACCGGGGGCGGAGTTCAGAAGAAGCGCGCTGGTGGGCCTGCGCCGGGTGTTGCTGTATTGGTCGAGCAGCTTCAGCGAAACCCCCATTCGCGCAAGGGTTCTATGGTCTCTGATATGATTGCCGAGGGGGAGACTCATTCCAGGGGTCTTTCTGCGTTGTCCAAAGAGCTTGTTGCTGACCCGGTAGCTTCGTCACCTACCAAGCCCCGCAAACGCCCTGTCGTCAACCAGGCTGAGAAAAGGTGGCGGGAACAGCGGAAGGGTTCGATATCAACTGCCAAACAGAACCTGTCTGATTCTATGGAGAAGTCTGCACAGATCCAAGATCGAAACTGGGATGAAGAGTCTGATCGCTTGGCACGCGAGTTCGAACAGGTCGCACTTGAGCTAGAGCAGGATCAAGAGCAGGATTACGGAATGGATCTTGATTCACGAGTCGGGACTAACCCACCGGCGCCTCAACCTCAGCCTGTGTTGACCTCTCTCCCGAAGACTCCGCTCAAGCACCAGCCACGACTGCCGAAGGAGCCCCGAGTCGTTCCATCGCCTGCGGCTCCGCAGGAAGTCAAAAGCGAGGAGGCTGTGGAGGAAGACGATGACGAGGACTATGTCTACGACGTGTATATCCGACGACCTATTTCGGAAACCGAGATGCTCAAGAATCCCCTGGCCGAGTACGAATCCGAGCAGCAGCAGAAGGTTATCGCGAAGGGACAGCCGGGTGTTGGTGTAATTGTGATCACTGCGGAGGATGAGCAGTATTGGGAGGACTTCGTCGAAGACGATGAGGAGGAATGGGATAGTGAAGACGCTGACTCTAATGGTATGTTACTCTTGGTTTTTGCTCATTGTGTCTACCATTTGGATATGAACTGACCTTTTTCAACTCCGTAGCCGAAAACAATCCTGCGAATGACTACCCCGATGAAGAAATCTCTTCTGATGACGATGAGTTTGATTTTGATGATTCTGCAAGTGAGGATGGAGGAGATGGGTACATGTCTCGTTGGCGCGGGCCGGTCGACTCTGATGATGAGTACTGATTTGGGCTCGCATTCTTTTCAAGGCTAGTACAGAGTAGACAGACCTGTGTTGTCTGATCCGCTGTTTCTTTATTTGCATAGGCGCTGGATTTTGCTTATACACCCGGCTGCTCAGGTGCCTTGATTTATTACAAATACATAGGTTTGATATTCGTTGTCTTCAAGTATACAAATTTAGTAAACATTTGGACAGATCCCTGGATGTTGGAAACAGTCAATTCTCGCCAATGGTTATCCCGAGGTCTGTCATACTGGGTTCATGGATAAGCCCTGTGTGGGCTGTTTCATTCGGACTGGAGCCTAGGCAGATGAATAACACAGGCAGTTTCTGGATCGCAAACGCCCATGCCGCGTCGTGATCCATGGATGTTTGTTTGACCCATGCACAAACCAAGCTAGCTGCAAGGTTAGCACACACCACCCCTGCAATGGTATCAATACAACGTAGTATAGAATAAACCAACATCCAACAAACAAATCTATTAGTCTGAAGGATTCTCCACCTAGTCGATCCTACAATGACCCAAAAAAGGATGCTGAAACAGGAAACAAACCACACCCATGTCCCATCCGATACAAGTGTGGGCAGCGGCAGCCAGTAGCAGAAAAAGCCGCAACCAACAGCGCCAACTCACAGCCATGCCACGACACCGTGTGATTTACAGTTCCCCATCGCTCCCCTCCTCCAAAGCCCCTCCCACACAAGACAAAGGCCCGCTCAGATCAGGATATTGGCGGGATATCTCCGTGAAACTATATTGACTCGACCGGACAAGATTTAAAGCTCCGATCTACCCCGAAACCAAGCTGGATATACGCATGAATCTACATTCTGAGGTCGAAATAGGAAGGACGTTGTATCTGCATCCACGTGGGATTGGAGATATGCTGCGTAATGCGGGGTAGCAGATGTCATTTTTGGCGGGTAGAGTCGGTTTGGCATAAACATCAGGTGAGAAAAAGGATCTTGCATCTTACAATCAGATATGATGACCGAAGGCTATTGGGTGGTGGACAGCACGACGTGATCTCACCACTTTAGTTCTTGGATTCGGAGCTGCCCCATCTAGCATCATGTCGCGATACCGAGCACTTTTCCCCTCCTCCAAGATTCCGAGGGATTTTTTGTGGATTACTCCGTACAAATTGGTCTTGATACATTTGAAACACTGCCGATCATTTGAAGACAAAACGGTTTAGTACTCTGACAAAGAGTGGAAGGGCTCGGCATTCGAACACTGCCCTACAAAAAGTGCCAAGACAAGGCTGCCAGCTGCAGAAACAACACGGCCTACAACCTAAAAAAAAGTCGAAAGACATTGGGCAAGGGCCATTGCGCGAGATGATTCGCATTGAAGATCAGGCTCCATGTTCTCCGGTTTGTAAGATAGGCCAAAAATACCGAAGATTACGCAATATACAGCAGTATCCACCTCGGCTACCCCGAGGGCTAGTTATCCATGGTTCTGCTAATACACAAATGACTCGGTTCTTGGGTGTTTCACTTTTTCCCAAGCTCTGAGGCTCTGCGCCAGTACCGTATTTTTCAGTTTGTAATAGATTACAATACACAGTCCGGAGTACTCAGTACTTGTTTTCCGTAGGGTTGTAGTTTGGCCCTGCACTTGACGGCCGAAGCAACGTTCTGACTCGTAAAACTGCAGAAATCAATTAAAATGGCGTCACTCCTGCACAGCCAACTTTCGATCCCTGAGAAACATGAAAAGGATTGTTGCCAAACGTAGTCAAGATGTGCGAGAGAGGACAGTACTACGAATCCACTATTCCTCGTATACCGAATGTTCAACGGGACGCCTAGTCAAATCGCCCAAATAGACTCAGATGCCTCCAATTTTCAAACTCGACAGAGTTAATAGTCGATCCACATTAAAGTGATATCAAACTTTTGCAATTGCCGATAGTCAGACCTGCCAGAGTCGGCTTGGCTGTACGGAGTACGGACTAACCTCCCCCCCAAAAAGCCATTATACTCTTGAAGACAACTCGTATTCCCCCAACTTAAACTTCGGTGAAACTTCGCCTGTCGTGAAGAACCACTTGTAGACATCCGTATTCATCCTGGACGAGGCACAGTGGTCGCATGTCAGACCGAAGCCTATCTACGCCCAGATACAACCTCGTCAGACTGCTACGTACCATCCACTGTGACTACAAGTATGAGTAGACCTTGTCTCATACTATAATCTCAATCCATCGCCAACAATTGAACATAGACACGCGCAGACTAGCCCATCCTAGGAGGTCCGTTCCCGAGGCTAGAGACCCGGGTCTCTGGCTTCGGTGTGATGTCGGCAGCATTAGCCTTTTGCCATTTCGTCAATGCCTCGGGAGTGATTGGCGTGGATGGGAAACACCTACAACTCGACTACCACATCGGTGTACACACCGATAGTTGTTGAGGTTGGCATGCGTTGGACGACTCCATTTGGGAGTAAGTGCGAGGTGCATGCATCTCATGATCGCCGCGGTCGCTCATGACCAGAAGTCGAGGAATTGAATATGTCGGTGAAATCATTTCGATTCAAATTCGACCAATAAGAAGCACTTCTAACTGTTGGTTTTCAATAATTTTTTACAATTTTTTTCCAAAAATGATTTCGATGGAAAAAGCACGAAGGATTCATGTCACACCCGACCCCCCTTCGCTCACCCCCAATGCCAAAGCCTTGCGGTGAGATTCTCAAAGCATTGTAAATTGTAGAATGAATGAACGCAGCCATTGTTTAACAGCTTAGCCTTCGATCGCCCGTGTAACAATTTCCTAGATCAGGCCGCCCGGGCAGATCGAAACCCACTGTGGAAATTTGATTCTGCAGCTTTCAAAACCTACAGAGTCCATATCCACATCTCAAATTGTGTAACCGTGGGTAATCTCAGAATATTCAGAAAGTCTGTCACTGCGTCTGACAATGGGTTTGTTCTCCACTATGGAGACTAGCCACTGTGCATATACGGGACCCCGTGCATGATATTTACGCTGCCCTATGAAATCTCACGGCGAGCCGGCTGTGTTTCTCCGGCAGTTAGTGGGCCTTTATTTTGATTAAGGTCCGATGGATACCAAAACGTACTGCACAGACCAGTGCGAAGAAGATCTCATCCCGTGCAGAGTCGAGCTGAAGAGTCGCAGATCCAAATCCATATTGATTCCTCGGAAATGCATATTCAAATCCAAAATCTCTGCAGTCTAGACGCGAAGGTAGTCCCACTGTATGTTTTGTGATCGTCTTGCACTTTCTCTACTTGGAACGCCTACAATAAGCGAGGTTTTGTATGACTCGTTTTATTCCGAACCAGTGGTCTTTTTGCTTCTCTTTTTTTTTAAAAAAAAAAAATGAAATTATGAAAAACAAATGAAGCTAGTGAGGGTGCAAAGAGGGAAAGATCGCCGAGCACACGAAAATAAGCACAACATTCGGTTCGGCAAGAAACGAATCGTCATGTAGAACCACGTGTTGTTAGTGCTTACCCCTTGCTGAGCCGGTCTGCATGGCCCACGGGGGTGGCTATGGCGAAGGATCACGATGTGTTCGTCCTGAGAAGTGAGGAATGACCTCTCAGCTGCCTCGGGAAGAACCCCACACGACTCAGCCAAGAGAGACGGGGCACGAACGAGGAAATACATCATATGTTGTGGACTGTACTCCGTCCGGAGTACGTGTACTCCATCTGGACTCCATTCCCCGAATACGAGTGAAGAAGATCCGCAAAATGGCGCCCAATAGTCCATGGTGGATTAGAGAGTTCCCAGACCATACGAGAAAAAATCCTAATATTCGTGGATATTATTCGACACGCGCGAGTCAAGGTTCACGGGCATTGGTCGCCTCGTATAATTTTTCAATGTTAAAAGATAAACCAAAGACCTGGCCAATGCAATATCGGCTGGAGAAATGTCTTATTGATTACCTCTGTCCCATATTCCTAAAGAGTTGCTAGGTGTGAAGTGCGGAGTACTCACTCCGAACTTAGCCCTACCATTATCCGCAAGTGTACTCCGTAATTACGGAGTCGCGTGTGATACAGCCAAACGCGATGTAATTTACGGTACGGTATACAATGATCTCATACCGCCTGGGTACTTTTCGCCGGGGTTTCTCATTCGCCGCTTCGCTTATCATTTCTTTGTGTTTTTCAAGTGCCGATCGATTCCTTCTGGAATCCGGAGTCTTCGAACAGGTCAATTCTCGCGTCTCTTTTTAAGTTCTCGTCTGGTCAGCTTTCTTTATTGCAAGCGTTGAAGGCTAACGGTGCCGAAAGCTCAGATCTCCTTCAGACAAAGGTGACAGCATGACCTGCCTCGCCCTAGGCTGAATGTGGGAAATGAAGAGAGGCACTAGTAGTTGATACTGTATATTGAGGCTGCTTGGCAATATCTTCTCACTCAATTCTTGAATTTGAGATGATTACGGAGTACACTGGGGCCACAGCACCTGGGTTGTAAGGGGTTGCACCTTGATGATTGTATGACGGAGCTTGCTGATTGGACTAGCGATTGGGTTACCCCATTTGGTAATTTAACTCCATGAAGACAGATGGGCAGTTGTGTATTACTCAGTACAGGTACTAGCACAGAGGGACTACACAAAGAGAGAAATCAAAATCGGGGGCGATGTGGCCCCCATCGTGCCATCTCGATTCAGTGGTTCATCGACGATGCGACTAAAGGTCGTGGGGTCCAAAAAGCGGAGGCATGATGTGTTCACCTCTTTCTGTATGTGTGCTGCAACGATTGCTTGTATGAGGTGTGTTTGATTTTTGATTTGCAACATACAAGTACTGTGCAGCTCTGTCTCAGTGGGTACGGGACTAACGAGTCAGTCGCTGCTAACGAAGTACAGTAAATGCAGAAATTCCTCATGTAGTACGGAGTACGGAGTACTGCCCCTGCTTATAAAATTGTGTCCTAGTGCAAGTTCCCAGGTAACCATGCGTAATCACTTATGCGACTTGAACATGTACAGCCGACTCGACACACAGGTTCTCAATTGTGAAATAAAGACTCGGCTCCGAGAAGCGGAGCTCGGTCCACAGAGCAGGGGCCACGAAGCAGCTCTTGAAGTGTGGCTGGATTTAGGAGGATCGCAATGCTTGAGTAAGACACGCCTCTCCCGCGGATCCAGGCAAGATCGCAAGATGTAAAGTTGCAAAGCCGGCGCCTGGCTTTTGCGGCTTTTGCGGCTTTTCCTTCCGGCGTCCAATAATTGCGGAATTACCGGGGTTCTCAGGGAGCGTTACATGCATACACCGTCAGGTGCTCGCCAATGCAGGACGCCCCAGTACGCAAGTTACCGGGATCTTCGGGCTATCTTAACTCAAACAAATATCACGTTTAATGTCTAAATCCCTCCAAAATAAACGTTGCCGCATTCCAAATACTCTGCATACACCCTACAGCTTGAGAATGTCATGCCACGCGTACCAGATCTGACAGCTCGGCGTAATTCGGGGGATCGACTCCGATCCAAGGTTCGCCAGGAATTGCCTGAGCCTCAAAGCCCGATCCATGGTTGAAGGGAAGCAATTTGGAATTTCCTCGCGTATATACGAAACTACTTAGTGTACCCGTCACTTATTGGAGTAACAGGCGCGAAATTCGGAATTAACCGTCGATTTTTCACTTCTTTTTCTTTGGTTCGTTGTGGGGGGTGGTTGTCCCGCGCCCCCTCTCGGGCTTCCCATTGCAAGTAACGGCCCTGCCCGCAAAACTGTGGGCTTCCCTGATCAGTGCGCAATGTTGCGCAGTGACTGCGCGTCTCCCGTCCAGGGTCCAGTCCAAGAGTAGAGAGGTCTTGTGGAGAAAATGAACAAGTCACCTCGAGACGGGAACATTCCGTTCCAGATTTGGGATATTGGATGATTCTCGGTCTCAGTCTAGATCTTCGTTGTTGGCCCCCAAATCCAAAGATCCATAGCTAATCTTGATCTCCGTTCTCCGTTCTCCGTACTCCGTAGTCCGTACGGGAGGAACAAGAACAAAGCTAGCAATGAACTAACTGAATACCGACATCTCCGATCAATGTAGCTTTTTGCGTGCTTTTGATAAGCGGCTATCGCTAACGCTTAGCTGCTAGTGTCTGTGACGACCATACGAAATAGAGGTTTAACATGGATTTGGAATCAAACCCTGCATAATGTAGATTTTGTGTAAAGTGACACAAAGGAAAGGAAGGGGGAACAGAAATGGTCATGGAATAGAATGACGATTTCGACACATCTCACCGATCTGCGCGGCTCAGACAAAGAGTCAAAAAACGGGAAAGTAGAAAAACAAAGAAAAGAAAAAGAAAAAGACCGAAACCGAAAACCCATGTAAGCGATGACATTGATTGGCTGGTGGGAAAGAAATTTTGGAATTAAGAACCAATCTACACAACGTTCTCTCCAAAATTAAAACTCAAAAATGACACCTTTTGGTTGGCCGTTAGATTGATGCCAATATGCACGGCATGACTCGCGGAGCAGGCAATTTCACTAATGCCTAATTATTTTACTCGTGTTCGATTGGAGTCAGTGAATGCGGGCGGTACTCCGTATGCAGAGTAAAAACAACACCATTGAAGCTATTCAAAAGTAATGGGAAAGGGAAATGTCTATATCAATACGGAAGTACAGAGTACTCTGATGACGGTATTGTAGACACGTGACTGAAATGGCCTGCGGCTACGCGACTGACGAACGCCAGGGATACCCCGATTGGGCTGGAGCGTCAAAGAATATCGAGCGGGGAGGGCTGGAATAGTGATCTGATCTGCACGGAATCGGGGCCCTCAGGGACTAGGATAATGACCGGTGAGGAGATTATTGCCAAGGGGTTTCGGAAGCAACGGGCCATACAGCGCGGGAAAGTGACGCCCTAGTTGAGCATGGGTTTGGCGCTTGCGCAAGTTGACTGCGCCGCACGAAGATACGATTCCGGTGTTGGTCACTGCTCGTCTTGGTATTTTTGGGAGCCTTTTTCTACTTTCTTTTTCTCGATAGTTGATTTTGTTTGATTCAATTTAGATCTTTTGTTTTCAACTTCTTCTCTTTTTTCAATCAACAAGATCAGCCCAGTCTCCTACAGTGTTGATTTTGATATATCCTGGACAGCTTGACTCGGAGTTTGCATCTGATCGTGCCCAATGTCCGTAAAGTACATTTGATACCTAAATTACCAGTGAAGAGAATCCAAGTGAAAACCGTTGGCAGCTGCAGATGACCGACGATCTACCTGGTCAAGGCGTAGATCGAGGGAAAATGGCGCATAGGGGGAAATTTTTTATCACGCGAGTGTACGGAGTAGAACCGCTATCGTGTAGGATATGAAAAGTGGGTACAGCTCGGCTGTATGATGGAGAGATTTTCAATATGCCACTGGACTACGGGAATCCCCTCTTTCTGTGCACCGGCTGCTGCCGACTAACGCTAGAGCTTGTTATTGGATCCCCGCGCATAAACTGGAGCTGGTTGGCGAAATTGAGGCCATCCATGGTTCGATTGAATCTCGGGGGCGACGAGCTGAAAGAGATACATGGATATCCCGGAGTACGGAGTATTGAGCCGCAAATTCAAGAGCAAAAGCTGTTTCGCGTCTCTTACCTCATACTTGTAATGCAACTTGAGATGCAGCGACAAATGCGTTGGCATTTTTCCTCTCTGCATCTGAGGCCAAATTGAGCCTGCATTAGCTCCTGGCGCTCATTCGTTCCGAAGTCCCAGGGCCATGGCGTACGTCGCAACAGATGACTTTTGCGTCTACCAATAGACGCCGCGCGTTTGTGTTGGTTTTTTAGTGCCTTTAGTGCCTTCTCTTGGATTTTCTTCTTCTTCTGCTTGTCCACGCTATTTCGTTCTAAGCAAATGGGGACCAAAATATTAATCAAAAAATAATAATACACAACGTCTGACTGTGTCTAGGCGGTTTATCCACTTCACATGAAGAACGGGTAGCGTAGTGCAAATGAAACATTCCATACTAAAACAGAAAATGCACGCGAGTTTTCTTCAATTGCCTGCCTTCGCTCTATTGGCTCACATACTTATGCTGCCGTCTCATTTGAGGACCTATCGTCTAACCGCTCATGCAGTGGCAGGGCTGCAGATGTCCTGTATAGGCATGAAGTAGGGCAACAAAAATTCTGGTTTTATCCCATGTACCTAGGTATCTTGCTTGTTATGGAACGATTTGGAATATCTCGCTCAACCTGACAATGAAGATTGAGGGATGCTCCTGTACCTCGACATCTATTCTCCGGCGTTCTTTGTTTGAATGCCATCTACTCATGTACTAGATGCTTCTCCAGTGCCTTACGGTCGAATTTGTCATAAACTTCGTCCGCGCTAAGGGTCGTAATAAAGAGGTCAAAGGTAAAAAAAACCAAGGTCGGTAATTTTCAATACCCCGTGGCCCCCATTTTTTCTCGTAAATGCATACGGAATACCTACAGAAGTGATCGGCCGAATTGTGTCATATTCAAGCTCCTTCAAAATTTGCCGCGAATGTTAAGACAAAGAGATCGTCCCCAAACCAGGTCGACGTCTATTTGACTCGGAGTAGACCGTTACAGATCGCCACTTATATCAATTTACCCAGTGGCAAATCGACTATCATGGGTGTAATTAAATACTAACTTGGAAAAATAGCACGTTAAAAAGTCCAGAACCATACGGAGGTTAATGCTGCTCTCCACCGGACGCATCCTGCCTGGTTCACCGATATGCTAATAATAATAATAATAAAATATGTCTCTGGGGGTGGAACCTCTTGAAAAAACCCCCCATCGGACTACCCCCCCCCCCTGTTACCTCCAAGGAGCCTTGTCATGTATCCGCGGTACACAACTATACAGGGGGCCAAAGGAGCAGGCAAATCGCACCCAACAGATTGACTTGGGAACTATTTTTTTTTTTTTTTTTTTTGGATTTATTTCCAATCCCAAAATTCTCATTTAAGACCCAGTGCTCCAGGTGATCTTCCTTTTCTTCTAGAGTTTCTGAGATCTATAAACCTTGCCCGTTACCCTCTATACTTTATCCTCTTACCTCCCGTACTCCGTGCCCTCCCTTGCTTATACGCATGTTACATCAGATCCATTGATCTGATATACTTACTCTTCACACCTCCACACCCTTCTCATTCGGCCTAAAGCACTTGGGGAAAATACTTCCAACCCCAGATTTGTCGATCAACTATAAATCTTAAAACGACACTTGATTCCATTTTCTTGACACATGCCCTCCAGAAAGGAACACTAAGAATCATACGACAATATCCCCTCACGACCAAAGCAAAATGAATATCGACGCTCTACTCAACCCAGGCGACGGGGACTCAGCATCTTCACAGCCCCAACGTGCCCCAATCTCCCAGCGTCACAGCTACCATGGACCTTCACCAAGCTTTCCTCCAAGTCCCAACTACTGGTACAACCAAGGCTATCACGACAACTCAGATGCACAATCTACCAATCAAAACTACCCCGGCCACTACCCCCAACAGCAGCAAGTCTTTGTTAGCTACAGTCACAACAACCAGCCACGAGGCAGCACGAGCACAAACAACAGCATGCCCCCTTCACCAGACCCTTACCAATCCCGTGAACGTTTCTCCAGCGTCTCCAGTGGTTCCTCTACGAACGGTGACCGCCGCCGCGCTCCCCGCCCCAAGTACGAGGAGGAGGAGATGTACTTCATCTGGTACCACCGCGTCGACCTGGGTCAGGAATGGAAGGATGTTCGCGAGGCTTTCAATCGCCAGTTCACCAACCGCCAGCGAAGTGGTTTCCAAGGCATCCAGTGCAAGTTCTACCGCTTCATCAAAGAGAAGAAGTGTCCGACTCTGCGGGAGCAGAGACGCTTGCGGGATGGGCTGTTCCTTCGCGAGGGGGCCTCTGCTGCGCTCGTTGACGACGCTAATGGGGCCCCCAGGTTCGGTGTGAGGGAGTACACTAAAGTCTGGTACCCTTGGATGCGGAAGGGTGATTCAGAGAGTGTACTGCCGCGCCGGTGATTTTAATGTCTACTGGATTTTCTTTCTCCATTTTTTTTTTTGTCTTCATCTCGTTGTTGAATTCTCATACGTCTTCGCGTGGGTCGGTCTTCGTCTTTTTGTTTAAAGATACCTCACTGGAGTTCTTTTTCTCAGTTCAGCGTGGGAGGTCTGTTGTCATTTTGTTCCGATCGTTATACCAGGCCTTGTCCGTCTCCAAAGAGGCTCCTGTCTTTTCTTCGTCATGTCTTTCTACCCGCCCTTTCCCTTTCTCTACATCAATTTGGAGCTATTCGTCTACAATGTACAGTGTGGAGCCATTCACGACAAATGTCAATGCTGTTTGAAAAAAATGTTGATCTAGATTTAGACACCAAGACTTAAAATGTAATCTGACATGTCACATCATGAATATGCGTCTCTGCAAGAGCATTCTCTACAAGAGCATTCTCTACATTCAATATAAAATGTACACTGTACGGAGTACGCACCACGGCATCTCATGATTGCTCACCGCACGGTATTCAGCACAAGATCAATTTCCGCTACGAAGTACTACCAACCCCTTACCTTCATTCCTGACTCGCCAACGCGCCCAAATGCATCCTTCAATGTAACAGCCCTGTGCAATGTGTTGTCATCGCCATCATGCCAGCCTCACCCCGGCCCCAGTTGGGAGGCGGAGGGGGAGGGCGCTACACCAACAACTGTCATAGAACCAGGGGGCTTACTACTTCGTACTCCGTACTCCGTACACACAGTCATACCACTACTTGTGAGGAGTACCCAGCTCTGACGACTTGGCCGCAAGGATAAGCACGAACCAACTAGTCTCCTACGAACCATTCCACCCGCAGTGGAGCAGAGCCCCTCCAAAAAACCAACACCAGGACAGACGCTACCCCCAAAGAAAAGAGCGTGTGCACAGCCATCTTCAGCTCGCAATCCCAACACTACCCCCTTTAGCCGCCCTCTCCCCGTGGCCCCTCCAGCCCTCTATGCTATTACGCGCCGGGGTCTGTCTCGGATAAGACCAAGCAAGGCAGAACAAGGCGTATGCCAACTCATTAAGGGATCCGACAGTAGGGCGGCATTCGGTTCGCTGTCGCAGTCTTATTTACACTGTTCAATTTCCGAGGGTGTTGGATCCCATTTGTCGACTGCATCGCTGCATCGGGCGGGACATCGATAGTTCACTACGGTTCAAACCGTAAGTATTCTCGTACGAGGTGATGGGGGCGGGTCACATTACCAGTGCTCTACGTACGCCGTAGCAAGGATGGCAGCCGCATCGATCAAAGTCCCCTGTCCAGTCTCTAATCTCAATTTGGAGATCGGGATTTCTTCGCCGACACCTCGATCATCCGCAGCATGATCTGCGTTATTAGTGCCTTTTACATGGCACTTGGGTTCGAGTGAGGTATCGAGAGAGGCGGGTGAAAGAACTAAAAAGAAAGATGGACAGATGATAAGGGGTAGAAATGACATGTCGCGCATCTCTATGGCATTTGATCTGCAAATCGAGTTTTCTTTTCTTTTTGTGAGTTCTCCATTCGCCTGTCTCGATGGAGAGACGGAGCATGATAAGTGCTAGTAACTAATACGGAGTACTTCGTGCTCCATACTATGTCGTTGACGACGCAGATTGACATCGAGGGCCAAAAAAATGAGGGGCCAGTTTTGTTCTTAGCGTGCTGTCGGGTTCGGGGAAGCAGCCGCGGGCTCCATAGTGGTCAGGTAGTTTTAGACGGGGTGATCCCGGGACTTGATCTCCGATCTCTCTCATGTCTTAGCCTCATCTTTTGGAGATTCGGGGGAAGGATTGATGTGGGGCGTACAAATCCGGTCTCAGAACGGTGAAGAATTGATCGGCAAGGGTATGAATATGATGACATGGTTAAACGAGCACCTGGGCAACACTCTCGAAGTACGGAACAACCGGCTGTGATATCCGATTATCAGGGGCAAAACAGGTGAGTTATACGATCTACTACATAATATTGTCGCACAGCGTAATATGTATAATGAGTACTCCGTACGGGAGTACGTAGAACATGCACTGCAATGCATGTTTCAACAAATGATGAAATCTCATGTTTTTCATATGAAAAACCACCAAAAATCAAAATAAAAAAAAATAAAAAAACAAAACAAAAAAAACACCGGGCAAATCCACCTTGGAACATCCCCGGCGCCATAGTTCGCACTAAAGTCGCACTCCCCATTCCGAAATGCCCACCATCCCCTTTCCGGCTGTCGAATCGACACGCTAGTCCAAACTAGGTAGGAGGGGCCCTTTTTGGCACAGATATAGTTCGTGTTAGCTCATCCTATTTCCACCAATCATCGTCCTGAATTACCCCTGTAAAATTCACCCGTGCTTGCACGTTCAAGTAATATCGGACTGGTGATTCGTATATGCCGTACAACACCATTAGGTACTGTTGCATCGTCACTACATACGCAGTATTACTCATTGCTACTGTCATGCACCTGGATAATTGGCCCGGCTTCCATGGCCAATGTGAACATATCGTATTGAGCTATCTGTCGTAGGACAACGTCCCCTAGAGGATGGAATACCTAATGTAGATGCCGCGAAGATCCTGCCTCCCAGGAAAGAAATGTGAGATCCGTCTCGGTGCCCATGATAGGCTGTGAGTAAAGGTCGAAATGACATGCGACTACTCGCGGATCGACTCGAATGCAGGGTTTGGCTCGTCGATGAAGTGGTATGCCGTGGCGCGAGCACACCTAAAACATCCGTCAACATTCATAACACTTCCCTCCCTGGTCTTCTGAAAAACTTACGGGTCAACCTCAAAGCGGGAGATACAGTCATACGTGCCATCCTTGATGTCCTGGTAGAACTTCCAGGCATCGTGCAGATCATAGAAAGAGATGGCAACATCGACACCAGACTGAAGACGGTAAGCAATGGATCACACTCAGGCATAGTATTGATAGTCTCTGAACTCACCTCAGCCTGCGTAATCAGGATCCGCTCGAACTTCAGATCATGCCATTCGTCCTGCGCAAGGACACCCAGAATGGGAGTACCGTCGCCATCCTTGAATCCGGGAGCGAGACCTTCCAGGCAAACGACACGGGAAGCACCCTCTGCAACTCGCTGTGCCAGCTCGGCATGGTCACGAAGTCCTTCCTCGGGCATGGTAACGGTGATGATAGCCTCCTCACCATCGGCAGTCACGTACTTGATGCCGTCGGAATGTTTCTCATAGTAGTCAAGACAAGCAGCCTCCTCGATGAACTGAACAGCGACAGTTCCTTCTTCGTTCCAGGCATATTCGACAGCGCCCCCGTGAGTCAAAAGAAGCATGCGGGAAACAGTGGCCCAGTCAGGCAGGTCACCGAAAATAACGCGGCGAACAGGACCAGCAGCAGCGGCCTTGGCCGCCTTCTGCTTGATCAGACGCAGCTTGCGGAATTGAGTCATGAAATCATCGGGATCGGCAATACCCTGGGATCGGCCGGTCTTGGGGGTTGGGGCAGCCGGTTCATCTCCATTTCCGACCTGCACCTCAGCTGAGCCGTGGTCCGGGTTGAAGGAGGCAGCGGCTCCCGACAGACCAGATGCGTACTATGTGTGTTGTTAGCATGAGATGAAGCGTCGATCACCGTGCTGGAATTTTGAAGCAGAAGGACGAAGCGCCAATGCTGAAACATATTCAAAATGTGAAGGGGAAGATGGAGCATACCTTCGACTTATCCATGATTGCGATGGAGATGGAAAGTGGGGTTGGGAACCGAAGACAGGGAAGTGAAGCGCGAAGGGAGAGAAAAGAAAAGAGAGGCGAAAGAAAAACAAAAGAGAACATGGACGCGTTGGGGTCATGTTGGGAAGGAGCGAGTGGTGGCCGGGAACTCTGTGGGTGTGCCTGCCCTGGCAGACACCATTGAATGTCTTTCCAATGGCATTTTGTGTTCGAACGGGGATGGAGGTCTACACTATCCACAGCTGTCCCTACGCCCTATAGTGAGATATACGACTGCTACCTGCCGAGAACTTGGGCATTAAATGCTCAAAGCTCTTTGACAATACACTGTTTGATATCACTGACCACTGATGAAGGCTCCATTGCGTATGCATGTCTTATACCTCCATATGATCATTGTCATTTGCCTATTTGAATGAGTTCGGAAGTGTCACCGGGTATTCACTAAGATATTTGACTGCCCAGGTGGACATGCATATCAGATGCTCCAAGAAAGAGTATAGGACAGACATAGTTGGATATTGTATTGCCCAGGTGAATGCGAAGTACCTTTGTAGCAAACTCATGGCAACCTTGGAATAAGAAGAAAAATGAAACTCTGGATCAAATTGTCATAGACTAGTTGAAGAGAGCAAGTACTGGTAGACCAGCATGGTCTAACTATATTCACGATTCACGCCTGCAACGGCGATGTTGCTTGACAGTATGGTTGGGACAAACAAGAACCCAGCTGGAGCCTTGGAAGCATGTGATAGCTGTGACCCAGGTGCCACGGTGCCCGACTTAAATAAATAATTGATTTGCATGATAATTGTAGATTGACGAGAACCTGGTGGGGGAGCTCAAAGACAGGGATATGTTGCCCAGGTGGAAATGTTTGATGGCCGTGAACACAGAATGAAAGTGTGAACACCCTAGCGTAACTTCGATAAGTTAATTCAAAGGGTCTATATAGAGCCTCAAAGACAGCAGGGTTTACAGAACTACCCATGGTTCATGTCGAGTGACTGCCCTGGTACAACCTTTGTTTAGTACTCTTTGTTTGGTCCGTATGAAAGAGAAAAATCATATTGAATGATGAGATTGGGTATCATATTCTAATGTCCAGTGATATTATGAAGGAACAGGAATATTTTCAAAGCCCTTTTGTCCAGGTTTGCGATCTTCAACAATAACCTGAAGACCACGGCGTCCACAATATCCATCATTGCCAGCAACCCGATCAACAAGCTGGAAGGAGCCGCCGCCGTCCACCTTGGCATCCGGGATCCAAACCGTCTCTTGGACGTTCTGGCCAGGAACCTCCGCTCGCCGTGGGTTGTACCAAGGCAAGCCAACGAGGTGATTACCCAGATTGTGGAGGAAGGAGTATAGTCCTTCGAAACGGCGAGTGACACCCAGCCATGAAAGTGTGCGGTGGTTGTAGGCCGTCCGCACAAAGGGATTCATGTAGATACCGGTGTCGGAGATATTGTCGACGTCAGTCTGAGGATCCTGGATGTCTGCATGAATAAGACAGCACTCAGATGCCTCCCAGAAGAGATCGTGACCAGAGCGGAAACGTGCCGGGTTGGGCGAAGTTGGCGGCGACCCGGATTGGAAGTACTTCGCGTCGAAAGCGACCATTCCACCCCAGCAGCTGCGCACCCGGACAGCATCTTTGCCGGCTAGCACGTCACGCCGACTCTCGCCTTTGCCGGAGGTTGTGAACCATGGGTAGAAGGGAAGACCCATGCTGTAGCCCTCGAGGTCGCGAGTTGCGTATGTGTCGTAGAATTTGAAAGGATTGTCAAAGTCCACGGCGCACGCTGCGCGGTATTGTGCAATGCCCTCTTCGTTGGCGTTCGTCGAGAAAAGGAGCTGGACGGTGTCGATAGGGTGGAATAAGATATCGTTCATGTATAGGAGCTTATCAAATTTCATATCCGGGAGGTCGGTCAATGGCTGGAGCGCTTTGTTCCGTACCTGAGCCAGATATTCGATACGCTTAACCCGGTTCGAGCCACCAGGAATCGTCACGGTTGGAAGGGTCTTTGGGTCCAAGTGTTTTTCCGACACAATCGACTTTGGACATCTCACTTTCTCTTCCAACTCGCGGAGTGCGCGCTCTCCCTCGTCACCACTGTCATTCTCGTATATACTGAGGAATACATTGTCGTGTCCGAGCAGATCAATTAGATCCACCAACTGTTCTCCCCATTGACCCCGAGCAAGCTCACCCCCACTGTCGTATAGACTTGCCGCGATAAACACCTTCTCGCCTCGCGGGTTTCCGCGCCCAGAGTATGAGCCCCCAAGAACGGATTCGCGGAGCGTGGCGTAGTGCGCTGGCGGGTGCGTATAGGAGGGGAAGAGGATCGATGTGAGCAGCGCAAGAACGAAAACGATGCCGACAACGACGTGGATGTAACAGCAGCGGCGGATGCAGAATCGGCGGGAGCAGCTTGGCCGTGGGGTACCTGCGAGGGCCGGTCTGGAGTTGGTCTTTAAACGGTGATATCCTGTGGAAGCCGTTGAAAATAGTCGAGATAGCCAGGGCAGTCGACGTTTGCCAAATTGGGATGTGGGAGGGACTTGAGATTCAAAATCGGCCTCGTCGAGGTTGAATGTACCCTGCGAGTCGACCGATGATCGCGAGGCCATCTCCCATTCATCGGGATGGAGCAATCGGGCGGTCATGGCGGGAACAAATGAGGGCGATTTGCCCCTTGTTTCAACTGCAAAATGATCTGGTGTTGGGGGAGAAGCCGCAGCCATGGTTAAGGGGTCTATGAATCCAAGTGTTTGGTGACTTGATCGTTTTCCCCCCGGACCCATAGATAGACTTACATCATCCAATCACGTGGACCTAAAGTATAACCATCGCCATTGCCATCAGCTCAACGGCTTTAGGCCTCAACGAAAGGCTTCAAGACTTACAGAGGCTGACAAATTTGATTTTTATGAGCGATCTAGCAAATAGTAACATTCTAAGGGCACTTGGATTCCGTCATTTGGTGATCCCAACATGAATTGTGCAACATAAGCTTCCGATGGAAGCTCCGGTACATAGTGACGTAGCTTCAATCTGACAGGCTCGAGTACTTCTTCTCGCCCCGACGATTTGTCTTGCTTTAATTTATCCTCTTTGCACCCTTCTACAGTCACTTTGTAACTTGAACATACATTGATCCCCTTGTAATTGCCTCTCCGCATCTCACCATGTCGCAATCAGCATTCAAATTCGCCAACTCGAATGCCAAAGTACCAGGCGATGGTACCCCGCCTCCAGAATTCACCATCGATGCGCCAGCTTCGACAGACATCTGGGCCAAACCTCCCTCCACAACTCGTTTCTCAGCCCCAATTCTGTACCAATCGATGCCGCTGAAGTCATTCAAGCGGGCCCGTGTCGCTTTCAACGCTCTTTGGAAGAAGAATTATGACCAAGGAGGCTTGGTAATTGTCCTCAACGCCGCCGACGGTAGTCAGAAGTGGGTGAAGAGCGGCATTGAGCTCACCCATGGGCGACCCCACCTCAGCGCCGTCGCCAAAGACAACTGGGCGGATTGGAGCTTGCTTCCGGTTCCATCAGGTGGTGGCGCAGCTACTCTCGAGATGGTTCGAGAGGAGGACAATAGTCTGTGGATCTATCTGGTTGAGGGTGTGCAGAAGTCGCCTATCCGTGAGGTCACTTGGGTCTTTGATCAAGATGTGAAAGACATTTGGGTTGGTGTTTATGCTGCTCGACCTTCGAGTGAGGGTGGTGAACTGCCTGTCAACTTTGGCCATTTGATTATCGAGCAGGCTTGAGTTCTGGGAAGATCAAATCTCAATAGTCGGATTCTTTGTCACTTGGTAGAACAGGGGTGTTACTGTGGTTGATATTCGTCATATAGCCAATAAAAAGATGAAAGATAATGTCAGTTTGCTGGTTATCTATATAAAATTACCAGATGATGACTGTGACCATCCACAATTCCCGATCAATGTATTCATGCAAAGAACAATAGTTACCAGGTACAAGGCTATTATACTATCTCTCTATTCCAAGGTTAACATCAGAATGGATCAATAACTATGTAATATTTCGATTGTTATTAGAAGAGACGGGCTATCATCGACTTAGGGGGTATCTATAACTTGGCTGTCCTTCTAGCTGTCCTTCTACCTAGGTAGCTGTCTTTTTCACTATCCTTCTGTTCGAGAGGTTTGCCCTACCTTCCTTCCCAATTGGAAAGTATGGCTCCTCCCTCTCTTGTTTGCTACAGCTCGCTCATCTCCCTTCCTTCCTCTCTCTCTCTCTCTCTCTCTCTCTCTCTCTCTCTCTCTCTCTCTCTCTCTCTCTCTCTCTCTCTGTATCCATCACTCTCATTGACTATCATCATCAACATCACTTCTTGCTTAGTGATCCTTTCTTGCTGCCCAGGTGCGTAGTCCGTGAAACCTGCTTCCCTTCTAAGACTTTTCAACTATATACTACCTATCAATACTTCCTTTCTTTACTCAGTACCATCGTCGAGTAATTATGTCATGGGGCGGATCTGGGGCGCATTCCAGACCTTATCCCACTGCGCCAGGGCAAAAGACCAGGATTCCAAGATTGGTTCTTGGAACTGTGCTCGCTATATATGGGACCAGTTCGTCACAAATCATGCCGTGAACAGAGCATTAGGGATTGGGGATTCCCGAGGTCTATGATCTGGTTGAATTGATATTGGAATCTTCTACGTTGCAAGGTTCTTCCTGGTTAAAATGGTTGTTTCTATATTACCTAAGGTTGCTAGAGCTGTTACTCCGTTGATTTATTCAATCGTCCAACATTATTTACATATCTCTAGTATGTGGATTTGTCATTAATATAGCATCTGCCTCGGGAATTGCGAGTTAGATTTCGGGTCCGAGTTCGAGTCTGAGTCTAATTGAGTCTAATTTCGAGTTCGAGTCTACTAAACCGGACTTCTAGTATGTGGATTTGTCATTAATCTAGCATCTGCCTTGGAAATCCGAGTTCGAGTTCGAGTTCGAGTTCAGATCTGATTTCGAGTTCGAGTCTGAGTCTAATTGAGTCTAATTTCGAGTTCGAGTGCAATAAACCGGAGCGCATTCTAACAGCCACATTTTCCCAACGGAGGCCTGGTGGTCTAGCGGTATGATACGCGCTTCGGATGTCTCAAAGACCTTCCGAACCCCCTCCAAAAGGGGGTTCCCATGTGCGCGTGGTCCCGGGTTCGATTCCCGGCCAGGCCCCCTTTTTTTCCATAAAAATGGTCTAGAAGAGTGCTTGCTGGTATGAACAAGAAGCAGAAACAAAAAGATATTTAGAAGAGAGCGAAAAGCAAATGTAAAGAGAAGAAAGAAAGTACAGTAAGTAATTCCCGAAACTGGTGTCACTACCTACACTCTTCGATTGTTTCTTGAACCCTAATGCCAAGACATACTATACCATATTGGGAATAAACAAGGAGTATTAATTTTCCTGTAACATTACTCATACAATATCTTACTGCAAGGGATACATGGCTTTATGTACCGTCACTGTATGGAGTAGCTATATTCTAGAATTTTTCATAGTTAGCGATGCAAATAACTAAGTCAAACACGAGGAGCTAAAGAGCCTCGAGAGTCTCGCTAGCTGTCACTTCCCTTTCCCAGTCCGTGTCTAAATGACAATCCAGAGCTTACTCTGTAACAATTATATAGCACGAACAGTGTCAGGAAGTGACAGGACTATGACTCGAACCCATGACCTTGGGACCAGATCCTTGCACAGGAAGAGACGGGAGCCCAACATGTCTGCCTCAGGCAGCACCCCCATTTACATAGATCCTGCTAGCTCTCTCTCTCTCCCTCTCTTTTCTTCCTCAGTTCTATTATCGTCGTTTCTTGGACAATAAAAGCGATCTTTTTTCTTTTGTGCTTTGCCTGCCTGACAAACAGTGACTTACGTACATATATTTTTCTTACTGTAGTTTATACTCATGGCCCTCCCTGCTCATCACCATGGTCAGTCTGACAGTCACCTCTTTTTCTTAACGCCTCCTGAATCGCTCCTGATCTAAGCTTACGCGCAATGATGCTACTAGGCTTTTCAGCGGGATATATTTCTTTAGAAGGATGACCTACACTCTTTTTAATGATGATTATTATGATACCTACCAACCTGATCTATAGGGCCGGGCTCCCTTATAATCTATCAAAGATACAAAACATAACTATCAAACATAATTTTCAACCTCATTTCTGACACTAGCTCTCCACCCAGCAAAACTGTTCGCTATTCCAACCAAGATACATTGTGAGAAATTTTCATTGACTGTCAAGGAAAAGCAAAGAACGCGTTGACTTACTGCAAGAAAGCTTTTGCGTCAGTTCACCCAGAGCATCCGCTCAAAGCACCCATTTAATACATGCACCTCCACGACATACACATCCGGGTGGGCATAGCCAATCATATTGGCATTTCTGGCCTGGACAGCCAGTCCATTGGTCACTTGTAACAATGTCAAACTGCATCCCACCCCCAAATTGGGAGAAATCGGAGGGAAGATCGGAGGCAGGTTGCTTATGCGCAAAGGCACCAAGCTGCACACACGGTCCATCGACATATGTCCCACAACCATTATTGCATAACTGAACACCGATTGGAATTGCGCCAAGGAACTCGCATTTGCAGTCCGCCGGACGAGGCGTGCATGGGGAACTGTCTTTTATATCGGAGCCACACTTTTCACAAATCTGCTTTTGACCTGTATAACAATGGGCGCCATCTCCATTGCTATCAAGTATACCAGTGGCCCTTTCACCACTTGGACAGTCGCTGTTGCAAAAAGGCGCAGTCCCTTCCCAGTGTTTTTGACAACCAGCGTATACACCGCATGCAGATGCTAGAAGTAATAGTTTTATCTGCATTTTGGGGTATATTCCGTCGAACGCTTCGGCGGTGATGGGGAACTGGTTATGATGTTAGCTTGTCTCATTCGGCGTCACACAAAAGGAATGTAGGCCCTGACTACCTTTCGTGAGATGCCTATTCGATTTGATAATCTCTACCTTCTGGGAGAAGTTCTTGAAGAAAACTTCTAATCATAAGTGAACGAACCACTACTTTATATCTCTCTCCTACGCGCAATGTAAGCGTCAGAGGTCACGCGAATCGAGTGTAGGTTTGTGTAAAGATCATACGAGGCCTGGATTTAGTAATAGACGTAGTGAGATCAAGGTGATCTCGGCCTTGTTCAAAGTACGGTCGATAGCTGCCAAAAGTGAGAACCATTGTATTACTGTAACTCTATTCCCTCATTCGGGGATATTTTCCCATATTCGTTTAGGCCGGAAAGCTAAGATTTGGGAATTCCATCAGTCTCGACAGACCTATATTTTTGTCATGTTTGTTGGTCAGCCAATCGACAAGCTTTTCGAGTACATGGTCTCAGCGGCCTTCTAGCAAAACTGGGGTCATACACCCGTGGCTGCCCACCATTTTGAGGCGGGGCTATGACGCTACTAAACAATCATATGTTGGGGGAGATCTCCAGAATCGTACGCTTGCTACAGCCGGCAGCCCCCGCCGTATGTGACGTGGGATAATTCCTCGCTGATGACCATGTCATAAATAAGCTCATTTTCCGAGGCGCCTAGATGGGCGCCAACTTGGTACGAAGTTCGGAGACAATCTAATATAAGTGGCTAACCAAGGGACGTTAGTTTTTTTTAAGATGAGGCGACCGGTGTCGGAAGTACATTGACACCGCATAGGTTTTCAATCCATTAAAAGATTCTGCTGGCAGGACGATGATTGACCAGTAGGACCTTCAAAATGGCCAGCGGTATGCCTACTTAAGAAAGCGGTAGAGACCGGGGTGTTAAAACATCTATGTCACTGTATTAGTGATACAGGTAATATATGACAAGCTCAAATTTTGATTACCATCCGTATGACCAGATACAAGCTTCAATAACAGGGATTGCCCGGAAGAATCCCAATGGGGGCTAGCGTGTCTTGGCAATTAGGGCTGGAGAAACAATGAAAGAGTTTGACTGGTGACACCAGTTATGGGATGTACTGTAAAGAATGAGAATGGGAACAATACAGTTGAAAGAGAGTGGATAACTGTCAGACCGGGTTGAGGGCGGGAAAAGTGCTAGTTATAATTAGAGCTGAATAGGCAGAATAAAGCTTTCAGCCTGTGTAGTTAAAGGTGTGTAAATTCAGCAATAGCTGATGTGGTACTCCGTACTAGAGGGCTGGTATCTCGATCGTATGTCTAAACGCGCTGTTGGATCGATATCAGTTGCTTTTGTTGCGTAGCAATAAGTATACCTTTCACCTGGGGGGCAAATCTCGAACTTTATAAAGACATCTTCATTACCGAGATCATCACTTAGCCCAAATTGACAGCATAGTAGTCAACGCGAATCAAGTGTTTATTTCCCCTGGGTGGTTTTGACAGCACATTGTAGCCGTATCCTCTCCAAAATGCGCAGAATGAATTTTATCTTTCCAGGCATTATGCGATAAACCCTTCCTCTAGCTAGTGGTGACTTTGTATCTAGGCCGATTTAGTATCCCAAGACTAAAAGCCTCACGAGAAATTGGTATCAGATCTGCCAGACTGATGTCTTGCATATCGCTGTTGTCGATTAACTCTCTCTCTCGACGAGAGTGGATAGTATGTGACAGAGCGGACCGGATCTCTTTAATGTTGTCGAGATCCACAGTCTCCTTTCCTTGTTCGACAGAAGAGTAATTCCAATTCTGTAACCTTGTTCTTTGTTTTCCATAGAGGAAGCGCTCTCGGTGGCAGGTATTTCTGGTTGCTGTAGGGGACTTGTTGATGTCTGCATAGATGATTGCATGAATTCCTCTTTGGCATTGGAGACAACACTTTCAACCTCTGAAAGATCTGACCAATTCCAGACTCTCCTGTTCTTGGGCTTTTCTTGTGGGGGGCTGTGTCCGGGGCTGTGGCCGCCTCTTGAAAGACGTAGTCTGTTGTGATTGTTTCTTGATAGCACATAATATCATGAGAAGAACTTGAGGGAGAGTTCCAGCGATTTTGACAATATCCTTAAGGATCTCGTCTGTTATCCCCTGACGGCCAAAAAGCCAGAGCTTAACGTCGAGATCCATGTTTTCTTGCATCATGGATCCCTTCCCAAGTCTCTCATTCCTTGCCCATCCAAGGATAGTCCCGGATATAGAGTAGCTTTCGATCGAATAAGGCCGAAGCCCCTTGAGACCAAATAGTTTGGTTCCAAAGTGAATTGCTTCGCTAAGCTTCGCGCTTTTTCCTTGACCATTGGACCATATTTGTGCGCGGGAGTACCATGACAGAGACCAGAAAGACGATGAGAGACCTTGGCAGAGTTACTTGTCTCAGTGTAGAAAGGGTAGCGA
This sequence comes from Penicillium brevicompactum, assembly GCF_028827555.1. Lineage (NCBI taxonomy): Eukaryota > Fungi > Ascomycota > Eurotiomycetes > Eurotiales > Aspergillaceae > Penicillium > Penicillium brevicompactum. The sequence goes on from NW_026623210.1 coordinate 1,346,896, forward strand.
AACCCTCTTGACATATGGAAAAACCTTGGAATTGTTTTCCTTTGAAAGCGAGGTGAAGCGCTCGCGCCGTGTAAAGCCCACACGCAAAGATAATCCTAGCATTGCTATGATCCAGCAATTTCCGGTGGCTATTGAGAGCTTCATTCAGGCAAGACGTATCCGGAGTAGGGAAATGTGTATGCTCTTTTTCCAAAGGCAATTTTGGCAGAACGGTTGCCAAAGTGTTGAATATATATCCCGTCAGAGGCTCGAGATGTGAACTGGGGCGTGGAAATGAGAGTTTGATAGCTTCAAACAAATTGTGGCTGCTTGACACCTCGTTTCATGATTTTTTGAAGTCTTCATGATAATCAAAATTCCACATACTGAATGAGGATTCTTATCTTTCTTTTTCTTGCCTTTGCTCACGGGCCTTTCGCTTCGACCGAGCCTCCCTTTCGTAGAATAGAATTTGAGGCTTCTCCTCTCCATCGAATCTTTCTTGATCTTCGAGAACCCTGCCATTTGTCGCATGACTAGCCTGGATCCCCAACATTACATATTGATGAGAGCACCACAAACAGACATGTACGATAATGTAATATTATAGGAGACGAGGAGAGAAGAAGAGGGAGAGAAGGAAGCTCTCTCCATCTGCGCTAATTATCTAGACCTGGGGCCTGACAAACAGGACAAACATCACCAAACAAGATTGACTCTCAAAGAAGTTCAAAATAGGAGCAGCATGTTATATGGTCCTTCAACTCCTCAACGGTTAGCTTTGGGTAAAGAACTCTTATGTCTCAGAGGATTCATTCGCAGATATTATTCTCACATGGTTGTGGGTGTTGGTTATGCCTACAATCAAAAGTACCAAGCTTGGGAATCAAGTACGGAGTAGTACGAAAGGAGTAGTAGGTCTGACAGCGGCTTGCGGCATAAGACCCCACCTGATTTTACACTGGAGATCTAATGTTGCCTATGCCCCAAACACACAAAGAGTGTCGATCAGCCGGCGGACAGATTTCAGTCACACCATAGCATCATTTGATAGGCCTATCGTTGTGGATGGTCAGCCGCAATGTGCTCAGGGCCACCAGGTGCATGAGTGCATGAATGCATGAGTGGAGCGATCAACGTTAATCTGGACATCTGCAGCTGTCAAAACCATACTACGTACATTCACAGGCTATATCATATCCTTTGGCACAAATTTAGGGGAATTCCGGGTTCCATCTCGGGTGTTTCATGTCCGACCTCCACATGTGGAATCACTAAGCGACCGAGTTAGTTTCATTAAGGATTCTGCAAAGGATAGTATATGGAGCACCTTCCTATTTCTATCTAATGTCAATTCCGATCCTTTGCCCTTGAGAATGGCTGGATGTTATACTGCATTTGTAAGCCACCGTGTTCAACAGCCCGGATTGTTATCTGATCCAAGCGTGTAACGAGTGGCGGGTATATGCGCCGCGCAGGGCCTAATTTGGATGCCGAGGTCACAGCACACTAGTCGCGTGGTGAGATGAATGACGCTGGTGGAGTAAAGTAATTTATCTCCTCTGTACTCCGTACACCGTACACCGTGGGAGTGTTTGTCTACCCAAAAAAAGAGTTTGTTCTTCTCATCATGGGAGTGGCAAGTCAAATTATGCCCAGGAATGTATGGTCCGCATGGTTTTTTTTTGGTATAGATAGTCCGATCAAAAGAGTATAGTTGTATGTGGAGCGGAATGGTCGGAGAAAATTGTACATACTTAAGACGCTATATGAGTCACTAATATAGGATTCCGTACTTTTCAATGAAATCCGCCAAATAAGACCAGGGAATCCCGGGCAATCAAACTTCCATCTTATCTGATGAGTACCAGAAAAAGGTGACTTGGCAGTACCAAGGAATGTGCCCCTACCAGCTGGTGGACTGAGGTATCTGACGGGTACCCCGATTGTCCGGCAAAGGTTCCGTGCCTGGGCGCCACCTGAACACTCCACTAGAAATTCATTTTCCTCTTTGACACAACCCTCGGGGGCTTTCTGTTCACACACGTTTTAGACGACATCATGAGCAGTGTCTTGCTCATGTCTTACTATCTACTCCGTACTGTGGCACCCAACACAGACTGAGCCCAGTGATCCCAAACTCTCTGCCGCAGACCCCATAAGCCCGCATAAGTGCGACCGGCGATCGGGCTCCTCCATTTACACAGCGACTTGCAGGGCCTAAACTCTTCATAGCCTTCCCCTTACAGTTGGGCGTCCCTCCGAAGCACGGCGGATCTACCCACCCGCCAATGTGCCCCATAGCTGCCTACCGGATCCTGATTCTTACATTGAATTAGCCCTTCATGGGTGGTTCTCCCCAGGCAAGCGCGCTTCGACATATATTTACTCATCGCATCGCCCCATATTTCTGCTCGTTCCTTCCCTAATCGGGCTCCGATTCGTTCTGTTCATCTCGTGTTTCCTTTTTCTTTTTCCCTGCGAGGATATGACTGGTTCAGCTCCCTCCTAGCTGAAATTCCGCCTGCGTGCTTAGTAGAGGTTTTCCATCCCTTTTATGTGATACGCCCGCTGCTAGGTTGGAGGTTGCATGAACTCTGTTTTCCCTCCTTGGAAGATTTTTGATCATTTTACAACTGTCGCTTAGTCGTCGCTCACGACTGTCGCTGAGTCGTCGCTCCCCAACACCCACGGACCGCCTTTTTGTGTATATGCTTTCTTCCCAAACTTATACTCTCTCGCTCTTCCTTATATGGACCATCGTTGACCAATAACCACTGAGGCTGATTCTGTGGTGAAACACCGAGATGCCAATCATTGATCCACGCTCCGGACCGTCCTACGGCACTATGGAACAAGATACCGATGTCGAACGTGAGGAACTCTTGCGTGAGGAACATGATGCAGAGGGCCAGACGAGTGGTGTCTCTACACCCGATGAAATGCAGGAAGGTGTTCGAAAGATCGAAGCCATCAATTTGACCTGGACATCTAAGTCCTTGATGGTGGCCTACGTCAGGTTCGTGTGGCTTGCAGTCCCGTGTCGCTACTTAGACCCCCCTGCTGACTTGGCACCAAAGCATATTCCTCATGGCCTTCTGCACATCATTGGAGGGCCAGACTGTCATGTCGCTGTCGGCGTATGCGACGAGTGCCTTCAGTAAACATTCTTTGATCTCGACTGTCCTCGTTATTCAGAATGTGGTCAATGGTAAGAGCCTAACTGCCCCACCCCCCACTTTGGGCAAGTATGAGCTTCTACTAACATCGGACTAGCCGTCATTAAACCTCCCATGGCTAAAATCGCCGATGTGTTCGGTCGCTTCGAGGCCTTCTGCGTGAGTATTCTCATATACATTCTGGGATATATTCAGATGGCCAGTTCCACCAATGTTCAGACCTATGCTTCTGCGCAAATCTTCTACTCTGCGGGTTCCACTGGCTTGCAGATCCTCCAACAGGTGTTCATTGCCGACAGCAGTGACCTGTTGAACCGTGCGTTCCTTGCGCTTCTTCCTGAACTCCCGTTCCTGGCCACGGTTTGGCTCGGACCGACCATCGCTGGCGCAATCCTGCGCACCACTTCATGGCGATGGGGTTATGGTATGTGGGCAGTGATTCTGCCGGCATCGTTCTTGCCATTGGCTCTCACTCTCTTGTTCAATCAACGCAAGGCACAGAGATTGAACCTGATCAAGAAGCGATCTCGACGGAACACGAGCTTTGTTAGCATCCTGCGCCGTACTTGGTATGACCTAGACGTCGGCGGTTTGGCCCTTCTCTCTGCGGCTGTGACTTTGATCCTGGTACCCTTGACCCTCGCAGCAACCGCAAAGAACGGTTGGAAGAATGTGAATATTCTGGTCATGATCGTCCTTGGCGTCGTCTGTCTTTGTCTCTTGCCATTCTGGGAATCTTCTAAGAAATTGGCGCCCAAGCCCCTCCTCTCTCTCCATCTGCTCAAGCAGAAGACCGCCCTTGCGGGTTGCGCATTGGCCTTCTGGTACTTCAGTGAGTACACGCTTCTTCGTCACTTTCCTCCCATCGCGAAAATTCCCAGCTAATCTTCCTCACAGTGGCTTTTTACTTTTCTGTCCAGCCTTATCTGTACTCCTACCTCCAAGTTGTACAGGGCTACGATGTCGCCACGGCCGGGCGCGTCACCCAAACCTTCGCCTTTACATCTACCATTGCTGCGTTCAGCGTGTCTATTCTCATTAAATACACCCGACGATACCGCATCTACGTGACTATCGGATGTGTCGTCTACATAACCGGTCTAGCTCTGATGCTCACCTGCCGCGGAGAAGGCGCCTCGCACCTCCAAGTACTAGGAACACAGGTCATTGTCGGTATCGGTGGTGGCTTGGTCAATGTGCCCGTTCAACTGGGTGTCCAAGCATCAGCCAGCCACCAGGAAGTTGCCGCTGCAACCGCGATGTTCCTGACTTCCATGGAGATGGGAGGTGCAGTTGGTGCCGCCATCTCAGGAGCCGTCTGGTCTTCGGCCATCCCACACAAGCTTCTGAAATACCTCCCGGAGGAGACCAAGGATCAAGCTGGCGACATCTTCGGCAAGCTGACCACCGCTCTGTCTTACCCGATGGGCTCTCCTACTCGCATCGCGATCAACCGCGCCTACCAAGAGACTATGAACCGGCTGCTGTTGCTGGCGTTGATTGCAACTATTCCCCTGATTCCCCTCAGCCTGCTCATGGTGAACTACAAACTGGACAAGGTGGGTTTCTAATGACGCTCTGCGTACTTGACTTTTGCTAAAAATTCTCTAGATGGGCTACGGTAACTCCGAGCCGCGTGGTGAATCTGCTCCAGTTGAACCAGAGCGAGAATCCGAGGACGGACATTCGAAGCGAACTTAAAACCATGCACCTCGGTGTGCAGTGTAATTTAATTTGCACGACTATCACGATCTTACGAACCCAAGCCATCTGGCTCCTTATTCTTTCATCTTAACTTACTGCTGCATCTTTATTCATACCAGCAAGCGTCATTTTCATCTTTACATTTCTTTCCACGCTACCTACAGTGCACCCTCGCGGTGCACATTCTCGGGAGCTGATCCCCACTTCAGCTCGTCATTGCATCCGGCGTTAACGTTCACCTCTATACGGTGTGCTTTTTGGAGATATAGAGGATCCACTTAAGACTGTAAACATCAATACCCAAATAGAAAACAAATACCCAGGTCACTTCCAGACTCCGAGGCATACTCCGTACTCCCAAGGTTGCAAGTCCAGCCTCAGGGCCCGACGAGTATTCCAATACGGCCGGTTTGCCGCTCTGAGACGGATATACCAATCTCCTGTGATTCCTGGTGGGTCTGATCCATTTGCAACGTCAGAATAGGGCTGGTTTTCCCCTGACGCGTTAGGCGTTAGGCGTACGCAACAAGTACCTATGCGCAGGTACGGAGTACTACTATGCCGACGGGTGCCCGACAGCCTGATATCCCAAGTCAGCAGTTCCCAAGGTCCCAACCCAGTCCGACTTCGAACCTCACGGCTTGGGACATACCGTTTCCCCCAGCCAGACGGGTCGAGATTGTGATCTCCTGCATTGGCATTCAATCTGTCCCAGGCCTAGATTCTTTTCCACACCCCCCCCCTTTTTTTCCCTCCCCCCTCTCCCCCGAACTCCCTGACACCATAACTCGTATTACCTCCACGTCTCTCTCTACCTCTAAATTGCGCGTGCATGTACCTGCATATATGCATGCAGACCAATTTCCGGAGGCTTTGCCTGTTCTTTTGGATTTTTGGATTCTTCACGTGTATGCTGTGTCGTTAGGTTCAACATGGAATGCTCCGTAATGAGTTAGGAGAATTACGATATGCTGTCAAAGAAGTATGTCATGGTCTAGACGTTAATGGGTCGCGAGGCTAAGGGCGATCTCATACGCCGGTGCGGATATTAAGGCGAAACGGTTAGAATGAAAGGAGAATTGGCGTGAAACGGGAATCTCAGATGGGAACCCGTTTAGGAGTAACTATAAGACAGAGTGCAATACGGAGTACTCCGTACTTTCATGGAATTAGTGACATATAGTGAAATAGCAGAAATATTTGTATAGTCAGAAAAGAGTCAAAGGGATGAAGTGAAAGAGCAGAGTAAAATACCACCCAACTATCTCTCCAAAGTCGGTGAGATGGCCTCAAACTCGAAAGCGCTTATCTGCGACCGTCCTTGGATTTCCTCTCAGTAATTATCTTCAAATACTGGATATTCTTTAATTCCTCTAATATTCACTTCTCCTTCATCTTCCACAAAAAAGAAAAGAAAGACAAAAAAGGAGAATACTGAAGCGAGGTGTACAGACCGTGTATCGAGACTAGCCGTCTAGACTCCATACTCTGCGGGTTGCCCCATTCAATCCAGACCACAGCTTCTTCCTCCCTTTTTGTCTCCCACAGTCTCCCTCCTCCAGTCTCAGCAACCCTCCAACCATTACTGTTTCAAAATGGTCGTCGCTACCATCAAGTATGCCGCCCCCCTCTTCTCTTGACATCCCCTCATTTGCTAACCTCCGCTAGGTGTGTCGTGGTGGGGGACGGTGCAGTAGGAAAGACCTGCCTGCTCATCTCATACACAACGAACAAGTTCCCCTCGGAATATGTCCCCACCGTTTTTGATAACTACGCCGTGACGGTGATGTGAGTCGACACTCCAATACCCTGACCACCCCCCTTGACCTCATCACTAACCCGCCCTCCAGGATCGGCGATGAACCCTACACGCTCGGTCTCTTCGATACCGCCGGTCAAGAGGATTACGATCGTCTGCGCCCCCTCTCCTACCCGCAGACCGACGTCTTCCTCGTCTGCTTCTCCGTCACCTCACCTGCCTCCTTCGAGAACGTTCGGGAAAAATGGTTCCCCGAAGTCCACCACCACTGCCCCGGTGTCCCCTGCCTGATCGTCGGTACGCAAACTGATTTGCGCGACGATGCCGGTGTCCGGGACAAGCTCGCTCGCCAAAAGATGCAGCCTATCCGGAAGGAAGACGGTGATCGCATGGCGAAGGAACTGGGCGCTGTCAAATACGTGGAGTGCTCGGCTCTGACACAGTACAAGCTGAAGGATGTGTTCGATGAGGTACATTCATTATTTCCCCCGCCTCCCCGCTTTCTCACCGTCTCCCCTCGTGTTTCTCAATGTCACTAACACCCTTGAACTTAGGCTATTGTTGCGGCGCTCGAGCCTGCGCCCAAGAAGAAGTCAAGGGGCTGCCGCCTGCTGTAAACGCCTTCTCGGACCTCTCATCAGGTTTGGACCGAGTGCGACAGAATCTTGTGCGCTTGGGTTGATGCCTGGTTGACGTGCGCCTCGAAGCAGCTACGATGGAATGAACCTGTTTTGTCTCTTTTTCTCTTACGTTCTATTGGGCGGCAAATAAATTGGTTTTCTGGGATATCCAAATGCGACACATACAAGGGGAAGAAAGGGGGATCTTTTTTTTTTTTTTTTCAAAAGGGCTAGTTTCGCTATGTGAGGCGTTTGATATCTACGTTTCCAGTTGAAAATGCCTTTTGGTGCTTGATCCCCTTTCTTTTTCTTTCCAACTTCTGTCTCGCATTATCCCAGTTCTCCTCTCCCAATAGCCAGCTCTAACCTGCTGTATCTTTCTTTTTTCTCTCGCCTTTTGCTCGTCTCTTCTGTGCTTCGCCAGGCTGCGTCTATCTGCCATCTTCGACTTCCTGCTCGATACTCATGTTCCTCTACCCCCGAACTTCCAGCGACAGCTCTTTTCCTTTGAACCTCTTTCCGTGTCGCTACAACCTCCCCTCTATTCCCATCCCGTGCTTTATTCTTTCATCGTCTCTCGGCGTTGGATGTCAGGGCGTCGTGTTTTGGTCTGATGATATCTGTTACATTTTCATCTTGAATCTCCCGTCGGTTTTTCCCCGCGTTCTCATTTTCACGTATCAATTTTACCCCAGCTTTGCAATCCCCGGAATGTGATTTTTCTTTTTTTGTCTTTGAGCTGTACCCTTCCCTTGCAGACCAGGTTTTTGTTTCTGCGTTTGTTTCTTTGGTCATACGATCTATTTGCCCATTATGGTTTTGATACATGCATTTGCGTTCATGGTCTGCGCAAGCTGATGACTGGTGATAAAATCACAGATAGTGTACTCAATGCAGACTCGTTCTCTGACTTTGTATCAAGCAACGTACTTGGCGTACAAGTTCTGTAAATCACTACTTGAAAGTAGTACGATACCAACATCTGTTTATCTGTTTATGCTACTACTAGGTATGTTATCTCTTCCGTCACTTCAATATCTTTCTGAAGTTCTGAGGGTATATTGGCTCATATGGCATCAATCTACAACTTCGTGTCAGCTAGAAATACAGCCCCGGAGAACTATAGCCATGGAGTACACACAACCTTTGATATCAACGTTCCATACTTTTTGTACCGGGTACTTGTGATATCATGGACATCTGGTCCCGCCCCGGGGTTCGGTTCGCCTCGGGTAAGCATTACATCATAGCCGTGACATCAATATCTTAGGTCATTCATTCTTCACTTCATTCATCTCGTATATATCTACAAATCCATATATCAAAGTTCATCCTTGGCTTCCTTTTGCGCCGCCTCCTGAGCCTCAATCTGCTCCATCCAGCCGTACCAGCCGCCAAGCTCCTCATCAACACCAGACTTGACAATGCTAGTAATAATCTCAAAGGCAACCTGAGCAGCAGCAAGAGCCGTAGTCTCGCCCTTGTTATCATAAGCAGGCGAAACCTCCACAATATCAGCACCAACAACATTCAGCTTCTCCAGACCGCGCAGAATGCGAATGAACTCGCGCGTAGTCCAACCACCAGGCTCCGGAGTACCGGTACCAGGCGCAGTAGAAGGATCAAGCACATCAATATCAACAGACAAGTAAACAGGCTGCTCGGGGTCAAGACCAGTGCGCGCAATAATAGTCTCCACAACACCCATAGGACCAAGCTCATCAATATCATCAGCATGGATACGGATGAAGCCCTGCTCAGGTCCAGGGTTCGTGTAATCCCCAGCATCAACGCCAGTAAGTCTAGTGCGCAGACCCGCGTGCGCAGAAGTAGCATTGCAAATCAGACCCTCACGACTAGCCTTGTGGAAGAAGCTACCGTGGTTGAATTGCGTCTGCTCGCTCTGCCAGTAAGCGCTGTAACGCACAGGGTTCCAGGTATCAAGGTGCGCGTCGAAGTGCAGCACAGTAATCGGCTTCTGGTAGATCTGGTACAGAGCTCGCAGAGCAGGCAGAGCGACGCTGTGGTCTCCGCCCAGAGTGACGAGCTTCGGGTGGGTGTGGCCGATACCCGTTGCCTTGGGCGACTTGTTCACAATCTTGCGCGATCCAAGCTCGAGGAAGGCTTCGTACATCTGTCGCTCTGCCAGACCGTTGTCGAACGGTGTGATGGGGATGTCGCCGCAGTCGGTGATCTTGGCCCATGACTTGTAAGGGTTGATTCCGGCGCGCGTGTTGTAGCTGGTCGGGGCCATCTGGCGTGCGCTGGCGGCGCGAATCGCCCGAGGACCGAATCGGGCGCCTGGGAGAATTGTTAGTGCTCTGGTTGCTATTTGGTGTAGGTCCGGGTTAGGATAGCTTACCCGGTCGGTAGCTGACGGCTGTGTCGAAGGGAGCGCCAATCACGGCGATATCATAGTGCTCATCGGGCTCGATCAGGCACTTGACGGGCTTCAGGTGGGCAAAGCTGGCGATGCCGGAGAATGACCACTGGATATTTTGTTAGATCGGGGATTTCTCAATTCAATTGCGATTTCACTGGTTCATACCTCCTGATCCCACTTCTTGAGCAACTCCGCGCGCTCGTGTTCGGGCACGACCTCACCGTCATTGTGGTGGGCGCAAGCCGTCGCGGAGCCGGCCAGAGCCAGGGCGCTCACGAAATTCTTCCAAGAAGGCATGATTGTTTATTTTGAAATCAGAAAAGAGGGGAAGAAACAATTATATATCTACATAATTTTTTTACCGCTCTCCGGCGAACTTCCTGAAGCAGCAGATGATCTAAAGGGAAGGACGAGCAGAGTCCCCGCCACAAGTCCGTGGATCGGTCGTGCAGACTTTCCCTTCTTGGCCTCGGCCCGCTTTTCCCTTCTCCTTCCACTCTACGTGAGCTTTACTTGAACTACTCTTGATACCGCTTGGTCAATTCAAGCAACATATAATGCTATGCGGCGCGTTGTTGTAACAGGTCTTGGGGCGGTAACACCGCTGGGTGTTGGTGAGTTCGTCTTTGCTATCCCCCTCCCGGCCTCGAGCTCCGAGTCTTTTGCTATCTACGGCTAGAGGGAGCTTTCCACTGCACCTCTGATTAGCCGAAAGCTCAACTCCGATATCCCCGGACTCTCGAGCTTTCTGCGTCCCCACTTCCCACTCCGGAAAGGGAAGGTCTTGACAGCCAATCGGCGGAGCTTTGTTGGTATCTGGAGATTCAAGATCGGATACACCTGCTTTCTGTTGATAAGCCCTGTTGATCATGCCGCTATGCACCTCGGCTCTGACTGACTTCCGTGTCGCGTAGGTGCTCGGCGTACTTGGAAACGCTTGTTAGATGGTCATTGCGGTGTCGTCAATGTGAAAGATCGCGATGAGCGCTTCGCAGAGCAGCCCTGTCAAGTTGCGGCTGTTGTACCACAGGGATCACGCGAGGACGGCGGCTGGACGGCTTCGCAATGGCTAGAAAAGGGTGTAGGTGCTTTCAATCTATTGTGCCAAGTTACTCTTGTACTGATAAAATGTAGGAGGAGCGTAAAATGGCCAAATTCGCCCAGTATGCCATGGCTGCCACAGAGGAGGCACTTCAGGATGCAAATTGGAAGCCTAAGCCTTTTGAGCAAAGAGAGGTGACGGTAGGTCTATACTTCCAAACTGAGCCGATTGAGTATTTATGTGGTATCAGGGAGTCTGCCTTGGGTCGGGTATCGGCAATTTCGAGGAAATGTACAACACAGTTGTTGCGTATGAGAAGGGAGTGAGTATCTACCTCGAGCCTGCATCTGGAAGCCCGCTTGCTGATATGTTGTACAGGGCTACAAGAAGGTCAATCCACTTTTTGTGCCTAAGCTGCTGATCAACCTTGGTGCTGGGCATATCTCTATGAAGTATCAATTCATGGGTCCCAACCACGTCGTAACCACGGCGTGCACAACTGGTGCTCATTCTATTGGCGATGCAGCTAGATTCATCGCCTGTGGTGACGCCGATGTGATGGTGGCCGGTGGCGCCGAGTCTTGCATCCATCCTTTGGCTATTGGCGGATTTGCTCGCGCGAGAAGTCTTGCCACGGCCTTCAACGACAGCCCTGAGACCGCATCACGGCCTTTTGATGCTGATCGCGCTGGCTTTGTGGTTGGCGAGGGTGCCGCTGTGTTGATCCTGGAGGTAGGTTCACGGAGTGCACTGGAAAAATATGCGTCAGCGCTGAAACTTTGATATAGGAACTAGAGCATGCTCTTGCAAGAGGAGCTAAGATATATGCAGAACTCAAAGGATATGGCTGCTCTGGCGATGCACACCACATGACATCGCCGAAGGAAAATGGAGAAGGCGCATACATGGCCATGAAAAAGGCGCTCAAGCAGGCCCAGCTACGCCCTTCTGCCGTTGACTATGTTAACGCACATGCCACCTCAACTATTGTTGGTGATGCTGCAGAGAATGCTGCTATCAAGGCTCTGTTGCTGGGCCCCGAAGGCAAAGATAAGGCAGCTGAGGTTAATGTCAGTAGCACCAAGGGAGCCCTCGGTCACCTTCTCGGCGGGGCTGGTGCGATCGAAGCTCTGATCAGCGTGCTTGCGATCCATGAAGTGAGTGAATTGTGCATCATTGGTTGAATGTTGTATTGACCATTGACAGAACACCATGCCACCCACCATCAATTTGGACCGGTTGGCAAATGGGTTTGACTGCAATTATGCTGCAAAAGAACCGCAATCAAGGCAGATTGATGTGGCTTTGACAAATAGCTTTGGATTTGGTGGCACCAATAGTAGCTTGTGCTTTGCGAAGTATTAATCACTGATTCACTATTTTGTACTATAGATTTTGCTTAGACATTTGGGGTAAATTGAACCTGGCAATGAATGGCCCAACCCCATTCACTTCATTCAAACCATTTTTCCAGTCTTCGATGAATCAAATTCCAACCTCGTTGTACTCCGTATAGGACGGGGTGATCACGTGCCGGCTGTTGATCCCAATGCGGAGGAGCCCCAAGCGACCTTGACTCCGGAGACCGAACCCATTTCGCGGTAGCCAACCACCAACACACCCGATTTAAGACTTGCTAAGCGATCCGTGAGCGCTTCGATTCTCACCACCTCTCAGTATTGCGCCCACCATGGCGACCAATGGGGACTCCGGCCGAGGTAGGCACCACCTGGCTCACATTGATAGCGCGATACACTAGATCGCATCACCATCACTCCCAATCTACTTGGGTCTTGCCTTCTATCTGAGCTAACTTGACACTCCATAACAGGATCGGGCAGCTTGGTTGATGCGTCTGGCTATACATTTACGGATAAGGACACCAAGCCCGGCAAGATCAAGGTGAAAAAGACATCCAAGGCGTCCACCAAGAAGAAAGCAGATGGTACGATTTCTCAGCTGTAATTTCTCAATTTGACCCAGCTCTAACGGTACACGCAGATCCCAAAGATGGACCCGCCGACGTCTCACCTACCTCCTCCCCTCTTCCCGTCATTGACAGCAAGGTCATCACCGCATTCCCGACCGGCAAGCCACGCGAGGAAGATCTACTCGAGACCGTCATTTGCAAGGTATGCAGGCGCCCTACGCTCAAATCCACGGCGGCGGAGCATGTCCGTGGCTGCTTGAAGGCGAAACAAGAGAAAGCGCGCAAGAAGAAGGAACTGCGCGATGCGGCGAACCGCGCCAAGGCCGGCGACGACAAAGACGACGATCCCCACGATAAAGATGGAGACGGCTCTATGATGGGCCAGAAGAGCGCCAAGAAGAGCGCTGTCAAGGGCACCGACGACAACAGGAAGGGCAAGAAACGCAAGGCGGACGAGGATGATGGCAAGGAGCCCAAGAAAAAGAAGAAGAAAGACGAAACCAAGCCAAAGACAGCCAAACCTAAAGGTCCTGTCGATGTTGAAAAGCAGTGTGGTGTCACGCTAGGGAACGGCGCGCAGTGCGCTCGTTCTCTAACCTGCAAGAGTCACTCGATGGGCGCCAAGCGCTCAGTGCCTGGGCGCACGTTGCCATACGATATGCTGCTTCAGCAGTATCAGAAGAAAAACCAGGCCCGTCAGCAGAGTAAGCACCTCGATTACTATACATCTACCATATTTCGCACAGGAAAGACTAATTCATCGCGATTACAGAGGCCGCTATCGATGCCAATGCTCCTTTGCAAGAAGATATCGAGAACACAGGTCCTGTGGACTCCGACGAAGAGAGAGACTCTGTCATGGCTGCTATCGCACGTTCGGCACCTCAGCCTCTTGTTCAACACCCGCTCATTACCACCAAGTCAAAATATCGTTATGTCCGCATCAAAGAGCAAATGTCACATGCCATGGGAGTCCGAAATGGTGGTGGACTATTTTCGAATGACGACAGCCAGCCTCTTTTTGGAAGCCAGCTGTTTGGGTTCCCTGCTGCTGATGTTGAGAACTCTTCCGTTGACGCCCACGGAGAAGTAGACGACATGGACGTCGGCGCGAGAGCTGCTGTTTCAGGCACTCGCAAAACCCCGATCACGGCAGGGTAACAGTCCGCACTCTTCATGACTTATGACACTCTTTTTGCACTGTTTATGGGCTCATTTACTGGATATTGGATGCTGGCGTTCATTGGCATGGCTCTCGAGCATCACACCGCTCTTTAATTCTCTTTGTTAGGTTTTCCTGGATTGCCCTGGGCTCAGGCTGGTTCTGTTTGGTTTGAAAGGTGACGACATGATACCCCGGCGTGATAATACATTTGACATTGGAAAGTTAAATATGATCCTTTCCTCATCAATTCCTCTTTGGCTGTGCTATCGAGGGAGCTTTACTGTATTAGTTGATATAAGTTCAATATAGTACATTTTGATGCAAGATTTGTTGAAGTTCGTTCCCGCTGGACTCTTCACTCAAATTTCTAAGATGCTTTTCATAGTAAAATCAGATCAAAGTCTAGCAGCTTCACGGTGAAATCAGATGTACTAGAAGGTCATTTGAAGCTATTCACATGTGATTACGTGATGCTTCATGCCTCAGGTGTCAACACCTCTGTCGTTCCGTTCGCCGATCTCATTGTCCTTTTGCGCATTACTCAATCTTTGGGCCTCAATATTTATTCTACTTCTTTCTGAACTTGAACCTTGTCTGATTTCTTTTATTGCGATTGCGCGCGAGCGCCCTTCGCATCCGGAGACCTTACCAAGCCGGACGACCCTCGACCCTCGGTCCTCGACTTCCGAGCAGCATTGGGCATTGTGAAGCTATCTATACCTTTTTTCAGAGAGGCCTCCTGGCCTGACACCTCCCAACATGAGTCATGCCGTCCCTGATCTAGATGCTATCGGCATAAAAGCGGACCATGATCTGGCCGATCAATTCCGTCGCGAAGTCGCCAACCTCCTCTCGCGCAACAACCTCAACTTCCCCGGCGCACAGCCAGTCAGCTTCTCGTCAAAGCATCTTACTGAGCTGCAGCGCGAGGATTATTATGTCTGCGAAAAGACTGACGGCATTCGCTGCCTAATGTACTTTGCGCGCGGAGACCCCAGCTCTGAACAGCCGGAGATTCACTATTTAATAGACCGCAAGAACGATTACCGCTACGTGCCAGGCTTGCACTTCCCGCTCCCCAACGACGACACGTTCCAGGGATTCCACGTGGACACATTGGTCGACGGCGAGCTCGTCAACGACACCTACGACGATGGAACAACGCAACTGAAATACCTAGTATTCGACTGTCTGGTGTTGGACGGACAGAGCTTGATGCACCGCACATTGGACAAGCGACTGGCATATTTTAAAGAGAAGGTACTCAAGCCTTACCATGCCATGTACCGCAAGTTCCCAGAGGAGAAGCAGCACCGCGCTTTTGCCGTCGAGGATAAGTCCACGCAGTTCAGCTACGGTATCGAAATGATGTTCCGCGAAATTATTCCCAAGGTCAAGCGTATCCACGGAAACGACGGCCTGATCTTCACCTGTCGCAGTACCCCATACCGCATTGGTACCGACGAGCACATCCTCAAGTGGAAGCCTCCACAGGAAAACACCATCGACTTTCGCATGCGCCTTGAGTTCCCGACGCTTGAACCAGATACCGACGACGAGGCTGATGGTGTTCATGAGCCATTTGTGGACTACGATGCTATTCCTATCTGCCACTTGTTCGTGATGCTTAGCGCTGGCGAGTACCGCCATTGGGGGGAGATGTTTGTAGAGCCCACAGAGTGGGAAACTCTCAAAGGTATGGGCGTCCCTCTCGACGACTCAATCGTGGAATGTGCAAAGGACAATGAAGGGCGTTGGCGCTTCTATCGTCTGCGCGAGGACAAGAATGATGCAAACCACATCTCTACAGTTGAGAAAGTCCTTGAGAGTATTGAAGATCGTGTCACCGAAGATGATCTCATTCGTCTCGCCCCGGTCATCAAAACGGCCTGGAAAAAGCGCCAGCAAAATATGGCTGCGGGAGACGAGGAGAAAAAGCGAAGGGCTCAAGGAATCCCGGGAAATCCTAATGGTGTCAAACGAAAGTACGAAGAGTGACATTCAAAATCGAAGTGAGCATTTGCTTCGCTCATTGCAAGGCGCCTGGTGTTTTGGGTAACTTTTGTATTCTATTCAAATCAGATGAACAGGCTGGAAGACGGGGCTCATTTGGGTTCGGATCACGTTCAATGTATAGTGCATTCTCAATAATCTTGTATACATTGTAGAGAGTCGGAGTGTACCAGTGTAGATGAAGGCATGCCTGATGCGGACAGCCAGATTACTAACCTCAGAATCCTGCCCGCGACGGATTGTCTCCCTTTCCCGCATCACCACCCCAGGCCTCACATCGGCTATCATCACTCCAATATCTGATCTTGCTTTAGTCTGAATTGTCCTGCACAATGGGCGTCCGAGATTCCCACGGGGAGACCACGGGGACGCCCGACCCCGTCGAGAAGGGCTTCGCCACCCTCAACACCATCAGGTATGATCCTTTTTTCGCTTGGAAGAATTCCTTCAGGACTTCTGGGGTCAACTTTTATCGGTCGCATATGCTAATTATTCGCATAGAATCGGCGTGAAGGCCATGGTACAAAAGGTGCGTTTTGCCCTGGCAGATTTTGGTCACATCACGTGATCTTCAATCCGACGTCAAGGCATTTCATACTGACTGGCTGCAGGATGGGGAGCTAAGAAAAGCTGAAATTTTGTCTATCAGGCAGCGCAAGGATGGGCCCTCTTTCTAGTAAGTTGCCGTGCTCGCGGTTCCGCTTCTTGATGCTGATATCAATTCCAGCGTCCACTATGTCGACTTCAACAAACGTCTTGATGGTAAGCTTTAACCTATTGTATGTTTGCTCATCATGGAAAATCTCTGACTCGATTTCAGAATGGGTTGCATCTTCACGCATTGATCTCTCCCAGGAGGTCGAATGGCCCCAACCGGAGAAGGCTGATAAGAAGAAGACTGCTGCGGCGAACAAGGCCGCGCCCAGCAAGAATACAAATGCCAACAAGCGTGCCCGGGCTGACAGTCGGGATGTATCGCAAACACCTGATATCCTGGGTGGTAACAACTTGAATGTCGGCAAAGCCTCGCGGCCCTCAAAAGCCGGAGGAAAGGAAAATGTCGAAACCCCCGGCGATTCCTCGCAGCTGTTCCCTTCAGAGGGAGTGTCGGCAGCCGGCACACCCAAGGCCACTGATTCAGAAGATGTTGAAATGGCGGATGGCCCCACAGAAGGCCAGTCCATGAAAGAGGACGAAGTACAAACTGCCTCGGGCGAAGTCATCACCCGCGGGGAGGAGATTGAACGACTGCGCACAAGCGGTAGTATGACCCAGAATCCCACGGAGATTCATCGTGTGCGTAACTTGACACGCCTTCAAATGGGCAAGTACGACGTCGAGCCGTGGTACTTCTCTCCATACCCGGATTCATTCTCCGACGTCGACCTGGTCTACATCGACGAGTTCTGTCTCGGCTACTTCGACAACCAGCGCGCCTTTGAGCGCCACCGCGCCAAATGCACCCTCACGCACCCTCCCGGCAACGAGATCTACCGCGATGACAACATCTCCTTCTTCGAGGTTGATGGTCGCCGCCAGCGAACCTGGTGCCGTAATCTGTGTCTTCTAAGTAAGCTCTTCCTGGACCACAAGACTCTCTACTACGACGTCGATCCATTCCTCTTCTACTGCATGTGCACCCGCGATGAGACTGGCTGCCACCTCGTCGGCTACTTCTCCAAAGAAAAGGACTCCGCCGAAGGCTACAACCTTGCCTGTATCATGACTCTCCCACAATACCAGCGCCGCGGCTTCGGTCGTCTCCTCATCTCTTTCAGTTACGAGCTCAGCAAGCGTGAAGGAAAGCTCGGTTCCCCCGAGAAACCTCTCAGTGATCTGGGTCTGCTTGGCTATCGTCAATACTGGCGCGAGACCTTGGTAGATCTCCTCATCGAGCCTAATCGAGAGGCCATGAGTGAGAACGAGCTTGCCATTCTCACTTCCATGACTGACAAAGACGTTCACGAAACCCTTGTTGTCTTCAACATGCTTCGGTACCACGTAAGTTCAATACACTCTGCATTCATCTCTGACTCCCTTACTAACCAATTCACAGAAGGGTAACTGGGTCATCGTCTTGACGGACAGCATAGTGGAAGAGCACGAGAAGCGTCTCAAAAAGGAGGCGATCAAGGGCGCGCGCAAGATCGACCCTGCTCGCCTACAGTGGAAGCCTCCTGTCTTCACTGCTTCCAGCCGGACCTGGAACTGGTGAGAGTGTGCGTGGTCATGTGGAGTTTGGTTCGTCTGTTTGCTTATTTAATTGGCTGGGGGAGTTCTAGGTGATGAAATAATATGTGTAGTTGCTGGGTCCTCATATCATGGATGTCGGGGACACATGCGGGAAGGGCGTTTTATACAGCTTCTGTCTTCGGGTGATACCTATTTCTTGTTTTGTACTTTATTCACTCTACTTTGTTTTTATTCATCATAATCAAACATCCAATCACGAAGATATCTTAACCCAACTTTGGAAGACCTGTATGCATCCATGGATAGTAAGCCATGCATGAGTCAGCAACGCTGTATCTACCATTGCAAAAAGAGCGTTTGCAGGAGTCGCTACTCTACGGTCTATTTAGGATAATGGTAAGACACGTGAAATTTAAAAATGGTTCACTAGACTTGTGAATATCGAGGTTAATCCAGCCGTTTACTCGGAACATGGTTAACGTTGAGAGACTGCTTGTTCAGAACAAAGCACGCAACCCTGATATTGGGTGAGAACGGCACGCGAACAGGACGCTGAATCGGTAGACGATTGTCATACACACATCACAAAGCCAGAAAGGCTGCAGGTCCTGCATTGAGGTCGAGAAAAGGGTACACAGGTGATCGGGGGAAACGTAAAGGGAAAGTACATTTCAGACACGAATCATGGAGTGAAGCCAGGGAGGTATCATCGCGTCCAGATCCGAAAGAGCAAGGTTGACAACGGGCCTTCGTCCCCGCCGCCGATTATTCGAGTGATAGAGTAAAACCCGAGAGAAGATGAGAAGAACGCTGGCAATATGCAAGGTTGAAGGGTCCTAGTGGGCAGTGTGGCCCCAGCCTGCTGTCTTGTTAGACTGCTGTCGCGACCCAGTATTGGACGCAGGCTTGCTGTTGCCTTTGCGAGGTCGAGGGTTGCTGTTGTTATTGTTGCGGGGTCGAAGTGGACCGGCCTTGCGTGGAATGAGGAAGACCTTTGGCTCATCTGCGCCAGGAAGATGGATCGTGGCTCGCACATTGCCGTGGGTATCGCGGTCATTCAGCCCAACATTGAATGGTTGCATGGTTTGGGGGTGAACCTGCTTACTGGCCTTGCGGAGCTGTCGAAGAGGAAGTTGGCTCCACGAATTTGCGGGTGCCATTGGGGGAACACGGACAGCAGGCAACGAGCCAGGTTCACGATCCTCAAACATTTCATCCTGCCTCTCGACTTGTTCAACTGCAATATCACCGTCGCCCTTTGGTAGCCCAAACTTAGCCCGAGGGAATGAGACAGAGACTGCGGCAGTGTGAACAGGCAAGGCTTCCTTGGTCGCGGGTGTGACAGCCAGAACGTTCTTGGTGCCTCCGGTCTTGGGGCCTCCTGTCTTGAAAAGACTGTTGATCTTGTCCTGCCACGAGATGACTGCAGGGGGTTGAGGCGCCGCATTGCGCGGGGAGCGGCTGCCATGGAAGCGAAGGTAGGCGGAGGGGCCGGTGCGCTAACCACCTTGGGTGGAAGCTTGACAACAGGCTTGGGAATGGGAAGATGCACATGGGGGCGGCTCGAGTCTCCGAAATAAACCGGGTGGCTTGAAACTTCCTCGGGGGAGGAGGGGAAGGGCTACTGCTGCGTTGCTCCCTTTCCACAACCTGGCGCTTAGGCTGCTGCTCGGTAGCAGATGGGAAGAATCGAGAACTGCGAACAGGAATGGGACCTGAGCGGCTAAGGTCAGACGAAGGAAGTCCATCCACGGGAGGAGCAGCAGTAGCCAACGGGTTGGACAGTGGCTGCACAACGGGCTCGGCGGTCGGCTCATCCTTACCCACAGTCTTGTGAACAACTGCAGTGACGACACGTCTGCCATCTTCGGTGGGCTTGATCTGCTTCCAAGTCTGGTCGAAAGTTGATGGAGCCGTAATGTGCTCTCCTTTCTGGTGCGTCTTGTGGAAATGCTCCATGAAATTCTGCTGATCCTGGCGTTCTTTGTCACCCACGTTCTGAGCAAATGACCTCCATGCTTCCACTCCACGAGACTGGTGCAAGGTCGGCGGTCCAATCGGACTGGGGCGGCCGATGGGGTGCAAAGGATCGAACGAGGGATGACGCGCCTCGGGCGATGGTAAGCAGGCGGCTTGCTCTGCCGGAGCTGCAACGAAGTTGGGAGCGTTTGACATGGCTGATTGGTCAAAGCCTAGTTGGCGCAAAGAATTCTCACGAGAAGAGAAACCAAGAGGTTGGTCGAAAATGCCGTTTCCGAGCGTGGGAGTGCGGTCACTTCCCAGCGGTTTCCACGGGTTTTTGACGGTGGGAGAAGTCGCAGTGATACTAGGATGAGACCAGGGCGACGTGGAAACTTTCAAATTACCTTGCTGCCAACGTTCTTCTGGTTGACCGCTCGACTTAACCGGGGAGTGAGGTGCGAGTGGTTCGCGAGGAGCCTCTTGGTGGGGCGAAGAGACGCGTCGAGTGAAGTGCTTGTTATCAGATGGCCGGTCATGCGCACCAACAAGCTTCTTGACAGAGTCCGGATGATGCACTTTCATCATACCATACTGTTTTGGTGCGCCAGTGGGCTCGGGAACAGGAGGTTTGGGAGGAGGTGAGATAGGGTGAGTTGTTTGGCGCGGGGAGGTGTGAGGAGGGTGGTGAGGTTGAGGTTGAGGTTGAGGTTGCGACGGAGGGGCAGGGGTGCGAGTTTCCGGAGCTTTCTTCTCGGGTGCAGGTCCCATTGCCTCAAGTCGTTGTCGGATCCGCTCTTTCTTCGCGGCTTCTTCCTTCTCCTCCTGTTCAATCCTACGCTGTCTCGCCTCCAGACGCTTCTCCTTCATGATACGCTCTTGCAAGACAACAGGGTCTTCTTGGGGAGGGGCCACTGGCTGCGGCTCTGGGGGTGCCTCCACGGGAACATTTTCAGCAGGCCGGGGCACCAGCCCATTTGGTCCTGGTAGAGGAACTTCCTCTTTGCCATGGTAATGGGGGTGGTGGTGGTGCTGCTCAGGGCCCATCAGTGCCGGATCTATTATTGTCTGAGAGCCTCTCCGGCCATCATTCAGTCGTGGAGGTGCATCAGGTCGACCGAATGACATTCTACGACCAAATCCTCCGCTTCCACCGCTCACGTTTGATGACGTGCGGCGGCGACCACCCCAGCCCATACCATCTTGGTGGCTCGACCTGTGTGTCTGGAAAGCAGCAGAAGGCTCTGCCGGTCCACTTGGATGATCGTTCGATCTCTGCAATACCGCAGGAGCACGAGGGTGCGGGTGTTGGTCGTGGCGCCAAGAAGGTCTTCTGGTGTCAGTCACCGGCTCATATTGACCGGAGCGAGAATTGAAAAGCTCGCGAGGGGCACCTGACTGGGCTTCTTTCCATGTGCGGTTAAAGTCATCTGCAGCAATCTCCTTGGGCGGTGCATGGGGACCGTCGTCTCTCTGAGGCAGGTGTCTCAGAGGCATGCGCGGATGCGGAGGTGGTGCCATGGGACCATTGACAGGAGAGACCCGTTCAACGGGAGGCAGAGGGGCCCATGGGGACTTGGATGGCGGTGCTGGGCTAGTGGAACTAGATGGCACTTTGTCACTTGCACCTTTGGAAGACGAACCTGCGGTCCTCGCTTGGCGTTCAGCGTTTGCTCCAAGCTTAAGGATGGTTGGGTTAGGTCCAATAGAGGTGATAGGCTTCGGCGCAGCTGGGACTTTTGGCGCCACGGGAGCTTCTTTGGGTGCTTCTTGGGGTGCTTCTTTAGGCTCTGGTAGACTTGGCACAGGTTGAGTTGGACCCGGTAGAGGATCGGCATGAGTGTGCGTGAGGTTGACCTTGGTTCCATCTGTCCATTCGATCGTTTCAGGAGCCCAATCATCCTCGTCGTCGTCAATATCCGCCCACTTGGATTCGGAGCTGATAGCACCATCTTCCTGGATGCGAGAAGTCATATGGATTCCATATTGTTGCTTCAGCTCTTCGTCGGTCAAATGTTTCGGGGGAGGTGGCGCAACAGCTATATCCACACATGAATGTCAGTCCGAAGTGACTTTTGATAGAGTGACAGATACATACGCCGGTTTTTGTTCCAAACTTGGCTTCCATCAGGCCCCGACCCGCCAGAATTAGCCCCGCCGGCTCCATTCTTGGAGAGCGAATCACGCATTCCAAGTGTGGTTTTTGCGACCAGGCGGGGACGGGAGGTTGGCTGTGGGGTTCCTAGCGGTGTGGTCGAGGTGGACGGCGCTGATATAATTGTTAGCGATGGACGTAACGAAATGCTGGAAAAAGAAGGCCAGCCATACTCTTTTCTGGCGCTTTAGATGGCGCAGGAGCACCTGGAACCTTAGGTACCGAAAACTTCTGTTTCGCGAAAGAAACCGGCTTGAACGAGCTCGGCTTTTTCACGGAGCCATTTCGCGTATGGTTCCTGCTGTCCGTTCGGCTCGCATCTGATTCCGAACCGCCTTGTGAGGCTGTGTCGTCTCCGCCGTCCGATGCAGATGCCAGTCCGTTGAGCTCAAGCACTCTGGTCGCAACAAGTCCAGCACCCTGTGTTCACACCAAATCAGCAAGGGCGTGTGGGCGCATCCCAGGTCGATTCTTACCGTTGTTGTACGGCTTCCAGTATCCTTGTCACTGCCAGCTCCTTCTTCCGGGGAGTCAAACGTTTTTGCTGTTTCATGGCCATTCGGAGTTTCGTCTTTGGATGTAGTTTTCATTGCGATATGTTCGGTCTTCCCCGCGTCCCCTCCAGCAGATGAGTTGTCGGTGGTGCTCGCAGGAACGTCGGATGGCGAAGGCTCGCCGCCCGACAGGTGATCTACCACATCGCGGCTGCTCTGCTCTGCCATAACAATGCTCGATTCTGCTCAAGATAGCCAATGCGACCCGGTCAGTAAAGTGCACCGGCGGTGGGAAGGTGGTTCGGGAGACGTAACAGGCAGCCGCAGTTTAAACGTGCACACCTGTCCACCACGCAAACATACCTATCGTCAGATATCAAGGATCGCCACGGTTGCACTGCTTCCTCGGCTGGTTGCACCCTGAAGATATGGGATATTGCAACCAGATATGGTCTCGGTCAACTCTCGGGAGAGTTGAGAAAGCTCGTGTCTCCTTGGGTAGTACGATCGCGGAATAGGCGCTTGTGGAAATCCGCAGCCCGAGGAGTCCCAGAAATGGGGAAAGGGGAGGGAAAGGAAGATAATGCGGAAAGCGTGTTGATGTAGGGAGGGATGATACAAGATTCAAGAGTCAACTCGGGTTGAAGCTGAGGGTCGCTGTTTTCGGTTTAGCGTGGCCCGGACGAAAGTTGTGATGTCTGCCCACGTCTGACCACTCCGAAAGCCCTAAGTGTAGTGAGTTGTTGGTTTAAGATTTGAATAGAGCTGGAGTTCCGATTGTTAAATTAAAGATGAGAAAGGAAAAGTCACTAGAAGTCGCAGTAAGGTGGTGGGAGTCTTGAGGGAAGAGTCATATCTCCTCTCCACACTCTCTATGGATATCTACGAAATACTACTGATGTCAGGATCAAAGTGATCTGAGTACCAAATAGGTATTGGCAGGTCTGAATACATGAAGATTTGGAATATTGAAACAATGATATTCTAAAACCACAGCATTCCCTTTCACTAGAACAGATATTCAGTATATACATCCATTCTCTGGTTAGAGGAAAAGGAACAATCTAGTGGGGGTGGTTCTTGTGGTGACCTGTTCGAGATAGAGTCAGCGACTGGAGTGAGAGCGAAGAGTGAGGAATGAATGCTGCAAAGGCATGACGTACGCAGGTGGAAGTAGTACTCCATGCTGTAACCCAGGATCAAGATACCGGCGATGGCGTGAACGAGGGCTGCGGTTGTTAGTATATATGAATGAGTGCGGAGGGATGGTGTGCGAGAACGTACGAGCACCGGAGGCGTTCTTGCCGCTGAAGTAGCGGGCCTGGTAGCGACCGATGAGGCCGGAGGCCTTAACGGGGGCAGCAGGGCCACGGGGAAGACCGGCGTAGAAGTTCACAACACGCTCCATGCGGGCGGCATCCTGGGCGGCACCGATGGCCTGAGAATCAACGTTAGTTATTGATTCAATGTGGTTGATTGTATCGCATGTCGCGGGCTCGCACGAAAACGAGTTCGGAGCTGAACGGGTGTGGAAGGGGTGCGCGAGATCGGAGACGGCAGCGCATTATAGACTCACGTTAGGGGAAGCGACCTATTCATAATAATTAGCATTGAGTCAAGCAGCACGGGGCGACATGGACTAGTCTTGAGGGGTGGTCTTACCTTGGGGGAATCAAGGTCGAGAGACCTCGGCGGGCGATGTAGCTCATCTTGTCTGGGCTGAAAATAGTCAGAAATTGATCGCAATAAGTAAAGTGACTCCCAATGAGCACTCCATGGGGACAAAAACGGGTCCTTACGTTGATTCGCAGCGCAAGTGAACCAAAGAAAGCTGATGAAGGAGGAAGGAGGAACAAACCGAGCCCTGCGGGTGGTCGGAAAGCCAAGCCTACGCTAAACCTCTTTCGGCGGTGTCGTGACTTGCCTGCAATTCGCAGGAAACCACATCGGAACGTGAATTCTCACTGGCAACGACCATTTCCCCGCATCCAATCAGTCAAAATGTCACTCTTCAGAATTGGAGGTGCTGCCGGTCTTCGGGCCAGCAGATTTGCTGTGCCCGTCAATGCCCGCTTCGTCTCCAGCTCTCCCAATGGAATCAAGACCAGCACCTCGGACGCTCCCACCACTCCTAACAAGGAGAGCACCTTGATTAACCAGGAGTCCCCATCTGAGGCTATGACTCGTCACCAGCCGGACTATGAGGCGACCATTGACCATGGCACTTCGTACGCCATTCCCCCGTTCGCCTTGAAAACACTTTTACTAACCCTTTGGGATAGGCAATTCTCCCCAGTGCCCAAGCGCGTCATGGATGGCAGTGAGCCCGGTGAATCCCTTCCCGGCGCTGTTCTCTCCGGCGCTCCCACCGACCTCCAGGCCCGCACTGTCCGGTACGAATTCCTCCCCAAACATGCAAGATCCCTGACTGACCTGAATCATAGTATCTACCGCCCCACTAAGCCCGCGACACAGTCTGGTACCTGGCACCAGCACCACTGGCGCATGGATTGGGATATCCTCCAGCGTGGTCACCGCTGGGAGAACCCTCTCATGGGCTGGCAATCATCCGCCGATTGCATGCAGGGCACCAACATGAAGTTCAAGTCCAAGGAGGACGCCATTGCTTTCGCCCAGAAGCAGGGCTACGAATATTTTGTCCAGGAGCCTAATGTGCGCCGTTTCGTTCCCAAGTCCTACGCGAACAACTTCCTTCACGAGCCCAAGAAGATCAAGAACATCAAGACCAAATGATTTGACCTTCGTGCTATATTTTGTACATATTACCTGTTGTTGCTTGAATTACATTTTCAAAATTGTCCCTCTTTTTGCCCTGACATACCTATGTCTACTCAATCCCCGTCACCTCGTCTCCATGGCTAGGCATGTATAAAAGGTACAAGCCGCCGGCCGTACGCAATTTGTACATATTTGAGTCGCGGGGCCCAGGGCTGTCTATTTCTATGACGATCTTCATGGATGGATGGGCCTTGCAAGTGATCCATCCAAGGGTCTCTAGAGATATCTTATCTCGATCCATTCGCTGCCCGGGTGAGGGCCAAGCCCTGGAGATATATACAGCATCCCAACAGATGGGGATGTGCGGGACCAAAATCCCATTCGCAATAGACACACCACCAAGGCTTGCTTCCAAGGTTCCAAGGACTAGGTAGTCTACCATACCTCAACTCTGGATTGGAGGGGGGGAATTGCCACGCTTTCCAAGGGGTTGAGAATCTGTGCCCATGCTTATCTAGGGCAAGTTTGGCGTTGGCTTTGGAACGAGCTGTTTTGATGCATTTGTCTATTGACCAGGCTGTTTGCCCTGCTTCAAAGGCCCAAATATATCCGTCCATAGCTCACTTGCTTCACCCAGATGGTATGCTAAGTCCACATCTGCCAAACTAGCATCGTCTCCTCCAGTCATGGTCTCGAGCTGCGCGATTAGATTCTCCAGTCCAAATGCTTTACCAGTTGCCTGTGTGGCACCGGCCTCGAGCATGACATTGACCACATGAATGTGGAAGTGGTAGTATGTTGGTTGATCTGGAATATCTAGGTCAGTAAAGTAATTCCAAGGGAAATCAGAAGCTCCAATCTCCCAGACAAAATCACTCACAGTGAACATAGAGCTTCAGCTGATCTTCTTCCAGGTCCGGATACATGGAGACCGTAGCTTCGAGAACGCGCTTCCGCAGGTACCGCAGCCACGATACATGGCTCTTCTTCAAATCGCGCAAGCTCCAGATATCGCGTCTATGCACGAGTGCCAATAAATGAAGTGATCCCATCGTCTTGCGGTCCCAGTTGAGGTCAGGTAACATCAAAAATGCATCCTCGGGGCCATGTCCATCATCCCGCATGATGACATCTTCTTGTTCGGTGCGGCCTTCAAGAATGTTGAACACCCAATTCAGCCTTCCCTCTTCCCGCTTCGCTTGCATGTATGGCCGGACATGATCACGGTAGATGGCTGGTGTCTCGGTGACCATGCGTAGTTGCTGGTCGGAGTACTTTTTGATATGAGATGCAGTGCAGGGCCAGATCAGGTTGAGTTTGAGGTCTTGCTGAGGCGCAATGTATGCTGCTGCTTCAGCGGGTGTAGGGGCCTGGTCGGCTGTGCTTTTTCCGTTGGAAGAGGCGAGATACCAGCGGTAGATGTCGTTGTCGCCTAGGTTGTCGATTCGTGTGATTGCGGCGTGGAAAGCTTGCAGAACTGAAAGTGATTCTGTGGCGAAGGCAGCACGCTCAGCCATCAAGATACCTTGCTGGTCATCAATCGTGCCCAGGAGGGCAATTCGACGGCCATTTTGATCTGCGGGGTGCTTGGTTCAGTTGCGTTCTTCGCATTGCGGGGCTTGTGCGGGCATACCCTGCTTGAGCAGCTTGTTCACCTGGAACTTGGAGATGAGGGCCTCGGGGGCAAGCTTCGCTGTTTCAGTATCACCCATGGTTATCTAGACAGATTCAGATTCAGATTCAAACCATTGTTGGACTTTATCGGGATGGCGGGCGGTCAGGCTTATCGGTCATAGATCTAGATTCTATAACTACCTACTCAGCGAGGCGCATGCCCTAACAAACAGGCTTCTAGGATTTAGAAAGACCATGGTGTGCAGCTTGAAAGACCTCAAGATTGCTATGGGCATCCAATATTCAATGGGTCTCTATCAGTCTCAAATCCAAATGTTTAACCATAGCATGTGTTAACGAGATAATAGCTCGGTTTCTCTCCACCACGCTCCAACGATCAGATACTTCTCGTCATTGTCTGAACGTCAAGATATGATAAAGACATAAAAGTATCAGACAGCAATTAAACAGTCGATTATCGATATAGTGGATATAGAGCATTAATAGTGAGTCGCAGACATCTCTCTCGAATTATCTCGATTTCCCAGGCAACGTATCAAGCAGTAGTCTCCTTTCCATCATTTGCTGGCGCTGGCGTCGTGTGTATCTGATGAGCTATTAGCATGGTTGCTGACGAGGTCAAATTGGCGGGCAATTGAGAGAACATACTGCGTCCGCAAATTGCAGCCATTCTTCTACTCCTTTGACAAAAGTGTCATCTGCCGCAGGAACAGCCTCGTGACCCCATACTACAAAATCATCAAATGTGCCTTGTGTTTCCAGAACTTTGACTGGTTCTTCCGCCTCGGTTTCACCCTCGATACCTTCGTTGCCCGGCCGTTGAGTTGGAGGTAGCATCCGGTCTGTTGGTACCGCAACAACGCCTAACAGCATATGGACAGTCAGCCAGGTGAAATTGATATGTGGTAGCGAGCTGAACAAGTTGCAAGCTCTTTGTCGGAATTGTTCGTACCTTGATAGCCATCAGGAAGGGCGACGCGCCGACCTCGAAGCTTGCGCCCACGGAAATGCGCTGTCTGAGTATTATCTAGACAGAGAGGCGGGTGATTAGCCTCTAATTGATCCAGATCTCTGGGGAAATTTGTGTATCCCCGTACTGAAGTAGCAAGTACCTTTCTCGTCATTCACTGGCATCCAATACCGGTCGAGTGAATCAACCGGTCCGTCATGGTGGACTCGACAGGGGATGATATTTGGTGTGTACTGCACAGTCGATTGATCTTTTTCAGAGGTAGCTTTTGAGCTCTGAATTGCATACATGTCGGGCATTGTGTCGTGATATTCGTGGAGTTGTTCGGGGATGTTCAGATGAAAAAAGGTCGGGAGCGCGACGCGTTCTCCGCGTTAAGTGGAAATCCCGAGGTTAACCAACCAGATACATTTTTTGAGCTCGATATTTCAAATCTTGGAGGTATTCTTATGGTTTACAATACAGCGCAATTAAATTGACAGAATTGGGGGTATACATGCATATGAGCCTCAGCTATACTCGTGTAGTTTCACCTCTTACGAGTGGTCTTCTTCTTCTTCTTTTTCTTCTCGCCTTCGCCCTTCTCTCTAGTATCGGCGATCATCCTGGCAGGCCATTTCTTCAAATGCTCGCGCTCAAACGCATCCTTCTCGCGGCGGTAAAGAGCCATCGTGGCCCTCGCATCTTCAACACTAGAATGCGCCCCGTCTTGAATCTTGATTCCCAAGAACTCCTCGGCCAATATCTTTAAGCGTGGCGATCCACCGCCGGCAATCTTCCGGTATGGGGCATGCTTGCTCGTGTCGCGGATGTCGCGCTTAGGGTGACCGAGGAGCAGAGCGTCCAGATCGTTGCTGACGGCGTGACCCACCAAGATGCGGCCACTCATGATCTCTGCAATTTCCTTCTGGACGTGCTCGAGTGTGCGGGCCTCGACCATGTGTTTCGGTGCAATTCCACTGACATGCGTACGCCAGTCCGTGACCATCTCTTTAGGTCTAACGTATGAATCGTATATTTGGTCGCCGTTGAAGTTGACCACACTAACACGCGCAAGCACAGAGTCGTTATCCGGGTTTGGTCCTACACCAACCATTTCGCAATCCATTGCGACGTACTTTCCGAGTTCGGCACTGTGTGGAGTTAGTAATTGGCCATATCAACAGCCCAGCGCATGTCTACTAACGTCGTGGAACGGCCTTCATTTTCCTTGTAACGAGAGCTTGTCTCGGTTTTCACCGGAGCTGCAGCATTTGATTTTCTCCGTGTCGCCCAAGTACCAGACTCGGTCTCTGTGTCGGACATTCTCTTGCGTTTGAGGGGTGGTTTAGAGTCTCGGTATGGTTTTCGCTTCTCCGCCAACTTGCGTTTTTTGTCATCTGCGTCGCGATCAGAGGGCTTGCGCTTGGGAGTGTCTTTCGGAGCGTCTTTCTTCAAGGTTGCCTGTAACTTCTTCCAATTACTGGAAAGAGCTGGCTTGTCCATGATGGTTGTGAAGAGGAAAGGTGAAAGATAAAAAGGCGATAAGCAAGTAAATTTTCGGGACCCACTTTTAGTCGATAGCGGTTGCAGTATTTATGTGAGTACGAAGCGCCTACGAAGTACAACTCTTGTAGCTCGGATATCTCTTTCAGTGAAGAATCCTTATTCCAAGGTTTGATGTAAACTTGAAAAAAATATATTTGATCTGTGTGACCAACATTATATATGACAAAATGCACCCGCTTTTGAAAATATGCAGAATTATTCGTACCCAGTCCGGAAGTCCTTAGCAGCCCACTTCTCTGTGACCTTTCTCTTGGCCTTGCGAGCCTGTGTGATGGGCGTGCGAGACTCAAGCTTGCCCTGGACGATCAATGTGCGGAATCGGTCGTCTAGAAGATTGCCCTCCGGCTTCAACAGGCGTAGCGAATCCTGCAATTCATCCGGAAGCACCAACTCCAAAGGCTGGGCGGGAACACTGTATTGATGTTAAGTAAAATGCCTGTGAAATGAGAGTAAAATGGAACATACGCTTTCTTGCCGCCGAAGGTCTTTCGGCGGAGGACAGTGTCATCACCGTCTTCAGAATCATCCGCATCTGACTGGTTCTCACCATTCTGCTCCTTGAGCGCAATTTCTTCGGTGATCTTGGCGATGTGCTCGGCCTGAGCCTCCCTCTTTTGCATTTGAGCTTCCCACTTCGCTTTGCGCTCCGCTTCCTTGCGTCGCTTGATCTTGTTCCGTTGCACCTTGGTCTTGCGCTCGGGGCGCTTCTTGTTCAACCACTCGGGCTTCTCGTATTCGCTCTCGAAGCCCTCCCAGGCGCTCTCATCATCCGACTTGACTTCGCCATCGTCGTTCCGGGCCGCCTCGATCAAACGCTGCCTCTCAGCTTCCTTGGCTTCTTCCGCGAGGCGCTTCTTCTCGGCCTCTACGGCCTGTGCGCCATGTGTTTCCAGCAGGCGGTCCCACTCTTCGAAAACGGGGTTGTAACTGGTTCCTGCGTGAGGCATCTTGACAGACGGAACGGCCTTTCCATTGGCAGCAAGCGAAATTGGGGCATGTTTTAATGTGGTTGGCTCAACCTTGGGCTTGGGCTTTTGCAGGAAATCAAAGCGAGGGTCGTCGTATGTGGTGGTGGGCTCCGCATCCTCCGCCCAGGGGTCGTAGAACTCATTCTCAGCCTTCTTTCCCATAGGCTGTGCGTCTCTGGCGACTTGCTTCAAGCGTTGGTATTCCTTCTGGCTGACCCAGTCGCTCTTGGGCTTCTTGGTCTTCGGTTCAATGATTCCATCGGTGACATTGGGGTTACCGCGCTTGCGTCCGTCGAGCGCAGGAATCATAGACCGCTTGGCAAGAATTTCGTCTGACTTGAGGGGCTTGTGCTTTTTGGTGACAGACTTGCGCACATCTTCGTTACCGGTAGTATCGATGGTGAAAAGCTCATCGGAAGCCTTCTCAGTGATAAGACCACTATATTGCAGAGTTAGATTCTCAATTCATATCGTGTATTTCTTGAGAGTAAAGAGAAAGCCTTACCCTTTGATCTCTGCTTCGGTCAAATGGCGCAAACCCTCTTGGACATCTGTGACATCGACATTCTTGCGCCATGCCTTCTTTCCCTTACGAGAAGGCTGGTTGTACTGTTTCGGGGCTTCCAATGAAGTAGACATTGTGAACGACAATAGTTGCAAACAAAGTCGACGTCGATATGAAAATTGACCCAAAGTTTCTTATCAGAAAAAAAAATCTGCTTACGCAGCACCCGCGGGGGCGGTGGGGGCGCCTATCACGCCAACCGCGCTAAATGCGGACCTGCAAACTCATCTTCGAGCTGCCACCAGTGACGCGTGAATATCCCCATCGCCCGTGGGTTGTCCTTTTCCATCTCATTGGAGACACTCACTTTCTCTACCTGCCGTCTCTTTCACCGTTCGGAAATTACACTCGCACGGAGCGCGGCCGTACATCATGCCTGTCGTCAAAGGAGGTGTCTGGTAAGAAACCCTGATTGAAACCGCTCGTCTTCTTTCGGCGCTAATAAATCCCCAGGACCAACATCGAGGATGAGGTGCTCCGAGCAGCTGTAAGTACTCATGCGTTATCGTGGACCTCCAACCTAGATGTTCCAATCACTGACCCGGTCGCAGGTTTCCAAGTATGGTCTGAACCAGTGGGCCCGAGTATCCTCGCTGCTCGCACGCAAAACCCCGAAGCAGTGCAAAGCGCGTTGGATTGAATGGCTGGACCCGGGTATTCGCAAGATTGAATGGACGCGAGAGGAGGATGAAAAACTGCTGCACCTCGCCAAATTGATGCCCACGCAATGGCGCACAATTGCCCCCATTGTTGGGCGCACCGCCACACAATGCCTCGAACGCTACCAGAAACTTTTGGATGAAGCCGAGTCGCGCGAAAACGATGACCTCGGACTAGGAGGACCTGGCGCGGAGGGTGCTGCGCCCAGTGCGGACGATGTTCGCCGTCTACGGTATGACATGATTCCCTATGCCCAAATTTCCCAAGTCGCTGACATTTCTAGACCCGGTGAATTGGACCCTGACCCCGAGTCTAAGCCCGCCCGCCCCGATACTATTGATCTGGACGAAGACGAGAAAGAAATGCTGAGCGAAGCGCGTGCTCGTCTTGCTAACACGCAAGGTAAAAAGGCCAAGCGCAAGGCTAGAGAGCGCCAATTAGAAGAGTCTCGACGAGGTGCTGCTCTACAGAAGCGTCGTGAACTCAAGAATGCCGGTATCAACGTCAAGGTTGTTACACGGAAGCCTGGGCAGATGGACTACAACGCAGATATTCCATTTGAGAAGCCGGCAGCGCCCGGATTCTATGACACACTTGAAGAACAAAGCCAGAACGAGCGGCAGCGGGAGGCCTTCGATCCTCGCAAGCAGCAACTCGCAAACAAGAGAAAGGGTGACCAGGATGATGATGCGGAGCGCAAGAAGCGCAAGAACGATAAATCGGGAAATGCCGCCGCTTCTGCCGCCGCTCAGCGAGCAGGTCAAAT
This sequence comes from Penicillium brevicompactum, assembly GCF_028827555.1. NCBI lineage: Eukaryota > Fungi > Ascomycota > Eurotiomycetes > Eurotiales > Aspergillaceae > Penicillium > Penicillium brevicompactum. The sequence continues at coordinate 1,379,322 of NW_026623210.1, forward strand.
GCAGAAGATTCGCGAAGCTGAGCAAAGCAGCAAGCGAGATGTGCTGAAATTGCCGGCACCCCAGGTCGCGGAGAGCGAGATGGAGGCAATCATCAAGATGGGATTGGCAGGCGAAAAGGCTAACCTCATGTCTGGCGATGACGACTTTGCTCAGGGTCTTCAGGGAAAATATTCTATTCTCGGAAACACTCCTATCAGAACTCCGCGAGCTGCTCCTGAGGAGGATCATATCGCCAACGAGATCAAGAACATCAGGGCTCTTACCGAGACACAATCCTCTCTTCTGGGTGGAGACAATACCCTGCTGCACGAGGGCGGTTCGTCAACTGGATTTGATGGCATCGCTCCTCGGCGACAGAACATCGTCACACCTAACCCCATGGCCACGCCCTTCCGCCAGGCAAATGGCATGGGTGCTACTCCTGCACCCGGTGGTACGCCTTTGCACACACCGCGCGACCACTTCTCCTTGAACCAAGGCGGCCAATTGATTGGCAGCACACCCCGTGACATTAAAAACCACGAAAACTTTGTTCGCCAGCAACTTCGCGGCAAGTTGGCTTCGCTACCCAAGCCAAAGACAGCCGACTGGTCGCTCGACGATATCCCAGATGAGACCGCTGAACCCTCTACATCAATGGAACTCAGCGAAGAGGATGCGGCGGAGCGTGATCGCCGTGAGCAACAGGCACAAGAAAAGGCCGCCAGGGCAGAATTCAAGCGTCAATCACAAGTGTACCAGCGCGGTCTGCCTCGACCAGCTGTTCTTGAGTTGAACGCTTTGGTGCAACGCGCCTCTCAGGTCACAGGTGCCATCGAGGGCTTAATCGCCAACGAAGCCGCCGCTCTAATCGCACACGATTCTCGCAAGTTCCCTGTCCCCGGAAGTCAGGTAGAAGGCAAGGCGCCGAAATTGCGCCAGCTGGACGACCGGTTCCTGGATGCAGCTCGGGCTTCGATTGCCGCTGAGATTGCTTCCGAGGCGCAACAGTCAGAATGGCAAGATAAGTTTGACGACGGCTGGACCTCGGCTCGTGCCAAGTCCCTGCCGGGTCTCGAGAACTATGAAGACGACGAGCAAGATGCCTCCGAGGAGGAACAAAAATGGAAGGGTGCCTTTGATACCGTCCAAACAGCACTCTTTGCCACGGCCGAGCGCGGAAACAAGCTGGAAAAGAAGCTTTCATTACATTACGGTGGATATCAATCTCGCGCCAAGACTCTGCGGTCAAAAATCGCAGAGGCAGGAGCTGCTTTGCCCGCAGCTACAAATGAGCTTGACGCTTTCCGTACACTTCAAATCTCCGAGGAGGCTGCTGTGCCCCGGAGACTCGATCATCTCCGTGAGGCGGTGTCATTTGTCATGCGGCGTGAACGTGAGGCCCAGGAGTTGTACAAGAGCCGGAAAGAAGAGCTGGATGAACTTGTTGCCGGGACTGCTACCATAAACGGGTGGCACTAGGTTAGAAACACATTTTTTCTACAGTGCCATCTTTTGTACGATTATTAGCAGTCTAATTTGACATTCCATGAACATCATCCAAAGACCAGCCCATTCTGTCACATTGTTTGCTCTTTCGACTGTTGAAATAGGCAACAGCTTTGTACCCTGAGCCTGGATATCTTAATATCCTGGGAGCTAGATCAATGATCAGTGGATCAATTAGTGAATCAGTGTTGTTCGGTAGGGTCTACGGGTTGAAGATGTCCAACATTACTTGTCTAATGCCAGTCCAACATCAGAATTTGTGTCAAATGAGCATTGATTGTCATAATAATAAATTGTTGATAAGCCCAGAGTGACGATAAAAAGAAGTGACGGTGACGTTGCTCATAAACTCCCTGATCCCGTGCCATCCGTGCATGGCGGTAAACTCCCGCAACCATAATAGTATGCCCGGCATCGATTGCCTTTCCTAGCCCTGAGGTTCATATCGAACTATTTGAAAGAGGGTTCATGTCAGTCACGTGCGAGGATAAACCCGTTCACATATCACTCACCTTGCAACGTCACTTCCCGATCCGAAGGACCGGGCCGTAGCCCTAACTTGGCTTTAAGCCAGACGGCTGTCATACTTCGCAAGATCCTGGCGATCCTTAAGAGTGGGAGGAAACAGGTCGTGAGCTCGGTGCAGGGCCTCGAACATGCGAACAAACAATGCCGTGTTACGATCACTGGCAACGCGCTCGTCCTTGATGTCCATGCGTTGGCGCAAGACGTTAATGGCCTTGTGGGCGTTGGCCTCATAGAATTCACGCGCAACTCCGTGGCCATTGGCCCACACGCGCAGAGTGAAAGGCACTTCAGTGAACTTCTCGCACATTTCGGCCACAGTGGGAATGTCGGTTGTCCAGGCATCCCAGTTGTTGAGCACAAAGATGCACTCAGACTTGGTGTCGCGTGCCTCTTCCATTGCACCTGCAAGGAACTTGGTGGTGCGGCAAGAGATCGACATCTTGCTGTTGGCTGGGTGGATGACTGTTTGAATCTTCTGGGGACGTGATCCGAGATTCCCATAAACCTTGCGATGCTCGGCGGACATAATCACCAGGAGGCCGCGCAGGTATGCATGCATCTGAATGGTGTTCAACACTGTGCCTGGATAGTTGTGGTCACTCAAGTCAGAGGCACGCGCGATGAAGACGACAACCGGGCCCATGGGAGAGTTCTTGACTGATCCATTGGATTTCTCGGGCGATGCCACGGGCGACTTGGTGGTGTTGTGATCGACCGCCGGCGGACTATACTGGTCCTCCGTGGCCTGAATCTCAAGCATTACGGGCGAGCTAGAATGACTGGTCATTGGGAAGTTTTGAAATTTTGATGGTTGAGTGGAAAGATGAAATATGAGTGTGACTAGAGGCGAAACCAAGTGCTCGAGGAGGGTGCTTGACAAAACAGTCCCCAGGAAGCGGTGGTTTGCCCCGTTTGATTTACGATGCGATGTTGACACTAAAAGAGCGTTACAGTAAATTTACAGGAACGAAAGGCAGAATACTGAACATACAACGTGTTGATTGTAAGAAAGCTCGAACACGACTATAGAAAATGGACAATAATAACATAGATCCAAATCTTTGCGCAATTCAACGCTTCTTGATACTGATATCAATCTTCCCAACGCCCCAAGCGGCTACAAAGACTGTGACCATACCCGCGAACAGAGTGAAAGGCTTGCGTAGAGCATCGAACATGGTGTGCTCGTAGGTAACCTACAATGTAAGTTAGCTTGGTTTGGAAGACAGATTGTCAGAATTGGCTACTCACGACAATAATGGCGTCACGGGCTTCGTCAGTAAGACTGTCAACTTCCAGAGTCAATGTGGTACGACCCAGGGTGTCCATGTAAGTCTGCAAGGAGCTCAGGCTTGCAGAGATGTGATTGGGGTTGGGAAGACCGTTGCTGTTGGTACCCTCGAGGGTTTCGAATCGAACGTCGTGGGATCCCTCGGGCAGAACAATACGAACAACGACCCGCTCGTACTGGATTCCCTCGGCCATCTTAGGGCCCTCGATGAGAGGGACCTTGAGAACGTAAGAGTCGGCGTCAACACCCGCAGCACGGCGGAGGAACGAGGAAAGTTCATTGTTCCAGCCGATCTTGAAGCTGTAGTTCCAGCCACCGAAGATGGGGTAGCGGGGCTTCAGCTCCAAGTTCGCATTGCTCTTGCCCTTGCTGGGACGGTAACGGCTAGTGGAGACATTGCCGATATCATCAACAAAGTAGGGATCAACAGAACCAGGCTGAAGAGGGTAAGTCAGCTCACGCACCGCCGAAGTGGGCGCCTTCTGATAGTTGGTAAAGGTCCAGTCAACACGAGAGAACTGGTTGGTCAGCTGGGAGCCATTGTTGCGCAACCAGTAGCGTTCCTCGGTAGCAAGGTTGCCTCCCCAGTGTGAAACTTCGATGTCACGCTCCAATAGGTTAACAGTAATAACAGGCTTGGTAAACTGGTAGCGGACAGCAATTGGGTACTCGGTGCCTGGGGCCACCTTCGCTGTGTCATATGGACCATAGGTGTAGGTGGCGCCCTTGCGCTCGGGGTCGGACCCGGACTTGAGGCCCTCAGTGCTTGTATAGTCTGGTACATCGGTGCTAGGGAACTTCAACTTGGTCTTCTGGGTGATTGTCGTGTATGCAGAAGGAGTATACGCTGAGAAGGAGTAAGAGAGGTATTGCTTGTCGGCTTGTCCAATGGTTGCGGGAAGTGGACTCAAAGAGGAAAGTAGCGAGTATGAGATTCCTAGGGTGATTTGAGATTTGGGCGCCAGAGGCTCAGGGAAGTGAACCACGAAGAATTGGTTGCCGCTGGTTCCATTGTTAGCATTTTGATTCATGGTAAAGCGATAGCTGGATGTTTATGGCCATCAGCGCGCCATTGGCACCCCGTTTAGTACTCACCTGGAAGATACAGCTTCAGTGGCATCCACATCAAAGCGGCCATTCTCAGGAGCCTTCTTGTCCCGCACTTCAAAGCCTCCAACAAGCTCAAACACCTCATCGGGAAAAGGAACGTAGTAATCAGTTTGGGGCTTGCTGTCCACATTTTCCACCACGACATTGATGGTTTCGCGCACATATCCCTTCTCAAGATTGGTATTTCTGACAAGGTTGGTGTTCTTGAAGACTTGCGGGGGCTTGAAATCGGACGCGAGATCCAGTCGATGAGGTGTATTAAGGTCAGATGCGGCGCACAGGCTGGGTGCAAGCAACCCAAGCACCGTTGCGGTGATAAACCTCATTATGACTACCTGGAGAAATCAATTGCTCCAAGCAAAATAGTCATGAAAGATGTGAATGTTTGTGGTTTTTGATGGAAGCTCTAGCTAGTCCACGAGAAGGGGACACATCAGCATTGTACGGTAGGCGCAGCGGCCATTACGCGCACTCCGCCCGGCCTTATCGTAGATAAGAGGAGCTTCTCCTCATCTGCCCAGGTGGATTCTTCCAAGGCTTACTTCCCGCATTGCTGCTTGTTGATCTGTGGAGCATCTGAAATCACAGCTGCTCATTGCCCTTCGAGGAGGCCATGTTGACTCACACTACGCTCGTATCGCGGGCTGTCTTGAGATCTGGCTGTTTGAGACCAACTCAACTGTCGCGTGCTCGCCGTTACCATGGCTTTGCCCAAAGCAAATTCTTCCAAGTATCAGAGGAGGTCCGTGATGCTGTTGCTACCGGAAAGCCAGTCGTTTCTTTAGAAACGACAATTTATACACACGGTGAGTATTTCTTTTCTACGTTCCCGAGGAATCAACACCTCTCAAAAGCGGGGAAGTCGAGTCTAACCAGGTGCAGGTTTTCCATATCCCGATAATGTTGCACTTGCTACCATGTTAGAGTCCGTGGTGAGAGCCAATGGGGGAGTTCCTGCAACTATAGGAATCGTCAACGGCGTGGCCAAGGTTGGTTTAAACGGAGAAGAGCTCGTCCAGCTGGCCTCGACAGTTGAAAACAAGAGCGCTTTGAAAGTGTCTCGCAGGGACCTGGGCTACATATGTGGCATGGTGAGCGAGGCTACATGCTTGGTTTGTTGTTGAAGCTCACGTGAGTTAGGGCCTGGCTGGCAAGCCAATGCATGGCGGCACAACTATCTCCGGCACAATGATTCTTTCGGAGCTGGCTGGTATCAAGATATTTGGCACAGGGGGTCTAGGTAAATCCATGCATCAAGAGCAATTTCGAAGAATGTCCTTCTCTGACTATTCAAGGTGGTGTGCATCGCGGGGCAGAAAACTCCATGGACATCTCTGGTAAGCTCAACAGAAACAACGATATCGAGCGATGAGCTAACGGACCTGAAAGCCGATCTTACCGAGCTGGGCCGAACGCCGGTGACAGTCATCAGCTCTGGGTGTAAAAGCTTTTTGGACATCCCACGAACGCTCGAATACCTCGAAACTGAAGGTGTGTGCGTTGGAACATTTGCTGATGGCCGTGAGGGCGCGGTCGATTTCCCAGCGTTCTACACCCGGGACAGTGGCTTCCGCAGCCCTCGAACCATTCAAAACGAAGCTGAAGCTGCTGCAATCGTTTGTAAGTTCTCATTTTCTGGGCTCCATGCACAGCTTTATTGACAGTTATCAGATGCGCAATCAAAGCTTCCTGTCAGGTCTGGAATTCACTTTGCCAACCCTGTCCCCTTGGAGTCCTCGGTCCCGAAAGCCGAGATGGACATTGCTATCGAAGAAGCGATCCGTCTATCCCACGTAGAAGGCTTCCATGGCAGTGACAATACTCCCTTTGTGCTTTCCAAGATCAAGGAGCTGAGTGGCGGGAAGAGCGTAGTCGCTAACCGGGCTCTGATCAAGTCGAATGTCGAGCGCGCAACCCGAGTAGCCGTGGAACTTGCCAAGCTTGAGAATGCTGACCTAGAAACAGGGTCACGGTGAGTTTTGTTTCTAGCAACGAGATATGAGACATAATAAATGCTAAGTCCGGAGCTCCTTTTCACTATAGACACATGCCAGCAATTCCAAGTGTAGCTTCGCTCAGTCAAGCCACCCAGCAAACTCCAGAGACACCTGAACTGGTTTCAGAGGCACCGGTTGTGCCGACAGAGAAAGCCGATGTGCTGGTAGCCGGGTCCCTCGCCATTGACTTGTCTTGTGACTATACTCCGTTCGGCGATGAACGAACACAAGTCGCACCAGTGCCGCACACCTCCAACCCCGCAGTCATTGGGCAGAGTCTTGGGGGTGTTGGTCACAACGTCGCCGTCGCCGCCAGTTATGTTGGCAGCGATGTGCTATTCTGCAGTGTTGTAGCAGACGATCTCAGCGGTCGTGCGGCGCTTTCAGCACTTGAAAAGGAGGGCCTCAGCACAGCAGGGATCCAAGTCCTGTCTGCCGCAACAGGCACCCGCACCGCTCAATACATCGCCATTAACGATATCAAAAAAGACCTATTGGTCGCAATGGCAGACATGGGAATCGTCGAGCTGCCGGAAGCGCAACTTGACTTCGAGGGTTTCTGGGGGCCTCTTATCAAGCGTACAAAGCCGCGTTGGATAGTCGTTGATGCCAATTGGCGACCCGAGGTTCTCGCTAAATGGAGTAAATTAGCGCAACAGTACGGCGCTCGCGTGGCTTTCGAGCCGGTCTCAACGGCCAAGTCCCGCCGTCTGTTTGGTGGCGATGGCAGCACCTCCGAGGCGACCATCGGTCCAAACCAGACTGTGCCCAATAATGCTATCAGCCTTGCCTGCCCGAACCGACTTGAGCTAACCGCGATGTACACAGCTGCCCGGGAAGCGCTGCTCTTTGAGTCAACGGGCTGGTGGCACGTCATTGATTCAATGAATCTTTCCCCAGCTGGTTCACGCCAGCGCCTCGTTGCATTGACGACACCGGAGCTTGTTGACGAGGGTATCCCGCAGCAGACCCTCCAGCTTCTTCCTTTCATCCCCTGTATTGTCACAAAGCTCGGTAGTGCGGGTGCTCTTGTCACTCAGCTGCTGCCGCCTGGTGATCCTCGTCTCACCGATCCAGAGTCTGCGCCGTATGTCATTGCCCGCGTGCCTCTTAACACTGACGTGCCATTCGGCGGTGTCTATATGCGTCTTTTCTCTCCTGGGGCCGTCCTAGGTGAGGATGATATTGTTAGTGTCAATGCGGCGGGTGATACGCTGCTGGGAGTCTTGGTCGCCGGTCTGGCCAAGCAGGGGAAGTCAGCACGTATTGAAGACATCATTCCCATTGCGCAGGAGGCAAGTCGGAAGACGTTGGCGAGCGCTGGCGGGGTGAGCAAGGATCTTGCTGAGCTGCGATCTATACTGGAGCTGCAATAAGGGTATAGCCCTAACCTTGAAAGCATATTTTTACTTCATAGCGTTTAACGATATCCAAAGCTTGGAAGCTCATATCACTCATTTAAACTACTCTCGTGGGTTATTTTTGCAATTTCAGAGTGACCGGAGTCGACCACTTCCAATATTAGACATCCTCATGTTGTGAGGATGTACTTTCCTTTGCATTTTAGGGAACAGATACCTCGCCTGATCCATGGTTGATATTGAATTCAAATGATTCAAATCTAATTCAATCAACCTAACAAACTGGAAAGCTTGATGATGTAGCGAAGTAAAAGTGATCATTGGTCTAGTACTACAAGGCCCAGCTAAAGAACGACTAATCGCGGGAACGCATTCCTCGCCTTCCAATTTGTGAGCCTCCACTTCCCCGCAAGTCAAAGAACAAGAAAGGCTACCCGACCAAAGACAATGCATATCATGCATCTCGTACTCCGTACCCAACACAGAGAGCAAGGAAGGCAGAGCCGAGCCGCATCCGCATCCTCGGCAGCAAAAACACCCCCGCCAACACAGAGCTACAGAGCCAAGGACAAACTACTGCACGCCCTAGCACAGGCTACCTTTGCCTCCTGCAACAAGGCGACGACCTCCGCATTGACGGCTTCCTTGGGTCGTCAACGACTACCACCTCCGGTCTAGCTTAAGCAAGCACAGACGCTGTTGCTGGCGCTATAGTCCGCAGAGTCAGCGGTATGCTATCTGTCATCTCTTCAGCTGAGGTACTCCAAAGCAGCGAATACAAGCCATCTGTGCCTGTCGGTTTGGCATAGAAGTTTGCCTTGTCTAGCGTGACCAGCACATAGCTGCCGTATAGCGACCACACGTTGGTAAGCTTGTTGGAGCGACCCACTTCGGATGTCCCGCTGAAGCTAACCGGGTTTGCCGAAGCAGTGTCCTGGTTTAGACATAATACATTGGCTGAAAATGGGGCAGAGCGCTCTGTGGAGTCGGGTGATGCTATCCAAGTGTTCGACGACTCTGTTGAGTATGCGACTGTGAGGTTGTTAGACCATGATATGTTTGGATAGCGTAGACCTTACACTGAACATCGCTCATTGCAGCCGTGTTGACTTTGGCAGTGTCCACGAGCTCAGCGGTACCTATGGCAAGATTGATGATCAGATCACTTCTCTGCGTCATACATTTCGGGATTGGAAATACCTACCATCTTTGTAAAACACAGGCAATCCACTAATACCCTTGCCATATGCATATATCTTGAAGGGGGCAGTCGTCTCCCGCACTGCTAGTGGGTTTGCAGAGCAACCAATTCCCACAGCAAGAAGAAGAAACACTAGAGGCAATCGCATTTTGCAGCAAATGCTTTATACAGCAGTCAGAAAAGATAATATCTCGGGTGAGTGTGTTCAGTGAAATCAGAAATCAGAACGAAGAGGGGGCCACAAAGGTATAGTAGCCTAGGTGTTAATAGATGTAGATAGAGGGAGTGGGCGATGGAAGCCACCACTTCCAATTAAAGAGATATCTTGATCGCCGGTTCTCCTTTCTTTTCCCCTTTTGCGTAGTCATTCAGCCATGATTCTGATTTAGCCCGGTACGAGCTGACGGGGTACGTATCTCGCAACCATGACCAGGATCACACGGGCAATGCATTAGTTCCCCTTGCCACTACCATGGGTCCCCTGGTCTATGTTCTACCGAATCAACGTTGCGATCTGAACTACTTCATCCCCCAGTTCTTAGATTAAGATCCACCACCGTGCATGAACTACGTCAACGCTTTCTGGCAACAGCCTACAATCGTGGCAGGGGAATTGGCGCCGTGAAAGAAGTAAACATGCCATATCTGCGACATCGCGAATGATCACTGTACCTTACACGTGAGAGGCTTACCGAAGCTCGTATATCGCTGAAATCGGAATTGCCAGCCCCAAAACAGGGCACTGGCGTCTCGGGGAGCTTAACCCTAATGCAAGCCAATCTGACTGCGGGCGAGCGAGACTTATGCACCCGATACTTGCAAACCTCCGCTATTGGATGGAAGGCTCGTTGTTTCGGTAATCTGAGACAAAAAGGACATACTGGATATGCATCCCTATTCTCTACCGGAAGATCCAGACTACGAGCGATCACCGATACGATCCAAAAGCAATATCAAGTGTGATATCCGGTTCCTGAAACAGTTAGGTCATGCGTGGTCAGATCTACATACCTGCCATCCACCAATCCCGCAACTAGGAAGATCTCCGAGCCGAGCATCTTCTTACACTCTGAATGGTCATTGTTCGGTGAGGGCTTTGAGCAGGCCATGGCGGCTTAGCCCCGTGCCGGGATATGAGCCCATAGCCTCAACACCCGAGCTGGAGGGAGACTGTCGACAATGGCTATTCGTCCGCTGAACCATGTATGTCAGAGTCATTCCAGGTTGCCATCCTCAATGGGGTCTGCAAAGATACCCGGCATATCCTGGTAAGATCCAGGCGCAAGAAAGCTCGTGAAATGCGGCACGTGGTGTTGTTAGCATGGCAAAGGCTCCTTTTGAGCGGCGCTCTACAGATGCTGCTTCTGCGGCTTAAGTAGAGCACATATCTCTTGGCTTCCATCTTCAACAATATCCTCTCGTTTGATATGTGTTGAGTTTTGCTTGATTCTTGCTAGACTGGATGCGTTGAACATTATCTACATTGAACATATTCCTATTGAAACACAATTTTCAAGGCAACCTTCCCAGGCGTTCCAAGGTTGGGTATATAGCAGCTATGAGACTTCAAAGCCTTCTCATTCTGATATTGAGTCTGTGTGCTGCTGTCATTGCCATCCCACAAGAGGTTGAGGTTGCAAACCACAGACCTTCGACAAAGACAAGCACTACATCTACCAAGTCAAAGCCCACACATACGAAAACAGCCACCACCAAGACAACCACCAAGATCCACCAGCCAACAGGAACACCCTGTGCTGGCAATACCGCCAGAACCAGATCAAAATGGTGCAAATACGACGTCAACACAGACTACACTAAGACTGTGCCAAATACAGGCGTGACTCGCGAGTACTGGCTGAGCCTTGAAGATCTCACTCTTGCACCAGATGGCTTCAGCCGCTCGGTGATGACCATCAACGGCACCATCCCAGGCCCTACTATCTTCGCAGATTGGGGCGACTGGGTCGTCGTGCACGTGGCGAACAATCTGAAAACAGCTAAAAATGGAACCAGCATCCATTGGCACGGGATCAGACAGAACTACACGAATGGCAACGATGGTGTCGTCTCCATCACCCAGTGTCCCACTGCACCTGGCTCAAGCATGACCTACAAGTGGCGTGCTGAGCAGTATGGCTCTTCATGGTACCACTCTCACATTGGCCTGCAAGCTTGGCAAGGTGTGGTTGGGGGAATTATAATCAACGGTCCAGCAAGTGGAAACTATGATGTTGATAAGGGCAGTTTGTTCCTGAGCGATTGGTCCCATCAGACTGTTGATGAGCTCTACACGGTTGCTCAGACCGTCGGTCCACCGATAATGGATACTGGTTTGATCAATGGAACTAATGTTTTTGGAAACGATACAAATGCCACTGGCAAGCGATTCCAAATGAAAGTCAACCAGGGGTCCTCGTATCGACTACGAATCGTCAACTCTGCCGTTGACACCCATTTCAAATTCATGATTGACAATCATACCCTGACGGTCATTGGAATGGACTTTGTACCCATCAAGCCCTACCAGGCAGAGTACGTGGACATTGGAATGGGTTCGTGCTTTCTATCTTAACTTCATTGGAAATGACAAAACTAACGACGGACGACAGGCCAACGCTACGACTTAATCGTAACAGCCAACCAGCGCAGAGTCTCCGACTCATTCTGGATCCGCGCCATCCCCCAAGAAGCCTGCTCCGAGAACGCCAGTCCAGATAACATAAAGGGCATAATGTACTACGGCAATCAACCCCGAACCCCAACAACAAGCCCCTTCAGCTTCAACGACAGCTGCATCGACAACCCAGCAACCAGCCTAGTCCCACAAGTCCCCAAGACAGTCTCAGCAGCAGACTGGAGCGACATGACCGACGTAACCGTAGGACGAAACTCCGCCAATCTCTTCCGCTGGTACCTAAACAGCACAACCATGCAAGTCCTCTGGGAAGATCCTACCCTCCTACAGCTATACAACAGCGCAAGCACACCCAATTTCACCGCATCCAGCGGCGTGATAGAGTTGCCGCACGCACACGAGTGGGTCTACCTCATGATCAACACGAGTATCCCAGTTGCGCACCCGATTCATCTGCACGGACATGATTTCTTTGTTCTGGCGCAGGGATCGAATCCGTGGGATGGGGTCGTGCATACTGCGAACCCGCCGCGCAGGGATACGGCTATGCTTCTTGGTAATGGGTTCTTGCTTATTGCGTTTGAGACTGATAATCCGGGGGCTTGGCTAATGCATTGTCATATTGGATGGCATACGGATGAAGGGTTTGCGTTGCAGTTCCTGGAACGGGAAAGCGAGATTGATCCTTTGATTGATAATGATCAGCTTAGGGAGAATTGTGCTTCCTGGAATGCTTATGATCATGCGTTTGATATTGAGCAGGAGGATTCGGGTGTTTAGATCTACCTAATTGAGTTGATAGTCTTTTACTGTTTTTTTTTAGATACCTATGAACTTGCGGTCAAAGGTGCTTTTCAATAGTTTCGAAGACCATTCATCAAACTCCCGAAGTCTTGGGAAATTGGGAAGATTTTTAAAAACGGAGTAGACTTCGATTCACTTCCCAACCTTGGAAGATGTTTGGTTTATGTGATAAGCGACCATGATCCATCTGGGCAAAAGCTCTGGCTAGGCAAGCGCCGCTCAGATAGATAGAAAGGAAGATAGAAAGGAAGAGGGGAAATGATCGGGTGTGTTTCGAAGTGATTTATCCATAATCAGGGCTACTTCGGTGCTTCCGGGGACAATAGCCCGCTCTTTGATCTCATTGGTATATACTACTAGGCATCACCAATCCATATAGCTGGAAAGCATATAACAGGAAAAGGTCTTAGTCTTCAACTAAATCGTGACAAACATTCAAAAGTCATACCCCAACAGGTAAAAAAAAGTATGGTTATACTTCAAGGGGCTTTTCGCTGTTAGCTGAAAATGACAGGAACTCTAAAGCAGGGTCTTCATGTCCTCCATGTTACGGATACCAGCCAAGTTGCCGGCCTTGACGCGCTTCAGGGTCAAGGCAGCAATCAAAGCGGCACCGACACCGGAACCATCCTCGGCAGCCAGGATGTCAACCCGATCGGTCACGTTGGCGGGCCAGTCGAGAATCTCTTGCAGGGCCTTGGCGCCACGTGCCTTGAAGTGGGGGTACTTGGTGAAGACGGAGCCGTCAGCACCGACGTGGCAGGAGTCGATGTTCTTCTTGGTGCAGATGGCGGCGACACCGCAGGCGGACAGACGAGCGGCACGGGTGCCAATGAGCTCGGCGAGACGGCGGGCCAGCTCGCGCTCAGCCTCGGTGGTCTCGATGCCCAGTTCGCTCTTGAAGAGGTCCAGGGTGTTGGAAAGGTTCTCGAAGGGGTCCTCCTCGATGTTGGCGGGGAAGGAGGAGTCCAGCAGGTAAGGCTTGCGGAGCTTATCGAGGTTCTGGCCCTTGAAGATGAGACCAGGGCGGCTGTCGACAAGGTCGACCAGAGCGAGACGGAAGATCTCACCGAGGTACAGACCAGCAGTCATCTTCTCGAATGCCTGTTGGCCGGGGCGGGGAGAGTCACGGTCAATGATCTCATCATACTTGGTGAGGGGGAGGACAATGTGCTCGTTATCGAAGGCACCGTACTCGCAGTTAATGGCCACGGGCATATCGGCGGGCAGGTTCATGTGGGCGAGCTTGGGCACGGAACCCACGTTCTCCATGTATGCGGCGTTGACTCCGGTACCGAAGATGCAACCGATCTTCATGGCATCATCGGTGTAGGCAGAGGCGATAAGGGTACCAGTGGTATCGTTGATCAGGGCAGCGACTTTGATGGGGAGACCCTACAGGATGTCAGTCTTGGACTCAACCTTTCCGTCTTCTCGATTCATACCCGCTTCTTGAGGATCTCTTCCAGAGGGGGGACAACATCCTTGCCCTCAACACCGTCAATGTCGAAACCCTTGGTCCAGCGCTGCAGGATACCGTGGTCAACGTACTCCTGGGTGGCGGGGTAGGAGAAAGTGAAACCGAGGGGAATCTTGGCGATGTTCTTCTCGTGGTGGTGGGTCTCGATGAATTGCTGCAGGCAGTCGGCGATATACTCCCAGAGCTCCTCGGCGGTACCGGTCCGCAGCTCATCGGGCATCTTATACTTGGATTGTGTGATATCGAAAGCACCCTTCTCCTCGGTCAAGGTGATCTCACAGACACGCAGGTTGGTGCCACCCATGTCGAGGGCGAGGTAGGTTCCCTGCTCATGGCCATCGGGGAAGCCCATAACCCAGGTGACGTTCATAGGCTAATTCAAGTCAGCCGCCAAGTCCATTGATGCCGGGTGGGGTAGGGAAGTGTCTTACGATGTTGCCGCCCTCAACCGTCAGGCCTGTGTTGATTGCTGATTAGCTGACGTAGTAGATCAGGGATCTACGGATAAGCTTACCCTTCTCCAACTCCTTGACGAAGTGGTTCACGATCTCCTTGAGCTTCGCGGTGTCCACGGTGAAAGCCTTCTCGAAGTCCTGGATGGGGCCCAGGAGATCCTGAGGCAGCTCATGCGTGGACCCTGTACCACATTAGTACCACGATAACAAGTGGGATGACGATGAGGCTCACCCTTGCGGGAAGGCGGGTGCTTGGGACCGAGTCCGACCATTGTGTGATAATTGAAGAAAGAGAATACAAAGATGTCACAAGTACAGAGGAGGAAGAAGGAAAAAAGTAGGAGGGGAATGACGATGTGAACGTGGGGCAACTCAAAAGATCGGCCCTTGCTTGATTTGGTTGCGGTCAAGTTTCGGCCTGGAGATTGGGGGTGTTTTTACGGGGGGGGAAAGACTTCCTTTTAATGTATTAACCAACAATTACTAACCCCTCCAGAAATAAATAATGGATGAATGGCTTAACCGGTGAAACTCGGGAGAAACTGCATAATTCCTGTTTGTACTCCGAACGATGACTTCAAAAAAAGAAAGAGGATCGGCATAAATTAACCTGAGAGGATCGGCGGGTCTTGGCGCTCGCCATTGACTTGCATACTTCTGACACTTCGACCCTCATTTTTAAGTCTCAACAGATATGGGTCTAGAATGAAGCTGTATCTGCTCTCACTCTCACTAGTACTATTGTCATTGTCATCGTAATTGCCATGAGATTCGTTCAATTCATAATTTCTCAATGTGACAGCTTACGCGCCAGATGGGGGAAGACATGGCCCAGACCTTCAGACTGGCGGTGTGCCTCGTGTGACTCCAGCTTTTCGCGCACCTTGCTTTCATACGCATCTGTCAACCCCAGAGTTCGGTCGACTTCTTCCGTCAACCGCTCCACTTCGTCATGCAGCCGCTCGTCCCTAGTTTGCGGGGGCGCGGTCTCCTCCGCCCGTAGCTGGGGATCCGGGTTGGTCTCTTCCCATAGTTTCTCTAATTCCTCTTCCCACCCTAAAGCTCGAGCGAACTTGCGCACCCCGGCATCACAGTCCCCAAGAAGAAGCACATCGTCGTTGCGGGACCCCAGGCCACCAACTCGCTCTTTGTTGATGAGTACGCGTGGTACGCCTTCGCTGCAGAGCCCGGGTAGGCTGGCAAACGGCTGCACCTGGAGACTGGTTCCCATCACGATGCAGAGGTCGGCCTCGGCGGGTAAGTCGCGGCTATCAAAGAATGAGGATGGCAAGGCTTCGCCAAAGAACACAATGTCGGGTTTGACGAGTCCGTTGCAGTGGTGACAGTGGGGGACTTCGCCCTTGGATACCACAACATGCATCTCTTCATCTGGATAAGTTTCCCTGCAGTCAATGCAGCGCTGCGAGGCAAAGCTACCATGAGCTTCGATGATCTTATCGCCCGGCACACCGGCCTGGCGCTCGAGACAATCGATATTCTGAGTGAAGTGCTTGAGCAGCATGCCCTTATCATGGAGCAATTTGATAAATGAATGCACAATGGTTGGGCGATAGCGACCGGGGTACAGCTCATGTGCCAACGCGTAGAACGGCTTGGGATTCTCCCGGAAGAAGCCAATATCAAACACAGCCTCAGGCTCTGGCAGGTCTAGGAAGGCCAGATTGGCGTAGATTCCGGTATCCGGTGAGCGGAAGTCCGGAATCCCTGCTGAAGTGCTGATGCCCGCTCCGACCTAAGTGGCCATTAGCTTGCTGCGCTCTTATCGCGTGGGGTGTCCGCATACCATTAACACCACTTTCTTCACGTCATGCTTTTTGATGTATTCAGCCACTGCCTCAATGTTGCGCGCTCCGAGCACGGAGGGGGCGGTGGATTCATCTACCATTGTTGATTCCTCGTTACCCATAGTGCAGAGATGTGTGACGATAAGGAATCAAAAAGATAGAAAGATGAGGCAGGATTTATACAGCAGACTCTAGAAACCAGTCTTGAGCATGCGATAAAGGGCAACAATGAGGACCAGCAGTCAGAATTATTCACAGCCACTTTATGTGTAAGGCTGACGAGTAGACAAAGGTACAGAAACGAAAGAGATCTCACAGTTCCGCAGAAAAAAAAAGCAAAGGTCATGCCCAATTGTGATCTTGTACAACTCGTAGCTGTTGTAAAAATTACCCTCACCGCCCACGGGCACCCGTGGACCTACTGGTGTATTTGGCATCAACAAACCGTACAGTGTAGCAATCTTGGAACAAAACACCCAGGATGGCCAATGGACATGTTCCAGACCTCACTGGGGATGCCATTGAAGCATCCCCTCCAGACATCTTCAATGCCAGCTCCGTCGCAGAAATCAAAGCCACCCTGTCCCACCTCCACACCCAAGAAGCCTCCGTAACCGCCCGCCTCGATGCTCTAGTAACGTCCCAGAAAGACCTGTCCAGAGAACTGGGCAGGCTGGATCTGATGCGCGCCAACATCGGATCCCACGCCAGCACAACCCGATCCATCAGCCATGGCATGCTCTCCGAAGCCGCCGGCACCGCCGACCGCATCTCCAGCGCGGTCCGCCGCCTTGACCTCGAACAAGCCCGCGTGAAAGCTACATTGGAGGTTGTGGAACAGGTGGCTGAGCTCAAGGCATGTGCCCTGGGCGTCTCAGGGTCCATGGGCGCACCCCAGGATTGGGAGAAAGCGGCGAGCTACCTGCATCGTGCGGCGCAGATTCCAGACACGGTTCTGAACGGGGCTTTTGCAGCTGAGATGGTGCCTACCGCAGACGTGCCCGACCCTCCAAGTGTGACACTAGACAATGCGGCAGAGTCGCTGTGCGGGCTCTTTCTACGTGAATTTGAGAAGGCAGTCAAGGAAAACGACGGCGCCAAAATCACACGCTTCTTCAAGCTGTTTCCTCTCATTGGACGCTCTGAGGTCGGACTCGATCTGTACGGTCGATATGTTTGCCAGGGCGTGGCTGCGAAAGCTCGCGCCAACCTCAACGGCGCTACTGGCGGGGCTCAGACCAAAGATGGTTTCTTTTATGCCAACGCTCTTACGAAGCTGTTCGAACATATTGCACAGATTATTGACGGTCATGGGGGACTCGTTGAACACCACTACGGCCAGCGGAAAATGGGACCTGTTATTGAACGTTTGCAGATTGAAGCTGATGTTCAGGGGGCATCATCCTTGATACGTGGGGCGATGAACGCCACGTCGACCGCAAATTGATGGACATCAAGTCCTATGCTTTCACATTTTTGGTTCAGAGCTTCCTGCCTGCTCAGCGGGCAGGCCCTCCTCGCTCACAGTCGCCTGCTACGGGGCCAACTGAGGAAGAGGGTGTGGACATGAAGGAGATTGATGGTATTTTGAACGAAATGGCCATCATGTTGGGCCGCTGGTCGCTCTACTGTCGATTCTTGGCCGATACATGCAATGTCAGTTTCGTTCCTCACCCCTTGGATCTCAATACTAACGTATTCCAGTCATCGGATGATCAAGATGATGACAAGAGATTCGCTCTTCCGAGCTTCCTTCAGGAGTCACCTCTGACGCACAAGATCAACGACCGTCTGGTTTCGCCCTTCAATGCCATGACAACCTTCTTTTTCCGGCGCTCTGTCGAAAAGGCTTTCCAATTAGACGAGTCCCCCTCAGGTCTAACGCTAAACATGCAACGTCCACTAAAAGCCGACCCGCCTCACATCACCTCAGCCGTCGACGACATAATGTACATCGTCAACAAGGTCATTCAACAAACCATCGCCACCTCCCAGGAAGCAGTAGTGACAAACGTCGTCCCAACCATTTCCCGCGTCCTCGGCTCGGACTTCATAGGCATGACCCAACGCAAGATGCGCGACGAATGCTACCCGCGCGCCATCCAAGGAGGCCAACCTCCCGAGCAAACAACAATCGCCTTCCTAGTCCAAATCAACAACCTAGACATAGCAGTCGACTACATCCGCCGCATCGTCCAAAACAACACAGGCTCCAAAACCCTCCCTGACCAACCAGGCGACCCAACACCCCACCTCCTAAACATCTTCCCATCCCCAACCTCCGCAGCAAACGTCTACACAACCCTGCACTCCCTCGCAACAACCTTCGAAAGCAGAATAACCGAACTCCTCAACGACGGTATCCAAGTTATCTTCAATAACGTCATCAAGCCGCGCCTACGTCCAATCCTCGCAGACGTCTTCCGCGACGTCGAATACACCCCAGAGCCAACAGCCGACTTCGACGATCGCGAGCTCGTAAAACCCCGCTTCACAACCTCATGGAGCGAGCTCATGACGCCGCACGCTCGAATCTTAACCCCCACAGCCTTTGATCGCGTTCTCGGCGTCACGGTCTCGTATCTCTCGCGTCTGCTCGAGAAGAGGCTGTACTCGTACAATGCGCGGATCAACGCGCTTGGCGCGGCAAGGCTCGAGCGCGATATCGCGGGTCTTGTTGGCGCGGCTGTTGAAGTGGGTTATGTGGCTGGTGCGCCGGGGCGGTATAAGCACCGGGAAGTGTTTACTCGGGTTGTGCAAATGACGCTGGTTATGAGTATGGATGAGGATGAGTGGGATGAAGTGAGGAGGGGTGGAGAGGCTGCGGAGGTGGTTGAGAAGTTGAGTCGGGAGGAATTGATTAGGATTCGGGGGATGGTGAGGAGGTAATGTAAATAGAAGTTTGATTGTAAATTGTTGATCTGATCATGTTTGTGCTATGTGACTTTTAAATTTCTTACAGATTCTAGTACTTGTAGGCATTGTGTGGTTTTGATGTAATGTTCAAATGTAATTGTAATAGCTTCTTCGGTCTATACTGCAAAGAGTTATGAAGGAATCAAAGCAGCCCCGATAACAACAGTTTTGTTTGTGTACAAGGAAACCTCATTTAATATCCAAAGGTTCGAAAACAGTAAAAACGCCGAGCCAAATTAGACCAATAGTCAGTTGCTTTTCCGGAGCATTGGCGGTGGAGGTATAGGGTAGGAGGAATCGCGGAGGTTATATGAGGAGGGGAAAAAAAGAACAAGGTATAACAAAAAGCCCCAGGCTTTTTGACGCAAAAAACACGCTCAAGGGATATCGAAGAAAGAAATCAAAGGCTGAGAGGATGGCGTATGCGGGATGCCATGCAAGAAGTAGGGGGAAACAAGGAAGAATCGAATGACGAGAGGGACAGAGCAAAAACAGCTTAGTTTTCTGTCTTCTCATCAACCGGTCCAAGGATAACAGCCGGTTCACGGGCATGTTGAGTGTTCGGAGGGGTCTGCTCAGCGACCTGGCGTGGAGCAGGAGCCATCTTGACCTCGTGGATCATATCGCCTTCGCTGCCACCGCGGCTGCTCTGGCTGATCTCTCCGTTAGGCGAGTGGCCCTCGAGCATCATTTCGCGCGGCGGGCTACCCATCATCATTTCGCTGTGCTCGTTGATACCGTAGCGCTGGGCAGCGGGGACCTGGTGGCCGTCTTCGAGCTGGTCGTGGTTCTGAGGGGTCCAGGCGAGGTAATCACGACGGACTTCGACGTAATCGTAGGCGAATTCACCGAGCTGGTCGTCGTCCATACCGAGCAACTCAGCTTCTTCGGAGGCGCGCAGGTTGAGGCCCGGGATGGCGTTAATGGCGTAGGCGATGATGGCGGACATGACGAAGGCGTAGGATGCTGTGGCGACGATGTAGGCAATTTGAATGTACAGTTGCTTGTAGTTGTGGATGACCCAGCCGCCGACGGCGGTACCTGTGTTGACACCGTCCAGACCGACGATAGAGTCGTCGCCGAAGAGCGCGTTGAAGATCAGACCGACGATACCGGCGATACCGTGCTCAGCCAACACATCCATAGAGTCGTCGATGCGGATCCAGTACTTGATCTTGGTGGAGTAGTTGCACACGATACCGGTGACAACACCGAGAATCACACTAGCCCACGGAGAGATGAATCCAGATGCGGGTGTAGCAGCCACCAGACCGGAGATGGTACCGGAACACCAACCGACCATTGACCACTTGCGAGCCAGGCGCCAATCGAGCAGAACCCAGGTGATGGCCGCGAATGCAGCGGTCAAGTTGGTGTTCCAGGAAGCCATAGTTGCGCGCAGGTTAGCACCGAAGGAAGAGCCACCGTTGAATCCGAGCCAGCCGAACCAAAGGAAAACCGTGCCGAGAAGGATGAGGGAGACGTTGTGAGGGCGGAAGTTGAGCATCATGCGTTCCTGGCGGCGACCGAGGACCATCGAGTAGGCCAAAGCTGTGAATCCGGATCCGATTTCGACGGGACCACCACCGGCGTAGTCCATCACGCCGTACTTGTAGGCCCAGCCGTTGACGTTCCAGACCCAGCAGGCCAGAGGGCAGTAGACGATGGTCGCCCAGACGAAAGTGAAGACCATGGCGGGAAGGAGCCGACCGCGCTCAGCGACAGCTCCCATCACGATAGCTGCAGTGACACCACAGAATTGCATCTGATAATCCAATCAGCACAAGAAAGACCTCGCTTTCTCTTGACTCAAGAACTCACCTGGTAAAACGCGTATAGTAGGTTAGGAACCAAGGGCGAGCCTGGACTCGGGTCTGCCAATGTCTTCATCAAACCAAAGTTTCGCAGGTTACCGATATAGCCATTGGTAGCGGTCGGGGAGAAGGCCAGAGAATAACCCCAGAAGTACCACTGGAAGGTCACGACAGACAAAGATGCCATACAAGCCCAGATCATACTCAAAGCAGACTTTCTGCGCGCCAAACCGGAGTACAAGAAGCCCAGACCGGGAATCATGACCATGACCATGGCGGAGGCCACGATAATGTAGGCCTGGTCACCGGATTGGAACCATTTGTTCACATTTTCGATACCTATAAGACAGACATGTGTGAGAAATTTGAAGCTTCACAGGTAGCGGGAGAGGTGCATACGGGAATCACCACCGAGGTCTGTGTTAGTGGATAGCTCGTAGTTGGAGGGAGCTCCAACCCAGTTGTAGGAGGCGTACTCCGGGGCGTACGGGGCCTTCCCGTTGAACGCCATTGAGAGAGAGACTCGAAGCTGTGATTGTTGAAAGGTCGATTTCAGAGGTAATTCGAGCACAAGGGATCACTAGAGAGAAGGAAAATGAACAGAACTCCGCGTGGAGAAGAAAGTCGCCACGGGGGAACCGGTCGAATATAAAAAGAGGAATTCTAGCAGTGGACCGGAACAGAGATAGGCGGATCGACAATGTGGGTCAAGGGCAAAATTGGCAGGAAAAAAAGTCAAAGTCGTTGAAAGTACCGAAGAAACCCCCAGATTAAAATTGGAAAAATAAGAGTCAAATTAGAAGCGAATAAGTCCGAAGAGCAATAAGTATGAGGCAGCCGCGGCAGGGGAGAAAATCGGGAGTTGGTGAAAGGGTTGGTCGAAAGGGCAGAGATTGTGACAATATCAATGGGATAAGCGGTTTAATCACTCCCTTTTAAGGTTGTTCCAGTGTTTCCCCATGTTCTCCAGATCGCTTCTCGTATGCCTGGAGGGTATTATATGTACCTCTTATTCAATCCCATTAGTCTCTCCCCCCTCTCTCGGCGTAGAAATCCGTCTCACGGTGGCAACCTCATCGTAGCTGGAGGAGATAACCCTCTTGGCTCGCGATTGCTGACGAACTAGTGAATCGGGGAACAGTTCCTAAGGTTTCAGGGAAGTGGATTCCCAAGGGATTGGATCTATATATACTTCTTCATTTCTTCACTTTTTACTAAAGAGCTAATAGAGCTAGAGTTGATTCCGGATAGAAGATACGGAGTCTCCGTAGTCAAAAGATAGCTTATCTCCATATATTCTGCAGGTACGAGGACGGCTTTCATATTGCGGAGAGCAAACGTCTACTCCATACGGAGAACAGCGTAACTCCGTACTAGTCTCTTATCTCGGCAGTCAACGAGGAAGGTGGTGAGATCACAATCAGCGCGAATTGTCAGTCACCTCGATATGTCTATCTGCAACTCCTTGCCTCTGATTGGTCGAGATGGGCTCAAGATAAGAGCTCTTGCCACAAATCCACCAAGTGGGTCAGCCAAGCCTTCTTGTCCCTTTCTGTTTTGGGACTAGTTCTCGGGCTAGCGCGCTGTTATGGATGCGAGTCAATTGGCCCTAGATAAGCTCTAAATTTGCCTCCAGCCCCTTCCGTTTTTTCCCGATCCCGATGGCCGACTTTCGGGTTCCCACCGGTGCCGGAGGCTTCTGTTCCGTATACTTCAAGAGGCAAATATTGGTCTACTTCGTCCATGGGCATATGGAGTATTTCAAATCTTGTTTTGTAGTCTATCTACTTGGCTGCTTCAAATTATTGTCTAGTAGTGGCTCATCCTAAACCTGGAATCTTGGAATGTTTTCGTCATTCTCACCCGTGAACACGGGAAAGTTCCAAGGGTGTTCCTTGATATATATCTATCTACGGAGTACTTTTTCTGCATACCTAGACACCCCAGGGCTAGTTTCATATCGAAGTCATAGCACAGCCCGCCACCGCGGCACTGGACTTTCAGCCCTAGGCAGTCTTCACCATTTTGCCATCAAAGTATTAATAGCATACTCACCTAGCCCCGATCTAGGTCGGTCGGGAAGTATTCTAGAAAGATGGAGATTCGGGCTCTAGGTAAGACATGGGTTTAGAATTTTGAAGGCCTTCCACCAAGCATGAATATGCTCAAAGCTGCATAGCCACTTGGGCAGGTGTTGATTTCTCCGTAGGACCTCGGGACATCGTCGTCCGTGACAACCTTGAAAGTAGGTTCGCCTGTCGTGACCTCACCAGCATGAACCAGTCCATAGACCTCGGGATCGACGAGCATCAGCAACAGCCTCAAATTTATGGCACAACGCAAATGCACCCGACGACGCCTTAATCGCAAGCTCGAGATCCTCAAGGCACGAGTGCAAGCGCGAGACCGCACCATAAAGTTCCATGTCTGATTGATGGGCGCTTTTGTTACCCACACATCTTCCCCACACCTACGGATTACTCCGTAGGTTGTACATATCTCCCACCCGGCCATTTTCTTGTCGCGTGCAAAAGCTAAGGCACCTGTCTTAGCACCCGATCAGTCATTCATACTGAAACCGTGCAGCGAACAGAAAACAGTTGCCATCCAACACGATAGGCCATAACAGAGCACTCGGGTTGGGCACTCAAATCGAACCATGCCAATCCACATAGTGGAGCCCGGGCACATTCACGTCTTACTCAGACACTGCCAAGCCCCAGAAAGGAACCAAATTCATCCGCATTAGGTTTAGCGTTTAACAAATTCGGCTTAGGCTTATATAGCAAAATTTGGCAAAATCGCCCATCAGCAACGGCCGGCTGGCCCAATGGCAAGGCGCTTGACTACGAGGTCCACAAAAAACCCTTGACATCAAGAGATTGCAGGTTCGATCCCTGCGTCGGTCACTCATAGATTTTTGGCTCGGTTTGAGCCAGTCTGATCTATTGTGGTGGTGTTTTTTTGGGGCATCGTTGATAATTGAAACCAGTGGACGATATGGAGGGGACGGATGGAGGGGACGGATGGAGGGGACGGATGGAGGGGACGGATGGAGGGGACGGATGGAGGGGACGGATGGAGGGGACGGAAACCGAAAACAGGTAAGAGGCAGTCTAGATGGGAGATCTTTGTATAAAGATATCCTTTGCAGAACTCGGGTAGGTAAGGTAGGTCATTGTGAGACGTCGCCTGGGGCCGAGAGACCTTGTCAAGTTAAGCATTTGAAAGATCGGCTCGCAGTGTTGAAAGAGTAGTATTCCGAATCTGAGAGAGTAGCTTGATCTTGTGATCACCGGGGACATCACAGAGTACTTCAGGTGAAAAGTGTCGAGCGACTCTATCCCAGTTTCTAGGTTATAGGTACGCCAGGAGGATAAAGTCCGTGGACATTGGCTATGGTGGGCTTGGGCGCCACGAACCAAGCAAGATTGGATGTCCAGGTGTCATCGTAAAGTTGTTATATGGTCCTGTGAGGGACTTCACAGAGCCTGATGTTACGAGGTGGATAGCGCCGGGTTGAAGTGTAGGTAGGACGAACGCATCAAGAACCTTGGAATGAATAAGAACAACCTTGGATGCTGCAAAGGAAATCCATGAAATCTAGATGAACTGACAACTACATTGATTGTATTGAAAATCAAAGTGAGAAAGAGCAGCATGTGCGCTGGCAACTGACAGTGCTCTATTATGTATATTGAACATCGACCGAGGTATGATAAACTACACATGTCTGTATCATGGTACATCTCTAATATCGTAACAAGAAATCCGACTCATGCAATGCACCAGAAATCAGACGTTGGCACTATACCCCGAGCCGACTCCGCGGCGGCGGCGCATAGCATGCAAATATTTGCGACCTTCATCGACCCAGAACACAGAGCTGGTGAGGAAAACCAGCTTGACAATGGATGCGAAGGTGAGAGGCTCGGTCTGGAAGATGCGCTGCAGGAAAGGCAGGTAGATGACACAGGCCTGGCCGGCTAGGGAGCCCAGCACGGCGTAGTTGAACATTTTGTTCCCAAAGAGCGAGATCTCGCCGCGAAGAACAGACTTGCCTTCGCTGCGGCAGCTTAGCGCATTGAACATATCGAAGAGGACGAAGCAGGTGAAGGTCATTGTCGTATCGTGGGCTGTGACAACCCGGGAACGCTTGTCCACGGGAGATCCGTCGGTGATGTCGCCCATCTCGTGGATGTAGATAGACAATGTACCGATCATAATGACCAGAGCTTGAGTGAGTACACGCTGAATAAGAGGCTTTGTAAGAACACGGGCTGTCTTGGGTCGTGGTGGCCGGTTCATGATTGTCGGATCCACGGGCTCCACGCCGAGGGACTGGGCTGGCGGGCCATCCATGAGAATATCTAGAGATTGTTAGACGAGCACGGTAATTAGATATGGGGTGACTCACTGATCCACAAGATCTGCATGGCATTGAGCGGATTCTTGAAACCAAGCGTGGTGCTCAGAAGCACAAGACTGAGTGCAGCCACACTGGTACTGAGTTGGAATGTGATGAAGTTTTGAATGTTGTAGAAGATGCCCTTGCCCTGCTCGATGGCACGCAGGATGGTCGAGAAATCGTCGTCTGTGAGAATCATGTCCGCTGCCTCCTTAGCAACGTCGGTACCAAGCTTGCCCATGGAGATACCAATATCGGCCTTCTTCAGAGCAGGAGCGTCGTTTACACCGTCACCGGTCATGGCAACCACGTCGCCGCGAGATTGAAGCGCATGGACAATCTTGAGCTTATGGTCTGGGCTCGTGCGAGCAAAGATCGAGACTGTGGAAATTGCTTGAGCAAGCTCACCAAGGGTCATGCGATCAAGTTCATCGCCGCGTATAACTGAGCGGGAATTAGGAGCATCGCTAACCGGCATACCCAGTTTCTTCGCAATGGCCACAGCTGTGGTTTCGGCGTCACCAGTAATCATAATGATCCTGACACCGCCAGACATCAAGCGCCGAATGGATTTGTGCACGTCCTTGCGAGGCGGGTCATTCATACCCACCAGGCCAGCGAAGACAAGACCGTTGTACCGCTCATCCTCATCAACCTGAGCAGATTTTGGCGAGCGGTAGCCTCTATTGCCTCTGGATTCACGAACAGCTCCGCTGGCGAAGGCAAGAACCCGAAGACCCTCTGATGCCATGCTTTCAGCTGCGTTACGGATGATTTGGCGCCGAGGCTCATCGAGAATGACTTCTCGGCCATCCTTGGTGAGGTATGTGTCAGAGCGAGCCAGGACCTGTTCAAGAGCGCCCTTGATGTAAGCGACGTGCGAGCCTCCGTGCGACCCATTAGTGCTACCAATAACAACACCCATCCACTTGCGCTCGGAACTAAATGGCGTTTCATGGACACGTGCACTGATCCGGTCGCGTACATCGTCTTCGCCCAAATGATCCAGCAGGTCAAGAACAGCAACATCAGTCGGTTGGCCGACCCAGCGACTCTTGGAAGCAGAATCACCGTTGACAGTTGAGGAGAGGACAGCCGCAGATGAGGCGCTGGCCGGCGAGTTGGCATGGATCCGCGACAACCGAGAGTTGTTGGCAATGTTACCGACTCGAAGGATCGTCTGTGCCGCAGGACCAGGAGTGACAGAGGTCATGTCCCGCTGCACCTCGAACGGTTCTTCACAGTCGAAGTGCCACATCTTCGTGACTGTCATGTGGTTGAGGGTCAGAGTTCCAGTTTTGTCCGAGCAAACCACGTTGACAGAGCCAAGGGTTTCAACGCTAGGTAGTCTTCGCATGATAGCTCCTCTCTTGGCCATGCGCAAAACACCCAGAGCAAGAGTGACAGTGACAATGATAGGTAAACCTTCTGGAATCGCTGCAACAGCGAGCGAAACACCAATCGTGAACATTTCAAGAAGTTTACGACCCTGCAGAAGACCAATAACGACAATCAGCGCGATGACACCGAAAGAGATGTAGCTCAATTCCTGACCCAAGCGGTCCATAGACAGCTGGAGCGGGGTTCTGGGGCTTTCAATTTCCTGCAAAGACATCGAAATGCTACCGAATTCAGTCTTTGCACCGGTCGAGATGACGATACCCTGGCCATAGCCCGAGCGAACTAGTGTACCCATGAAGGCGATGTTATGCTGTTCATTCAATCGAATGTCAGCACCCACAGCACCGGTAGCTGGTGCATCATAGAATGGTGAGCGAGGTGGTTGTGGTGTATTCAACACCGCAGTGGTTCCGTTCGCCGTGCTACGAAGCGCTTCGGCATATTTGGACACAGGTTCATTCTCGCCAGTCAAGTTCGATTCGTCGATGCCAAGGTCTGTTGCAGCGGTAATCCGAATATCAGCAGGGATGCGGTCTCCGGTAGTGAATAGGACCAAATCGCCGGCCACCAGCTCATGGGCTGGAACGGTTGAGGATGCCTTGACCGCAGCAGACGCGGAGTTGGGGCTCTTGCTCTTGAGCTCGTCCATTTCCATACCAGAGTCCAAGGGCGGAGTCCCGCTATTCTCAGCTGTAGTGGATGTCGTGTTGGGAAGATCACGGATCAAATGGGCGTAATGAGGCACCAGGCGGCTCAGCGCCTCCAAGGACTTCTCCGACCGGTACTCCTGAACAAAGCCAACTGTCACCACAATTGTCACCGCTAGAGTAATACTGATAGCATCGTCATAGTTTCCCATCACAAATGAGATTCCCGCAGAACCGAGCAGGAGGAGAATGAGGGTCTCTTTGAATTGTTTGGCGAAGCGTAGCCATAGGGGTTCCGGCTCTTCGTGAGGAAGCTCGTTCGGTCCATCTCGCGCCAGGCGTACCTCCGCCTCAGCGGGGGTTATACCGTGCAGTAGAGAAGTTCGTAATCGCTCGGCGGTTTCATGAGGCTCGAGCCACGAATAGGTGGAGGTGGATGTCTGTGAGGGTAAACGACCAGGTTAGCTCTCCCAGTCGTGCAACGCCCGTGGCGAGATTGGGTGAATCGATGAATGTCGAGGATGACTCACCGAAGAAGGAGCATTTGGAGATGCGGTCATAGGGGTCGTGGACGGGGGCCGTAAAGAGTCGTTTTTCGATGCATTATGCAAAGGTAATGACGGTGTCGCGGACCTTGACATCTCTCATGCTTTGCTAAAAGGAGATAAAGGCGATTGATTGAATAGAGGCTTAACAATTGCGTGAGACAGTTCTCATTCCGTCTCAATAAGAATTGACAAATGCTGCGACAAACCACGTTAGATGCGATCTGGCAGCACCTTTATTATGGGGCGAGACAAGTGGATTTGCGGAGTCGGCGCAATGCGGCCGACAAACCAAGGGAGACTAACAGGTGTTGAACAAAAAATATAAGATTGTCGTTCGAGTCGCTTCTCGCTGTAGTCCGAACCGCGAATTGACACCGTTCAGAGCATCCAGTCGGCTTGGGATGAGCCAAGTCCCATGATGATGCTTTACCCATTGCGGCTTAGTGAGAGACGGCAAAGGGTTAATCCGAGAGCTGCATCGAGTCTAGCGTACATGTCACGTGCATAATATCTTGACACGTGACCACATTCCCACCCCCTCAATTACATCAGCAAAAATGGGATTGACGCCTGATTTCCACCGACGCGCATCTTTTCTCGGTTCCTCAGCCAACTTGATCTTATCCCTGGCGCGCATATTCCCCTCCGTATCTTTAATAACACCTTTTATGTCTTGAGAGCGACGTGCATCAAGTGCATATTTACCTCCTCTTTCTTTGGGATACACTCGAACCCCTTTAATACAATTACTGAGTGCGAGTCATCGCCCGAGTCTTTGTTTTCCCGGTTCCAGCGCGTCGTGCTTTCCACCTTATCCCCGCGCCGGGCGGGTCTTGTCCTTTACAGAATTGGTGAACAAATCTTCACCATTGTATAGTATCCGATCACGACACAGAAAATATGTTCTATTCTGAGACTCTACTGTCGAAAACGGGGCCGCTGGCTCGCGTTTGGCTGTCGGCTAACATTGAGCGCAAGCTCTCCAAGTCGCACATCCTGCAGTCGGACATTGAGAGCAGTGTCAATGCCATCGTCGACCAAGGCCAGGCTCCCATGGCCTTGCGATTGAGTGGTCAATTGCTTTTGGGTGTTGTTCGAATCTACAGCCGCAAAGCTCGCTACCTGCTTGACGACTGCAATGAAGCTCTCATGAAAATCAAAATGGTAAGCAGCCACCAAGAAGTGACCACGACGTGATCTAACAATATATTCCAGGCCTTCCGCCTCACGAACAACAATGACTTGGCCTCCACTGTCGTTGCTCCTGGTGGCATCACACTTCCCGATGTCCTTACTGAGTCTGATCTTTTCACCAACCTCGACACATCCCTACTCTTCCCTCAGACCCTCGATCTGGAGCCTGCTGCCAAGCGGCCCGGTGGCATGGACTTTGGAAGCCAACTTTTGCCCGACAGCAGCTTCCGCCGCTCTGTTTCTCAGGAACCCGCACGCCTCGAAGACCCTTCCCTGGTCGATCTCGACTTTGGTGAAGATGAATTGCCGCTTGGAAATGACCCGACCATGGAAGTTGGTCGAGACGCCCCTGCACCTCGCCCTGTGGAGGAGGATCTCTTCAGTGATGCTGGCAAATTCAACGACGGCGATGACTTGGAATTGGACCTCGGCGACGACGATGCCCCCCCTGGACAGAATGGACCTTGACGACGGCCATGACAATGTGAACGACCTTCTTCCGGATGCCCCTATGGACTTTGGAAATGATGACTTTGGTGGTGGCGACGAAACACCCCGTGCTATTGATACCCGATTCCAGCGTGACTCCGAAAGCCCACTCTCCGATGCTGGATCCGACCAAATGAACCGACTAGAGGAGGAGTTTAACCGCGAGGAAACTGCTACCCCGGAGGCGACCACCGCCCAGCAGGGCCAGCGTGCGAAGCGCCAGAAGCTTTTGGCGCTCGACAAGGAGGTTGCAATCTCGAGCGCCAAGTTCAAGGATCAGCAAAACGATCGTTCCGCCATCATGAAGCCCGCTTCTTTCCTGCCCCGTGACCCAGTTCTTCTCACACTCATGAACCGTCAGCAGAACGGCGACTTTGTGTCTAGTGTATTCGGTGAGGACCGGGGCCGCGGATGGGCGCCTGAGCTACGTGGGATGCTCTCTTTGGACTCTGTTAAGAGGGCCGGTGAATTGAAGCGCAAGCGTGATAGCGGTGTCTCTGACATGGATATCGCTGCCGCCGACCTCCCTGCTCTCGAGCTTGGCGACGACGAACACACTGTCGCCCTCGACGAGGGTATTTCTCTTGACACCACCATGAACCAGCGCTCTGAGATTGAGTTCCCCGCGGACGATGGAGAGCAATTGCATCTCAGCGACGACGGTGGCATGGACCAGGGTATTGATGAGCTGGACGACACGATCGTTCACCCTGTGGACACCGAGCCGGTCTCGATGGGCACCAAGCACGCCGTGCACATTCTCCGCGAGAAGCTTGGTGACGAGTCCACTCAGCAGAAGCAGAGCGTTTTGTTCCAGGACATGCTCCCCGAGCAGCGCTCGTCCAAGGCCGACGCCACCAAGATGTTTTTCGAGGTTTTGGTTTTGGCCACAAAGGATGCCGTCAAGGTCGACCAGGGCACCAAGTCTATTGGTGGTCCCCTTGAGATTCATGGTAAGCCGGCACTCTGGGGCTCCTGGGCCGAGGAAAATGCTGGTGGTGCTATGAGCCAGCTCACTCAGGCTCTGTAGAGCTTTGACCGCAAAAGCAAACCTTGAATCTTTGGCGCATCTTATTCTTCTTGTACAGCTCAACTTTGGGATGGTTCATGGAATGTCTCGGTTGAGATGTGGAGTTCATGTTTGGCTATAGCATCGCTTGGATGACTATCAGGTGTTTGGCGGAATAGGATTGGTTTACTTCTTTTGGGATTTAAGCGCCGCACGGGTGCCCGGGTGTTCTGGAGCGATTTTGATGAATTGGTAGTGATAGTCATAGCTTAATTGAACATAACAAACAACCTTGGAAGTCTCGCACATCATATCCACTGTATAATCGCGTGTCAAAAGAATTGCACGGGTTCATATAGAAAGCAGTCAGCAATCCCGTGTAATTCTTTTGACCTATCATGGTAGATGCAATTGAACCCCAGGAGGGAGTGAGATTAGGCAGAAGAAACATCTTGGAAAGGGACTTCAGAGCCATGAATTGTAGGAATACCCGACCTTCCAAGGCTGCGGTCTCAATGTTACACGATCCACTAACGTTCCCACGTGGAGGACTCGGAGATTTAGTGCCGCGCGTGGTTTACCCGTACCGAATGCTACCTCACCCCAAACGCCCCAAACTCTGGAGGTCAAGATGACCTGCAGAGTAAATAGATCTTATAGTTCTAGGCATTGAAGTATATAGTTATATCAAACTCTAATAATCCCCCCATTTTCGGCTACTTAGAATGATATCATTCGGCTTTACCAAAAGTGGGCAACGGAAATAAACCCCCGTAATAGACTCACCCCGGCTTTGATTGATCAGCTCGGCTTCTGAGGCGCGAACCTCCCGATCTTTTTTATCAGTCACTCCGCCCAGCAAACCCTTTCCCTATCCCAGGCAATCGTTTCCGATTACTCACCTAGAACAACTTTTGAACCAAAATCGCAAATGAGCTGAGCTCAGTCACCCGCCCACCATGTCATCGCGATCTAGCATATCACGCTACAATCCCGGCGAAAAGACCGAAAGAGCCGACTCGGTGCCAAGCGAAAGCGAATTAGACCGATCAAAGTCCGAGGACGTCACGTTTGCTCCGATCGCCACAACGGCTGTTCATGACGGTGCACCACTTCAAACACAGCGCTCCAATGCGGGGAAATCTATGAGATCAATTGAGCGCAGCTGGTCATTGAATGATGGAACTAGTGTCACGGGCAATGAGGTCGAAGCTGGCGCGGATGAGGATACAGGGTTTACTGTCGGGTGGGATGAAAACGACCCCGAGAACCCCCGCAATATGAGCAAGGCCCGTCGGTGGTTGATCGTTGTTATTGTTTCGCTGGGATCGCTTTGCGTGTGAGCTTCTATCTCGTTGGTTGCGTCTGCGCGCGGTGCACTGACCGTTTACAGGACCTGTACCTCGTCGATGTATACCACGACATATGGCCAATTAATGCAGGAATTCAATTGCTCGCAAGAAGTCGCAACTCTTGGGTTGTCGCTATTCATCTGGGGACTTGGTGAGTTTTTATTACTACATGTCTCCTGTGGGCTTTGTTGACGCTTTGATTCTAGGTATTGGTCCGCTCTTCCTGAGCCCATTGTCGGAGGTTTGTTGTTCGGCTGTCAACAGTATTACTGCGACTTATCTAACTTCGGATAGTTTTACGGCCGGAGGATCATTTACATCGTGTCATTCTCGCTTTTCCTTGTATGGCTTGTCCCGTGTGCGGTGGCTAAGAACACCCAGACAATGCTTATCGCTCGATTCTTCAATGGATTGTCCGGCAGTGCATTCTTAAGTGTTGCTGGTGGTACAGTTGGTGATATGTTTGATCGACATGAGCTCGCTTTTCCAATGATGCTCTACACAGCGAGTCCTTTCGTAGGACCGGAAGTTGGTCCTTTGTGAGTGGTGTCATATTTGCTGGATTATGCGCCAAGTACTGACGATAAACTCCTAGGGTTGGTGGATTCATCAACGCATACAGCAGCTGGTAAGCTTCTATATTGCCTTCAAAGTCAAATCAATTTAACGTGGCTTGCAGGCGCTGGGTTTTTTACGTGCTTTTGATCTGGACTGGCGTATTACTCGTCTCGATGATCTTCCTTGTCCCTGAGACATACCACCCAGTGTATGGATCTTCAATTGCTATAATAAATTAGGAAGTTCTAACAGTCTTAGGCTTTTGAGGCGCAGAGCGCAGAAGCTCCGCCAGGAAACCGGAGACGACCGATGGAAAGCGCCGATCGAGAAGCTCGATCGCTCAGTGGCTCAAACCGTTCTGCGTTCAATGTATCGCCCCGTGCTCCTTTTGACACTGGAGCCTATGTGCCTGTGTCTTTGTATCTTTTCGGCCATTCTGCTAGGTATTTTGTACCTATTCTTCGGTGCTTTCCAGCTGGTATTCTCCGAGGTCTACGGAATGGTCATATGGCAGCGCGGTCTATGTTTCCTTGGTCTTTTCGTGGGAATGGTGATGGCAATTCTCTCAGACCCGATCTGGCGCCGGAACTATATTCGCCTGGAGCGCAATCACGAGAGGGCAACAAACAAAATAGATGACTTCCAACCGGAATGGCGACTTCCCTCTGGTAAGTTACTTCACCGCGCTTGCTCATTATGAACTAGTCATTAATTTCAAAAAAGCCATCTTGGGTGGACCTTTGGTCACGATAGGCCTGTTCATTTTCGCTTGGACGATCTACCCTGACGTCCATTGGATTGGGCCTATCATTGGCAGTGGAATATTTGGTGCAGGGTAAGATCAATTATTGCAATTCACCTGACCACCCCGTCGGTCTTAGAATCCCTTTTCGCTTGGCTCTCCTGATCGTGTGATACTAACTTGCTGTGTCATTGTGTCACTTCCAGGACAATCCTAGTATACTCCGGTATTTTCACCTTTTTGGTCGACGCCTACCCAACATTTGCCGCCAGCGCGCTGGCGGCCAACAGCTTCACCCGATCTTCTTTTGCCGGTATCTTCCCACTTTTCGGCATCCAGAGTAAGTCTGCCTTGTGATTGTTCTGAAAAAAAGCTCCCATTGTCTGTGCTTTGCATGAGAACGCTCCTGCGGGCCGCTGCATTGTATCTTGTATAGGCTAGTCTGCAGCTCTGCTCAATGCTTGAGCTTTGCCTATGCTTATACGCAATAAGTTGTCGAATGAAGCTAACGGCTATGCAGTGTACAACAACCTTGGATTCCACTGGGCAACTTCGTTGCTTGCGTTCCTGACCCTTGTTATGACCCCTTTCCCGTAAGTGATGATTTGTGTTTCTCGATATCCCATTGAACGTGGTTTTGGTCTCGGCCACCTGATGACCCAAGCCCAGTCTATATTCTCCCTCGAAGATTGCATACTAACAAACATTTCAGATACCTGTTTTACCGGTATGGTAGCCAGATTCGAAAGAAAAGTCGATTTGCCACTTCGCGGATGTGATCAAGGCTACTGTGTACAAACTCACAAGTCGTATAGCTACCACCGCCCAAAACTTAGTTCAGCTAGCGTACAACCTACATAATTTTTACTTTAATCTCCTTTCCCCTCATTTGAGGCTTTGATCTTAGAACCTTGGAATGACTTGAATGGGTACTCTTGATAAGTCTTGGAGGGCTACGTGACTTATGAATTAGTTGAACATATTCTAGGGCAATCAATAGCTTATCAATAAGATGCACTTGGCACTCAATTACCTCCCTCCATCAAATTGTGTTGAATACCGGGCAGCTCTTTTACAAGGGCACCCACAGACTTTCCCTTGCTGCCATTGCATATTCCTTCACCGAAAACCAGTTTTGTTTGAATGGAATATGTTGTAAACAGCGACCACGGTCCCCATGAATTTGTTGGGGAGCTTTCGAATTGAGACATCACTGTAGAGAATAGGGTTCTTCAAACCTGGTCTGCAATCCTAGATCAAGACCCAACGCTTCCAGCTGCTGTACTGCCTGCAGTCAAGAAGTTGGTGACATGGAGAATGATACAAGCCCGTATGACTAGCAAGGATATGCCTCCCGTCCGCTACACTAAGGTCCTCGGTAGGTGGGTTGTGTATCTGAGATCTTGAGTTCTCCGCTCTAAGCCATAAGCCCCCAAGCCGAAGATGAAGCTAAAGATACTTCCTAGCGTGTTTGGCGCATGAAGAACTGATGGACCCCATTTCCTCCGTGGATGCACATTGGACGGATGTGATCCGAACGGACCAAGTCCGGTCTTGAATTCTCCGACGGCACCTCCCAATCCAGGCCAGTTGCAAAGTATACGGGCATCATGTGGTCCCGCATTCCCTTCACAGGCAATCATCCCCAACCGTCAATAATAAACCAAGTTTATATGGTGAGCGATATTGTCTACCTAGCCTCGGTAGAGCTCAGCGGTCCCTCGGGACAAAACGGGACCGAACAGCGACCCGGAAACCGTGAAAAGTCTCGCTGAAGCGGGGTCTGTACCGGTTCTTCTAAAGCGTTAAGAGTGCATCAATTCAGTTCAGTATTTTGCTTCAAAGTGTGTTGTCTCTAAAGCTCAAAGGCGGCTATACAATAGCCCTGGTAAGTCCCACACGTGCTCAATTGCCCCAGCCGCGGGGTTACGGTTATCCCGTATACGCTGTACCCGATCGGGAGCTGGACCGTGGTTCAGCCAATCATATTCTCCGGACGCGGCAAAATTACCACCTGTTTTCGGTAATGCATTGAAATCGGTAACCGCTGTTACAACGATCAAATGCCGGCCCGGTGGTTTTTGTTCTTCTCCAGTGGCCGCCGGTCTAAACGTCAGCATGTGAGTATGTGAATCGATCTACAAGGCTGAGGGCAAGCAAAAAAATTGAGCAGATGGTTGAAGGTGAAACATTCCAGGTGATCATTGGGCAGCAAACCTGTAAAAGAAAAGAAAAAGCGCCATTTAAATTAGGTAAAAGTGGCTACGAGTCTTACGAAGTATATCCAACCGTTCCCAGCAGAGAGTGCGAAACATTGCCCTAAAAATTTAGTAAGATTAGATGATAAAAAAACATAGTAAAATACAGTCTTTTTCATCCCGGTCTCTCACGCGAGTTTCTTTTAGTTCTTTGCAATTGGACTGTTGAAGTCTTGCCTGTCGATGCTTAGACACCAGTCACGGGAACACTCCGAAGCCTTCACGTTCATCCACTTTTGACCTTTCCCCGCGCATATCGGCGAGCCCTCTTGTCTTTTACTCCTCATTTCCCACCGGCTCGTCAACCGACCTCACGGTACCCTTTCTTTTTTTTTTTTTTTTGGAAAGAACTTCGCATCTTCCCCGCAGCCGAAGTCGTGTCCGCCTCTCCACTCCAATTCAGCCGCGCCCGAACCGTTGCGGCATTTTTCTGCTTTTGTCAGCTCGACAATCTTCTCGTTGTAAACCACCCTGCAGTCCTTCAATGTGTCAGATCACCTATTCGGCCCACCTTCAGTCTATCGCCTCCCATTACACCGATCCGGCTTGCCGTCACTCCGACGCCCACTAGCTGTAGTCGCAAACGCGCGATTATAGGAACCAACGACCGAATAGATTTCCCGACCTCGAGGAGCAGATTTGGAGGACTGGAAGAGTCCAAAGGGATCACCAGCTCTTTGCGACCCTATAAGCAGGCAGAAAGTCGCGCTGAAGATCCGCTCGTCCGTTGACACCGAGGCGTGGATGGTATCATTCACAGTGTCGCCACTACGCTTGAGTCACTTAGACCGAACATTCCAATCATAACAAGGGCGCTGCGATTCCTGGAATTCGCGATTCACCTCAATCTCGTGGAGGTGTCTATATACTGTGCGTCTCGGAATATATGCCGAAATGAACGTGGAAAGCAAGAATGACTCCCCGGTCCCTGTGGACCCGAGCGGAGATCGCGATTCTGCTGATATGACGGAACACGAACAAATGGATGTAAAGCCCAAAATGAATGGCGATAGCAAGGCGGAGCGCAAGGCTGCCAATGCCAAGGACCCCTCGCGACCGCGGCGCAAGAAGGCCCGGCGAGCTTGCTTCGCCTGCCAGCGAGCTCATTTGACCTGCGGTATGGTGTAGTATTGGACCCTGCGTCTTTTTGACATGTGACTAATTTTTGGCTATTTTTAGGCGATGAGAGACCGTGTCAACGTTGTATCAAGCGTGGTCTTCAAGATGCGTGCCACGATGGCGTTCGCAAGAAAGCAAAGTATCTTCACGATGCTCCAGATGGAGCATTGATGCCCGCTGTAAGCGGTAACAACAACAGTAACGGCAACCTCTACAACAATACGCTTCGCAATAATTTACCCTTGTCTCGGAACGGATCCAACTCCGTCAGCTCAAATCAGCAGCACGCCCACCAACACAGCCAACAACCGACTCCCAATAATAACAACTTCTACCCTACGCCTCAACCTCAGCCAGGCTCCTACAATGTATATCAAGACCCACCGATGAGCCAAAGTCCCTTCACGACGCAATCACCCGTTTCACCCACTTTCAACATGAAGAACAGTACCAATGGTCGGAATTCCAGTCTCTCCTCGACTGTGAACCAGCAGCAACCTACCCCGAACCCCACCCTCTCCGGAGACACGAGCCAGCCGCAAAATCCATTCGCGGGGCCGTTCTTCGATCCCAGTGATCCCGCATTATTTAATTTTGACTTATCAAGCATGAACTTTGAGAACCGTTATGGTGCTCTGGAATTCGGGATGCTTGGCCACATGGCAACTGGGGCTGGTGACTCCCCGACCGACTCTGCAGGACAGCGCGGGTCGATCGGCCGCAGCGGATCTGCACAGTTCTCCACACCAGCTCCTGGATTTGGAGAAAGCCCAGGGAATCAACCTTTCATGTTCGGCGATCCCCTCCTCAATGAATGGTCAACTGGGCCGGCCTCGGGTCAGCATGTGAACGTCGGAGGCGTGTATGGCCAAAATGGCATACTTCCCGAGCACATGAAAGCGAACGCGCCGCACGCGTTTGCGATCGAAAGCGGTCCAGCCAGTTTCACTAGTCCTGGCTCCGCGCCTAGTCCAAACATTGCAACGACAGCATTTGAGGATAGCCCGTTCACTGTTCCTGCTCCCACAAAGTCCAATAGCCTAGTGCCGAATGGTCAACGCCATGTGACATCAGCGTCGATCCTCAAACACCCGAATCTGCAGGTCGGCTCCAAACGGCGCCATCGCAACCCTTCATCGATATACGAGAGTGTGAAGGAGCCTTATG
This sequence comes from Penicillium brevicompactum, assembly GCF_028827555.1. NCBI lineage: Eukaryota > Fungi > Ascomycota > Eurotiomycetes > Eurotiales > Aspergillaceae > Penicillium > Penicillium brevicompactum. Next base: position 1,417,103 of record NW_026623210.1, read on the forward strand.
CTTACACCAGTGGATTCCACAACCTGACCGCTTTCATACAACGTCGCTTCACGCCCCAAAAAACAGTGCGAATTGCCAAGGCACTCGCTTCTATCCGACCTTCATTCATCGCAACTACCAAGACGCTCAATCGCGATGATCTCATTTTCATGGAAAAATGCTTCCAGCGAACACTCTGGGAGTATGAAGACTTCATCAACGCCTGCGGGACACCGACAATCGTTTGCCGACGCACTGGTGAAATTGCCGCCGTCGGTAAAGAATTCAGTATTCTGACCGGATGGAAGAAAGATGTTCTGCTCGGCAAGGAGGCTAACTTGAATGTCAACACTGGCGGATCAGGTGTACCGCAATCCGGCACAACCTCGCGCGGAAGCTACACACCGCGAAGCTCCACATTAGAAAATTCCACCGGTGGCCGTCCGCAACCCGTCTTCTTGGCGGAGCTTCTCGACGATGACAGTGTAGTAGAGTTCTACGAAGACTTTGCTCGTCTGGCATTCGGTGATTCTCGTGGCAGTGTTATGACGAAGTGCAAACTTCTGAAATACAAGACCAAAGAGGACATGGAGTCTGCAGCCGACGACAATGGCAAATGGAACAACCACCTACGCAAAGGTGGGATTGCTGGCGAGGCTGGTATGAACCAGCTTGGCTTCAAGGATGGAAAGGTCGAATGCGCGTACTGCTGGACAGTCAAACGTGATGTGTTCGACATTCCGATGCTCATTGTGATGAATGTAAGTTTGGTGTACATCTTTTTAATTGGCCCATCACTAACCTGATCTCTAGTTCTTGCCATGCATTTGATTTCTTATTCTCTTTGATTCTTTCATACCCTCGACAAGGCTCAAACTTCACGCCTGTCTCGATTTTACTTTGATTTTTTTCGGTACATATTTTCTGGATTTGGGATTGTATGATTCCCCCTGATTTCATTTTGTTTTATCTCTTGTCGCCTTACAGATTTCGTGATATTTTCCCACGTTTTCATGTACATACGTTGTGCTTTTCGGTTCTCTGGAGCAAACTCCAGATTTGTCGATATGATCTGTGGTTTTTCGCGGCGCTTAAAAGGGGGATGATTTCTCCAGGATGGGATCGTTACTATACGGGAGCATAATGCTACGATATTGAGTGGGGTCCCTCGTGACCTCGAGCCCTAAGGATAGTTCCGTTCATAAAGAAATAAGCTTAAATCAACCTCAGCCGAGGTCATTCTGTGAAATCCACGGTGCCTGATTTATAAGGTGTTGTATTATAAACCAAACGGGCTTATCGCGATAAACCCCACCGTCGCATTGGACGTGGGAACACTTTCAACAGCATCACGTCGAAACATTGTTTGATCACACAATCCCTACCCCTCGAGCGCAACTTGAAAATAATATAGTTGCTGCCTCCAATCCGATACAACACAAACCACCTTCCCGTGCCCAAATAAAATCACTATGCGCACCGACAAGCCGCGCGATCCGGTGGCCGGCCCCGATGAAGGCCCCGAAGCACCTTACCCCGTGCGATTGTCAGGACCTGTGATCAAGGGATTCGGACGTGGAAGCAAAGATGTGAGTTTTGGACTTGTCTATACCGACTTGCTTCATTCATGCGCGGAGGCCATGCTCGGACACACAGCTGACTCAGAGTGTTCAATGCACAGCTAGGAATCCCCACCGCGAACATCCCCGCCGACGATTTATCAGAAAAGCACCCGGAGTTGGAAACTGGTGTTTACTATGGCGTCGTAGCGCTAGACCCAAAGACATACCAGCATGATTCGTCGAATACATCTGCGGTGATCTTACCTGCCGTGCTGAGCATTGGCTACAACCCTTTTTATAAGAATAAGGTGCGATCAGTGGTAAGTGATATCCTCAAATGCATTATACATTATTGGTTCTACATGCGTTTATGAACTGTCACCCTGGACAACGTTGCTGATTTGATCTAGGAAATCCACATCATGCCCGCTCTCACGGAGCCCTCTCCTACTGCTGGCGGCCAAGAAGGTCAAACCAAATTCCACCGGCTGCCTGATTTCTATAAGACGCGGCTTAATCTGTTGATTCTCGGATACATCCGTCCGGAGTTTGATTACGTCTCATTGGAGGCATTGGTGGAGGATATTCGAGTTGACTGTGAAGTCGCGCGCGAGAGTTTGTTGCGCGATGCTTATAAGGCGTACTTTGTCGAGAGTGAAGCATCGGCATCGAAAGTGGGCGAAGACCGTGCGTGGTTGGTCAATTTTGATTAGCCGAGGGGCTGTAAGGCTGAGATCATCCTGCATTGCGGAATACATTTCCATGCAGATCTCAGCAGTACGAGAACAAAATAGAAGATCATATGATGTTGCATAGCCAAAATCAACAGGTACAATTCCGCTATCTTATCGTTGTGAATCGTCGACGTCACACCAAGAAACCCAAGAAACCCTAAGCATTGGCACCCCATTGGCACCCCATTGGCACCCACAAGGCAGTCATTCTCATGTCTTGACATATGTAATACCAAGACTTCCTCAACCCGAGTTATCCGATAGCTACCGACATTTAAACAGGGGTTTCGACGCCTCTCCAGCCCTACAGCTCCAAGCCATCCGCATCCGGATAACCATGGTCAACGTATTCCGGCGCTTCAGCAGACGCCGAGCGCAAAGCTCGAGCAGTAACTCGCCCGATCAAGCAGAGACTACAGGACCTAATTCTGCGGCTTCCCATCCGCATGGCTTGCAGCGAACCGTCAGTTCAGGCTCCGGCAAACGCAGCCAGCGCTATGAAGAGGTGTCTCCCCGACATCTCTTGCTGATCTCCGACTCAGCTCATTTTGATCCCCATGTTTTTCATTGCTTCCAAGCAGAAGGTTTTGATGTAATGTATCTCCCATTCATCGGGTGTGGAGACGAAGACAAAGATCGCAAAGCACTGGAAAACGAAGTACACCTGAAAGAAGATGAACTCGAAACAGGAGAGCGATATGCGATTGTTGGTATGTTTTGAGTATCTTACTTGGCCCAACTTGGTTGAACTTAGCTATTGAGTCTACATACTGACTACATGCCAGCATACCATCGCCCGGCTTATCTCCTGCTCGCATCGCATCATATGACGTACAGCACCACAAACCCTTTCCCACGTCTGTGCGCTATGATAGCATATTACCCTCTCTCATCCACGGATGAATATACCTACCGCCAAAAAGACAACTGCTCGCCACCAGCTTGCTCCGACACAGGTGCCATATTTGACCCGGGACCTAAATCAACATACCTCCCAATTCAAGTCCACATTCCAGGTCCTCGCGTGCAGGCCTGCGCTCTATGGCCATGGATAAGCCTCAGTGCATCAGAAGGAGACGTCACATACAAGAAGAGACACAGATGCCATGTCTATTCGTACGCAGGGTCCAGAGCCGGCTTCGCAGAGAAAGATATCTCAGAAGACAAATTGGGGGAAGTAGATGAAGAGGTCAATGATGAAGATCTTCTCAGTTCCCAATTAGCTTGGAGCCGAGCTTTGGGGTGTTTACGGCGCTCTTTTGGTGTCGGGAGCCACTGGGCCGTTGTTGATATCGAAACTGTCTGGGAAGAGTATTGGGATCGGGTGTGGGGGGAGCTCGAAAATCGGAAGGAGCACCATGGGAGAATCGCCGAGCCTGCTGTTGATATGTTGACGAGACATGGCCATTATGGTGAAGTTGGCTGTGCTGCCGGAGAATCCTATGTCAAGTGTATTCCCACGGGGGCTGGAGGTGAGTTCAGACAACCCACAGGTTCGTGATATGGGCTAATCACATCCAGGCTCGACGATCTCATCTTTGAGGGACTTTTTCGCCCATGTTTTCATTCCTGCTGGCCCATCTGACCAGCAAGTACGTCTGTTGTCACGCACAGTTGGCTCTGACCGCATTGTAGATGAGGTGATGTTTTCATGTCGGCATACGGCGGAGATCCCTTGGCTTTTACCTGGTGTCCAGCCAACGAATCGAGATATCAAGGTTGTTGTTGTTGTAGTGGCAGGTTTCTGCGCTGGACAGATCACGCGGCAAAGCTTGTATTGGGACCAGGCGAGTGTGCTCGCGCAGGTTGGAGTGATAGATCATGGACTTTTGCCGTTGACACGGGGTGAAGCCCAACATATGTAGTGAACCAGGAAAAGAATTATGATAGCTCACACTTTTCTACAACCAGTCTGATTTGTGCAAAAATGACCTTGGAACAACCATCAAGGATAGTGAATCTAATGTTACTCATATCTCTAGATGAAATTGACATACCCGTGGGCGTGGACGATCCAAGCTCGAAGCTCATCAGATATTAATCTAGGAGAGTTGAATACGTATCTTCAATCTCTGGGCCTTCTGAGTGAGGCCGTGCATATGCAGGTCTATAGCGGCCAGGGTCAATTTCGGTAGTTCAGGTAGGTATCGGTATCGTTCTGGGCTAAGCAGCCCCCACCCCACCTTCTAGAAGAGGGTGTATACGGTAGACCGGGAAGAGAAGATTTAGGGATAGAGAGAGGTCTCTCAAAGGGCCTCGGAAAATATGTGTATAGTAGCATGGAAAAAGACATCTGAAACGAAACTTCAAAAGACACTTCAAAAGACATTTGAGTATCGGAAATTCTGGGATTGACACTGGCCGCTATAGACCTGAGTACTGTGCAGCACTCGCAGTGGTCGAGAACCCAAATATCAATGGTTGGTGTGATCCACTGTCAATGATGAGACGAGTGCCAGCAATAGCACGGTCAAACGCCCACCGATCCTGATAAGAAGAGAAGCGGTACTCTTCTGGCAGCCAAAGAACTCTCTCCCCATTGCAGGTGATCCATTCGCTGTATTTTTCAAGATTGTAGTGTGGTTCAGGACCGGGGAAAAATAGATCCAACGCCTTTTCAGCGGCAGGCTTGTCTCTTTCATTGCCGTCGATACACTTACCGCTGCTTATATCCCATGTTTCAAAGAGTGTTCCATAATCAAGTGATAGCTTGGTGCAGTCAGCAGAAAAACTCAATGAGCTACCAGGCAGATCATGGCATCCCTCCAGTTCAAGGAATTGCGCATAGCGAGAGGAAAGTCGTTCTGCTGAGTGTGCCTTTGTTTTCTTCCAAAGCTTGGTTGTGACCTTCCAAATATTATTATTAGCGTGATTGACAAAGCCATACGATGCAATCATCCCACAAGATGTCATAGCAAGCGCCCTCGGTTCTGCACTATGGGCCTGGAAGCTTTCAAGGCATTTGCCATTCTCCCAATCCCAGACTTGAATGCGCCCATCTCCCAGGCCGGCTAGTATAGTACCTCCGTCTGGCGAGAAAGCAACTGCGTAGACACTTTCTTGAGCGTCCAATGACTTAAGTTTCTTGCCAGATTTTGGTTCCCAGATCTCAATCTGACATGGAGCCGCAGCAAGTGCAAGTAAGCCACCCAGGGAAGATGAGAGTGCACAGTAAGATGAGATATATGCGTCTATTGAGGGGACTGCATCTCCGACGCGCAAGTCATGGAGGCACTCATTAGTATGAGAGTCCCATATCCTCAGAATAGGATACGTGGACAGATATAAATGCGCGATTTTCCCAGGAAGAAATGCAAAGCAGTTCCAAGTCAAATATGCTGACTTGGAAAGAGGGAATTGATCTGCCCTTGAAGACTCCCAAACCTTGACAACTGGCGTGTTCCCCGAAGAGACCAATTTGCCGCCAACCGTACAGGCCACCAATGTCTGATCACGCGGAGTGGTATTGATCTGGTTCAACAAATCCCCACTTTTGCCGTCCCAGGTACACACTTGTCCTGGGCTATGTCCAGAAATGATATTTCCATCAAAGGCAACTGCTATTGATGTGAGACGCCCCCAACCCCACTTTATTGGAGAATCATGATTCACGAGTGTGTCATCCATATCCAGTTTTAGGAGGCAGTCGCCATTCAAGCTCCATATCTTGATAACTTTATGCGAGCCTGAGACAAGAAGCCCATCAGTAGAAACTGCAATTTGCAACTCCCCCCTTGACAGGTCTCCAAAGTCTTGATGCATTCACCATTAGATACGTACCAGACCTTGATTTTCCGAGACTTGTTAAACAATTCAGTGCGGTCGGCGGAGAGAGCTGCAACGTGGTCGGCAGAGAGAAACGCAACTGGGGCTCCCGCCTATTCAATTGTTATAGTGTTCACATAATCTCCATTATGGGGGTTCCAGATCTTCAAGATTCCATGATCTGAGACTGACGCTATCTGACCAGTAGGCGAGAAATCAATGGAGCGAACGGAGTCATGTCGAAGAATTGTCAAGCATTCTCCAGTTTTCACGTCCCAAACTCTGAGGTCCCCCTCGTCCATTGAGCAAGATGAAATACGTTTGCCAGTCGGCGAAAAGCTGATTGAGTGAATAGCAAACGTATGGCCCACCAGGCTTTGCAGCATCTGGCCTGTTTCTTCTTCCCATATTTTGATGGTAAGATCCAGTGATGCAGATGCTATCAAGTTACTAACTGGAGAACAAGCGATAGCAGTCACAATCTGAGTGTGACCATAAAAGGTCTGTACACATTGGCTCTACTCCTGGTCAACAAGGGGCTTGGTTGTAAGCCAATCGGGCTGCTCGCTCTTGAATATTTCGCGAGTTAAACTGCGCATTGGAGCGAACACAAGTGCCGAGATATAAGTTTCTAAAGGGTACCTCTCGATGAAGCCTCTAGATGATAGGATAAACCGACGTGAGTCCTGAATCAAGCCTAGGAACTGTGATTGGTGTGAGAGATTCTGTTCGTGTCAGCCCTGTATAAGTATAATTTACTACTAGAATGAAGCCCAAACTAACCGATATTAACTTGATCAGCTTGATAGATGTAAAGACTGCGACTGAGTAATTTCCCATCAGGCTGAGTGCCTCGAGCCAGTAGAGAAGACGGGTCTTCCAAAACTCGTTGATAGGCCCATCGTCACGTAGACTGATTGTTTGATAGTTCGTACTAGAAGCACAGAGATGGTCTGTCCAATAAACACATGAATACCGAAGGGGCTCGAGGAGAGAATCATCCTCGCAGCCCTGGAGTTCGTCGATGCAGAAGCCAGGCCGCTCCAGTCCATAAATGTCTCGTTGCAATTGGTTCATACACTCAAGTGATTGTGTCACTATCATGTGGTGTCCCTCGATATGGCCATTTGGAAAAATGCAAGACAGTAGCTCAGGTCCATGAGCCTGGACGAGATAGTCTTTTGCAGACATATGAACGAAATAGGCGATGTTGTTATCATCACCCAAAGCAAGGAACCCGCATCGTCTCACTATCTGCTCTTGGTCAGACTCAATTGGCAAATTGGCCAGACCAATCAGCTCAGATAAATGAAGAGGACGGTATGCGTTTGTCATCACCAAAAGGACTTTTTTGCAATGTGTCGCAAACTTGGAATTGATCATGTTGACTAACATGCCCGTATAAAGACCATCAAGATCGGTGGGAATTTGCTCAACTCTTCCAATCAGCTCATCGGCAGTGCAGCTTTTCAGCTCTTGGACAACCAAAGCTACCCACAAGAAAGTGCCGCCAGCTTCCCTTTTTAGCTCGCTGCTGACTTGACTTAGTGTTTGAGAGATTTTGGCTTCACGTTGTGCTTTGAGCTGAGCTTGGTGCCTGGAGATCTTTTTTTGGGGGCGGCTCGGTCAGATACCGATCGCGCAAGTCCGAGACTTTGCGGTCAATATAGGCGTCGACAGCCTCTGAAACAGCCGTTGAGTTTACGCTCTAGGCAGAGCTGGGAGTTTTTCGTATCACCGGCAAGAATGTCTTCAATGTCGTCCTCGTTCCGACTGGACAACAACCATTTCACTTTGTCATTTCCAGCTGTTTCAGTGACCAACTCTAGAAGCTGCTCCATCCCTGGCTCCTCTCTTTTGCACTCATCCAGGGCGTCAATCACGAGGTATACTCTCCTCAAGGAGCTGTCTTGAAGCATTGCTCGAAACGCGCTTCTGAGACTGTAGAACACCGAGTTGTCGTTGAATGCATTTGAGCCCTTGACTTTGAAAGAATACAGGTGACGTATGAGTGACTTTTCTTGACGCACAAGCATCCATATCAACCCCCTCAAAACCGAGGTCGCTGTGTTGACTTTTGCTTCCGTGGCACGACAGAAGAAGTAAGAGAGACAGCATCCATCAAAATGGGTCTCCAGCTGAACCTTCAGCTCCTCAACAATGCCCATGAGTAGCATTGTTTTCCCCTTTCCGGCATCACCCCTCATCCAAAGAAGCCCATTGGCACTGCCGTTGTCCCAGTTGGTGAAACTTTTGTAAGTCTGTGTCTCGAGAACCCACTTGTAAGATTCAGGGAGTAACTTGTCTTTTCGTGCTTGCAGTGATCGGATGTCGTTGTCCATGTCTGTGACATAGCAGTCCCTCAATAGCTCCTCGTCACTCCGATCCTGATGCATGTTTACCAGAATTTCGAGATAAGTTCTAGTCTGCCAAATGCCAATCTCATCGGCTGCTGCCTTCACGGTCTTCTCAGCCTCGTTGACCCCATTCAGACTGCCTTCCCAATCGTCCCACTTGACCATACCTCTCAAGAACACCAGCCCTTGATTGCGGTGGTGTGAGCAGACGGTCTTAATGATATATTGCAGGATGGTTTCGTAAAGATCGAGCACGCGTCCGGCTAGTATTTCACGCAGCTCTATCAAGTTGTCATTTGATTTGGCGGCCTCTTGGTGAAGAATCTTTGTGAGACTCGAATACCATTTCATTTTGGAGGTGACCTTTGTGATTCCATCCCGATTCGTACTCGCTTCGTTGATAGCGTTGGAGAAAATCTGATGAGCCATAAGTTAGCAGTGTCACTGAACAACTAGTGGGTGAAATCAGAAATAATTTGACCTACCTCCAAACCAACGCAGATACCAGTCCACGCAGCAGCGGCAATAGGGACAGTGGTCAACCCAGCGCTTATTGCCTGCTTAACAGACAAGACCACTTTGATTGCCTCCCCAATATTCCCTCTACCTCACCAATCTTGGCTGTCCTGTCCAAGCCAGCATTTAAGAGCTGATCCATCTGGATTACTCGGCTTTCTTCAGTCTGCTCTGGTAAAAGCTCCATTGAAAGCAGTTTTTCATAGCCTTCGAGCAACTCTGGCTCGCTGGTTTTGAGACCATCGTATGCGTGATCCCAGAGTTCATCTGGGGGGAGGTCGATGGCCTTTCTTTCTGATATCTGTCTTGTTTCTTGAGTTTGGTCATTGGTGACGGCAGCTTGATTGTCTGCCGTCGCCAATGAAGCTTGTATGTCTGGGGTTTTGACAACAAGGGAGCTTGAGCTAACGGCGGAACTATTTGCTCCATGCTCTGGACTCGGGTCGTGTCTGGTGGACTTAATCAGGGATTTGAGGTATTCTCGTTTCCTCTCCATGATGGGTACAGCCTCGACGAAAGGTATGTTTGGGTGGATGAGAACAACTTGGAAGGCGAGTTGTGGGAGTTTGATCTCACTTGGGTCGCAGATCTCAGCTGGAATAGCTCAGCGGTGCGGGCCGGCGGCTAACCAAGCAAGATGAACGCTCGGGTTTGCCCCACATATCGGGGTGTACATATCGCGCCCAACCTTGCAAGGGTCAGAAAGTGTTTGGGTACTAAGAAAAAGGACACCAAAAAGGATACGAAAAAGGACTGGATAGGAAGAATTTTCAAATCCCAAGATAACATTCTCTTAGTGTACTCCGTAGCAGGTATACAAATAACCAGCCCAAATAGTGACTGTTTTTGCCAGGCTAAAACCAGGTAACCTCAGATATTCCAAAAAGTTTCCGACCCTTTGGCGCTATATTCAGTCGGTGCCCGCATGATTTGCCCTACTTAGCCATACATACTGAAGTGGGAAGAGCGCGCTGGCGGTCTGACATCGCAGACAAGACGACGGGGGTGCTCAGTGCTCGGCGGGAAGGGTGAGGCATGCAAAGCCCTAGAACGGCCCGATTAGGAAGTAGATGCTGTTTTGCCAAAGAGGTGTAGGATGCTTGGATTGCTATGCTATGAAAACGGGGCTAGAAATAGCCCAGGGATGCCTGAGGCACAGGTGGGAGCGGCGCGGTTTCCCCACTACAATACATGATAGTCAGCTAAGGCAGTGAGGGTTAAGTATACACGAGGCTGCCATTGAAAGTTGATCTCATATTGACTCAGAGAATTACCAAAGGACGCTAGAATTAACCAATGTGCACGGGTGGCGCAAAGGAGCAACAGAAGATCATTCCAAACAAAAGAAAATCAAGTACATATACGACAAGGTACTCTTGGAAAGGAAACGCCCATGGTTGCAAAGGAAAGGAAGACCCAACGAGAAATCAGCGAAGGATTGGTTGCAAACCCTGGAGACAAAAGCCCAGATGTTGTGGAATCAGATAGGATAAGGAACGAACTAGACAAGGGAATTGACCCCAAAGAGCAAGGCATTGAGAGCCGTACAGACAAGGAAACAAAAAAAAAGCGACCTGATGCAAAACAAGCATTGATATCAAAAGACATGAACTCCCCGTTCCCCCAAAAACCTGTAAACGCCAGACTGAAAGAAAACAAACCATTCAAGTTCTCGGAAAAAAACACCGGATCTTCCTTTCCCATCCATCGGTAAATTTGATATCACAATAAACCATTGCCTCGAAAAAAATAAATGAAAAAACGCGAAAAAAAAGGAAGGAGCTCATTGCTGTACCTTCCCGCTGCACCGGATCACAAAGTGACCCTGACTGTCCCCTCGGACTCAAACGCGTGTCGATCGTTTCCGTAAACCAAATTCTTGTTCCTGGAGCTCTCGTATCAAACGGAGACTTTCCTCATCCCCTTCCTCCTCCCCCGTCACATGTTGAACATGCTTGTGCTGACGCGGGGATAGTGATGTAGGGGCATGACGATGGAAGTGCTTCTCATACATGGGAGAGCTCTTTTTCGCATGTGAGGACGAGGGCCGCGAGGAAGGTTTTCTTGTCGAGGACGGCGGCGGGGGTGTTGTCTTGCGCGCGCCAAAAGTGGAGGCCCTTGCATGTGCTGCAGGCTTAGGGGCTCGAGTCGGGATTGCTTCGGGCGCAAACCGATCAACATGCCGTGGCTGACGAGACGAGTGCCGAGAGCTGGAATTCGGGGTGTGAAGGGCAGCAGGAGCTTCTCCTTCCACAGATTGTACAGCTTCTTCCCCTTCTTGGACCCCATCCATCTCGTCGGCCAGCGACGTGGGCGGTGATACCAAGGATGTGTTTGGTTGCGACGAAGACACATGCATGGTGTTCAAATCCTTTGCATCCACGGGATCAGGCTGAAAGGCGGGCGGTGAGACATACAAAGCTTCATCCCGAGGTGCGTCGCTTTGTTCAGGCAGATAGTTGCTTGAACTTGCTTTCAGGTCGGGGCCAAAAGGCTCCATGAACTCAGGCTGTCGCATCTGCTCGTCTCCGTCGCCATGATGGAAGAAAGCTGCTGGCTTGGTTGTGGGTGATGTGCTCTCCTGCTTTGTCTTCTTTGCCGTGACAGGAGATTCTTCTTCTTCGGCAGGACGTGCTCGCTTCGCAGAGGCATTTGCACGAGGCTTGGAGCGCTCTTGGGCTTTGATCGGATCTATGCGGCCATACTCATCATGAATGCAGCGACGCTGTGACCACATTAGTAAGAGTGGAGAAGAGACGAACTATTGGAAAATCACATACCTTGCTTTTTCGACAATCATCACACGCCTTGCTGCGCCCTTTCTTCCCACCATTGGCACCGTCAGGGCTTATATCAATAAGACGATTAGCAGCCGCTGTTGAGTTTCCCATGACCGCTGACTGGAATCGTGCAGAGCTTTCAAAACGTTCAAGGTCGACAAGATGGCCATTGTTTGAGAATCCAGTTTGAGACGCAATTGCTGCCAGCGAGTTCAAGGCAGAAACCGCATCCTGGGCGAGAGAAGACGGTGTGCTCACCCCTGAGCCGGGCGTGAAGGTATTGACTGCCACCTGCCCATTCAGCACCAAATCGCCAGGCTCATCCTTGTGCCGGCATCGGATGCGTCGTTTGCGACATGCGTCACATGCCACTCGCTTCGGTCCAAGGCCCGAGCCTCGTTGGACGACACGGGGCTTGGGGGTGATGGATTCTTTGATGCCGAGTTCTTGAGTAGTAGAGTTGAATGGAGCCGGAGTTGAACTCTCCTCGGACTGCGAATACACTTGGGTGCCCTGCTGAGGAATCGGCGTTGCTGGGATATCTTCTGAAGGCCATTGAACCGCTTGCCTTTCGGCGTAGGTTCGTTGGTTGTCAGCATTGCGTTCAGACCGACGACTAGGACGCCCCGCTGGCTTCTTGTCCACTAGAGACACCTTGGGGTTGCTTTCAATAACACCGGGCCGAGTCCACAAGGGAGACCTCTCGTTACCACGCTTCCAAGCCACCCAGACACCAAATCTTCTGATGATGTCTACGGGGTCACCAGTTCCTTTTGGAATGGAGCGCCTGACGGCGTTTCGGGTTTCAACAGAGATGTTTCCATCGACAGAATAGCCTCCCGCAATGAGCGCAGTCCGCAATAGGTACCTGGTCAATTCTGGAAGACCTTCCAACTCCGCCTGTGAATAGAAACGTGCGTTGTGCAGGGGGTGTCCCCGAGGTTCTTGGTTGGCACGCTCACCAAATTCGTAATAGATCGGATATTGGCGGTGGAAACGATAGTTTTCATCCTGCATGAAAGCATCGAGCACATTCTGCGGTATGGGGTCGTCCTCCAAATACTTCAAAGCTGTGTACCACTGTATCTTCTGGAAGAAGGGATACCTGAACTTCTTAGGGACCTTGGTGTCCTTTTCAATGTTGAGCACCTTAATTTGCATCCCGTAGTTCAGTTTGGTAAGGAAGTTACCGCCAATCACAAGGCTGTTCTTCGGAGTCCACACCGCATGAATCCAGCCAGACGGGATGAGCATAGTGTCGCCCTCGGAGAGGTCCACACGATAGCACTCCTTTGTTTGATTGCCAAGGAATATCGAGTCCTGAGCGGGCGAATTGCACCATTCTTCATATTTCTTGAGGTGTTTGTCTTTGGGTGGAATAAAGAAGAAGGTCTTGCTGCCCTTTAGGATGTGGTAGTACACGGAAGACCCGCCGAAGTCGATGTGAAAGTCGGTGTAGCAGTCGGCGACAGACATCAGGCAGTAGAATTGGACTTTGGGATAGTCTCCAATGGCCTTTAATTCATCTGGCCACACGGCATCTTGCAGATCGAGATCGCGTACAATCTTGGGCCGGCGAATGAGTCTACCCAACTTGCTCTGCGAGACCTCCAGACTGATGACGTTTCTGACTGGCTTGTCTGGTTCCGTGCTTTCATAGTAATCAGCCCATTTTTGCATGTTCCATCGTTTGTCCTCGCCCTGTTGAGATTTGACATCGATCACCTCAACCCTCTCATCGGGCCCGTATAGCTCCGCCACAGCGCGCACGGTGAGGCCTTGCGGAATGACCATGCCCAGGAGATCCTGACCGCAGTCAATAGTCTCTTCCACTTGTGGTTCGTGCTCCGGAATGTGCTCAAGCAGCTCATCAAACATCTCCTGGGAAGAGGCTTCCTGGGCCAAGGACTCAATCTCGGATGTAGCCTCTTCGGGGGTCACTGGTTTGGAGGTGTTCCAGCCGGCAGGAATGACAATGGGCTCGGTCCATCCATTTCCTCGCTCAAAGTATTCCGCCGTTACGAGCTCTGGCTTCATTCGAGGGAATTTTTCGGGTTGGAATCGAATCTTGCCTTGACGAATGGGCTCAAGGTAGTGATGCTCGAGTGAATCACTGGCAGCCTTGACGAGGCCTTGGTTGAGTCCGGCGTAGTCAATGGCCGTGCGTGCCCTGGAAGACTTGCGCACAAAAGTGGTTTGGCCAAACGTCGTCCGACATAGCCGGCAAATGTACTTGTCAATTGTGCGAATTTCCCGATCCGTCTTGAAACCAGCACAAACAATGTGGAACCATCGATTGCATCCGTCGCAGTTGATCCACGTATCTTCATCCTGCTCTTCGCTATCGGCTGGAATTCGCACTAGATGGCATCCTGCACAGCTTGCCAAGTTGGTGTCACTTTCATCGGACTCCGTTGGTGGCGGAAATGTGGGCGTCTGGTGTAGAAAGTGAGGTATCGGAGACGCGGTGGACGGAAGACCTTCGAAGGGTATCGCTGACGGATCCCAGGAGGTATTTTCGCGCTCGTCCTCCCACACAATGGGTGGCAGAGTACCGGCACTTGTAGTGGGACGTATCCCTCGAATCTCAGGGCGGGAGATGAAGGCCGACCCATCAGAACGAGAGCGCATTCGGGATGTGGGAATTTCATTGGGGACGTGGCTTGCTTTCATTTCGCCTTGGTCCGTGTATCCGCCATTGGAGAATCCAACTCGAGGTTGATGCATCGCATCATCTGCATATTGATTGAAGGACTCGTCAATGCTGACTCTCTTGGAGTGATTTCCGGGAAAGTTCGCCCCGTGGAAGGTCGGGCGCGCAAGGTTGAGCAGAAGCTCGGCATCGGTTGTCATGCTTTCCAATCCAGCTGGCCGGACATTTTCTGTGGGCGCTCCTGGCCGCGGGCGGTAGGGTGACCGGTTTCTCGCCGACCGGGCTCGCTTTGCTGGGCGCTCAGAATCCGCGGAGTCAGAGGGAAATAGAGGAATTGAAGATCGGAGGCCCGGAGAAGGCGGATTTGGAGGTAGTGGAGCGAATGTAGGGCTGGTTGCGAGTGCGATCGTCGCAAGTGTGTCAATGGTCGAATTTGAGCGGCCATGGCCCGACCGCTGGTGCGAGCCACTTTCCGTAACATCTCGATTGTGATTTGACAGACTTTGATCGTGATCAAGACTGGCTGCTCTGGGAGGTCCGCGAGCAGCCCAAAGGGAGGAGAAGTCTGTGGTTGTTGATGGAGTGATGGGCTCGACGGCGCGTAACGGAGGAGACGGAGTACGGTATTGAGGTGGGCGACCGCCGATGGGGTTCGCGAAAGATGCCGCGCTCATCATCTTCGCAACCCGGGAAAGCGTGGGTTACAGTGTATTGAGGACGAAAGGTCGGAGGTGCGAAAAGTTGCGCTTGCGGTAGGTGGGTGCAAAGCGGGGATGCTGGACCACACGGGCTAGCGAGAGGCCGGCGCAGGCGAAGGGAATGTCATTCCTGGCAGAAGATCGTGCGCACGGGGACCGCAATAATATGGTTGAAGATTGATGAAGGATTGAGGACGGAGGAACTGGTCGACGGGGGTCGCGGAGCGCGCTGCGTTGAGGGGGTCTGTATCGAGCGGCGGGAGGACAAAGGCGCCGAGAGTCGCGCCGCACCTTGCGGGCAGGTAGGAAAGTGAATCGAGGAGTTTCCAGTAGGTAAGGATCAATACCTGTCAACCGGATGAGAAGTGACAAGTATGCGAATGGATGAAGCACCGGTAGAGGAAGATGAGTGCGGAGTGTTGGGTGAAGGAGGAAGCGGGAGTCGAGTAGCAAAGCAACCTCGAAGGTTGTATGTACACGACACACCGGCCTACATAAATAAACTACTCTTCGGTATAATTCATCAAAAAAGCTCCAGTAATCCTCTACAGAGCTCTATTATGCTCATCTCTGAATGCGATTGAATCTATTTGGGTTGTCCCCCTTCTCTGCTCAATTTTCTGTAGACTGAAGATGCGACGCTCTCGGTGTTTTGTCACAGCGATACAGTCCGATAGTGTCACGTGCTGGGTCTCACACCCAAAACCTGCACTTCATAATACCAAATCTGTTACTTACAGGTCAGAAGTAAAATACAGCTAAGCCCAGACGAAGTAAGCGTGCTGCCAAGAAACCTCGTGGTTGTTCTTGCGCCTTGCTCTCCGACTTCTGCTTCTTCGTTATTTCAACCTGCAATCGATACCTTGCGTATCTTTTAGTCAACACCTCCATTCAACATCTCCTCGACTCTCTCACCCTCTGAGAATGAGCCGAAAGCTCGCCCCCGAAGCCAATCGGTACGTGCAAACACTTTTTCCATGCCCCTCTCCCCGGTTGTCCGCAGTCGAGCATCTTGCCATCAACTGCATGAGAATCGGGTCTACTGGCAGTCTGTCGCCTCAAATGTACTGATTGCTAACTTACTCTTCGTTTTGCAGGATTCTCTTCGTCAAGAACCTCAAGTACGTACCTCATCACCGGCCGCTTTTCCCTGGCTCGATATCCCGGGGCTTCGGACTTGCATACTCTTATTCGACAACTGTGGACGTGTTACTGACATTATCTCGCAGCTACAACGTAACAGCGGAACAACTCTTCGACCTGTTTGGCAAATTTGGCCCCATCCGGTAAGTGCTCTTCATAGCTCAGTTCGGAACTCTATCTAATACGCTTTGGATCACAGTCAAATCCGCCAGGGAATCGCGAACAACTCCAAAGGAACCGCTTTTGTTGTCTACGAAGACGTCCACGACGCCAAACAGGCATGCGATAAGCTCAATGGATTCAACTTCCAGAACAGATACTTGGTTGGTACGTTTACACATGGAGCGTGGGACTATTGGGCGCCGAACATAAATGACTGACCTGCGGCATAGTCTTGTATCATCAGCCAGAGAAGATGGTCCGTACGAAAGAGGACCTCTCCGAGAGGCAAGAGAATTTAGAACGGCTCAAACAGCAACACGGGATAGAATGATGTGACGACTTCCTCCTTCTCATGATGCCCCCTGCTAGCATAAGGCTGCGCACGGTGTTGCGACAGCTCTACTATTCAATCACGGCTTGGTTGAGGGGTTTCCGGCGTTTTTTTATTCCCTTGGGTTTCTTTCTTATTTCGGAGGGTTTGGTAGTGGGCGAGGCTGGCTCTGGCCGTCAGAAATTGACCCAGAAATGATCGTGCGACACGTTCCGCGAGATTTTTTTTCCTGTCTATTCTATTTAACCATTACTACTATTACTTCTGTCAATCTGACCCTCCACTTTGCTCCACCCAATCTTCTTGTGGTATGGCCAGATCATGATGAGAGCTTGACCGGCTTCCTTCTCATGAGTGCTGGCACCTTGGGGTTCACTTAGAGATCTGGATCTGCAAATCCGGGCCTAGTGAACAAGGTTAGTGCTTCGCTGGGGCAGTACCCACCTTCATGCAGGCAACGAGAGACCTTGAAGAATCGACGGGGCCTAGTCAATCCGCCGCGGCCAGCGCAAGACCTTTGCGATTGATGCTCAACGAGTGCAACAACACTGTAGTTGTTGATAGCGCAAGACATTGTGCCAAGACACGGACCCTTAAAATAGCGAAGGGAAATATCAGCCTTGTCGATCCCGCTGCGGGGGGACCCTGACACCGCCCCAGGCGCAGCACTTGAAAGATACCCTTCTCCGTGCCGAAAATTCAATTTTGTCCTTAAGAAACCCATATGGTCTGTTGGGAAATAACTTAAATCATTCATCTCCGGGTCATTTTGGTCCTGTTTACATCCACCAGCCGCAAGGTACACCTGACTATCCCCCCATGTCACGCGTATGACGTTCCAGCCGCCTCCGCCTTGGATAAGCTTTACCCACCTTCGACCTCATCTCATTCAACCATCAGTCGTCGCATCATTCTTGTATAGCCTTCACCTATCACTGCTTCTGCCTGGAAGATGATGGACGACGTCGCCGCGTCGTTGGCTTCAATAGCGACAAGCACACTCGTCGCTAGCAGTCTCAACTCATATTCCGGCACCGCGCTCCCAACGCCCTCGGGCTCACATTCGTTGTACTACCATGGCTCCACTTCTGAACCCTCGGCGCAGGATCCAAATGGGGATGAAGGGGGAGAATGCAAGCTGCTCGGTCCCTTCTCCGTATTTGTGCAAGTTGCCCTTGGTGGGCTCGCGTTACTATCACTCGTTTTCAAAAGGTGGAGGGAGCGACCACAGCGCCCAGTGAAGGTGTGGGCATTCGATGTATCGAAACAAGTCTTTGGTTCGGTCATGCTCCACATGCTTAACCTGCTGTTGTCGATGTTTTCGGCGGGCCAACTGGAAATTCGGAATTCATACAAGCCGAACCCATGCTCTTTCTATCTACTCAACTTGGGTATCGACGTGAGTTATGGTCAATATGTAACTATCGGAGAACCGCTCGCTAACCATTTCCACAGACTACCCTCGGTATCCCTATTTTGATCCTCATTCTCCGCGTCCTCAACTTCCTAGCTTCATACACAATTCTCGCAAACCCTCCCGAGTCGATCGAGTCAGGAAACTATGGCCAACCCCCACGCGCGACGTGGTGGCTCAAGCAGGCCATCATTTACTTTATGGGACTACTCGGCATGAAGATCTGCGTCTTTTTCCTTATTCAGCTCTTACCCTTCATCGTCAAAATCGGTGATTGGGCCTTGCAGTGGACTGAAGGGAACACCGCTGTTCAGATCTTCTTCGTGATGCTTCTGTTCCCTGTCATCATGAACGCGATCCAATACTATATCATCGACATCTTTATCAAGAAACCGATCTCCCAGTACGCCGCAGAAGATGCGGGTGACGACTCTGCCGCAGGAGACGATGCTCATCGCCGAGAGGCTCTCCTTGATGGTCTGGATGAGTCTTACTCAACTGATTCAGATGACGAAGGACCTGGAAAGCCTCAGCTCACCACCACCCATCCAAAGACCGCCAGCGCTCTTCGCGAGTCGGAGCATCTACTTCCCGAGGACCACTCACCAGTCCCTCCATATGAACCTCATAGCTCAAGTAGTAGCCCCAGTGAGCACGATACCAAGCCACAGTCAACTCACCTCTGAACACGCTACTGAAATGAGACCTGGGGCTTGATTGTTTATTATCACTTTATTTGGATATTTCTTATGACTCTGAACGTGTATACGATTATCGCTCATGCTTCTTAATTTTTTCTCTCTCCTTATAGTATTTGACATCAAGTATAATGGAGCAACCGCAAGAATGCCCTGGGCCGCATCAAGAAGTTTTTAGACCTGGTGGTTCAACAATACCTAGGCAACTGCCAGTGACTGAGTGCTGGACCTGGGCATTACCTGGGCACAGAATTTTTGGGATTAATTCACGGTTGATGACAGACTTCGAGTATTGATTCACAAAATCATTCAAAAGAAAGTTGCTGATGTATTACCAGTAGTGGGATGGTTATCTCGTTCGTTACCAGGATATAGTTCCAACCTTGGAAGGTTAAAATAGTTAAAAAGAGCTCTGTCCCCGAATTTCAAAATTGTAGAGACCAATTTTCTCTCTTTGTGAGATAATAACACTTTCATCCATGAAATGCTCCAGCTGTTTTCCATTGACTGCTATGGTCAGGAAGTTGACTGTGAAGCTCAGTTCCGACGTGATACAGATCAAGTGTTCACCGCCGGACACACCGCCCATTTCTGCCAGCCCTGGAAAAATCAAAGAAGAAAAATATTCTAGCTCCGCCTTGGGAATTGCGGCTACAATTAGATTATTGCTTGCCAATTTTTGTACGGCAGTCGGATCTGAACGTTATCTTCTACAGATCTTCGAGTTCTGTACACACTGTTCGCCATGCCCAAAGCAGGCCTGAAAGAAAAGTCCAAGCGGACGGCCGCACCGTCTGCGTTCGAGAACATCGCCAATTCTCGCCCAGAAGACTCCGATGTCGAGATGGGCGACGAAACCAGTTCAGATGAGGAGGATGAGCCCGAAAAGGATGAAGCGGAGAGGAAACTCGAGCGCATGCTCTTCGGCGACGACGAAGGCTTCATGGGCGCATTGAAAGCCCAACAAGACCGCGAAGCTGGAATGGCTCTTACTCTGAACAGTGATGAAAGCGATGCCGCGGAAGAATCCGAAGCCGAGTCTCAAAATCTGGCCGATATGGCCGACTCAGATGTATGTGATCTTTGATCTGTATACCCGTCTTCAATCTAACACAATCGTCTCATAGCTCTTCTTCCTTGACTCTGGTGCTCCTCCCACTACCGACCTCGTTCCCTCGCCGGAAACCCCATCCGATGCCGAGGATGACGAACAAGATGGAGAGGCCGCAGTCTGGTACGACAGCGACGACGACCGCCTTGCCGTTTCACTACAAAGCCAGGCCAAATTGCGCAAATTGCGCGATACCGAAGCCGAAGACGTGGTCAGTGGAAAGGAATATATCCGACGACTGCGCAGACAGTTCACCCGCCTACACCCCACACCCGAATGGGCGACCCCAGAGCAGAAGCGCCGCAAGACCGACTCCGACTCCGAGCAAGAAATCGACTCAGATGACGAGAATGAGCAGCTGTCCATGCAGCCTCTGGCCAAACTTCTCCAAAACGCCTCCGACCTCACTCGCATAGAAGACAACTCGCGCTCCGGAAAGCGCAAGCTGCGCCAGGAAGTCGTCGACATTCAGAGACTCAAGGATGTCGGCAAATCCCAACCTTCCTCCGTCGACTCTCTCAACTTCCACCCGCACTACCCCCTCCTGCTCTCCTCTGGTCCTGCATCCACTCTCTTCATGCACCACATCTCTCCCTCAGCGCCTGCTCCTAACCCTCTTCTCACTTCCCTGCACATCAAGCGCACTCCTATCCACACTTCTGCATTTGCGCCGCCAACAGGGAACAAGATCTTCGCCTCCGGCCGTAGGCGCTACTTCCACATCTGGGACCTGGACACCGGAAAAATCGACAAGGTCAACGGCTCCGCTGACAGAAAGGAAGAGCAAAAGTCCATGGAACGCTTCAAGCTTTCTCCATGCGGCCGCTTCGTCGGTCTCGTCGGCACATCCCGCAAGGGCGGTGGTCTTATCAACGTCCTAGACTCCAACACCGCACAGTGGATTTCGCAAGTGCGAGTTGACGGACGTGGCGGTGTCGCCGATTTCGCCTGGTGGTCCGACGGCGAGGGAATGACCGTTGCCTCTAAGAACGGAGAAGTCTCCGAGTGGGACGGGCGTCTTGGACGCGTTGTCGCTCGCTGGGTCGATGCCGGTGCCGTCGGCACTACAGTCCTCAGCCTGGGTGGACGGTCCGGCCGCACTCAGCTCGGTGGTGATCGCTGGATTGCTATTGGATCTTCTAGTGGTATTGTCAACGTCTACGACCGCCGCGAGTGGGCTGCTGCGTACGCCAATGCTTCTGCTGCTGATAAGGAATCATCGGTTCAGGCTGGTATCCCGCGCAGCCCTACACCTGTGCGTGTCTTGGATCAGCTCACTACGCCTATCAGCCACCTGGTGTTTGCGCCTGATGGGCAGATGATGGTTATGGCGAGTCGCTGGAAGCGTGATGCTTTGCGTCTTGGTATGTACTGCTTTTTTTCTTGACTTGATCTTTACTAACGATTCTTTCAGTCCATCTTCCTACTTGTACAGTATTCCGCAACTGGCCTACCTCCAACACACCGCTGGGTCGCATTTCCTCAGTTGCTATCTCACCCAACTCAGAGCAGTTGGCTGTTGGTAATGAACAAGGCAACATTCGCATGTGGGAGATCCGTGGTTAGGCTATGATATACATAACACAAAATATTCAATTATTGTCATTATTCAAACCCTCGCTTGTTTTCAATTCATGGATAAATTCTTTTATCCCACGGCCTTCTCCAGCCCTGCAGATAGCCAATTCCTCGCGATCAAGCTAGGATTGAAAGTCGGAAGGACAGAGGCCTTGGTAGCAGATATCATGTTGAATCTATACCTAAGCGCAGAATTACCCACTCTACCATTCCGAAGAATGAAAAAAAGCAACATAATAGTCTAAGAGGTATCATATATCCCTGTAAGGCCAATATTTGTTCCCCCATGGTGGTGAAGGGTTTCTAGCAAGACAAACACGCAGGACACCAAAGAGAAAACCCAAAATGAGAAGAGTAGCCCGTCAGCGCCAGGCTCCAGTGGTGAGGGGGAGGTATAAAGCAAAATAAGTAACATGTGAGTCGTATCAATCAAATCAATCAAGTTCGTGGTATCATTCGTAAGGACGGGTCTATACTGTTGGCCATTTGGATCAAAAGTATTCAGTCACAGGGGTATATGGGGTAAATAGAAAGAAGTCATAGGGAAATTCAAGATGTCAGCAAAAATCCAAGGGGTATGTTTCGGTCAATGTGGGAAGGTTGTCGGAGCGCACTATTCTCCAGGGCCGCTGGTTGCCCATCGTTGAGGTCGCTTTCCTTGTTCGATGTAGTTTTTGATCACACAGGGAGCACGGTCAGGGCCCTGGCAAACCTTGTGGCGATTGAGGTGTTTGAACTTCGGGCCAAGAGGTCCGTTGACGTAGTGATACTGCCCGGCGAACCGGTACTGCCGCTCATCGCCTAAGGGGTAGAACTTGTCGCCCCATTTGCCTCTGAAATGGAACCATTCAGTCGGGGCGGATGGAGTGAACGTTGACGCTCGCAGATCTTGACTCTCAAAGTCATAGGTGTATGTTTGAGAGTTGAGAAGGGGATCCCACAATGGCCCACGATCTGTGACATCGTGCAGCAGTCCCCAGGGGAGAATGTACTCATGTATTCCGGTTGTGGCATACATGGCGTGGCTGCCCTCGGCAGAGTATATGACAGGCTGGATTTGTCAATTTGGCGATCATATTGGGTCGATTGGAGACTTACTCGCTGTCCAATCTTCTCAACCGCCTCATAACTGTAAGCCTCTCCACCCTGGTGCGCGCTGAAAAACAGCGCCTTGGGGCTGCCATTGTGGAAACGCATCAAGCAGTGCTCCCAGTCGCCAACATGATTTCCGAATCGGACATTGACGACAGTGTTGCCAAGATTGAAGCTGTAGAAGTAAAACCAGTACGCATCTATGATCCCGTTGCCTTTGTCCATCACTACCAGGATCGCCGGCGCATCGCTTCGACCTCCTTGGCCGTTGTCATCGCGGATCTTTTTCCCACCATACCGCTTGCGCAGCTCTTCTTTGAGTATGTCCTGAGCTTGCGCATGCTCATCGGGACTCGAACTTTGGGCAGGTGTGACTTCCTGTGGTACCTGCCGGAAGTCGTACCACTTTGCACGATTTTCTTCAGTGTCGCCAGGGATATCGCCATCCACGCGGCCATCCCAGTCCGCCCACGATTCAGTATCTTCGGCGCCGCCTTGCGGAATATTTCCTTCGCCCTCCAGCCACGGCGGACGCGTCTGGACATCGTCATTGCTAGTCAAAAAGACGTGCCTACCCCTTTCCCATTCGTTCAGACGATCCAAGTCGCCCAGCGTTGGATGGTCCCATTCAGCCTGGATAGGAGTGTAATTGAGTGTAGGGGTGGTGTGGTATAGATGCTCAGCGATATCCCCGGGCCAAAATTGTTCGCCAGAATAAAGATGGACAAGTGGGGCATACTTCAGCACATAGTCGGGGATCTGCCGCCGAGCCCGCTCTTCGGCATTCCACTCGGCGTCGCTAGCCCCGCTAAGCCAAAAAGACCGCCAGGGCTCCTCTGGCTCCGCAGTTTGTGCGTTCGCCCACTGTGCCGGATCTCTTTGTCCAAATTGACCCTGCGCAATATGTAGATGTGCCGCACCGCAGACACTAAGCCATCGGCAGGATTTGCGGTCGAACCACGAGCGCGAGCTCGCAATCCAAGACCGCTCCTCCCGATCCTCCACGTACCAGACAAATGCGTTCGGTCTGACTATGTGGATGATGCTGTTGATGGATACATAGGCGATCAGGGTCGAGAGCACGGCAATGGTTGCCTTGGCCTTGCGGGTCATCTGCTGGAGCGAATGGGTATAAACTGCAAGACCGGATGAATGTGGAGGCTCATAGACTTTCAGTTCAGGAATTGGAGTTGGTGTAGATGTAGATGCCTGATCAATGCAGTGGGTGTCGAGTAGGGCTGCAGGCGTTGGGCAGTCTCCAGGGTCTATAGTGGGACGAGAGATAACGAGTGGGATAAGAAAGGCACACAACAGAACCGCGGGGTCACCTATATAAACACCGAGATCATTGTTAGCAATGCCGGGCTTCCGTGTCTAGTAGGTATCCACCGAAAGAAAGAAGTGAAAAAAGACAGGGAAAAACGGCAGATATGGATCTCGAACTAGTCAGAGACACCAGCCGGGAGCGTGCGGAAATGCTGAGAAATGGCCAAGGCGGCTGCGATCGCCACACGCCCCGAGCCACTGCAGTAGGCTTATCCGTCCAGAGCCGGGAAACAACTTACGAAGAAAAGGCCCCATGGTTGTTGCGGTGAAGAGTGAAGGTGGACTATCTGTAAGGCTGAAGGGCGGTTATGAACAAACTCTACTGGTTCCGGGATAAAAGCTCCCATGCAGACCAAGGCGACCAAGAAAATTAAGCGGAGTATTACAGTGGTTTTGAAGAATCAGGGACCAATTGTGAGAAGTAAGATCAACGGCATAATTAACCCGATATTGCCACTAAAACTAGATTATTTGTTGATTTGATACTCCGTACTCGAATCACATCAGACAGGCGGGTGGATCCCTCAAGAGGGGAAAAGATCCCCCTCACCGCCTGACCATCTGCCACTTTACGTTATCTTATCTTTTTTCATCGCAAGGAGCTCTGCTGCACGACTCTTGTATCTATTGAAGATGGCGACTTCAGACCAAGATGAAGAATACGAATATGAATATGGATCAGAAACCGAGGTATGCTACCTTTGTTCACATCACTATCCTCACCTACTGACTGACGTCAATGATTAGACATTCTACCTCAATCTTGACCTGACCTCCCACCATGGTGCAGTGCGCCCGCCGCGCCGTCGCAAGGACCATGCAGCAAATGATACCCAGGCCCCTCTAGACACCCACCATAGCAGACATCCGAGCGAAGCTTCCAATCCAATGGAAACCACCGAGAGAGGCAGCTTCTCAAACGAGCGAATCCAAGTCCTCGGTCTCCACACGTGCAACCCAATCGTCTCATACCAAAACCATATGTTTTCCTGCTCCTGGGCAGATCAGATCGGCACCGAGCTAGTCTTTTCAAGTCCAAATACTGCAGACGATCCCGCCAACCTACCTGAACCCTTACACCGTGGTCCTTCCTTCGAGCTCGTAGCCGCCAATAGCGTGAAGATCCTCGGCCGCAAGGCGCACATCACCTCAAGCTTTGGCTCGACAGTACCTCAACATACCGAAGCAGGAACCCCGACCACAAGCCTTGAATCCGGCGCAACCTCTCAGGAACCGACACAAGGAAGCGTGCCCCGACGCCCAATCGCGCCTTCACATCAGGCGCAATTCCTCAGCCGACTGCAAGATCTGAAAGAATCTCGAGGCGAACCCGATACTGTCCGCACAGTCGTGAGTGGCCGACGACCTTTGAATATGGACAATGTCAGCAATCTACAAGGCTGGGTGCGGACGGAGACGCAGCTTGCTGAGATCCGCCGGCTCAACGAACGCGCATCGAGAGGAGATGTGGAGGCCCAGATGGCCCTTGAGATGATGATATCTGGGTTCCAGACAGGATCTGAATATGAATACGACTCTGGGAGCGACAACTTTACTTTTTGAATGGGCAGTCACCAGGGTTCTTTATGACTTGACTTTTAGCGGAATAAGATACTCCCAGCCCTTTGACTACATTCTGCTGTGAAACATCTTACATAACTTTTATCAATATGGAACGCTTCGAAAAGCTCATATTGTACATAATCAAGTTGAGGCGCGGTCGATTCATGCCTAAATGTTCTGTTCGTGTCTACGGGATTGAGCTTGGAGCCAAATCAGAGCATGCGACATCTCACTCGGGATGATAAGGAGCCCTGTCGAGTGCTCAGGTGCTTATCTCCAATAGTAAGAACCATTGAGACCTTCAAACCCGAGGGTACCGGCTGTAGTACAAGAGGTGGACCCACAGATACGCTAGATGAACCCTGATCTTCGGATTAACCAGGTAACGTCATGCTCAAATCCACCTGGGCAATGCCGGGATGATGTCCTTGTTCTTTGAGCCCAACAACTTGACCCTGATACAATCCCAGAATTGCGCACGACGTATAGACAATTTTATCACGAGCCAATGAGAATGTTCGCTCTGTACGTTCCCCCTTTATGGAGCATGTATGACTTCCATAAAAAGGATAGGGCAGACTGTGCAACCCAGCATGTTTCCACGAGATGAGTGACGTCGTGATCGGCATGTCCTCACATACAGTCTATCGTTCGTCAGATCCAAAGATGCTTCCCCGGTTTACAGATAATCCATACTGCTATGTACAGGGTACTTGACCGGTTCGTTGGGGGAAAGTCCTGATATACCTGTCTCAAATACGACAGTGAGTCACCATCACAGCGAAGACCCGATTTACAGAGACTAGACCTAGCTATTGGACTACATCGATCAATAATCCTGTAGTTATCGGGTATACTATTGCATTTCAGGTAATACATGACACCCTTTCACACCCTTCTCACCTACAGTTTCCTAAATTCTGAGTAGATTAAAAACTTTACGAAGGATGTATCAGTTTGAATCAATATGTAAAATTGTTTTCACAAGTCCAGAGAAATTAAAGATAACACCGTCATTCCAGACCTTTTGAGATTGCCCCTGTTGACAGGAAGCATTAAATGAATTCCACGCCGCCATGCACACGCTAAATCCAACAGGCGACAAGATGAAAACAGAGACAAAATAAACCCAGCAACAATAAACCAACGCATCAGGCTGAAAGTATCGCAATTTCGAAAGCATGAAAGGTCAGGAACATTAGCTCAAGCTCCAAACCGAGTGAACAGAGGTTCAAAGATAAGAGGCAAGAACCGAGAAGTAAAGACAAGAAAGTCAAGTTACTCTAGACACAAGCTGGGGATGTCGTCGTAAGAGCCCTTAGACTTAAAAGTCACAGGTGATGGTGGAGGAGCAGGAGGCATGCCATCGATGAGAGTGGAGCGGTTCTTCTCTGCCTTTTGAGTTGAGGCGGTCATGATAGCGCGGGAGATATCTTGGGACATGCTGAAGGAGGGAGGCATAACGGGGGTTGCAGTCTTGGTTGAGATAGAGGCCATTGTGTTTGTTTGTGTGGAGTAGATTCGAAGATCGAGAAGCTGGACGGTCGTTGGAGTTTTATAGATGCACGGAAGTATGGGGAAGTTCTGATCGACTACCTCGGTTGAACCGGTATAGCTTTGACGTCTGTTTTGTAGGGGCTATGATTTCACTGGAAAGTTCCAAGGTTAGCTTTATGTCGTGCAAAGTGCTTATGCTTTGTATTGAGCTGGCATATGCTTGTTCCTGTAGATGGAGCTTGTGGTTCCGGGGTTGCCCGAGGTCCCGGTTTCGGTGGATCGGATCGGGGAGACCAACGGGAGGTGGCAAGTACTAACGGGAATTCTACTCACATGAAGAATTAGGTTTTGAGAGATCGGAATAAGTCGATGTGCTTGTGGCGGACTGTTAGGTCGGTTGTTGTTCACGGGTAGATGTAGTGGAATTGGCGGGAGTGATAAAATAATGATATGCTCGATTGAGATAGTCTGAGCAGTGTTGTCCAGGTATTTAACGACTGAAGACAACTAGTGAATGGCGATAGAAATGTTGAGTATGTTATGGTTGATACAGTAGAAGTATACAAGTGAAGTGAATGAACAAAAGAAGAAACGAGACGAAACGCTGGCTGGGAGGACCGGGAATTATATTTCTGTCAGAAAATAATAAACACCGAAAAAAAGAGATGAGACACAAAATACTGATTTAGAAAATAAGAAAAGAGAAAAAAAAATATCTTCCCCGTAAAAGTGTGGAGGATACATTCCCTGGGGAAGAGAGGAAGTACCCTGTACACGCATACCTGGCCAGGCCCAAAGCTTACTGAAGATCCCGCCAAGTCTCGCCTCATTCTAAGGCACTCAATAACCCAACCATCAAGGTAGGGATGGGGAACATTCCCCATCGGAACAGCGGGAGCCCAACCCGGAAGCCTGTCGGGGAGATAACAAAGGAGGAAACGGGGCTCGACGCGTTAGTGTGGGGAGAAATTGATTTCCAGGGGTGAGAATCGATGAATCGATCGTCTTTGCATTATCATTTGCGGATGAGTACGGAGTATACAGAGTACTAGTGGAAGACAGAAGCGGCAGGGCTTTAGAACAACTTCTTGGATTTACGGAGGCTATCGCGATTCGAGATCCTGTCTACGGAGTGCTCCGTACGGAAAACGGGGTAAACTATGTAATCCGCCAGTGTGATTCTACACCTTCTAGCGCTTCCCGGAGAAAGCCCGCTTAAATACAGAACCTCGGCACAAGAGCGGATACGGCGATCCTCCTTTCGAGAACAAATGGGGCCCAACAACCGCACTGTCGGAGTTCACGGAAACTTCCTTCTTGCGGTGTACGGAGTAGCAAAGATCGACTAGTGGCGAGAAAGAATATTTCTTTTTTTTCATTTTGTTTCAAATAGAGCACGCATCGTGTGGGAGCTGCAAATCGATCTTCCGGGAAGAGGTATCATCCCACCCCGGCATTAGGAGACACATTGCAGCTTCCACCGCCGGTATCGCGCAATATGAAAGAAAAATCTCTTCAAACAGCCTCACCGATCCAATCTGCGTGGATGATCAGGGCGATCAACCAAAATTTGAGACAGCTCTTGTAAGCTTACGTTGTTAAAGACCCGTCATCTGTACCGCTACATCCGCCGATAGTGTGAAGTATACCCCACGCACCTCACACAATGTCTGACTAGCACGGAATCTCATTGATGAAACCCATCGTAGCGCTGTGTTCCAGAGCCACACATCTTGATACATCGGGGCTTCGCTTAAATGCTGATGCCCAAGAAAAAGGGACTGATATCCGCCAGGGGCCGAGACAGTCCTGGAGTCCAGGGTGCATATCAAATCTTCCTTTGTTTAGATACCTTACCAGGGTTAGATGTCATACTAGGGCAGTGGTAGGGATACATCTGATTCATGATCCGGGGTTAGCTTTCCCAACGTTTCTCTGCACATCGCCATAGTCACCGCTCAGGGGTACACAAACACACAATATTGAGCTGGACAAAAGTACGAGAGGCAGGTCGTTGATCGACGTCCGAATAAAGAGCTCCACAATTGTCCTCCCCCGGATTCAAGGGGCAGCAGGCTCTGTGCTATTTTTCAATACCTGCGACGCACTCCACTGCCACCTACGTAGTCTCGAAATAGATATCTGGGGGAAAGGGGGAAGACTCCAGAATGTCCCATGCCGCACTCTGGATTTCCTGGGTGTCGGGTCCCAGCAGTCAGGGTGCATATTTGTGGGAATGCCCTGCGATTGCGGGACTTCCCCGGTATCTCTGTGAGGTTTCAATATCACATACGGGGGACGAGTACTCCATGCTCCGTAGTCTTATCCATGATAAAGATAATTTAACAATGCTAAGCGGCAGTCAACGGGGTGTAGCGGCAACCTTGACTCAAGGTACACGATACTTGCATATCGCTGTACATTATGTACCCCGACCAGGCTCCTAGGATGTCAAAGAACATTCCAAGGTTCTTTGCGCGTACATGGGTGTGATAAGCTCTGCGCATGACTGGTGACTTGTCCTCTTCACCGCTCCTCGAATATACCTTTTTGAGATTGAACCAAAGCGTTGAGATAGATTGCTCTAGAGGGGAAGTGATGAGTTGGCTGTGGTATGGCCCAGCCCGAGCTTACTATTTGCAGCCGTGGCGCCAGCCGTGGAATGGATTCGTCAGGTACAACCTGTACAACACATCCCCATGCATGATTGTCGATGAGCTGACGACTCGATGGCAGTCTGGGATGCACAATGTGCTTCGTACATATACAGAGCTCTAGTGTCTGCTCGGTGATATCTATACATAAGGTCGATGTTGGTCTACCCGACCGTTCATAACGCTGCGGGATACCCTACATATGAAATGCCTGACGGTTTGATTTAGCTTTTCGTTATCTCTGGTTGCCGCTGCGTCAACTAGGTTTGAGTCAACTTTAGAGCAAACAGAGTTCTTGGGCACACGATCAGGGCACACATCGTTTGGTGTTACATCTCAGCCCAACCATTTATCGAGGGCAGGGCTACACCTATATCCATATTCCACGGAATACGGAGTACGCAGGGGGTGGATATGGATCGGGGAGATCACGATTGAACTGGACCCCCGGTTTGTAGATGTTGGGGAGCCCGATCGACAATTTGCTGCAGAAAGTCGGATTTGCAACTCGCTTATCTGTGATTATCCTAGCCCTTGCGATCACAAATACTTCCAAGGTTCGGAGTCTTCGTCCAGCAAGGGCCATATCCCTTGTGATGATTTACGAAGTACCCCGTACGCGGTAGTCGTATGCCCAACCTATGCGAGAAGAGCCTTACACTGAGCGTCCAGGTGATTGAGAACACCTGCTCAGACTATGTACGCCTAGCAAAGCACTGATCTTCTGACTCCGCGGGCTCTCTCGGCACCAGGATTCTTCCGCAGACACACCAGTCAGAAGAGAATGTAGCAAGGCATCAATACGACTCAGGTGTCAGATTGCCCAAAACAGTTGGCAGTAGTCTGGGCATCGCAGGGGAGGTCGGAGTAGACTGTGAGGCTCGGAAAGGCCTGCCGACCCAAAGTTTTCCCCCCTCCCCCAGATTTCGACGTTATGGCCTGAGGCATCAAGTAAAAATTTCTGCTGTTACGTCACTGGCAGGTCACGGGGGGCGCGGAACATCTTTTGCCCCCAGGAGAAATTAATTGGTCGGTGGCATCTTCCAATAAGCATCTCCATGCAAGCCGTCAGAGTCCGCTATCACGTAAAGGGCCCCGCCAAAGACCCTTGGAAGTTTGGGATTGCGTGAAAAAAACATGACAGTGTTGGGGTACGGAGACACGAATGCGCTATTTCTAACGAATCGCAGCGGCAGACCTCCCGAACGTGCACGATTGGGATCGAGGGGAAAGGTCTTTGCGATGGAATGCTACCCCGCAAGTCGACGATCCAGGTACCAGAGCCCCTCCGGTTGGAGATGGGGATATATCCTGTGGTCACCGGGCCGGTAACATTCGCAACCAGTGCCAATTGTAGTGTCATTAGTTTGGTTAGGGCCTTCCTTCACTCATTCCCAGTCCGGCGATGGCGAAAATCCCCCGGACATAGGGCGATCGTTTTCAATCTGGGGGAGACGGCTGGAACCATTGGAACGTAATTGAGGCATTTAGCACGGTGAGAATTGAAATTTCGTGATCGGGGAATCTCTCATTCATGACACATTGCATTCCACGATGTTCGGCATAGATCGCATCATCTTGCGAGCTATACACTCTACGTGTACGGTGTATACCCTTACCTGGTCTCCGGGGTACCTAGCCGGTCTATAGTCTAAGACACCAAGGCTCAGGTGACACCTATTTTTGTCAAAGTCACCCGCCACTTGCCCCTGTACCTGTCCAAGGTCAGTGCCTCCTTCGATACAGAGTGTATTACCACGTAGCCACGTTCCAGACTTGAGGCAATTGTTTCGGCCCGCATGACGCAGCGGCCTTTTTCTCACAACACTCGGCTTCAGCTCGGAAGGAGGGGCGATGAGAGCCAATCAGAAGGACGCCTATCGCCGGTTGTTAGTCAAAAGTGGAAAGGGAATGAGCGTTTGGAGTGGATCTGTGAATGGAAAACTGGGCTTCGAGACTGTATACGGTTGACCTTTCCGCCTAGCATCGGTTATGACTGGTCGAGGATTGTGGGAACGTAATAATAATAATAGAATTCACAATAAAAACGAAATAAACAGGTAACAGACTTGGGGGGAGGGAAATCCATGGAATGGGTAGGAGATTCCTATCGTATAAAAGAACCAGGGTTCCCCGGATTTTCATAAGGCTTCACACTTCTTCCTTTTTTCTCTCTCCAACTAGTCACCTTCGGTCCATGGCGACGATAGGTGATCTTTTTCTTTAGTGTAAGTCACAACGTCACCCTGGCCTTCCTTGCATACAAATCCTTATCGCCCCTCCACGAGATAAGAGCATTACTGGCTTATCTTCCCGGCCTTCGATGATTCATCCCAGCTAATGCCTACATAAAGAACAGCTTCACCTTGTTCTTACGTGTTGAGAATTTTGTCTTATATACACCATGTCTTCTCCCGTTTCCACCCCACCCTTGGAGACCAATGGCAATGGCGTGAGCTTGCCTAACCGCCCTCAGCCCAAGCTCTTTGCCAGCCAAGATGGAAGCTCCGGCTCCGGTACCCCCATCGGTTTCCAGCGCTACCCTCCCCACAACAAGCACCTGGATCACGCCGTAGGCAATGCCTTGCGACAGCCCTCCCCACAGCCCACCCACCTGGGTATCCCCGGTACCCCGCAGCACCGTGTGTTGTCGGAGGAGGACCCAGGCTACATCGCAGCTACCTTCGAGGGCAAGCAGAAGCAGATGGAGCAGGGTGAGTGCAATTGGACCCCCACAAAGAAGAACAAAAGCTAATTCGTCGCAGTCATGGACCAGCTCGAAGAAAAGGGCTTCTTCCCTAGTGATTTCGTTATTTCCGAAACCACCTGGTTCTACAACATGCTTGGCATTGACGACACCTACTTCCAGACCGAGTCCGTGGATGCTATCGTGACCCAGATCCTTTCTCTCTACGCCGCCAAGGTTGCCGCCTACGCTCGCGATGACAAGCAATTGGAGATCCGCTTGGACAAGGAGGCCGAGGACCACGCTGTCTACATTGATACCAGCAGGCCCGGTATCTCCTCCATGGATGGTCCTCGCTACGAGCAGCGTATCGACGAGAAGTACGTCAACCACTCCAAGGGCGCCAACAGCTACCGTGTGGAGACCTTCCGCTCGCCCAGCTCTCTGCCCGGCAACAACGGGCAGCAGCTGCGTTGCTACTTTGTGTACAAGTGCCAGTTTGTTGAGCCCAACCCATCCCCCAATGAGACCAACATCGACATCATTGGAGAAAAGCGTTTCCTCCAAAAGGCCACCCCCAACACCAAGGCCGTCTACCAGGAGATCATCGAGACTGCTGTCAGCCGCTCCGGTCCCGTCATTGAGATGTTCGAGATCGAGGGCAGCCGCGAGAAGCGTCTGGTCATCGCCTACCGCCAAGGCTCTGCCATGGGTCTCTTCAGTGCCCTCTCCGATCTGTATCACTACTACCGCTTGACCAGCTCACGCAAGTACCTGGAGAACTTCTCCAACGGTATCACCGTGATCTCGCTCTACCTGCGTCCCTCCGACAACAATGAGATCTCGGCCAAGTTCCCTCCCATCGAGGCCGCCATCCACCAGATCATGAAGGAAATCTCACTCCTCTACTGTATCCCTCAGAACCGCTTCCAAGGCCACTTCGCCAGTGGTCGTCTGAGCTTGCAAGAGACCATCTACGCTCACTGCGCGTGGGTGTTCGTGCAGCAGTTCCTGAACCGTCTTGGATCAGAGTACACTTCGCTGTCCGCTCTTTTGGACAGCAACAACAGTGTCCACGCTGAGCTGCTTTCAAAGATCAAGAAGCGTCTGCGCACTGAGACTTTCACTGCCGACTACATCTTCGAGATCATCAACAAATACCCTGAGCTGATCCACAAGCTTTACCTTGACTTTGCCAGCACCCACTACGTCCAGACCCAGGGCCCCAGTGGTGATGACTTCCTCCCCACACTCAGCTACCTGCGCATTCAGACCGATGAGGTCCTCGACAGCGCCAAGCTCAAGCAGCTCATTCGCGGAACTGCCCTCAACGAGCACGACGAGATGGTCATGACCTCCTTCCGCGTGTTCAACTCCTCCATCCTCAAGACCAACTTCTTCACCCCTACCAAGGTCGCCCTCAGCTTCCGCTTGAAGCCGGACTTCTTGCCTGAGCACGAATACCCCCAGCCCCTGTACGGCATGTTCTTGGTCATCAGCTCCGAGTTCCGCGGTTTCCACCTGCGCTTCCGCGATATTGCCCGCGGTGGTATCCGTATTGTCAAGAGCCGAAACGGCGAGGCGTATAACATCAACGCACGCTCACTGTTTGATGAGAACTACAACTTGGCCAACACCCAGCAGCGCAAGAACAAGGATATCCCCGAAGGCGGTGCC
This sequence comes from Penicillium brevicompactum, assembly GCF_028827555.1. Taxonomy (NCBI): domain Eukaryota; kingdom Fungi; phylum Ascomycota; class Eurotiomycetes; order Eurotiales; family Aspergillaceae; genus Penicillium; species Penicillium brevicompactum. Next base: position 1,451,079 of record NW_026623210.1, read on the forward strand.
AAGGGTGTCATCCTCTTGGACGCTGACCACCAGGACAAGGCGCGGGTCGCCTTCGAGAAATACATCGACAGTATCCTTGATCTGCTCCTGCCACCCGTCAGCCCTGGTATCAAGGATCCCATCGTTGACCTTCACGGCAAGGACGAGATTCTGTTCATGGGTCCCGATGAGAACACTGCCGAGCTCGTCAACTGGGCTACCGAGCACGCTCGCGGCCGTGGCGCTCCTTGGTGGAAGTCCTTCTTCACCGGAAAGAGCCCCAAGCTGGGCGGTATTCCCCATGATGCCTACGGCATGACCACCCTCTCTGTCCGCCAGTACGTTCTGGGTATCCAGCGCAAGCTGAACATCGAACCCTCCACTCAGCTTAAGCTGCAGACCGGTGGTCCCGATGGTGATCTCGGATCTAACGAGATCCTGCTCGCCAATGAGAAGTACGGTGCCATCGTTGACGGTGCTGGTGTGATCTATGACCCCAACGGTCTTAACCACGAGGAGCTCCTCCGCTTGGCCAAGAAGCGTGCCATGATCTCCGAGTTTGACATGTCTAAGCTCTCCTCCGACGGTTACCGCGTCCTGGTCGACGAGAAGAACGTCAAGCTCCCCAGCGGCGAGATTGTCCACAACGGAATGATCTTCCGCAACACCTACCACCTGCGCTCACAGGAGAAGTTCGACGTCTTCGTCCCCTGCGGTGGTCGCCCCGAGTCCATCGACCTGTCCACCGTTGGCAAGCTGATCAAGGACAACAAGTCCATCATTCCCTTCATCGTCGAGGGTGCCAACCTCTTCATGACCCAGGACGCCAAGCTGCGTCTCGAGAAGGCCGGCTGCATTCTGTACAAGGACGCCTCCGCCAACAAGGGTGGTGTTACCTCCTCTTCCCTCGAGGTCCTTGCCTCGCTCTCCTTCAACGACGAGGAGTTCGTCGAGCACATGTGCATCCGTGAGGACGGCACCGTGCCCGAGTTCTACCAGTCCTACGTCAAGGAGGTGCAAGAAGTCATCAAGCAGAACGCTGCACTCGAGTTCGAGGCCATCTGGCGCGAACACGAGAACACCGGTGTCCTGCGCAGTGTCCTCAGTGACCGTCTCAGTCTGGCCATCACCAAGCTCGATGAGGAGCTCCAGATGACCGAGCTCTGGGACAATGTCGCTCTCCGCCGCTCTGTCCTCGGTGACGCTCTTCCCCGTCGCCTGTTGGACAAGATCGGTCTTGAGACCATCTTGGGACGTGTATGTCTACCTCATTTCCCCTTACTGAAGAATCTTTTACTGACAATCCCAGGTCCCCGAGAACTACTTGCGTGCTATCTTCGGTAGCTACTTGGCCAGCCGCTTCGTTTACGAGTACGGCAACCAGCCCAGCCAGTTCTCCTTCTTCGACTTCATGACCAAGCGTATGTCTATGATTCAGGCTTAAGATTTGGACCTAGACATTGATGCAGCGCGAGTCTTGTGACTTTTGTTTGTTTTTCTTGATGAGATTTGAGCCAACGATATTACTAATTCGGAACAAAAAGATTTGTTCCTTGACGAATGTATGGTTAGAAAAGTTTAGTGGCATTCAAAGATGAGACGCCTTTCGGGGATCCTTTAGAAATGCAATCCTTGGATTATCATCTGGTTGATATTGTAGTATTAAACCCGTAAAAAAAAAGAAAAGTGTATCAGATCTGCTCTAAGTAGTAATCTAAGTAGTGCTGTCTATAACTTGAAATCCCAAAAAAAAAGCCGCGGGGCCGTCTCATATAACGTTCATAACATGTGATCTCATCTCATCTCTCATCTCATCTCGGCGATTCCACCTCGGTCATAATCAGAACAACATTCACTGCCTGGAAGAAGTTAGCAATACTCAACTTGATACCGAGATGTAAAGGACAGACTCACCAACAATAAATCCACCCCCTCTGCAACCGCAACCTCCCATCTCGGCTTCAACCTCGACTTGGACCTGCTATAATCCATCGCATTATGCCGAGTGATATGCATCACCTTATGATTCCCCAACATAACCCCAGTCCCAGAAGCCGACTGCACAGTCCTCAATTCAACCGTCGACCCAGCCCCAGCACTTGACCTCTCAACACCAGAACTAGGCCTCGGCGGAAACTCCACCACAGAAGCCGGCGCAGGATCCTGCGGCGACTCAACCGCATCAAGCAAATCATGCAACGCACTACCCCCATAGCGCGCCGAGTACCCAGGCAAGATATCAGCAACATGACCCGACCTCACCCCGAGTTCCTGATCAGAGCCGAAAAACAATGCATCCTCAATAGCCATTCTGTGGCCCGCACCAGGCGCATGCGAATAAGGCGGTGGTTCATCACGAGCCGTTGAAATCGTCGCTCGTCTCCTGCGCGTCGCGAGTGCATTCCGAAACCTCATATCTAGTCTGAACCCGCGCCCCGCACCAATGGTGTTTCCGTCTGTCCAGGGCATCGAGGCGTCTAGTAGATCAGCGCCTCGGGCCTTGCCTTTACCTTTTGGTAATTTGACGCCCCATTTGCGGAGACCGGAGAACCAGGCGCGGCGCAGGACGAGGACGGGGGTGTTGCGGGCGTAGATTACGCGGGTGCCTGTTGGCCATTGCTTCTCGAGGACGGTGAAGAGGAGCTGTTTCTCGGGACTGTTGGAGGGCTCATGGGGCCGTAGACGGTGCACGTAGAGAGTGTTGCTCTCTTTCGTTATGGATAATGTTGTTGGTGTGTTGGTTAGGCGGTCTGGAGGTGGGGAGAGGAGGTGGCTTGTTTGGAGGGCTATGGGGATTGCGGGGGCCGTGAGGGGGTGCGGCTTGGACATGACGGATTTGTGTGGGAGTTGCTGGTCGTGTGCTTTGCTCAAGTGCTGCTTGTGTTCCACGGGTGGTATATTGTAGAGTCTATTGGAGTGTTTGTTTACGGATATTCGGATAGACCGGCTATGTATGTTTAGCTTACCTCCACCGTGTCAAGTTTACGTGCTTGGCTACGGTCTGAGTCCCTTAGATTAACCTGCTTAACTACTTTGTACTAAGGACTAAGTTGGGAAGAGGGGCAACCTGCGATAAACTTCCGTGTTTTGACGCCCCTGGGAGTATATTCAGGTACCATAGATGTATCCCGGTTCAGGTACAGAGTAGTTCAGGTACAGAGTATGCAGTACATCAACAACTACAATATTTAATTTTCCTCTGAGGCCCTTCATACTCCGTACATAAAATTGGGTATACTTCAAGAACAGTCTAGCCCCTCGGACATAATTAGAATGGCACAAATGCCTAGTGGGACTAAGGCCCACTTCGTACCGGCAATAATAGCCCTGAGGCGCAGTCCAGCCCAAAGAAAAATCTGCATCTCAAGTGACTAGGATGTGTTTGAAAGGGGAATATTACCCTCTCAAATTAATTGCTGACACCATTTGAAAAATTAATAAGAAGCCATTCATTGCGATCAGCGAAGGGTTAGTGTGGGTTAGTGGAGGACAGGAGAAGCTTGTTTTTTGTTACTCGGTGGATTGTGCGGGTTTAATGAATTTATGCAAAACACGTCAGACTTTTAACTTAGCATGTCTTCTATACGGAGTATACGGAGTATAAACCTGGCCATGGCCTGATGGTTATGGACCACACACGAATTCCAGTACCTATCAAGTCCCAAGGTTCGGTCCAGGAACGGGATTCTGTTTCGGGATTGCCAACGCGCCCATTTCGCCATCTTCTTTGAAACGAATGGACTGACGCGTTCCGAGGTCCATGGCTATGACTTCAACCCGCTCCCTACGGAGTAGGTGGGTCTCAATACTAACCATGAAAGGAAGACTTCTCCTCTTTAAACAAAAGGACCCTTCCGCCCTCCTGGGTCTCGTTTTTCTTCTTCTCCCCGGAGTATGAAGTGTCTGACCGTTTGTGGGGTATCTTGACTGGGCGTTGAGCTGCTGTACAAGTCTAGGGCTAACCCAAGATCCCCTGAATATTCTCACTTTCCCCACACCAAGAAGAACTTCCGCTCTCTTCCGCTGTTCTTGAATCTTGGAAATGTCTGAATCGGAGAAGTTTCCACCACTGCCTCCCCAACCTTCCGTAGAGGATGCCGAGAGGGAGGGAGTGGAAAAGGAACATACTCAAGATGATAGCACCAACCCAGACACACTGGTGCCAGAAGAAGCCAGTGTGGGCCCGAGTGTCTCGTCCTCCCAACGGTGGCGGACTGCAAGCCAACGCATTCGCAACCGTGCCACCACAATAGCAGAGAGGCTCGGCCGGCCTCACGAGAGAGAAGCAGATGGTTTGGACTCCCCAATGCTCCCGGAGTACTATGGAGCAACGGACGACATCCGAAGCTACGAGGCCCGACGGGCAAACGACGAGGAGGATCGTCTGCCTGGCACAGACTACGATGCACAGGCTCGTCTGCTGGTGGAAAGACTGGGCTTCCAATCCGACCCCAGACCTCCTCGAATCGCAGAACCTGCATCTGGGGCCACGACCCCGGGCACTCCAGAGGGGATGGCAAGCCCCGGAGGTCCTCCAGGGGGCCTTTTGTCACAATTGCTCCGTGTTTACGCCAACAACCTTCATTCAGCGAGCCGCATGAGCCTCGTGTCTACCGCAGCAGAGACAGATCCAGACACGGAGACACTGGCGCCGTCTGTGGCACCGTCCGGCACAACAACGCCAGGTGGAAAGAAAGATAAATTGAAGTGGTACGCTAATGGTCACAAGCCCACCAAGTCAAACCACAGCTACACATCTTCCCTCGTCCAGGCCTCCATGGACATGGGCCGCGTCGGTGTCCCCAATGCCGCGGGTCCCCCTCCCGCCAACCCCAAGCAGCTCAAGAAGGAGAAACGCAAAAGCAAGAAAGACGTCAAGCTCACTATCCACATTGCGCAGCTCCTCGCCCGCCAGCAATACATCATGCAGCTCTGCCGTGCGCTGATGAAGTACGGCGCCCCGACTCACCGACTCGAAGAGTATATGATGATGACCTCCAACGTGCTCGAGGTCAAGGCTCAGTTCTTGTACATCCCAGGTTGCATGTTCATGTCGTTCGACGACCCTCTGACTCGCACAGCGGAGGTGAAGATCATCCGTGTGATCCAGGGACTTGACTTATCCAGACTCGCTGAGACGCACAACGTCTACAAGAATGTCGTGCACGACGTCGTCGGCGTCGAGCAAGCGACCCAGGACCTCGACCAGATCATGCAGCGGAACCCGCGCTACAACCGCTGGATGCTAGTGTGTCTGACCGGACTAGCCAGTGTGGCAGTCGGCCCTTACTCATTCAGCGCACGTCCAGTCGACCTCCCCATCATTTTCATCCTGGGATGTCTAGTAGGCCTAATGCAGCACGTCCTCGCCCCAGCCTCAGCAACCTACTCAAACGTTCTCGAAGTCTCCGCCGCAATCCTAACCTCCTTCCTCGCCCGTGCCTTCGGCAGTATCCACAAGAACGGCGAGCCCGTCTTCTGCTTCTCAGCAATGGCCCAATCCTCCATCGCAATGATCCTCCCCGGATTCTCGGTGCTAAGCAGCAGTCTCGAGCTCCAATCCCATCAAATGAACGCCGGATCTATCCGAATGGTCTTCACAATTATCTACTCCCTCTTCCTCGGTTACGGCGTAACAGTCGGCACAACAATATACGGATTAATGGACGGAGCCGCAACCACGGCCTCAACATGCTCAGGTCTCCCAGAAGCCTGGGGAAATCAATACATCCAACATTTCCCATTCGTCGCACTATTCTGCCTCTTCGCGGCTCTGATCAACCAATCAAAAGCCAAACAACTCCCTGTCACCATCACCATGGGCGTATGCGGATACGTCGCCAATTACTTCAGTACCAAGAAACTAGGCTCCAACCAAGTCGCCAATACCATTGGCGCATTCACAATCGGCCTCTTGGCCAATCTGTACAGTCGAATCTGGCACGGCCATGCCGCTGCCGCTATCATCCCGGGCATTTTCACGCTTGTTCCGTCTGGTCTTGCGTCCAGTGGATCTATCATCTCTGGTCTGGAGTATGCGGAGGCTGTCAAGTCGGGGAATGTTAACAGTTCTTCCGGGGCAACGAGTAATAGCTCGCTTACCTCGCTTGGATACGGTATGATCCAGACAGCCATTGGTATCTCGGTTGGTTTGTTTGTGTCGGCTTTGCTGGTTTATCCCTATGGAAAGAAGAGGAGTGGTATTTTCAGTCTTTGAATTTTGTTGACCTTGTGTTTGTTACATTGGTCGATATGCATCTGCATCTGCATCAGCGATTTGAGAGCATCTTTGGAATCATTTTGGTTCATTTTGTACATTAGTCACTTTTGAGCGGTACCTACCAATGCATTCGTTGTACTTTCCTGTTTTGGTTTACAGGTCTGAACAAATCCTGGATATTTTGAGCACTTGCTCTAGAAGAACGTTCGCAATCAAGCTTCATCGCAAGAGAAAAAAATCGTATTAACCTTATCTGTCTGTTGTTACACTGCTACATTGTTCGAAATGCCATCAAACTTCGGCCCCTCCTCGTGCTCGGTGCGGTTCATCGTCAACAAGTGTGCCCAATGCTCAGGATACTTCTCGCTGGCCCACTTCTCAACCTCATCCTTCCAGTATTGATACGGGATGGCATTGTAGAAAAGTCCAATACTACAAAAGTTAGCATCGAAACCACAAGTACCGAATTTAGAAGTATAAACTTACGTATTGCTCGTAGGAGGGAGCCCGGTCTCAGCCTCCATATTGTTGATAGCCTCACAGGCGAGGTCAAACTCGCACTGCGCCGCCAGTGACTCCATATAAGCCGAGTACAAAGGACGATCCATTGTAATCTCCAGCTTCTTGACCTTGCCCATCAACTTCATTGCCTCCTGAGCGCCATTGTGGTGCTTCTCACAGGCCTTGAAGAAAAGCGTGATCGTCTTCTGCGAGGGACCTTCTTCAGACTGAAGGATCTGGCGGAAGATCGCCATGCTCCTATCCGGCTTCTCGCAAGCGGCATACGCCATCATTAACCCGTTCAGGATCCTCGTGGTGAGATCCACCTCGATATCAAGCTTCAGCATGTTGTGCACGAGCTCGAGGTTGGTTGTGTCCGCGGTGCGGGCTAGTCCTTGGAAGCAGCGTGCGTAAGTGTCGCCTTTGGGTCGACGGGCGGATTCATCCGCTTGACGCATGTGTCCGAAGACCAGGACGGCAAGGTCACTGCGCTTTCTGTCGAAGAAGGCGGTCATGATCTTGGTGCGGTAAACGGTCCCCGTGGATGGGAAGGCGACTCTCAGGAACTCGTATGCGTTCCATGCATCCGTGTCGGATTGATTCGTATCCAAAATGAAAGACATGATTGCGGCGCGCACTGGCGCTTTCTGGCTGTCTTCGTAAGTGCCTAGTCGGGGACGAAGCAGCTCTGATACAGCATCCAGATCATTGCGGTAAAGAAGCAAGTGTGTCAGGGCGGCCACCGTCTCTGGTTCCAGGCGGACGTTGTCTTCAAAGAGGGGGTCAAGAAGGGATGAGATTTTGTGGAATAGCTCGTCTTTCTCCTCGGATCGACAGAGCATTGTGATGAGCTTGTTGGCAAGTGGTGTGTTATCACCCGTGAGGGAAGCGGGATCAACTTGGTCTTCGAGAAGCTTCAAAGTCTTCTCTACATCGCCTGCTTGGATGTAAGACTCGAGCTGCAGCATGTATGTTTGACTATTTGGTACAAGTCCCCACTGACTTGTCAGCGTCATGAAGTCTGCAGCCCATTGTGGGTTTTGCTTCGCGTTGGCATATCGGAGCAGCTTGTTGACAATCTCAATTGTGATGGACTCAAATCCGGAGGCTTTCCACGATTCAACCTTTTGTACAAGAGCAGAAGCATTGTTGCCCATTACCGCCTCCCAGAGCAAAGTGATACCAGTAGCATCTCTAGCATCACTGGGAATGGAGTTGAAGATATCTCCAGCCGCGTCTAAGCGAGAGCTGAAGATACAGTACTCGACGACGGCCACTTTGGTGGCTATAGATGGTTGCACACCACCGGCGAGTGGGCAGGCATAGACAAGCTCAACAGCCTTGAACTGATCATGTTCAATCAAAAGTTTGATGATTTCTTCATGAGATTTTTGGTCAAAGCTGTTGCCGTGGACCCCCCAATCATCAACAACCTTCCGCACCTGTTCTAGGTCCTCGTTCAGGGCGAATCCTTTCAAGACCGTGAGCCAGGGCGAGGGTTGATATCCCCTCATTTGGCCCCAAAAGTGGAGCAGTGTATGCCTAGCGCCCTCTGGATTGCCGTTCATAGCCAAAATATTTATATATAGCGAGAGGGCGGGCCGACTGATCCTATTGGGACCAAATCCGTGATCCAGAATGAGCTCCTGATACGCGTAACGAGCGAGGCGAATGACGGTCTCGCGGGCCTGCGGCGCGGTTTCACATTCTGACAGTACCTGCAACATCTTTTCCAAATTTTCGGTTGAAAACATATTCTGCCAATCTTGCTCATCCAAATCATTCTGCAGGGCCTTGAGATGTTTCCACGTGACGATCAACGTACGGGCATGGAACTGGGTGATCACACTAGGATTCTCCAGCCGCGTTGTGAAGAAAGTCTGGAATGCCTTTGCAAGAAGATAGCTCGGAGGGGCTCGGCTTCTATCTTTAAGTGACCTCAATAAATCTGCCATTGGTTGTAGGCCTTTCTCGGAGGGCAGAGTGCTCGGTCGCCGTTCAGGGTCTTGACCCATCGTAAAGGCAAACATGTTGCGTCGCGTGGTATAAGAGAGGCCAGGCATGGCGGAACGTACTCGCATAGGAGTAATGGTATGCATCAGGCGAGTTCGTTGGCATTGTGAGAACCGAAGCGGCTCGTTGTTGATGATGGCGCGGAAGACCCGTCTCGTGAGATGGGACTGCATGGTGGGCAATTGAGAGCCTGAAGCTCCGAACAGGCAAAAGTAAGAGCAGTAGAAACGCGCAGCTTATGGTAGGGTCAGTCGGGAGTTCGACGCGGAGAGATCTGGAGGTTGACTAGGCGGGAAGAAGTCTTGGCAAAAAAAGATCTCACCTCCGCGTTGGCTCCGGCCTCCTCTCAGTTGAGCTACATTTCGCGGAACCACCCTGCTAGGTCTTTCTTCGCAAATATGTCTTCAGCCATTCTTTCTTCATCAGCATTGCTGCGCAATGTGACTACCGCCAGAGTTGGGCTATCGGGCTGTCGTTGGAGCTCCACTGGTGCCATATCTGAGTTCGCTTCGCAGCGTGAATCCGTGTCGCGAAGTAGGTGACCCAATGCAGTGATTTTAGAATCAATGCCACTGGCAGGAAATTGGACTGTTTGTTAATTCTATGGCAGATGCAATCTTCAAACGACGAGAGCGCCAACCCAGCCGCGCGATTTACCTCGAAGAGCAGAAGTCGGCGAGTGAGAGCCGAGGTCTCGAGAAATTTCACCCCCGTGATTACAAGGCCGGAGATATCGTTGCCCCTAAAGATATGAGCCCAACTCAGATGAAGAAATGGGGAAAGCGCCAGAGCCCCGGCACAGACGCCTTTGACGCATTGAACCTGAAGCCATTGGATATGTACAAGGTATGCTTGCTGAGACTTTATTGCGACACTTATCATAATCCCCACCGGTATGATGGACTGTAACTGACTATTTGCCCTGTGATAGAACTTCTCCGTCATGTCCGAATATATGACCAACATGGGCCGTATCAAGCCCCGAACAGAGACTGGCCTGCGACCTGTGAACCAGCGCAAGATGGCCAAGGCACTCCGCAGAGCCATTGGAATGGGTCTTATGCCCAGTGTCCACCGACACCCGGAAGTCATCGCGTCCGAACTGCGGGCACGTATGGAGGGACCCGGTGGTTTCAGTGGCTCTAGGGCCTTCTGAGTATCAGCTCCTACAGATTGGGTAAGACGTGTCTTTGTACAAGTACAGGCCGGCGCCTGAAAGTGGCACGCTTCGTGTATTATTAGTCTTAGCGATATGCATTGATTTTGAAGATCTTATACCATAAGTAGGATCATGAATTCAGAATATACTACTATTCTACAATCTACTTTGTGCAAGTGGATTATTCCACTGACTCCTAAGGCGTGTGCATAGGCGTGGCTGTGTTCCCCGCTATTGTGGCCCGAGTACGTCAGTCGATAAACAACTTCCCCTCCGTCTTTCTCCAACTTGTTCGTACAGCTTCTGTGCACAACAGCAATGTCACTTACGAATGGTGAGTCTCCAAAGCATTGACCCGCTGCCGTTCTCTATCCTCACAATATTCAAGAGTCCATTTGGGCTGCTAGCCCGTCCACCACTCGCGGACAGCCCACCCAGCTTTCCTCCGATGCCAAAGGCGAGCGATTGGCTTATGCAGTATGTGCTCCAACCTCACATGCCAACGAAATGATCTTAACTCAATTACCTAAAGTCCAACAAATCCATCTTCTTGCGCTCAATCGACGACCCCGCAGTCGCCAAACAGTATACCGAACACAAGGCCCAGACAACTGTCGCGCGGTTCTCCCCCTCTGGCTTCTACGTCGCAAGTGGTGATGCTGCGGGAATCGTGAGAGTGTGGGACTGCGTTGGTGACGGAATCACCAAGGGCGAGTACAGCATTGTCAACGGCCGGATCAACGACTTGGCCTGGGACGGCGACTCCCAGCGCATTATTGCCGTCGGTGACGGCAAGCAGCGATATGGACACTGCATCACCTGGGACAGTGGAAACACCGTTGGTGAGATCACCGGCCACACGCAGCAGCTCAACACCGTGTCCATCAGGCAGCAACGACCTCTGCGTGCTGCTACCGCAGGTGACGACCGGAAGACGGTGTTCTACCACGGCGCACCTTTCAAGTTCAACAACGGAATTGCGGACAAGCATTCCAATTACATTTACGGAGTTGGCTTTAGCCCAGACGGATCACACCTGGTTAGCGTGGGTGCAGACCGCAAGATTTGGCTCTACGATGGCAAGTCGGGAGAGACCAAGGGCCAGATTGGCGAAGGGGAGCACAATGGCAGCATCTTCGGAGTGTCTTGGGCCAAGGACTCCCGGAAGTTTGTTACTGCAAGTGCTGACCGGACTGTCAAGATCTGGGACGTGGAGGCTGGTAAAGCCACGCAGACCTGGACTTTGGGAGAGGAAGGCGCCATGGCTGTTCGCGACCATCAAGTTGGCGTGGTCTGGCCCCACGGTAGAAGTGATGATCTTCTCATCAGTTTGTCCTTGAGTGGAGACCTGAACTATCTGGTAGAGGGCACCCCCAAACCCCGACAAGTCATCTCGGGCCACCAGAAGAGCATCACCTCGCTGAACCAGACCACCGTTGACAACAAGGAAACTCTTTGGACTGGAAGCTTTGACGGACGGGTCTGCAACTGGGACGTGGCCACGGGCACCGCTGAAGAGATTGAAGGAGACGCCCACCCCGGCTACGTCGCTGGGCTTGCGGCGACACCAGAGGGATCGGGCAGAATTTACAGTGTCGGCTGGGACGACACCCTCCGCTCCATTGATGCCTCCGCCAAGACCTACACCGGCAGCGCCGCGAAGCTCAACGGACAACCCAAGGGTGTTGCGGCCGGCGACACCACGGTGTTGATCGGCGAGTCTGAAAGCGTCGAGATCTTCCAGGATGGTCAGAAGACTGGAGAGTTCAAGACTGACTTTGCAGCCACCACCGTGGCTGCCCACGGTACTATGGCAGCCGTTGGAGGCGAGAACGGATCCGTTCAGATCTGCGCCATCTCTAGCTCTCGACTGTCTCCGCGGGCGGACATCAATGCCTCTCGCAACCCCATTTCTTCTCTTGCATTCTCCCCCGACGCGTCTCATCTGGCTGTCGGTGACTTGCGAGGACGTGTCCTTGTGTTCAAGGTCTCGGATGGCAGCTTGGTGACAGACCGCTGGACGGCACACACGGCGCGCATCACATCTCTTTCTTGGAATGCAGCCGGATCTCACGTTGTGAGTGGATCGCTCGATACAAACATCTTTGTTTGGAGCTTAGCAAAGCCAGGAGACTGGATTGAGCTGCAAAATGCCCACAAGGAGGGAGTCCATGGTGTCGGATGGGTTGCAGGAAGCTCCAAGATCATCTCAGCTGGAGCCGATGCAGCGGTGAAGGTCTGGAAGGTCGAAGGGCTGCAATAGATGTTACATACTGCTATAAGGGTCTGATATGAGCGATTCAGTCTCAGTTCCTTTGATTCAGGCGAATTTGAAAGATATGTTTCCGTATTCCGCACTCCGTAGTTTTCAAGTGTAAACAAAGAGGTGCGTGGAGATGTCAAGTGGAGAGGGTGGCCGTACCCGCTGCCAATCGTAGCCAGCCAACAAATTAACCTGCAGAGCTCTGCACCTCCGCACGAGGATCTTTGGCGTCTCAATCAAGTCTGGAGCAAGGGTGACCTATCTTATTTGTACCATGAGGCTTGTACAATGACTCGTCAAGAGACGGACGTGACAGAAACCTGAAATCAAAAAATGCCGTCCGGAACTCCAAGCAGCTCCCGCCGCTCGCGCCCTACGGTATGTACTTGCGCCTTCTGCCCAACGGCGCTCGAAATTCGCCTGCTAATTGTCGGTGAAGCTCCGTCAAGCAACATTTGTGCTTCCCAAAACCGGACAGCGTCTCAAAGGCCTCGTGAATCTCCGCAACGCGGTGGCTGCTTCCACTGAGAACGATGACGAAAGACGCGGCCTCCTCACAAACGAAATCTCAAGCCACTACGAGGGGTACCTGACTTTGCTCTGGCGCCGAATACACAATGCAGGGATACAGGCGAACCAGTTCTTCAGATCTGAAGCTGGCATCGGGGTCTTGAAGTACAGTCTTGCATATTTCATCGGATCTCTGGCTACATTCATCCCAGCAATTTCGGCCTTGCTGGGCCATCAGGATGGAAAGCACATGGTGGCTACGGTCACAGTCTACTTTCACCCCGCCAGGTCCCAGGGTGGGATGATCAAGGCGTTGATTTGCGCCTTCTTGGCTTTTTGTTACTCGGCTTGCTTGACAATTACCAGCATGTTCGTGGAGATGTTCTTCCAGGACACCTTGGAATTACCGGCTCTCGGCCACGCTGTAGTGTTGATTGTGTTCTGTGGCGGTGGACTTGGCTTCGTCGGTTGGACCAAACAACGGCTGGGTGACCCTCTGGTGAACGTTGCTTGCTCACTGACCGCTCTGTCTACAATCACCGTCTTGACCAAGGAAGGTGCTGTTCAAAGTGGCGACTTGTCACTTGCAAAGATCTTCCAGGTCTTGAAGATGGTTCTAATGGGAGTTGTCGCTGTCATTATTGTATCGTTCTCCATATTCCCCATATCGGCGCGAAGGAAGCTGCGGTCAAATCTGGCTACAGTCACAGATACACTGTCTACAATGATGGCGATCATCACCGAAAGTTTCTTGAGCGGCTCGGAGGATGAACTGACTTCGGCTGAGTTCCTTGATGCGGAGGCCAAACACCGCAAGGCGTATAGCCAGCTCGACAGGCTCGTCCGAGAAGCTAAGCTTGAGCACTATGTGGCTGGTACCGAAAAAGAATACAGACTTGAGAAAAAGTTGGTCCGCTGGGTGCAGGACATCACGCATAACATGGGAGGCTTGCGCAATGCAGCTTCTCTGCAGTTCAGTCTGATCCGAGAGACCATTGCCCGCGAATCCGGATCACTGGAAGAGCATGCAATCATGGCCCAGGCCGATTATTTCACGCCACTTGAGCGCTCGTGGTCATTCCCGGATGGATCGTTTTTGGAACCTATCGTCGAGCGACCTGAAGAAGAACTATCTCCAGGCGTCTCTGTAAATGCAAGCGCAGAATCTACCCCCAAACCAGCACTTCTTCCTGCGGATGTGTTTACCATATTCATCTCACATCTAGGCCCGTCAATGGTGAGTAAATTGCTCCGCTATATGCTCAACGCTAACAGGAACAGCGATCGTTGGCCTTCACTCTGAAAGAGATTTTCAAGGAGATTCCATTCGGGCCTGCTCCGCAATACAAGGTCTCAGTGAACGGCCGGTTACGCATCAGCCTTGATCGAGCCCTGGACCTCTACAAAGAGTCACGCGAGAAAACACTGGCCTCTCTGTACCAACAAAAAGAAACCATAAACCTAAAGACCCACGAAGCGGAGGCGGACCTTGAAGAGGTATCAGCCAGCTGCGGCCATTTCAGCTTCTCGCTTCTGGAATTCGGAGAGCAACTTCAAGAGATGCTTGGCATATTGGATGAGCTGCAACTCGAAGTTGAAGAGCGTCCAAATGGGCGGTCTTGGTCATGGCTCAAAGTATGGCGGTGGTCAACCACGGCAGATGCTAAAATGGATGCTATTGATGCCGGTGCGTATACAATCTCTTGATGCAGAACAACCTTACTGATATCACGCAGAGCCAGCTTCAGCGGCTTCCGGCGTGGCTACGACACAGCAAAACCACAGACATGCCAGACACGCATCTGACGGCCTGATTGCGCATGACAGGGTGCCTATAACCGTCCAAACTCTGAAAAGCACACCTAAAAACAACGCCAAGCAGAGATTAGGCTATCGGATATGGAAATGCCTGGGTTTCTTCCGACGGGATGATACGAAGTATGCGATCAAGGTAGGAGCTGGAGCTGCCATATATGCCCTACCAGCCTTCCTCCCCTCAACGCGCCCTTTCTATGGCCGCTGGCGGGGGAGTGGGGTCTCTTGTCTTACATGTTGGTCTGCTCAATGACAATCGGAGCCTCAAACACGACAGGATATGCTCGTTTCCTCGGTACCTGTCTAGGAGCAGTTTGTGCTATCGCAGCATGGCACATCACAGCGGCAAATGTCTTTGGCCTTGCGTTTTTGGGATTCTTGATGGCCATTTGGACTGGGTTTATCACAATTGTCCGAGGGAATGGACCCATGGGACGGTTCATTATGCTCACCTACAATCTCTCCGTGCTCTACGCGTATTCTCTTGCCCAGAAAGAGGCAGCAATGGACGAGGATGAAGGAGGCGCCCATCCGATAATGAGTGAGATTGCCCTTCATCGAGTCGTTGCCGTCCTGTCTGGATGTATCTGGGGTATCTTCATCACCCGCATGATTTGGCCCATCAGCGCAAGACGACGACTCAAGGAGAGCCTGAGCCTTCTCTGGCTACACCTGAGTCTCGTCTGGAAACGTGACCCCCTGTCACTGATGGTGCAGGAGAGGAAATCCGTTGTTTACATGACTCCTCGAGAGAAGCTCGAGATTGAGAGATTCCTCGCTCGGCTAGAGTCCCTTCAAGGCGCAGCAAGCTCCGAATTCGAGCTGAAGAGTGCCTTCCCTCAAGCTTCCTATGCTAATATCGTTCGGCGTACGCGCAGTATGGTCAACTCTTTCCACACGATGAACATTGAGTTGATGAAGAATGACCCTGCCACCGAAGGAGAGATCACTCTTCTTCAGTACACCGCACTGGAACGACAGCAGCTGTCGGCTCGTGTCAGCCATCTACTATCGGGTTGGTGCATGTTTCTGCTTTTGTCTTTCCACGCTAACCAGCTCCAGTCATCGCTTCTTCCATGAAGCTAGAATACCCCTTGAGTGACGTACTCCCCAGTATCGAACATGCGAGAGATCGGCTGCTTGCTCGCATCTATCGCTACCGTCTAGATCGTGAAGCCTCACAGCAGACCACAGACGAGGACTGCGCTCTTCTGTATGCATATAGTAAGTTTTTGTCTATTTTACCGCTTTGGCAATAACTGACGCTGTCAGTCCTGGTCACGGGCCAATTATCAAACGAGATCATGGAGATCATTGCGGAGATCGGGCAACTATTTGGGGTATTGAGTGAAGACGTAGTACAGCTAGCTTGAAAATCTAGTACATTGATTTAAAAGACATCTAAAATCGCAAAGATAGAACGTAGAGCGTTGAACTGAGGTATAACAGAGAGCTTACTGAATTCGGTGCACTTCGATGTATCCGTTTCTGGCGTCTGGCGGGGAACCGCAAGTTGGAACCTCCTTCCACCCAAACCCATCGCCAGGTCTTTCACCGCATCAATTCTCATCATCAATTCGTCGGTCTCTCACATGAAATTCCGTTCACTTTCGTTATCCCTGGTTTAGACCCTTGGATCCTTCTTCATGAAGGCGTAGGTGCCTAGATTCACTGCCGCCCTTCGGCCTCCGTCGCGCTCTCGCGAGTACTGCAATCATGCAGATCGATCCGGCGGCTTTAAGTCGCAATGACTCCGTCTCAAATACAATCAAGGGCACAGCGCCCAACGGCTCGGCATCAGTAAAGACCTCCAAGGCCCTGATATCGGTACCGCGGCTGGAGCTGGAGCCTGCGTACACGGACTTGAAGGCCGCCATCGGAGACAAGTGGGCCGAGTACAAGGAAGCAACAGCCTTGTTCTTGTTAGGTGAGTGATTACGCGCGTGGGAAACTCTAGCCACACTTCTATTGCTTGAGCTTCACCATAGCTCTCTCTCTAATGACCTCGCTGACCTCCTGACCTCTTGCCATTCTAGGACAATATAACCAGAACGAATACGCGTCGCGAGTCGACCACTTCCTATGCGCCGATCCAAAAAACGAACATCTACACAACAATTTCATTTGCGCGCTCATTGGAAACCTCACAAGAGACCTCCCCGATCATGGCGTCGCAAACTGGGTATCGGCCAATGACAAGCCGTCAACGGTCTCAAAACCTGTGTCCGGAGATGCTGCAGAGCAAAGGTTGAAAACTGAGGTCATGCAGCTACCTCCAAGGGACCGCCGGCGCATAAAGGGGATCCCAGAGGTATGTCGTCGCAAACAGTGTCACCCAACCACCCAACCACTAACTTTGAGCAGCGAGATCCCAACGAGACAATACTCACCGAGCTAGAGCAAAGCCACCTAGCTAAGCAGATCAAACTCCCCAGCCAAGTCCCTGCAAGTGCAGGCGGGCTCAACAAGACTAGTAAGACGACACCCAAATTCCCGGAGTTCAGATATCCACTTCGTTCTCGAGGCCACTCCAACCCTTCCAGTATCTAACCGTCCCCATTACAGATTGGGAGCTCGAAATTCGCAAGCGTTACGCCCAACCCCTCGCCGCAGAAACCGGCGAGTTCCCCGATACGGAATCGATCCATTCCCGCATGGTCCCCATATGTTACGAGGAGTCACTACCCGGCGGTGCTGGGCTCCCTTGTGCCGAGTTCATGGCCATTGCGACGGAGACATTCGTCAAGGAAGTTCTGTCCGCGGTCTTTTCACGCACACGATCAAACGGACCGTCAGGAACGATCAATAACATGATGATGCGCAAGTATCGCCAACAGCTGGAGGTCGAAGAGCTTGCCTATACTAGAGGTGAGATTGCAAAGGATTCTGCTACAGGCTTGCTTCCTATCGAGGCCAAGGAGGCTAGCGGTCGACAACCATTGGGCGTGCGGGACCTCCGTCTGACCTTGGAACTGGGCGGTGGCGTCCTCGGCCACATGCCCCTAATTGTGGACCAGATCATGGGCGGATACTTTGAAGATGAATTAGAAGCCGATAAACAAGATCGCCAAGCGAATGGCGTTGGCGTTGGCGAGCCCCATGAGCACATCAAACAGGCCGAAGATGAAATGGACATCGACGAAGACGAGGATGGCTCTCTGCTGGACTGGGAGGGAGGCACCCTCGGCGATCGAGATCAGCTGAGCGGATTGCTTGATGAGTGTTTGTCCATGGCCGCGTGAAAATTTTATACCCCCGCTCCTTTGCTTTCTTTCTGTTACTCGCTATCATATCCACCCTGCTACATTACCATTTCTCTTCTTGTCCTTTTTGATGTCTTTCTTGGTCTGGGTGGAGGGTGGCTCACGGCGTCTAGGTACTACCAATGGAGGCTACCACTGTTTGCATATTTTGGAGTTTGAAGACAGGTCGTTACTGTCTATTCTCAATTACCTCGGCCTTGTTCTCATGTTTGCCCATTTCCGTTTTCAGTTTGGCCATGCTTGACATGACCTTGCGATGTATAGTATATTCTCACAAACATGGCAGAGTATTTGGGGACAAGATGATCTTGAAGAAAGAGAAAAGTTCCAAAATGCCGACACAATGACCGTGACAAGCGGATATGGTCACGCTTGTTCGATATACCCATGAAATATACTTCTTATGCTGTTTAATCAGTCCGCCTCAGAGCTCGAGAACTGTAGTATGAGGCTCACAAAGTAGAACCATTGATAATCCATACAAGAAAGATGAAGATCAGGAGATGCTGAAGCCCTGGAGACAAAATACAAGTTGACGTCTATAACTTTGAGCAAGGATGTGTACTAGTTACATTTGGAGGACTCCTGCAAAACATTGCGTAATTCCAAGGTTGATCATTTCATGAGCTCTTTCGCTCCCCGAACGCCGGATAATGCACGTTGCAAAGAACAAGCCCGCTATTTGAGCTGGTTGGCAACCATGTGGAGAATCTCCTCGGTGGTTTTGTATGTGTTGGCCGGATCCTTAGAAATGGACTGCCACACCTCACCATGCTTGGGTTCCACTGTGACGCACTTCGTCACAACGTCTGCTCGTTTTTCCTGCGCGCGAATGTTAGCTGAATGCTTTAGAACTGGATATCTGGAAGTACTAACCTCGGTACCGTATTCCATAAGGAAATTGTAGTAATAAGCCCAACCATCACCATAGTCGCTGTCTGACACGATTGCCTTCTCGAACCATGTCATGGTCTTTTCCAAGTTACGCTCAGCCCAGAAGACGCGCGCAATAGCAATGAGCAGCACTGGATCATTATCACACTTCCTCATGGCCTCCAGACCACGAGCCTTGCGTTGTGAGCGTGGCTCAAGATGCCAGATCCTCTCGCTCCACAATAGACCTGAGGTGGGGACTTCTTGCAGAGCACGCGCAGCCAGAGTCTTAGCCTGAGACATGTTCTTGGCACGGCGTTCGATGCGTACACTTTCGAGCCAGAGCTCGGGGTTCTTTGGAATGGCCAGACGAGCCCGGTCTAGGAGGGAACGGGCGCGAACGATCACACCGGCCTTTTCTTCGAGTCGCGCAGCGAGCAGCCACAACGCGGGTGACTTGGGACAGGCCCGGGTGCCCGTTCCGTATGCCTCGCGCGCCTGGGGAATTTTGTTCTGTGATTCGTATAGCTGTCCCTTCATCATCCATAGCTTGTCGCCATTGGGGAATAATTGTAGACCTTGGTTGACCAAGTCCAAAGCTTCGTCAATATTGCCAAGCTGTCGCTCATAAGCAACGCTCTTGGTCCACACGCGATCAGTGCCGGCTTCACGACGAGCGGTGGCCAGGAGTTCCCGAGCCTGGTCGGTTTGGTGCGCATCGGCTTCGAGCTTGACGGCCGCGAGCCAAATATCTTCGTTGTTGGGATTTTGGTTGAAAGCACGGCCAAGGACACGTCGAGCATCGTCAATCTCCCCGGACTGCCATTTCTCCTTGGCAAGCTGGAGCCAAAGTTGCTCACTTTGAGGGCAGGCTTCGACGGCCTTCTCAAGAACCTGCCAAAGCCCTTCTTTTGTGCCGTGGTTGCGCTCCAGGTCGGCTGCTGCGATCCAAATTGACCGGCGGTTGACGAAGACACGGAGGGCGTAAGCGTAGATGGCCCGCGCGGTTTCATACTTTCCACGGGCAATGCTAGCTTTGGCGTCTTCCATCCAAACCTCCTTTCGATCATCGTCTTCGTCCAAACCCCATCCAAGGGTTTCTTGGATGATGGCACCACAAGTAAGGACGGAGCCGTCTGTTTCGCACTTTTCGGCTTGCGTGATCCATTCCTCTCGTGTCAACATGGCATTTTCACGAACCAATGACTGAATAGCGCGCTTCATGACATTGACCTTCTCAAAGGTACCCATCTGCTCCTGCAGTCGAGCTGCTCCGATCCAGATTTCATAGCTGGTGGGAATGGCTTTGCGAGCAGCGTTCAATACCTTTTGTGCGTTTTCAGGGGTCTCGAGACGAGCCAGGGCAATCCACAACTCGACTGACAGGGGGATCATTTCAACAGCCTTAGCCAGCAATAGACGGGCGTCGGCAGGGTCCTCTTCCAAGTTCACAGCCTCTTTCCATATTTGGACGGATTGGGGAACGTGCAACAAGGCTTGTCTTAACACGTTCTTTTTGGATTTTCGATCGTTTTCTAATCGCATAGCCGCAATCCAGAGTTTCGTAGATCGATCGTTGTTCTTAATGGCGTTTGCTGCAACGACCTTGGCGTTGTGGCCCTCGTTGAGACGAATATTCTCCATCCATGCGTCTTCACTCTTGGGGCAAAGCTCACATCCTTTGGCCATAGCAGCCCTGGCAGCGACAAGGCGACCAGCAAGCTCTTCAATGCGTGCAAGGGCAATCCAGCCGGGTGCATGTTTAGGATTGGTCTTGGTGACAGACGCCAACAGGACCTGGACTCGCTTAATGTCGCCCACGTCGTTCTCGCCGGTCTTAGTCTGTTTCACAGAGCTTTCCAAGCTGGTCAGGTAACCGGTGGGATCGATGCTCGTAGCGCTTCCCGATGTTGCTTCACCTGAGGCAGCCTGATCCAGCCTGACCTGGAGGACTTTATCACGCGCAGCACCAATGTCTGCAAAATTCGTCATGGTGCCTTCTGTCGTTGAGCCCTCGGCGCTAGTTTGTGTGCCATCTTCGGCGATCGTCGTTCCGTACTGAGCTGAGTCTCTTGCGCCCGCGAGAACACTGTCCGGGACGGCGTAAAATCGTTGTCGGCTGTTCTCCTTGTCTCGTCGATTCTTTCCCGTGAGATCGCCGACTTCCGGCAGGTTGGCCCAGTCATCCTCGGACACGGAGGCGAGTGTTCGTTTCAGATCCGCGAATTGTTGTTGGATCTTCGGGTTCTTGCGTTCGAAATCCTCTCTTTCGGCCTTCTCTCGAGCTTCCCTGCGAGCTTTCCGGCGCCTGTCCATCTTCTCATCTACCTCCTGATAGATGCGATCCGCTTCATCGTCTTCCTGGTCGAATTGACCGTAGGCAAAGAGTCCGACCTCGTTGTCGGGATCTTGGAATCGTTCATCTTCCTCCTCCTTTTCATCTTCTTTGCCACCCTTTTCGCGCGAGTTGTTACCGTAGGCGGTGGGCGCAGCAGCTCCGAGCTGTTGAGCTCTTTTGGTGAGGGCAGCTTGGATTTGTTCGGGTGTAGGACCTTCGCGCGCCGGGCCAAGATCGGAGCGAGTGGTGAAGCCTGTCGCACCACGACCGAGACCGGCGACGTAGTTCTCAGGCGCTGCCTGGCTCAGAAAATCCTTTCGTCCGGACGCCATAGTGGGCACAACCTCAGAGGGAGATAGTTCGAGGTCTCACGAAGAAAGGCGGGTTGCGTGAGAAAGTAATTCCGGAGCCGACAATCTTATCGCCAGAAAAAAGTTGTCCGCCCACATTGAAGGTGGCGCGCCGGGCTGCAGAACTTCTCTAATTTGTTTATTACTCTTGGATCTTACGGGTTCAATACTTCAGTATGCCCAAGGTTCAGAAATCTAAGCGCAATGGCGCTTCGCAGGGCATGTCCGATGCTGCTGCCAAGACGAAGGCTGCCCACAGCATCTTCAAGATGAACACTGATATCGGCCAGCACGTTCTGAAGAACCCTGGTATTGCTGGTAAGTGCTCACTCACAGAAAGCTTGGGCACTGCTAATGAAAAGTCATCTAGCTGCGATTGTGGAAAAGGCTGAGCTTAAGCAAAGTGATGTGGGTTATAACGGTCATTGATCGGATTCATCATGCTAACAATGTTAATAGATCGTGCTTGAAATTGGTCCTGGTACTGGTAACTTGACAGCCAAGATTCTGGAGAAAGCAAAGAAGTGCATCGCCGTCGAGCTGGACCCTCGTATGGCTGCTGAAGTCACTAAGCGTTTCCAATCCACCCCATACCAGAAACGCCTGGATGTCATTCTTGGAGATGTGATGAAGACCGAGCTCCCATACTTCGATGTCTGCATCAGTAATACCCCCTATCAGGTATGTACAATACACATTGCGATATACAGACCAACACTAAGATCCTTTAGATTTCCTCTCCTCTCACATTCAAGCTCCTGGCCACCTCTCCAGCGCCTCGTTCCTGTATTCTCATGTATGTCATGTCTACGCCTTCGGCAAATATCTCTCAGTAATATTGTGTCATTGAGAGCTTACATATACCTCTAGGTTCCAACGTGAATTTGCTCTGCGATTGTTCGCCAAACCTGGCGACAAGCTCTACAGTCGACTCTCCGTGAATGCCCAAATGTGGGCCAAGATCGACCACATCATGAAGGTCGGCAAGAACAACTTCAAGCCCCCACCCCAAGTCGAGTCCAGCGTCATTCGGATGGTTCCCAAGAACCCGCGGCCACAAATCAGCTACGAGGAGTGGGACGGTCTCCTGCGCATTGTCTTCGTGCGAAAGAACAAGACTCTCCGCTCTAGTTTCATCGGTGTCACCAGCATCATGGACCTTTTGGAATCCAACTACCGAACTTGGTGTGCGCAAAATGACATCCCTGTGGAGGATGGCCCCGCTGAGGTCGCCAATGACGACACGGCAATGGACATGGGCGAGGAGGAGGAGGAACAAGTTGCCGAACCGGCCGACGAGGTCATGGATATGGACGACGACGATGTTCCCGACTTTTTCAAGGAGGAGACAAATGCTCGCCTCGAAGCTGCGCTCAAGAACGGAGCTTCGCGCAAGAAGCGCGGCAAGGTTGCGGAGCTAGTTCGTGAAAAGGTGCGCAGTGTTCTCGAGGACGACACCAACCTCGGAGACAAACGCGCAAGAATGTGCGACGAGAACGACTTCTTGAAGTTGCTTTGGGCATTCAACCAGAAGGGCATTCACTTCAACTGATCGGAAGGGGCTGTTCCAGGTGGAAAACATCTGCCGGTAATTCGGATAATGAATTATGATTACTATCAATAAAAGATACCAGTTTCAGGAGGTTCATCGCCAGCGGGCCGGAGATGAGCTCGCGAGTCTTGAAACAGGCTTTGCCAGATGTAAGCTTCGCTCAGTAAAAGTTCAATGTCTTTCTCTGTCCATCCTTTCGTGGGCAATGCTTGGAGGAACATCATCACCTCCTACATATAGGTTAGAATTCTGACTTGAACTAATTTGATTAGAAGCACCCACCTGGAAATCCATCTTGACCAATTGATCGGTCCATTTGACCAAAAATGCAGCGCAAACGTAAAGGTGAAATCGGGAGAAGCCCTGCTCCTCGGCCTATATAACAGTCAGTACCAAGAGGGCGCTGGTGGAAGCAAGACCTACCATATAAGTGTCCCACATGCGTATCGTATTCTTTATGCTCATTTCCCGCATGAGCAGGCAATTCATCCATCGGAAACTAAATTGCATAAACTCCACGCCTTCTTGTTCCAGATGTTTCGCTAAGGCTGAGTCGATGCGCACCGTCAGATCGCGAAGGGCCCTGACCTGTCGATGGATTCCCGGCTGGGCGTAGATGTAGTTGTCCTGAATGCCGTCCAACAACTTGGTGAGGCACCAGAACGTGTCAGCCTCCACGGCATCCAACACGCTGCGGGGCAATTGACCAGGGTCCATGCCCTCTTCGACGTTCAGATCGGTAATATAGACGCCCAAAAAGACCTGCCAGAATGGCGTGACTAGATCGTTGATACCTTGGACATAACCACTAGCTGGATGCCGGATAGCCCACACATAAAGAATGCGCTCCAGGGATCGCTGAGTAGCTTCATAGCCATATAATGGAATATGAGGACTGGTGCGCGGGACATCGATACTGATCTGATGCCAAACCGCTTCGTCCAGTCCTCTGCCGCGGCCTTTGGATGAGGCAGGGGGTTTGTGGAGTTTGCGCCGCTGCCGCGCTCAAAGGCTTGTCGAACTCCATCTAAGTACTCCTTGCGCTTTCGCTCAAGGGTGGAAATACGTCGCTCGCTATTAGTAGGAAGATAACCAAGAAGAAGTTGCCAGGTCATTGGCCGAACTTCCTCCGGAACGCCAGACCAAGCGAGGTTCCGCAGCTCGGTGGGCGACACTGTGCTGGCTTGCAAGATGCGCTTGAATTTGTTAATTCGCGTAATGCGGCTCGAGTGAATATCCCTTTCCTTGGAAGAAGCATCTGTTGGCGGCGGAGAGTGATTGATAAGGTTCAAAGCGTTTGCGGGATCTAGCAAATGTCAACAAAGTCCGGCCTGTGCGTCACCAATGCGATTACCTTGCAGAATGTCCTTGTATTGAGGCCTGAGGATCTTTCCTTCTCCCTTTCGCGCTGTCGGGTACATTGGGGCCCCCCGCTCCTCGGCGATGTCTGCACTATTTGCTCGTTGTCTGCTGCTCGCAGACAGCCCGTACCCCAGTGATGAGAGACTGCCTCCTGCCCCACCACTGGAATTGGCGTTCTTTGACTTTGAGGGCGCGGACTTCTTTCTTCGCATGCTGGCAAGACTGGGGAGTCCAAATTCATCTTCGTCATCATCATATACAATCTCGTCGTCGTCATCGTCGTCATCTTCCTCGGTGGGGTCACGACTCCACTCGTCAACGCCTTCAGTCATGATTCCGGGGTATGGCTGTCGGGGAGGCGATGCTACCAGGTTGCCTGATCTGCGAGCCAAGTGCGCTGTAGAAACCGCAGGAGACGACTTTGTCGGCGTTCTGGGACGGGGGTGGGAGGATGTAGGCCTGTGAGAAGAATTGTTAGCAAATGTTCCCAACTCAACAGACTGGACAAGGGTCGCAGCATACTGTACAAGACTGGCATGTGAGTATGAAGCTCCAACAACGGTATTCGGACCATAGATCTTGGATGCTTCCTGACCGAGGGACGTGCTTCGACCAGCCCAGAAGGGCGATTCGGCGCGTCTTGGAAGAATGTCAGTACGGGCCCGATATAGAGAAGAACAGCTGTAGCGCAGAGTGTATATGGATCTTGACTCACTCTGACTTGTCTAAATAGCGTGGATAAATGCCATGTAAGCTATAGCTGCGATTAGAATGTAGGGGGAGGCAAAAGACACGCACCAACCTGGACCATCTCCTAGGGATATATAGTTAGCTCAATGCCAAGGCAAATGCCATCAGGGCGCCTCAAAATTGGGGAGAGAGTCCTACCTGTTGCCCTTTTTTGTTCGCCATCTTAGTGGTATTTCACAGGAAGCGATCTCATGAGTCTCAATTGCGCGTGCGGGGTGCTGCAGTGGGATCAATGGTGTGTTTCCTCCAACCAGGCCATATAAGGACTGGACCTCAAATCAGAAGAGCATTTTGAAACAAGTGATAATAAGGTAAGACGTAATTAAAAGCAAGCTTGAAGTCTATAGTTAGATATAGCCAAACGCCCCCCCAAGGTGGGCACTCAATTCTGATTATGTAATCGTGGTTCTCCGCCCCGTGATCCCGCTCCGTCCAACTTCCTTCCCTTCTTCCTCCAATTTTCCGCGCGTGACTTCTCCCACTCCACCGTTTGTACTCATCTCGCTTAGAGCTTTCACCTCGCGCGTGACCTCAATTATCTCGTAATACTTCTGTTTTAGGAACCATGGCTGACCCAGAGGACGGTGACGATCTCTTCGCGGATCTGTACGTGTTTCTCCTCCTACTTCCCACTCAAAAGCTTACTCAATTCTTCCCACAGTTATGATGCCGACGAATCCACTGCTCGCACAACATCTGCTGTTGATGCATCAAAGCCAGCTGAGCCTGTCGCAACCCCCGCTGCACCCGCCGCGTCTACTACACAGGGCACTGAATCTGCTCCCGTTGACACTCACCAATCGCAACCCGCTGCTCAGCCTTCGGGATATGATAATGGGTACAACAATGGTTCTGGAAACCCTTACGGCGCTGCGCCCGCAAGCGAGGCGCCTGCTGAGCCCGAGTCTCACGGAACAGGAATCAAGGAAGACGGGTAAGTTCACCATTGACATTATACACACCTCAATCTTTGAAATTGGCTCCAATGCTGGGTGCTTCAACCGGTATCGGGCTGTGCTCTGGCGGTATGAACTTGAGTGGACAAATTTGCTATACACGGGTTCGACAGCAATTGTGTGCGCTGGAGAAGAGTTTTCTGGCTAGAAGAAGATAAAAGCGATCGAGCTACGGATACCCTGGGCTATGTGAGGAAAGACTCGCCGGTTGGCTCAGGTGCCTCAACCATCTGGGCACCGAAGGATGAATTCCTGGAAAGCGACAAAGCGAATGCAGCGACCAATCAGCAATTGCGCTTGAGCTCCCTGTCATACGGCCACCAAGGTGCATACAAACCAATTTGCCGTTGCAATACGCTGCTCAAGCTCCGACCTCCATCCCGCCAGATCAAACAAGAATCCAAAGAAAGCTGTCGCCTGAACCCTCCGTTCAACAACATCTTTAGCACCAACCAACTCAGCACTACCCATCGCCTACCATGGACCTTGTCACAAGCCATCCATATATAGTACAGCCGATACTATATAGATTCTTGTCGATACACCTTGATAGGGCAGAGCAAGAAGTAGCTATCTAGCTTGGGACTCTGTGTTAGACAAGGCGAAGGTTTTCGCGGGTCAGACAGACAGACAGTGACAATTCACTTTTTCCGACTGAATTACTTGCACCTCTACGCTTCTCATGTCGCCTGCTTCCCGGCTTGAGCGAATCAGAAAGAGGTGGAAATGGATATCTACACCCAGGCCCGTGTAAACCAGTGGACTCGACGTTTAAATCCCGTTCAGGAGTATCAGATCAATGGTTCGGGTTTGCCAGACTCCCCATGGACAACGACTTCAAAGTACACATACCCTGGAAACGTGTCTCGATGTCTTGGATGGTCGACTCTTTCAGGACAACGACGCTTTTATGGCGCGCGCCCACACAGACACACCTCATTAGCCCGTGGATAGCAAAGCGTCTATACTCAAAAGTTCTAGCCAGGATACCGTGGCCCACTGCCTATTCTTCCCCTACATCACCATCATTCCGTTTCCCTTATGAGCCCTCGCCCCCGTCGCTGCCAACCGGCAAGACCCAGATCCATTATGCCTAGATGACACTTTGGAGATATGGAGCCATATACATCTACTCTTTGTGCTATTTTGAAGGAGCTTCTGCTGACCGGGGATCAATTTATCTATAGCAAAATGTTCATTGGTGGTTTGAACTGGGAAACTACAGATCGTACGTATATCGTTACTACGCAGAACTCGCAGATTAGACTAACACAGAACTCTTTTTCCACATTTAGAATCTCTCCGTGATTATTTTTCTCAATTCGGCGAAGTTCACGAATGTACCGTTATGCGTGACAGTGCTAGTGGCCGCTCTCGTGGCTTCGGCTTTTTGACCTTCCGTGACCCTAAGACTGTGAATACTGTTATGGTGAAGGAACACTATCTGGATGGAAAGATTGTAAGAACCATTCTATGCAAAGGCTTATATATAGCATTCGCTGACAACTCCAAAGATTGATCCCAAGCGTGCTATTCCTCGTGATGAGCAAGAGAAGACCTCTAAGATCTTCGTTGGTGGTGTTAGCCAGGAGGCAACCGAGCAAGATTTCAAGCAGTTCTTTATGCAGTTCGGACGCGTTGTGGATGCTACTCTCATGATTGACAAGGACACCGGCCGCCCCCGTGGATTTGGCTTCGTTACATTCGACAGCGAGGCTGCCGTTGAGAAGACTCTCGCTCGTCCCCTGGACATCCTTGGAAAGCCCATTGAGGTGAAGAAGGCTCTTCCCCGTGGCAACTTGCGTGATCAGAACAATGATCAGCGTGGTGGTCAACGCAACGGTGGATTCCGTGACCAAAACCAGAACGACGGAGGCCAGCAGCAGGCGCCCCAGCAGGGACAAGGCAGCAGCATGACCCCCCCAGATGATGGCCCAATACTGGCAGCGCATGCAGCAGTATTTCACCATGATGCAGCAGTCGATGGCTCAGGGCCAAGGAATGCCCGGAATGGCCATGAACCCTGCCATGATGAACCCTATGATGCAGCAGCAAATGCAAGCAATGCAGATGCGCCAGCAGCAACAGCAGATGGGCGCCCAGCAGCAAGGTAGCATGAGCCCTGGCGGAGCCCAGAGTCCCGGTGTCCAGCAGCCCATGCCCAACATGATGAACGCCGCCATGATGCAGCAGAACCCCGCCGCCGCCGCCGCCGGTGCCGGAAACGACAATGCCAGCCCAGGTCCCAACGCCGCCGCCCAGCAGGCCGGACAGCCCGGACCCGGCTACAACGCCCATGAACAGCTTGCCTTCGAGCAGCAGAAGTACGAACAGCAGCAGGCCCACCGCACAATGGATCCCCGCGGTTTCTCGCCCTACCAGCAACAGGGAGGCCCTACATCTTGGGAGGGAATGTACGACGAGGTTCCCCAGCCCCACGTCCCAGGAGGACCGTCAGGTATGCGACGCATTGGAAGTTCAGGGCGCGGTATGTGGCTCTTAAACGAGTCCAGCATATTACACCACTTTCATCCCAGTTTGACCCGTAGCTAACGTTACAAATAGGAAATACCCCCCAGCCGCAGAGCACCGCTCCTGCCAACGCCCCCACCGGTCCCCGTAACGCTGGCAAGCCCGGCGCAAACTACCGTGGTGGTCGTGGAGGCGGTAGTCACCGCGGTTACCACCCTTACCAGCGCTAAGGCGCTTGCCGTGGATACCCCGGAGGCTTCAACCCAGTCTCCTGTTCATCAGATATGACTTCGTTTCTTTCAAGTGTTTTCTAAGTCTTTTTTAACCCGGTACATTAAGCCTGGCGAGAGGATTATCTGGTCCTACGGCTGGCTAGGGCAGGTGGTCTTGTGTTCGTTCCGATAGCCTGCAATTAGTGCCTAATATGATCACGTTTATCTCTCATTCTGCTATGGTGGCATATTTTATAAATGATGGCTGTAGGCTTCGGTTCAAAAGCCTGCAAAAACTCATTTGTGTATGAAGTGGCCATTTCAGGAAAGAGAGGCCATTCTTGGAGAGGTCGGAAATGGAGGCTTTGGAGCAGTGTTTACAGCTCTGCAATGGATAGAAAAATGAAGATCATGTGATTACTTTGAATATGTGAAGACAGATCACATGACCCGCGTACAATAAAACGGATTCATGATCACGTGACACCTAGATATAGATGTTCCAAACAGTATATGTTGGCACCAGAAAATGGTTCTATACAACTCACCATCTCAGATAGTGCCGGCTTCCTGCTACAGGGCTTTCGACCCAATCTAGACCCTCTGATCACGTATTACCCAGGAATTTCACTGATTGAATAACTTCACTTCGTTCCGCAATAAGCTTGCTACATAGTTCAAACAGTTTGTGACACTCACCATCCCTCACTAGCTTTGCCATAATGAAGGCCACGGCCTACATATCCCAAAGCATTGTTTCCAAGGTTAACAGGAAGTCATATATCATGTGATCAAAATGGTCATCAATTGCAAGCTGTAATAATAAATGATAGATGGGTAAAGATGATAAAAAGAACGAGGTATGTATAGAGACAAGATCAAAAGAATGGAGCAAGTGATATCACAAGAAAATGCATAGAAAAGGCGAAGAAGTGCGAAAGGCTCAACCACCATGCTCAAGCACGCTAAAAACCGTCAAAAAAAAAAAAAAAAATAAGTTAACAAGAAATCTCTATTCCAAAGCGCGTGCCCGATCTAAGAATTTGGTGAAAGTGTGAGGTGACAAGAGAAGTAAGAATTGGGGTAAACGTCATAGCGATTCGGTGACGTTTTCGTTTGGTTTTTTTTTTTTTTCGGTTTTTCGGTTTTCTTTTTGTTCGTGTATGTCTTTTTTAGTACGCCATTCCATACCCTGGTTTTGTTGGATGGCGGCCTTCAATCGAGCTGCGGCTGTCGGGACTTGTGCTGCGACCGTGCGCGACACCGTAGTCGTTGCCGACGAGTCGCTGGTGCTCGTTGCTGCCGTTGGACCCTGGTCGGTGGGGTTGGTCGCGGTATGGCTCGTAGGGACCGGTGAAGTTGAAGTGGCTCATTTCGGTGTATTCCTTCCGTTGGGGATGTTCCATGAGCAGGGAGTCCCGGGCGTCCAAGGGGGTCAGGTCGTCCAGATCGCGATTTTGTTTTTCTAGAAGAGTTTTGTTAGCAATATTCTTTAGAGGAGTGCATTTATATGAGCAATTGGACTTACCAGCTTCCCTTCTGCGTCTAGCATGAGGGTTCTCGCGACAGCAAGAGATGATGGCGTTGACGGTGATCAGAATGGCGAGAACGGCAGTGAGGGTAGACTGCACGACAATGAGGACGATTCCAGTGACCGTCTTGGTTGTTTGGGAGAGACCAAGTTCCTCGACGAACACCAAAACACAGGCAATTGACAGAACACGAACGACCTGAACGGCAATGTTGATACCCATAGACGCCTTGGTAGCGTACGGGCGACTCCAAACGAGAAGTCCAAGAAGAAGGATCTCGCAGGCAAGCTGGCCGGCACTCTGGAACAAGCCGTGGCCTTCGCCACCAGCGATGATGCAGCCCTTAACCAATGCATATACAATAACAGGGATGAAGATCCACCAGAAATCCTTCTTGTAGTTGTCGTAAAACAGACTGTACTTCTTCCAAGTCTCCTTGTTCTCGTAGAGACCGGAAGAATCACCTTCGGCTCTCTTGTACTTGCGGGCCATGTAGACGATGCGAACAGCAAAGAACAAAAGAAGCGCCGTGAACAGAGCCAATGTAATGGCAGCCAGCGTCTTCGCGGCCCAGGAGTCACCCTTGCGAAGTTGGTAGACACAGTAAAGAACCCAAATACTGTACAGCACGAGAATCATGTTAGTGATTGTTCGCGCCATGATGCCCCAGTAGTCCTTCCGGAAGTCGGAAAGCTTCTCGGGGAATCGTCCGTATAGTGCCCAAAGTTCCAGGACAACCTTGACAAGAAGAATGCCAACAACAACGACGGCGATGACAATGGCGAAGATCAGCAGAACGGTCATGAAGACATCCGCAGAGGGAATCAGGAGCTCTTGAGAGATCTCCTTGATCTTATCCACGTTACTTGTGCTGCCACTATCCTCGGTGCTGCTGGAAGAGCTGTTCGAGACATCAGAGTCAGAAGAAGCCTCAATCGAACGAGCAACAAGATCGCCAAACTCGATCGCATAGTCCCAGCTGCGCTTGGTTGTGTTAGAAGACGAGGCGCTAGTAGAAAGCGAAGCGTTCTTCAAGAAAGCATAGCTATCTTCAGTCGTGTTGACGCCAG
The DNA here is from genome assembly GCF_028827555.1 of Penicillium brevicompactum. Taxonomy (NCBI): domain Eukaryota; kingdom Fungi; phylum Ascomycota; class Eurotiomycetes; order Eurotiales; family Aspergillaceae; genus Penicillium; species Penicillium brevicompactum. Next base: position 1,482,269 of record NW_026623210.1, read on the forward strand.
TGGCACTCCGGAACTTGTCAATGGAGTTCAGCATGCCGGGCCAGGGGATCATACCCGTGCTCCACATGAAGTTCTTGGAGAAACTGCTGTAGACGGACGGGTAAGCGACACTCAGCATACCGTTGGTGGCCATAGAATGGAACCAGCCCATAATATCGCCGAAGCCAGGGCTGTGCGAAGGCGCGCCAACACCCCCGGCCGCGCCGGCAGCAGAGACACCCGTGAGTGCCAGAGCGCCTGCAGCGATGCCCGCAGAGACATAGGTGACAGCCTTGACGTTGGTGGAGTGGCCATTAGACAGCTCGGACTGAATGCAAGCGACGTTCTCGTCGTTACCCTTGGACTTGAGGACAAGCTTCGCTTGGCCATCGAGATCGGGCATGTTGAACGCGATAGACGGGATCTGGCTCGCGATGTTCTCGGGGACTTCCATGGATCCACTGGCTTTGAAGGTGCCCTTGGGGACCGGGCAGAGCTTGTCGACGTGGATTTCATCGCCGCAGGGGTCGAATTCTTTGGTGTATAGTTCTCTTCCGTAGGCCGTGACCGTAATGGCGGCCGAGACCTTTTGTTCCTTCGCGTTGGTACCAGCCACGTCGAAGACAACAACCCCGGAAGAACGGGTGTAGGTGACGTCCATCTTTTGGACGTTGATTGCTGAGTCGGTCATACAGAGGTTGAATCCGCTCGTGGAAAGAACGTCGGCTGCCAGTGCCTGGGGCACGGCGGCCAAGCCCAGCAGAGCCCAGATGTAGTTCCGCATGCTGGCAGGGTAATGGTGATATTCTAGTTGGGTGTGCCAATCCAAGACCAAATTTATAATGAGGGGCGGATATTCATCAAGGATGTAGGGCTCGATCGAGAATTGCGATGGTTCGGTCGGATTAAAACGTATTGAGCGACGATAGTTGAGTTCGCAGAGATCAAAAAATAGCAGGATCAACCCGCTAGAGAAAAGAAAGGGATGTGGTGATGGTCGATAAACGAGTTGGAAGGGTCGCGAGAGTGAGCGCCCGGTGGTAGTGTGAGATAGTTGGCACAGACAAAATGCAATGAGCGACAGTAGCAAGAGAGGAAGCAATTGAGGAAAGCGAATGTAATTCCCCCTCTCGCGGATCAGTGAAGAAGGAAAGTCTCGAACGTACGGAGTCGAATTGGCAAGGCTGCCCCCTGAATTTGAGTTGGCCCTTTCGTTTCAGAGTCTAGACCCAACTGGTATGTTACTATTTACATTTACTTGGGACTAGAGTCTTTTAAGGTGTATTTTTATCTCTTCTATTATTCTTATATTCTCCTCAAATCTCTCAATCAAATCTCTATACGCAGTCAGAATGAAAAGGAGGTGAGGTTAACAATAACAGTTGAAGCTAGCAATGAGCTACCACATCGCAGACTATTGGATCCAAGGTTGTCTTCCGACCAAAACCAAGGTTCCGCCCTAAATTGATCACTTAACCAACGGAATTGCTGCCCTACGCTGTGCGTGTCCCACTCCACCCTCAGTGAACAACAAACGCCACAACCAGCCACACGGCTGGCCAAATACTACACTCTGGCGAATGGCGAAATTATCCTCATTATTTAGATTGAAAGGTTTTCAAATCCTTATACTCCGTGTACTCCGTGCTCCGTGCTCCGTGCTCCGTCCAGGAGCACCTACAAATCTGAAACTCGCTTAACCATGGATTCTTCACAACAGACCCCTTCGACAAGAAAAATACATACTCGTACATATATGACGTTTGACCCGCGAGGGGCTCCCTAAGTCCACAGTCAAGCAATAGAAATTGCCACACAAGCCATGCCGATCCAAGATCCTCGGAAAAAACCCAAGTTCTAGCCTTCGGTGGGGCCCCCTTACGCAGTACGGCCCTCTGGATGGACACATAATGTGCTTGGTCTGCGTGTGTTTGTGCCTGCATACGACCAATCGAGCCCTCCAGCACCAACACCATCAGATCACATCCAGCGCGTATCGCACAAACACTCAATGTTCGCGGATGGAAATGAGACCTAAGTGGGTGGGCATCGTATCAACGTGAGACACAGCCAAGCGCTAGGGTGCCGCCCTATATGGTGACAGATATCTATTCTTGTCGTTGGGTTTGATGGCCTATGACACGCGACCAATTATGATGATCTTCACTTCATGTTCAGCGTTTAAGGGTTTGTCCATACATGATTCTTGGAAGTGATACTCCGTACTCCGTACCCTGAGTGATGAGCTGAGTTTGAGGAATTTCTTTGACTTTCTTGATCTTCGCGGGTTCATTTCTGGGTTTCAGCTTGATTGTCGGTAATGAGCAATCAAATCCTTCATAATACTGGTAATTTGTGCAAACGACTTACCGTTTCCAGCGGCTATAACCGATTTTTCTATGGATTTAAATTCAATAATTACAAAGTAGTATATGAACAAGAAGAGGCAAACTCTCCTGAATATGAGTGATCAGTTGGAATGATGTAAATGTCATTACTAACCTTGGAAACACTCTGGAGAAGACCCTGATGACACCTGCGCATGTTCCTCCCCACGGAGTACTCCCTTGGGGACTCCGTACTTGAGTGAGAGGTTACCCACGCTTCTAAGGATTGAGTTTAAGATCGCTCAATTTGCAAGATTGTGGAACCGGCTTACCAGTGATGCTTTCTGTTTTACATACACCTAGCAAGGAGCTCATTTCTCCCTGGGTCTGTCTGAGTAACAAAAATTCTACGGCATAGATCTTACCCAAAGCTATCCCTCCCGAGGTCAAAGCAACACGTCTCAGCATCCAATGTCTAAGCATATGCTTTTTTGGGCTGGTTCCAAGCCAGGTACTCCGTAGATTCCATCAAGATATAGAGAGGCTGTCTCATGGCTCAAATCAAATTTTGTCTCTTCCTACAAAACAAGCCCTAGCGATTGTTAACCATCAAGACCTCCTGAGGTTCCGTAGATATTGTTCTTATTCCCGTTCACGTGTCCTACGATCAATGGCCCTCCAGGGCTACAGCACTGCATCGGAAGTTGGAATTGTATTGGAGAAACCTCCTCTATTGGTACTCCTAGGTGAAGTACTAGATACATAAGTCAAATCCAAGGTGACCCCCTCAAGCAGCACGTGAAATGAAGACAAACCCCCACCTAACTAAACCTCGGAACATCCCGAGGTTTATCTAAACGGTAGAGCAATTGGACAAAGTAATCGCGATTGTGACGGGAAACAAAACTGTAAATTGTAAAAGAATCCATGTAAATCGTCCCAGTCTTTTTGTTTCTCTGGTATCTCTTGGCTAAATTAGATCAACATGCAGGGCGTGAGGACTGGTTTTGACACGCCGGAAAACCCCCAATGAGACGACAAAAACGAATCGAAAAAAAAAAATCAAAATCAGCGGTGGTGCATATCCATGCCGCGCTGCAGCGATGATTCCAAATCATTAGGGTTGTAGCTACCGCCAGCGGTAGCCTCCTGAGGTCTGGGATCTTCAGTCTTCCACGAGCCCTGCTGATCCGGAATGGGGACATTGGTCTGCTGAGCAGCCTGCTGCTGGCCCGCAGCGTGACCTTGAGATTGTTGGCGGACAGTAGCGCGGAAGCGCACGACCTCGTCGAGGATCATCTTGCGCATATCGGGGACCTCGTCGACGACTTCGAAGGTGAAGTCGAAGGTGGTGGGGCAGTTGGGCTCGTCCGAGGCGTCGTGCCAGATGTGCAGGTAGGGGTGTTCGAGGGCTTCCTCGACGGAGATACGGGAGGAGGGGTCGAAGGCCAGCATGCGGTCAAGCAGGTCGAGGGCGTCTGGGTTGGCTTGCGGGAAGAGGGTCTTGAAGGGGACCTTGGGCATGAAGGGGAGGTTGCGCACGTATTCTTGTGCGCGGGGGGGATCCGATGCGTGCCAGAGTCTCTTCGTTGGGTGTACCCAGGAAGTGAAGGATCTGGTTTAGCTGGTCGACGTAGTCGCGGCCCTTGAAGAAGGGGCGGCCGCCGAGGAGCTCGGCGAGAATGCAGCCAACGGACCAGACGTCAACTGTAGATGTGGGGTTAGCGTGGTCTCGGCGGTGGCGAATTCTGTGGCGTTACTCACTTGCTTTAGTGTAGCTCTGGAAGCTCAACATGATCTCTGGCGCACGGTACCAGCGTGTTGCGACGTACTCGGTCATATATCCGGCGTTCTCCTCCGGGTCAATGGAGAAACCACGGGCGAGACCGAAGTCACAAATCTTCAGCTCGCAGTCGGCATTGACGAGCAGGTTACCGGGCTTCAGGTCACGGTGCAGGACGTTTGCGGAGTGGATATACTTGAGACCGCAGAGGATCTGGTAGATAAAGGACTGGAAGTGGGCATCGGTCAGCGGCTGACCGGAGCGGATGATGGCCGCCAGGTCGCATTCCATCAATTCTGCAAGAACATCAGTTTCCAGCTTCTCTCAAGAATCGATCCAGCGATAGAACCCACCCTCGTAGAGATATGTTTCGTTGAAGTTGTCCGGTCGGGGAATATCCATATCGTAGAGGCATGTGATCTGCGCAGCTGGGATTAGCGCAAGGCATTGATAAGGGTGGGATGCAACCTACATTGCGATGACCGCGGAAGTGCTGGAGCAGCTTGATCTCACGGAGAGCGCGCTTGGCCAGGATCTTCTTGCTGAAGACATTGGTCACCTTCTTGACGGCGACACCCTCGCCGGTCTGGATGTTGGTAGCCGCGCTTTCAACTGTCAGCACGTGTCCAACGAGAAACTCCACCACACGGGCAGGATACCTACCACACGATACCGTAGGCTCCTTGACCGAGCTCCTTGGTGACATTGTATTGTTCGTTCACGATAAAGTCCTGGTTGAAAACCTTGAAGACCTTGCGGCCCTGCAAATCAGCCATGGTGAGGAGGCGCGATGAAGCGATGCGAAAGTGAAAGCGACAGAGATGTAATGGATAACGAGGGACCTTTAAAAAGCAAGCAGAGAGAGAGGGAGAAAAGTTGAGAGAAAAAGGGTGGTCAAGTGTGATGGGATTCAGCCCCGCAGTCCCCGCGGGTGATCCGCCACGCAAAACACTCCCCTCCACTTTGTTTTTTTGGGTTGGTCCCTTGTTTGCCTTTGCTTTCTACTTCCTTTCCTTCAAAGAATTCTAATTTAAGTCTTGAATGATAAAGAATCTCGAATTGGTTTTTTTTTATGGCCCTCGATTAACACAGGAACCGCTCAAATTGTTTCTTTGTATCGTCCAAACCCTGTTCATTCGCGCGCGCATCCACGTATCCAGGGATCCCGGGCTGTCTTCCTATATGCGCGGTATGCTGATAGTCAACAAAAAAGACTCGAAAGAAGCATGAACAAAGACAAGATAGGTGGCTGAAACCGGTCCTCGACTGTTTCACTCATGTGGGCCGTCAATATGTGGGTGTCATATGTCATGTCCCGCGGCACGTCGTCTGGTGAAGAATCTAACCTACAGCCAACGTCAACGGATTGTGAAAAAAACATATAGCTCAGAATAGGCCTTCGACTATTCTTCCAAGGCCTTTTCAACTAGATAGTTTGATAGTGCCAAGGCTATCATAGTTCTACCTATCGTCACGACCTCGGGATGCTATTCGCATTGGTACATTGATGGTGTAATTGGCAATTTAGGGGAGGAGCAAATACACATAGGTATGACTTCACTTTATTTTTCATAACTCACAAGCGAGAAACTCACCCAACTACCCTCAGATCTCCCGTTTTTTTCGCCTTTGGCAGCTCAAACTGTTCGAGGGTGCGTTGCCTCTTCCCCGGGCCCGAGTTTACTGTTTACTCCATTGCCGTTCCACATCACCCGCTACTTCACGGGCCGGCACAGGTCGACAAAAAAGAGTGTCAGCAGCGCTAACTGCTGAGCATCCGCGAGAGCATGGTGGTTTTTCCCGGCGAGGGGGTGATCAAACCCACAGAGTACCGGGAAGACCGTTTCAAGGGAGAGAGGAATTGATCCGCTTTTCCAGCACGTGGAGCCCAAGATCTCTTTCAGGTTTTGTCGGAACTCCATACGATCTCGGTGTAGATATTTATCCTTGGGCAAAATGCCGTCGAATCCTTCCTGCTCGAGCCAGCCTCGTAACAGGACACATCATTGAATGGCGAAGACCAAGACAAAAAAATCATCCTTGGCCATGCCACTGGCATTCAGCTTCTGGGCGACCTGAGCTGCCCTCAAGCCCCCGTAAATGATGGGATGGGCTTTCCATCCTCTCTGGTGATAGTTGCTGATGTGTTTCCTCTTCGAAGGCATGTTTTGGGCGAGGGAAGGTAGACAGGGACTCGAAGGCGGGTCGGAAGTTGGCTGGCTCGTACAACAGGTAGTGGCACTCATCGATGACGATGCGGTCGAGGCGATGCTCCGCAGCAAGGCGGTTGGCAAAGGCGAGAAAGGCTGGGGAGCCAGTCGCCTCTGGGGTGACCAGAAGAATGGTGTCCCCCGGCGGTGTCTTCTGGCCGTTCCAGATCTCGCTCCGGAGGTTCAGGCCGCGATTGCGGGCGTGCAGGTTATGCTGCAGGGCGATTAGAGGGACCACCACAATAGTGGTCTTAAGGCCGGAGCAGAAGGCGTGCAGCTGGAACAACAGGCTCTTGCCTCCACCGGTTGGGAGGATGGCAACCACGGACTGCCGCCCGGCCTGCATGGCCTGGAAGGAGAAAACCCTCGCCATATCGAGTAGTACATTCCAGGGCTTCCTTTCCTTGCAATTCGGCTATGCCGATTTCCAACACTTCGTGTGTTAGAAAAGCATATTCCAGGTCAATGCTGGGTGGATGCAAAGTGGAGAGATGGAGAGATTGAAACTTCCACCAGTTTCAATCATTTTGATGATACCGGCCATAAGTCTTGTCTTGGCAGACCATTTTATGGAAGCAGCCTTCTGCAACAAGCTCAAAAGCTCCTGTGCTTGAGCTGGGTCATTTCGAATACGGGCAGGTTGCCAAGTGAGGAAGTGCTGTTGGCAAAGCTTTGAACTCTGCCGCAGATGAGGCAAGTCTCATGGTGGCAGATTTCTTGGCCGTCATCTGCTTCCAAGGTGTGATGTGTCATAAATTCGTTGAATTCGAAGCGTCCATTACAGGGCGCGCATGGGGGTTCGCCATCGAGCACCCATGTGAGCAGAGAGGCAGTGATTCTTCATCAAATCACACCGCGAACGCAGCTTATCACGATTTCGATCCGGACAATTCCTGGTTTCGCTGTTCCAGACTAGCCCTGGGAGCTTGTCCCACCCAGGTATCGCTTTCCCCTCCCCACTCCCTAGAGCAGTCTTGGATGATGTCTTCGACCAGGTCACAATTGCGTCTCGACTTCAGGATGTTTGTTTCGAGCGTGGGCGTTTGTGTTGCCTTTTGAAATGATGGTTGCGGATCTTTTTGATTTGTGAGGGATCTCACGCCACAAGTCGTCCTTGCGGGGGGGCAGCAACTCTCTTCTTCCTTCCTTCGTGTCCTCTTTGATGTGCTTTCGCTCCAAATAAAGCTTTGCTGTGTACTTAGAGCGAGACTTTCGAGTGCACTCTTCCTCTTCTGCTTTGGGACAGGGATATCTGAACCTGTCGTGGACCACTTCGGCATGCATATCAGCTAGGACTTTTGCCGGAAAGAAAAAAGTGCGTCCATGGATTTTTGCCTCGGGGCCCGAGATGTTCTTTTCTCCCCATGGTGATAGCGAGGATGAGTCTAAATAAGGATTTGATCAGTCAAAAGAAGCGAGTCATGAAAAGCTGCCAGTAAAGTTGAGATTGGTCCGGTGTGGATCAAGAGGGAAGATTCCAAGAAACTTAGGCAACGTAGTCTGGCTGAGATTTTCTGGTAGGAAAAGATGTCAAAATTGGGTGGGGCTCAAGAAGTGAGAAGAGCCAGTAGCAAATTGGGAGGTTGGTTGAATGAGATCAAGGTGCTCGAAGGTGTCAGTCAATTAATGAGTCAAGCAGCGGGCTTTGGGTTTGACTGAGTGGGATCAAGAGACTGAGAAGTGAGAAGTGAGAAGTGAGAAATGAGAAGTGCCAGCAGCGAGTTGTAAGGTTGGTCGAGCAGGATCAAGGTGATTGGGCATATAGAAAGCCGAGTAGATTAGGTATGACTCAAAAGGATTTAGTACTGCCAAAAATGATATGAGGCAACTAGCGGGACAAAGAGTCTGAATCTAGAGTTCAATAAATGTAGCAGTCGCTGCAACTGAGGAGATCAGAGGGAGGGATGGCGAATATCAGATGGGGTGGAAGGGGATGAAGCTCGATGGATTTCAAGCTCGGAGACAGACCACTTGTTTATATCATGAAAGCCTAACATACATATGACTACCACTTCGGAATATAATAAGCTCGCATTCCTGATTCTTTTAGACTCAACTCTATTACACGCAAAGGGGGCCCTGATAGAATACGGCTAAACGGCCTCGGAAGCCCACCGACACTAGACCTCTAACAGAAGTAAAATCTTCAAACGTTACTCAATATGTGGTATTCGTCAGCTGGAATAAGCCCATTTGACGAAAACCGTACCATCTAATGGCCTCAAAGAATGGATAAGCGAATCCAGCGTATGCCACGGCACATTTTTCTTGGTTCATCAACGGGAGAACTTTGGAAATGGTATGAATTTCTAAGTCTGTTCCAGAATCAAGAAATTGGCCACGAAAAGATCTTTCCAAGATTCGGAGTGATTTCCCAGGTTGATGACCTCGCGGTCTTTTGAAAGTCAAACATGGTTCACGGTATAGATTAGAATATTGACCACCATATTTTGGGGGCCGATAAGACCTTTGTTGATTCTCGTACTTTTAGGGATTGACTGAATTGACCCATGTACCTAGCATGCACCTTTTGTCCCGTGTCCACTAGATAGTCATCCCATTCAGGCCATCTCAACAGGCTTGATGGCTTTCTTGCCTTATTTACTCTAACACCAGGAGAGTGTCTCTTATATAAATTACTCTTGGGTCGCGAGATAGCCCCCATTATCAATGGAACAAACCTAGAAAGTAGGTCTTGCAATTATACTACAAGCTATAGGAATTAAAGACGCGGAGCTCTCAAGATCAATCCATGCGCCCCAGGAGCCACATCGAACGCTTACCTCATCCGGGCTTGGCTTAGTATATCGCAGAACAATCACCGATTGACCCTGAATAATACTAGCTGACTTTAAAGCCTCTGTGTCAGATAATTGAACCAGATTCAGCAGGTGGGTGGGGATCCTGAAGCTGGCGGAGGATGCCAAGCCCTGGAGATCGTTGCAGCCCAGATAGGAAGGTGCTGGTTCGATCCTTCAGGACTACTCCCCCATCCTGAATCTGGGCACTACTTCTATGATTACGCATGAGACGTATGTCAAACATCCGCATGTATTAAATCTCAAGTTTGGTCTGTAGAACATCTCCATGCATTTCATTTCACTTTTCGTAAATCAGTAACAAATCTTCCCCTACAAAGCATTCTCCAGGCGACGCTCCTTGCGTAGAGCCTTGAGCTTGGGGCGCACATCCTCAAGGGAGACCATGACTCCCTGTTTCTGAGTGGCTGGGTCATCGCGGTTGCGGATGTTAACAGTGCGGGATTCCTTCTCAGATGCACCAACAACAAAGATGAAGTTGTACTGAGCCAGCTGACCGGTGCGAATCTTCTTCTGCATAGTGTTTCCACTAATATCGATATCGACGTTGAGCTTGTCTCCACGCAACAACTGCTGCAATTCCTCAACGTAGTCGTTCACAGCGGGCATGACAGGGACAATAAGAATCTGGCGCGGACTGAGCCAGAACGGCCACTTGCCACCAAAGTGTTCAATCAAGATACCCAGGAATCGCTCGAAACTGCCGATAATGGCACGGTGAATGACCACAGGACGCTCACGACCAGGACCGGGCCCGTCACCCTTGGCCTCGCCCTCCTTGGCCTGACTTTGCGCCGATTGGCTGTGCTCGTTCGTCATGTACTCCAGCTTGAAGTTGATAGGAGCCTGGTAGTCGAGCTGAATGGTAGCACACTGGAACTCACGCTTCAGAGCATCCTCAATCGTGATATCAATCTTGGGACCATAGAAGGCACCATCGCCGGGATTCAAAACTTTTCTTTGTCAGCCTGCGCGTCGGAAAAATTACAGAAACTGACTTACTCCAATCGTTGCCACAGAACTTTGTGAGAGCCTGCTTGAGCTGCTCCTCGGCCTGGTCCCACGTTTCAATCGAACCCATGTATTTCTCGGGGCGAGTGGACAACTTTAACTTGAAGCTGAAGCCAAACAACCCGTAAATCGCCCCCAAGAAGTCGAACAACCCCTCCACCTCCGACATAATCTGCGAAGGACTATGCACAAGTTAGCACGACCTCTCACAATGCACCCCACGCCACAGGGAGGGGATATAAGAGAATTTACCGCAGGATGAGATGCGAGTCGTCTTGTTGGAAGCGACGGACGCGTGTGAGGCTGTGATGAGGTGGTTATTATCTGTGCGAGTGTTTTTTAGTTGTGCGGCCGAAGTTGAACTTACCCACTAAGTGCCCCGGAAGCTTCGTTGCGATCTGTTTAAAGCCAGGTTAGGGAATATTCCAACTGCAGATGAGTAGGCGACGTACGGAGAACACCAAAATCGGCGATACGCATGGGAAGTTCACGGTAACTACGCTCACGGTGGCCGAAGAGAAGGAAGTGTCCAGGACCTAGAGTCGATGTTAGACAAAGAACCTTAATTTCTTGGCGGGCACACGCTACAGTTCATGGGCTTCAAGGCGTAAGTTCTTTCACCCTTGTCGGCTTTATCGGTGGCAGCCTTGTCGGTGGCAGCCTGTTCGGTGGCGGGCTCATTAGTATGGCCACAGCAGCCGCCAGAGCTATTCGCAAGTGAGAACATGTCTTCCTTGTAATGCTGCCAGTGGCCAGAGGTCTTGGGTTAAATGGTCAGCAAACGTGATGTCAACAAAGATAACTGGTTCCAGGTGACTCACTTTCCAAAGGTTGACATCGTACATGTTGGGGGTCTGGACCTCTTGGTAGCCACGCTTGCGATACTCAGTGCGCAGGAGTTTCTGGATTTGGTTGAAGATCTTGGTTCCGTTGGGAAGCAGGAAGGGCGCCCCTGGAGACAACTCATCGAAGAAGAAAAGTTCTTGTTCTTTTCCGATTTTCAAGTGGTTACGCTTCTCAGCCTCTTCCAGGAACTTGAGGTGCTCGGCCATAAGCTTCTTGTCAGGGAAAGCAACACCACGGATACGCTGCAAAGAATCGTTGCTTTGATCACCGAGGAAATAGGCAGAGGAGTTCTGTGTAGATGAATTAGTGTTTGCATTCATGTCTGGGTAATTTGGTCAAGCTCACCTGCATGATCTTAAATGTCTTTATCTTTCCGGTGTTCTGGATGTGGGGGCCTCGGCACAGATCGACCAAGGTACCGCAGCGGTAGACAGTGCTGCTCTCTCCAGTCACAAGCTTGTCAATGTAGTGAAGCTTGTACTTGCTGTAGGCGAACATCTTCTTGAGGTTCTCCTTGGAAACCTCCAATCGGTCGAAGCTTTGCTTCTCCTTGAAGATGCGCGAGGCCTTGGTGTCAAGCGCCTTCCAGTCAGTCTCACGAACGACACGTCTAGATTATTGAATGTTAATATTGATACAATTATTAATGCAAATACTACATACCCATCAGGCATTGCCATATCGTAGAAGAAACCCTGAGCAGTAGGGGGACCGTGAGAGAGAAGACATCCATATTCACACTCGCATGCTTCTCCCAAGCAGTGAGCACTGGAGTGCCAGAAGACCTCACGGGCCTCGGGGTTGCTGAAAGGCAGCAGGGCGACCTCGCAGTCCTTCTCCAGTGCCCGATTGAGATCCCACAACTCTCCATCAACCTTGGCAATAACGATGTTGGCGCTCAGATCCTTGGGAACATCGCGCAAGAACGAGCCAGGGGTGGTCTCGAAGGCTTTGGCGGGAACCGAATGCGGGACATTGCCATCGCCAATATCGAGTTTGACGTTGATCTCGGGGTGAGGGCGGTTCTTGATATCCTCGAGGGACTGTTGCCAGAGTTCCTCGAACAGGTTGTTACGCTCGATCATGACCTCTGGGAGAACATCGGGGCTCGGGGCCTGCTTGGATTTCGCGTTCGCATCTTTCGGCGGGGCAGCAGGGGCTTCAGAAGCGTTGTTGGCCTGCGCTTCGGCGGCAGGACGCGCGGGGAGGTCCTTGGGGGCTTCGGATGCCATATCGGAGACCCTTAAATCAATAACGCGAGGGAATTGACTCGTTGGAAAGAAATCTAACTATATCCCACCAGTGGAGGGGAAAATGAGTCAGGCGGTGAGTCGACGGTCACGTGTTGTTACTGCCCTTAGCCGACACTTTACCGCTTCAAGTTTCCACCAAGCGAAAACTTCTACAGCTATACAAGCCGACAATCACCCATAACACCACAAAATGTCTTTCCGTGGTCGTGGTAATGCATCCGGTGCCAACCGTGGAGGTTTCGGCGGTGGCCGTGGAGGTGAGATTATTGCGAAGTTTCAAGATGCGAAAGTTCAAAAGGAGCTAACGAAATTTTTTTTGTCGCAGGCCGCGGAGGTTTCCAGCAGTCATTCGGCCCCCCAGCCCAGGTTTTGGGTAATTAAATCCTGCATTACACGATCTAGGGTCCATGTCACTGATATTTGAATAGAGTTGGGATCCGTGATGCACTCTTGCGAGGGTGAGATGGTCTGCGAGTCGGTCAACCCCAAGATTCCTTATTTCAACGCCCCGATCTACCTCGAGAACAAGGTACCCACCAACCCGCCAATTCCGTAATACATTTCTAATCTCAATAGACCCAAATCGGAAAGGTCGATGAGATCCTCGGTCCCATCAACCAGGTCTACTTCACCGTCAAGCCCCAGGACGGAATTGTCGCTACCTCCTTCAAGGCCGGTGACAAGGTCTACATTGGTGGAGATAAGCTCCTCCCTCTTGAGAAGTACGATTGTCGCTCTTGTTTCATTGTGCTTTTACTGACTTGCTCCCCAGGTTCCTTCCCAAGCCCAAGGCTCCTCCCGGTGCTCCCAAGCCCAAGCGCGCTGGTGGTGCTCGTGGCGGTGCTCGCGGTGGTGCTCCCCGCGGCCGTGGTGGATTCGGTGCTCCTCGTGGTCGCGGTGGCTTCGGCGGCGCTCCCCGTGGCCGTGGTGGTTTCGGTGGTGCTGGTCGTGGTGCTCCCCGTGGCCGTGGTGGCTTCGGTGGTGGCCGCGGTGCTCCCCGTGGTGGTGGTGGCTTCCGTGGTCGCGGATATTAGGTCCGATGATCCTATGTACTGTCTTCTTACGGCGTTTGGGGGATATGGGAGCTTTGTCCAGGAATATCTTTTCCGTCTTCTTGTGCATCCTGTGCAATTGCAACTTAACTGGCTGCAGGCTGTAGAATATCACCAGTCCAAAAAAAATCTTTCTGTTCAATTATTCAAATGTTTCATCCTATTTAGTATTGATAGTGATGCTGTTTCACATATCACACACCTATCCAATGTGAATGGATACATGTACATCGACCTGCGGCGCCTGTCATGTGGTTGGTGTGTGGCGCAGCCACCGCCTTACCGCCTTTGGCTGCAGTTTGGAAAATGACGTTGACCGCTCGCAGGTGCCTCTGTCAACACTCCAAGCAGGATTGTCGACCGTTCTTAACTTTTCTTACCCCTCAGTGTTGCTGCTTAGACATATTATTGTGCCAGGTTGCCTCTCTGTACTACATTCTTACCACTCTTGATCTCGGTTTGAGCATGTCTCGTCGGACATCGGCCATGGCATCCAGCGATTCTTCCAGTGGTGTCCCACCTTCCGGTGATGGAGGTGTGTTTGAGCTCTCTCGAGCCTCTTGAGCGCAGCAAAACTAATGTTTGGTAGGCCAAGAAAAGCAGAAAATGCTTCTTTCCTCTGATCATGGACATTTCAGCATGGTGAAGTCAGTCTAAGCACTTTCTCCTGTCTTCTCGACCCAACTGACACTCGACAGGGCTATGCATCTTGCCGATCTGATCACTGAAATGAATGGTAAGATTCCCATACAATTTTGAGGAATCGCGTGAACAGTTTGGCTAACTTATATTACTAGGTTTCTGCGGAGGCAAGCTCGCTCTCACCAACCGTTGACGACCCCACAGCTAACATTTTGAGCAGTCATGTCGGTGTTCTCCTCCATGCGCTACTGTCTCGGCGAACCGACTGAATACGGCGCCATCTGGGCGGCCCTGGCTTTCATGCCATTTGGTCTGTTCTTCGACTTCATGGATGGCAAGGTTGCACGGTGGCGCAAGAAGTCGTCCCTCATGGGACAGGAGCTCGACTCTCTCGCGGATCTGGTACATCATACAAAGTGACTACAACAAACCAAGTACTAATTACTTCGCTAGATCTCTTTCGGTCTCGCCCCCGCTGCCGCCGCGTTTGCACTAGGTATCCGCACCTCGCTTGACCACGTTTTCCTCACCTTCTTCGTTCTCTGCGGTCTTACCCGTCTTGCCCGGTTCAATGTGACCGTGGCTGTGCTGCCCAAGGACAAGAGCGGGAAATCAAAATACTTTGAAGGCACCCCTATCCCGACGACACTCTCCATCGCCGCTCTCATGGCATACTGGGTTTCCCAAAAGTGGACCCACGAAAACATTCCTCTTGGTCTCTTCGCGGAAGGCACCATTTTCGAGTTCCACCCCGTCGTTCTGATGTTTGTTCTGCATGGATGCTTCATGGTCAGCAAGACTATACACATTCCCAAGCCATGAGCTAAAAACAAATCTGGCTGGGCATTTATTATTGGAAATAAATGTCTAACACTGTTGTCTTTTTCAACTTGGGCAACTGAAAATAAACATTGATAGGATCATTGCTTCTAGCCAAGGCAAAGATTGATCTCAATATACTTAAAAGAGGATGAATGAATAATTGACTTTTTCGCATGATTGGCAATATTGGAACATTGTTCCAACCTAACTCATTTGAAAGCTAGAAGAACTACCTTGTAGAGAGCGACTCTGAATATCGAAGTGCCGGGGTATTGACCGCCTGTATGCAGGTACCGAATGTTCAAGCAGCTGTTTAATGACGCTTTCTTCAAACATGTATACCCAAGAGCCAGCGACCTTGGCAATTCGCATCTTGCGGAGTATAATATGAGAGCGGAGAGCCCTGAAGAGCCGCCACTGCCACCGACTACTAATATTGAAAGTTGGGCCAAAGTCCTAGCTGTCGTGCATAGTCAAGCTTCCGACGAACATCGAAAGTTCGATGAAAAACGGTCCGCAATGTTGTTTTAGCTTTATATTTGTGGGCAAATCAAGCAACGTCCACGGGTTCAAATTATGCTGGAGCTCCAGCGAGGAGCGGACGAGGCATTCGGCCTTATGAGTCAGGGTCTATTCCGTACTTCATTCGTCTAATGTGCACATCCAGGAAGTAAAAAATTAACTCATGTTCCCTAACTCTGGTTCACAATCCTCAACGAGTTCAGAGAAATGAAATCTTGGTACCGATATCACCGAACGTGTTCGATAGGTGTCTTACAGCTACGGACCCTCCCAAGGTTCACCACCCAGAGATTGGGTTCACCCGGGGATTTCAGGGTCAGGATCTGGGGTTGATCGGTACTAGCAAATCGAGCAAATAGCCATGATCATCCCGTAACACATCTGTCTAGCCGTACTAGTACTCAATTTTCTCCCGAGGTTTCTCAACGCTCAACCATTGAGCCGAGCGGCCCGCCAGCTCCGGAACTCAGTTTCGAGTCTAGAAGATGCCAGATGCCAGAAAAGTGATCAGAGTTTTCACAATACCAGATGTGTATGATAATTCTAGAATGAAGTGTCTAGACCGAGTCGTCAATATCATACATGTAAGTACAAGGGTACGTGGGTCAGGTACGCAGGTCTAGACCCCAGGGCAAAGTCTCGGGTTGATATTCGAATCGACGGGTGTCCCCATAGTTTGAACATGTTCAACTTGGGTTCGCTGGTAATTCGCAATACAAACTATCCAGGTCAATGGTGAATAGTTCAAATTTGAAGGCTTTTCGTGTTGTGACTCTTGTCGGTAAGGGGGCATACTCTGGTACCTGATTCTTCCAATAGGTGGATATTTCAGCTGGCCTAGTGGGCGCCATTGGTCCCGGGACTTATTTTGGTCTCTCCGGTCTCTCCGGCCTTCTGGAGTATACTGCTCTGCAGGAAGCGCAAGACATGCTTGTTCAAAGTGGTGGTAGTGTTCTGCACAGCATCTAAATGGACTTTGATAGCAGTGCCGCTCATTGAAGGTCAAAGGTACTCCGTACGGAGTAACGTGCTCCTCTTTCCTCCATATTCCGTAGCGGCTCCGAGTTCTCAACGTTCGGATGTCGGGTCCAAGCAGGTGATTAGCAATATGTCTCACCATGAGGAAGATCGCTCTTGATTCGGTAGCTATTGGCTGTTGTGGCTGTGTACGAATGGTTACGCTGCCTGTACAAGCGAGAACAATGTTTGCCAGGTGGTATTTGGGATAGAGGAAGCCCATGGACGTTGTGCCGAATTCCTCGCACATCGATAGCAGATTCATCCCGCTAGATGGAGCACGCTATTCAATGACCCCGGAGACACACACATGTACGGAGTATCCGAAGACCCATCGATAATCGTACAGGGTAAAAGGTCACGAACTCTGTGGCTCAGGTTATTGCAAGGGGCTCATCTTTGTTCAATCTGCAAGGCGCAACCGATACATCGCAAACGATGTTATTTGTTGTGAGCCAAAGCCTTCGACCCATAGTCTCCAGTAAGGTTATCGATGTGCGAATTAAAGGGTCCATAAACGTTTCAAACGAATGCTCGCATGCCGGTAACGTGGCCCTATGAAATACATACATTAAGTTCCGAATTTGAAATGTGTTTTATCCAACGGAAAAGGCGCCTTCGGGGACATCCAGTTGGTTTTGTCTTTGTCACATGAGTACGATTCCTGGCCACGGATTAAATGCTATACAGACCATTTAAACAATTCAGTCTTTGCAAGTCATCCCATTTGCAGTGTCCAAGAGTATATACAAGTGTAGAATGTACTCCATATTGTAGATCGTGAGCCACACTCAAAATTCAGTGCGTAATTGATGCGGATCATACTCCGTACATAGAAGGATTTGATGCAGGGCCTTCCGTTACAGGCACAATACGCAATACCCTGGTTCCACTCGGGAGCGGCCGTTCATTACCCATGGAAACGGTACGGCCGGTATGGCAACTTGATACGTATTCGCAAATAGCAGGGTAGTCAGGCTCGAAATAAAATTCAAAATGATTACATCTACGGAGTTACGGAGTAAAGAAAGTGAACTTCAAGTCCGCGCTCAATATTACTTGACTGGGTTCTTCAGGCCTAAAACGCGTTGGTGAAACCCACTCCGCTTGGGCGGGAAATGACCTCAGGAGCTCCATGGTGTATTTGTTTTCCAGCGGTAAATCTCGGTTGCAAGCTGTCAAATGGGAAGTGTGACGATCAGAATTTTCGTTTCAACCCTCGAGGTCACAGCCAAGGAATCATTGACCAGCCACAAGGGCCAGTGGCGTGAAGCATGAAAGCCCAAGACCTGTCAATGAAAAAAAAAAGAACAGCGCAGATATCCAGTCAAAATAGAGTGATGTTAGCCGATCGACGGTAATACGCATAGACATAAATATAGAGTCTTTGAGGGGTAGGCGTCATCAAGGGTCTGAGTATGATCAACGTGAAAGACCCGAAAAAGTGCAGCGTTTCGCACAAAAAGAGTCGACTAGCTGCATGCTCCAGTCTCCATCGTCCCGTGTCTGACTCCATTTGGAAGGCGATCAGCCACTCGTCCCCTGGTTGAGGGGCGCGGGTGCCTGATTACTTAATATACTACTGCCTGCTCATTGGTTGGTAATTTATCCTTTCCGTGGTACCACACCATACAAGGAGCACAAACAAAACTGAAAGGTCAAAGTACCCGGTACTCAAGTGCACCAGGCATACTCCTCTGTAATTCAAGTACCTCATACCTGGTCTGGGGAACACAGACCCCTTGTCCCTTTCCCAAGGGATCCATCCGTCACTTCGCTCCCTAAACTCCTCCTTCCCTCTCACACACATTCGTTACTGTTGACAAATCCTCGATTTCCTTCTTGTTAATTCCAAGCGTTGAGGGGACTCTTTAACTCGATCTCGCTCACTTCCCTGTAGGGAGCCGCTCGAATTTCCCCCGTCAAACGCGAAGTCACTCTCTTTTACTCCGGTCGCTCGCCTCGCATACGCCAAAAGGATACCAAACAACACGAAAGAAGGGTGTTGGACCTGCGAGCAAACGCCTAACAGCGTTTTTCATACATTCAAACAAGAAGTTTAGGGTTGCGCGGGCCGTTCCTACTTGCTTCACACCCTGTGCGACTGTGTCCCAGTGGTGTTCGTACTTTCTACGCCTTTTCTCCGAAACCCAATATCCCATTCCGTACAACATGTTGTTCTCTCTTCAAAACGCACTGGCAGTGACTAGTGTGCTCGTCGCGACCGCTGCGGCAGATGGTTTCCAGGTTCGCCCTCGAGGATCCCAGGGAACTCTTGTCGGTTGTTTCTCCGCCATTCCCGACTATGGTGCTTCGAAGAGCTGGACCTACCAAAGTTCTGGCTGGTGTTTGGACCGCTGCTATGGCCAGAACAAGGCAGCCTTCGCTTTGACTGGAGGATCCGACTGTGTCTGCGGTGACACGATACCCCCTGATAGCGACAAGGTCTCGAGCGACAAGTGCAGCAGATCATGCAGTGGATGGCCCGAGGACAAGTGTATGCGAATCCCCTATCAGACTTGCGAATATGCAGAATGCTAATTTTGTGACAGGCGGTGGTAATGGTTACTACTCCGTTTACACTACGAACTACGAGGACGATGTCCCCACATACTCCGATTCATCAAGCTCAACTACAACTACTGGAGGATCGACCACCACCGCAACCGACGCGACTGCTGCGGTCTCTACTGCCGCTAGTGGTCAGACCACCATCGTGACCTCTCACAGCTCGGCTACCCCGACCGCTGAAACAGCAGATGAAAAGAAGGCTTCAAGCAGCAAGAACACAGCCGCCATTGCCGCTGGAGTTGTTGTCGGAGTCGTCGGATTTGCCGCTCTCTGCGGTGCCGGCTTCTTCTGGTGGCGATCCAAGAACAACAAAGCCAATGCTGGCATGGGCGGCCACGGCGGTGGATATGGTCGTGACTCCAACCCACCTTCAATGTCCGGAAACTCTCGCTTCGATGGCGATTACATGGCCCAGCGCCGCCAGAGCAACGGCAGCATTGATGATGATCACGACTTTTCCCGTCGGATCTTGCAGGTAAATACTCACGGTTTCCAGTGATTATGTTCCCACGCTAATTATCACAGGTTACGAACCCGGATCGCTAAACCATTCCTCCGAACCATTCACGCACCCCATTTCCTTCTCTTCACTCGGTATTAGCGCACCCATGTCCTTTCTCGTCTCAACCTGCTCCATGAGAGCACATTTCCACCATTTTTGTTTCTATTCGGGCCACTTGGCGGAGTTATGATATCCGAAAGACATATTGCTCACTTGGGAGCAAGTGTCCACAGTTGGTGTTTTTGTCCCTTGACTGCCTTTCAATCGCGCCTCGATTGTGCTCACAGCAACTACAACGACATTGCCGTGTGCGCCTCTTTTCGCACTTGAAGAGTCCAGACTGGGGAGTCATCCATACCCATCGGCGTCTCCGCTAAACACCCAATGTTTGTATCATGTTTGATTATCGCGAGGTCTCTTTGGATATGGAGACTTCTTATCTTAAAAGGAGCTTTTCAATCTCGGCTCTGTCACCGCTCGTCACAAGTCCTGTCTATGGGCACACCATTCCTTTGTGTGAATCTCTTTTACCCCCTTTTTTTTCTCCTGATATCTCTGGTTTTCCGTTGGCTCTTTGGTTATCAGTCTCACTTCAGACATCTCGCATTCTGCATCTTGCTCTGGTTGATCTAATTCAGGAGAGGTGATTGTAAATAGGAGTGATCAATCAGTTGTACTTAATGTGAGAATGGATATGCACAACAGTCTATGAATATTTGCTTCTTGCCTTGGAAGTGTCCATCGATGTTGTCGTCGACGAGTTCCTGTCTTAATCTTGGGGCTCCATCATTGGTGTCCTCGCTTCTTTCAATCAACCTTGAGTAGGTATCCATGGGAGATATACTTTCAATTCGCTCTGATGTCTTCACTTTTATTCATTCGTTCTATACTCCGACGCCCCCACCTTTCCATCCACTGTGAGATACGCCAATGGTGAACTAGGTCGTGTAAGAGCACGATCCTTTGACTTCCGAACTCTTGCAGTGCCGAGGTGCACAATCCTGTGCTCGTCCGCTTGCTGCCTATTAATACCATGAAATCTCACTTGACATGCCATAGCTGCCGACAACGACGCCAACCCTAACTCGGAATCGGAACCCCATACCCCCAGATATACCTTCACAGCGTCGTCTGACACCAAGACAAGCCCGGACATCGGCAACTTTCACAGCTTCTGGAACTCCCAAGGTTTCTTTACGCCACCCACCCCTAGTCTGGCGGCGCCATTCCAATCGATTGCGCCAGCTTTCACTGTGCACTCGCTTCAGGACTCCTCATGCAAGGAGGGCCTCTTGTCTCATCCAGGCCCAAACACGAACTGACTCTGATAATTGTTGACATGAATTTGTCAGCTCGGCAGGAGGATTGGAATGCACTCGTCAACGTCGATAGCCGCCATTGGAGCCTCAAGTCTGTGGACCATTTTTCGCACATCCAAGGTCGAGCCAGATCATGATGGCACGCGGATCCTGGACACTCATTGATAAACCGCAGCATCAGGTTCGTCAAACAGTCAATGCCCTACTCATTGGGCCTTGGTCATGCAGCCAGAGAATGGTCGCAAATGAACAACGAGAAATCACGACCTATGAAGCTTTCCGCTATATAAATCTATGACGAGTTCATGCGCAGGAGACATCTACTTTCATCTAGCTCCTGGCATCCACGCGCTTTGAGTCCATATCTTGTGGGTTCAAGACTGAACAGTGCATCGTCAAACTTGATTACTTTTGTATATTTTTCTTGATGAGCTCGCTTTGCAAACTGATTATTCTCAATGGACTCACATGGATATATATTTCAGCTACTTGTCGGATTCTCAAGGTGGTGTTATCATATGTTCAACCTTGGAAAGACTCGCACGTCACATTCATGAGCCTCGGAAGAACAAGCTCAACATACCACCTGGGTAGGTGAATTGACCTTGCATCCCACGACATAGCCCTCGGGACTGCCCAGCTCCTTTCTCCTTGAAGCGAGGTGCGATATCCTTATTGGCTTGAATTTGCATCATACAATTGTTATTTGAGAGCATATGACAGACCGCCGCTGTTGAGTGCTGTCGAACGAACTGACAGCGCCAGTGTGCAGTGCAGTCACCGTGGACGAATAGAGGATTTCAACACCGACTGGGAAGGATAACCACAGTGTTTCCCCCAGGCGTTGCTGAGCACTCCATCTAATGGCAGAATATGAACATTCTTGTGGACCAGACTGCGATACTCTCAGTATGAGTGGAATGCGAGCCCTAAAGAGGGTTGAGAGTGAGAGTGCCAAGAGGCTCGACGGTTGGTGCTACCGGCCTTGCTGTCCAGGTGGTAGGATACTTGAGAAAAATGCCGAGGTCAGGTCGGGTCAACCTACATTTTCATTCCATCAGTCTCCCACAAACACAGGGACAACATCATTTTACCCAGAGGCAATTCGATGGGACTTCGCAACGTGAGAGCTAACTTCTTTTGGAGAATACCAGTATCTATGGAGCCTTCGGAGCGGACCCAAAACTTTCTTTGATGCCTAGCACCACCTTCCCCCACCTTATATGACATCAGAAGACACACAAAGAGACCAGAGAGAAGCCACCGAGGTCATAATTGACAGTTGTCTAGCCTCGGCGCGTACAAGCTCGCTAAACACTTAGCCGCCCGGCGGCGCATATACAGTCCTCGAGTGAATGGACTCTGCAAACCAACAGCGGCAAGAAGCATCCAAATCCAGCTTGACGGCACCACAAGAGGTGAACGGCGGATAGAGGTGAGTCCAGCGACCATCTAGACCGGTGGTGATTATCAGGAAGCGTGGTGAGTTTGGTCCGATTGGTAGGTCTTAGTACAGATGAACATCAGATGGACGCATTATCCTCCACCCTCCACCCGCTGAAAGCAATTTTGGGGCAATCGGTTATCCAATTTGATCGACCCCTCCGGGATATTACGCTCCAGGGCCATTTGCCAAGCAAAGGTGCTAGGTAGAAGAATAGGCCAAGGCAGAAAGCCTATGCGGCCGAGACCAAGCAGAACCTCCGGGGAAGTAAATGGAGCCGAAGTTGTTCATCAAATAAGACACTGTAATTTAGTATACTATGTATAAACCAGGACAGTGGTGGCACTTCTTTTGGCTGAATCCATTTCTATCGATTTTGTACAATATATCAGATACTACCTGACTGAGATGGCGTTGACCCGAACCCATGATCGATATATACTGCGTGCTACCTAAAAAGTCGACAGCAATAACACCCCACTAGAGACACCTACTTCAAGCCATCTTCCCAATCGGACAATTGTTATACGACAGTCTGCAAGATGCAGAACGGGCAGCCAACCAGATGTACCGAAAAACCAACAGCGTTTACATGTATACGTGCAGTCTGCCCAGAACAGCACAGCATGATGTCATGCAAGGATATTTACGAACTATCCATCCCAGTGTATATTTAGTAAACTTATCCCCTGGAAAAGGAAGGACAAATCTAACGGTAGTTTTCATGCAAAGCATGAAAGTTTCCTGCAAAGCCCCGCGAATGGGGATCCTGCCGTCGAGCATGCAATGCGGAAGGGACAAAAGACGGTGAAAATGTTCCTTAATTAGCTGGGACACTCGCCACCCTGGACGCCTGTCTTGTATTATTTTTTGAGTTGGAAAATTGAATGCAGATGTAGAGTTGATCGAGCTGCAATGTACTTACATTCCGCAGTTGGCGGTCGGTTTCAGGGCATCGCGTGTGACACCAACGAAGTCTGAAACGACGTGGAATGATCTACGACCATGTGTATATGCATGCACTCTCTCAATCAAGCACCTCCAAAGTAACGTATCAGTTTCATGTTGCTGCTGGTGCATATCTCAAGCCGAAAGGGATGGTAGAAGTATACCATGGACACGTGTAGATCAACTGAGGTCGTCCCATGGTCCAGATGACGAAGACCGTGGTACAGAGTAGATCACTAGGTTCACGGTCTCTACATCACACATCCGAGGCTGACTTCTACTTCCTTTTTGCGTATAGTAGACATGCTTACACCCCCTTCGAAGCGCTGATCGCACCGTTGGCTAGCTAGACAGGTATAGAGTTACATTGATATTTGACAGTGACAACATCAACTAGTGGGAAGTTGATAAGAGTGACGTGGGACTAAACCCGAGGACACCGAGCATTTGTCAGGGCCATCGGTTTTTGTCGGGTTTAGGCGACCTGAGGGCCAAAATCCCAGGTGTGCAAGTGATTTTCACTCTGAAACATGATCAACATGTGCCTGGCTATGCTGCCAATTCTACATTAGTTCTTAGTGAGCTCTAGGATCCTGATTGACGGATTTGCAACAAATACTCGAGCCCTATAGGCCAAGCAAAATTATTGCAGCCGATCGTGTTAATCATGTGATAGAGAAATTGCGGCTAACACAGCGAATTGAGTATAAAAATAAGTTAAAAGGAGAGTTAAATGCCTCGATCGACAAAAATACCTTCCTAATTTCTCGTCCCCCCATGCATGATTGCGAGCGACCACGTGAACGGGTGGTCAGCAACATGAAACACCTCGAACGAGTCTGCGACCATGCCTAATCGAGTTCCCAGCAAGCTAGCACAATTGACCAGATATGGCTAGAGTCTATGCAGCATGCATGGGCTTTATATGGCTTGTGCATTAGTTTGCTGGATTATTGCGTGCCCTAAATTAGTTCGCATTCCCCGACTTCCTAATTGGGATTTAGCATGGCTTTTGATCCTGGGGCCACATCTCCAAGTGAAGTGCTGATTAGAAAGTCTTGGCATAAGCCCGTTGCAAATCGACCGAGAACAAACGGCTGACTCGTCTGTGATGTTGACGGCTCGCCTGCCGGCTCGAGAGTACTTGCAGAAGAGCTTAGACACGCGACATCATGCATTGCAGGCTTAGGATCTCCAAAGCATTCACTTTGGCAGTATGAATTTGTGATGAAACACATCAGAACCTTGGAACCGAATATTCAAGAAGACCATCGAATCCACAGACGTATACTTCGTACAGCTCTCTGGTCCCCGATCCCCGAGCAACGAGGTCCGATAATCTT
The DNA here is from genome assembly GCF_028827555.1 of Penicillium brevicompactum. NCBI lineage: Eukaryota > Fungi > Ascomycota > Eurotiomycetes > Eurotiales > Aspergillaceae > Penicillium > Penicillium brevicompactum. The sequence goes on from NW_026623210.1 coordinate 1,506,679, forward strand.
CATTAACATGCATGGTGGAGACCAGGATATTCACCAACCTGGACAGCGGCAAAATCTCGGGCCAAACCCGAGCTCCCCCATTTTCAATTCAAATATCTGGATTGCTACTCTAAGACCCAGAGTGAAGTCTGCCTTGTGCAAATCTAGTGCCAGGCCACATGGCATGACTTGATCGACGGGCCTATCTGAAACAGGGCCCAAGATGTCTACTAGAAGTAGGTACCTGCATCGGGAAACTGCTATCGCAGCAATAACCCCTGTCAAGGCGTAAAATTTATCAAGAACACCGAAGAAAAAGCAACACAATCGGTATTATCGGACGTCAAAATGCCGATATTACTTCGGTTCGTGGTGTCGCTTGCTTCTATCACGACTAATCATTTATATACCTTGTTTCCCTGACAAGTACACAATGTATGCAGAGCTCAGGCTAGCGCAGGATCATTTGCCACCAACGATCTGAGCCCGTGTGGGGGTGAATCCGGGAGACCCACGAGAGATGGGTGCAGGAGTTGACCTGGCCAGGTGCGGGAAATAAATGTCCACAGCGCAGCGAGAGCGAGATCTTGGAAGTTCATTACGAAGTACTCCGTACGCGAAGTACTATTTCAGTGAACGTCATTTCCCGAGGTCACACTCAACCCCTGAAAGCGTTTGATGCTATCCGGAACTTGCAGGGGTTTTAGCGAGATGCTAGCCGGAATCGTGATAGACTTGCAGGGATGGCTAGAAACCTCAAGCGAGTCTAGATGCGAGATTTCTCCGATCGCCAATTTGGATACCCTGGTTCGAGGTGAATTTGACGGGAAATGTTCATTCCTCTCTACGATGATGGGTGTATATGCTATTGCACGACACAGCCGATCTATATTCTACAGCCGAACCTGTAGATATTCACGGGCACAATTAAACTTCCCCAGACACGCGATCAACCGTAGGATACTAAAAAAGAAACACTGACGGATAATGACGATCCAACCGACAGGATTGGACCGTGGTTGCAGATCGATCACCCTTCTCGCCAGCTTGGCGAAAGCCATGGTTTGTTGTTCATATGCACAACGACGGATACCAGTGGGCAGCGCACTCTGTACCCGAGACATGGCAAGAATCACACCAATAGTGGAGCTCACATTCGGATATGAGCTTCAAATTTCCCAAGATGAATTAGTATAGTGGTACTCCGCATGGAACCCAACATTGGAAGGAGTATACTCCGTACAAGTGTATGAGAGTGCAGGGATAACCAAATAACCGCTCAAGTGGAGCAGATTAGCTAAAGCCACTAGCGTGAGTCTAACCCAAATTGTATAATGAACACTGCGATAGCGCTTAGCCTTTGGGATTTAGACAACTGGGGTCTAAGCTTGATTGGGGAGGTGATTTAGACGTTCTAACGGTCTGGCCCTTGCTCGATATGCTCTGTGTCGGCCCCGGGATCTTCGATGCGAAGTATGGAGATGTTTACATGGAGCTTTTTTGTTCTATGGATTACTATGGAGGGATTACGAAGCTTCTATTTCAATATCATGTAGTCTATTAGATATGAGCCCGGAAAAGAAAAAGGGGACGTTGATGAAGTCAAAGAATTTGCGAGTCTCTTCCGACTCCATTGATCCGGAATGAAGGAGTTCATCAATAGTCTCTATCCCACGAGCTCGGGTACGACCGCAATTCAGCATTCGGCGCCACCCCGTCTTCTAACGGGGAGCGTTGTTGAGCTCAAAGTTGCTCCAAAGCGGAGGCACTTCACTGCATTCGGTATGTACAGCGAGCCCGAGGGTGGGCCACGAGTCACTGCTTTAGCATAAGGGGCACCCTTTGTGAGCTGGAGCCACCTCTTCCACCAATCACGATGAAGATACAGATCAGATCTGAGGTAAGATTGCGTAGCCCTAGGACTCCGTAGGTGCCAATTGTACTCCATACGGAGTACGGAGTGCTACGACTACTCCGTGCTATTCTGTATATTGTACGTACTCAGTGATCAGGCCATTTCTAATTAGCCTGATTGGATTTATCTTGCCAAAGCTGTTGCTTCCAGCTTCCCTTTGAGAGAGATGGGAAAAAGTGGAAATGACCCACCGGGGCAAGCTCCAGGGGGAGGCTCACCGATCACCTTGGGGTGACGGACACGGAGCAGTGTACTCACCGAACAGGCGAGACCCGACGAGGTCAACCCCTCCCTTGTTTTGCCCCTCGATAGATGATAATTTGAGATCGGAAATTCCGTCAGGACAGTTTCAGTCACTTAACCGAACCCGAGACGGGTTTCCACAGGGCTCTCCATTTTTGAGCGAAATGTCAATAAATCTACGGAGGACACTAGGTTCGGTAAGGGTCGGGGAGATGCCGGCAGGGTGATCGATATGGTTAATTTTAATATTTAAAATCCAAATTTACCGCAAAGCCCGACAAACTCCGACCATCCTCCTTTCGTCACTTCCAAGCCGCAAAACCCGCAAAACCCGGCTTTCGAGCCTCCATGGCCTCGCAGCCTGAGTCGATCAGGCACACTAATGCTCGCACCTCTCCATTTCTGATATCGAAATTTGATTGCATGATTCATGAAAGAAAACCAAAGTTCACTTTTTTGGATTTCCCAAGGCAGACTAGGGGCCCTCTACCACCGGCGTTTAACCCGTCCTAAAAAAAGAACCAACATTAAAGCGAGCCTTCTGACTCGCTCCTTCGTATACGCTGATCAGCAATTCTTCACATTCCGGAATTAGAGAATTGGCTGTGCTATTCTCACTCTTTCTAAGATGATAAGAATATTCAGCATAATCTTCACATTGCCCTAAAAAAAGACCACCCTGTCCTACTCCGTACTCATCCATAGTTGGACGTTGCATGAAGTGGGTTAGACCTTGACTTTAGGCAAAGCTAGTCGCAGAGAATTACCAATTTGGTAAGGACAGGGGTTCACGAGTACCCGCATCTGGGCAGCTGGGCGATGACCGATGTGCCCTATTTCATACGGAGGAGAGTCGATAGCTCGCCCGGGCAGTCCAAAACCCAAAACCCGCAAAACCCGTCCTTTGGCAGCCTCGTTCTGGGCAGTCTCTTGACGATCTTCAACGCCCCAAATTTACCAGCCCTGGATCCAAGTTACCAAGAGTAGATTGTATCGCCATCACCCTCCCCACCCGTCTCTGCCAATGCTTGTAAAGAACGCACCAACCCATCTCTATATTTTCCGTCGCACTAACACGCAACAAGAAAGAGAATAACTCACGACCCACGCAATGTCTAGGAAAGTTTGATGCATACAATCTTTGTAGAGCGAGCCATTTTACTTGACCCTTTGCATGGATGTTATTGGTCAAGAATGCTGAATTAAATTCATTTTTTCTTTTTTCTTTTTACCCATATGGCATCGCGATCCCCCAGAAAAGGCATGGATCGCGATCAATCCGACGGGAGGGCGATGGGGTAGGAATGTCGATCTTTCTCAATCGACAGAATTAGATAGAGATACATGCCTTAGGCCAAGTACGGAGTATGCTCGCTGAACCTGGCTGCAGCGGCCGATCGGGCCTAAACGCCTCTAGTAACGACAGGGTGCAGGAGTAACCACCTGGATCTAAACTTGGAACATGGGGAGAGAGAGGGCTATGGCAGTTTCCACACGTTGCTGATGCTTCGATGTTTCAACGTTTCTATATCAAACGTTTCAAGAATGTGGCGACAGCAATGCCTTGCAGTCCTGATTCTGATTCTCATCGTGGATTACCATAATCTGCAGCAGACAACATAGACTTGTGGATCGTGCGAGGCTGGTTGCCCCCACCAGACACCCCATCCAAGTTCCCGTGATTTGTCTCTGCGCAAACGGTGTGACGGGCATCAGCACGGCAGGATTCAGCCTTGAACAAGCCCCTCCCTTGCAGGTTGTGCTTTTTATCTCTTGTTTTTTTTTGAACAATTGTTTTATTTTTCATGGTTTATTTGGTTTATTTTCTTTTTTCTTCGCTGACCCTCTTTCCCCTCATTTGACGGCTTGACCTACAGATGGAAGGATTCTTTCCAGAAAACGACGAGAATCAGGGGTGCTGCTTATGGCGCGTTTCAGGAACAGAATAAAATTAAACATTGACATTCTCTAATATCTGCAAGGTAATATTGAACCAGGATCCAGGTGGCTTGCTTTGGATGCCACGAGGGCGGATGTACTTTCCGGTGCTTTAGTAAATTACACAAAGGGAATGAACCATGTTGTAACCATGTTGGCCATGTTGACCATATGGACCAAATGCACGTGGATGAACCTTGTACAGGTAAAATTAACATACCTCAAAATGAATATGTGAAATATAAAATATGGTAGGAACCGTATGACCATTCCCCAGACGAACTCCAGTGACGTCTTGAATCGTTCGGAGCCGGGATGGGGAATTGTCCATTCACCCTTTTCGTCCATGATCGGCGGATCGAAACAAGCTACCTAAGGGACATGCCTCGAGCGTAAAAGAGCAAATGCCAAGAGCGCCAAGATGGCCGGTCAAGGGCCCTGCCCCACTAGGCTGACTTGGTTCAATTCCATTTCCGGTTTAGCGCCACCATGCTTAGCCCGATTTTATGGAGCAAAGTTTGGGCCTTTCCATGGTTGACTCCATCTCGAGAGATTCATTCTCGGAGATCTAACATTCTTTGTGATCTAAATATTGAACGTGGAATGGGGTTTACAATGCCGAATTACTCCGTAAACCTACAGAGAGATACTTCATCACATCTCGTTGGACTGGACGGTTATTTCCGACATAGCGTTGTCCTCCAGGGCTGTTGGTATCCAATCGCATGCAAGTATTAGGAGTCGCGAGGCTCTTAGGCGCCCAATTAGGAATAGCGCCTGATCCTTCGAATTTCACGAAAGCGTCCCACCGGCCATTTACGCGGTGGGGCAACCCCGTTGCGTTCCGTGGGAGCTTGGACTTGAAAGCTGTACTCCACGAGTATCAGAAGTAGGGTTCGGCTTCTCGCTCCATTGCGATAATTGGAGAATAATATCTCCCATGCTTGATTTCGACTTTCTCCCAAGGTACTTTGTACCAGGCCTGGTTGTTGTAGCTTTTCACTTTCAAGGTTCACCTGGGGTTCCATACTCCGTACATACAATGCTTATAAAATAATAGTGTAGAATGGAAAAGTACTTGAATGCCGGTAGAGAACAATTAGCACACCAAATTATCCTACAATGACCGTTCAGTAATGTGCGCCTCAGCCGCACTGGTCTACTGCAAAGCCCCTGTGTAAATTTAGTACAGCTTATCCTCTGATCATCCCGAGCGATCATCCTCCACGCCCGTGCTCTTGGTTTGATCTAATCTTTTTTTATTTTCCATTTTCCTATTTCATTTCAATTCATTTTTTTCTTTTTTTTTCTAGCCCTGTGTTTTTATTTTTTGATTTAAATATTATTTAATTATAATTCTTTTTTTCTAAATTAAATCAAAATTACTCAAAAGTCTATTAATCCGTAGATCTGTAGGAACAGCCTACATATCGTTCCCTCTATATCAGTCCACCTTCCGCTCTTCACTTCTTCCGATTATCCGTCTCTTCACAGTTTCTTCAGTTTCTTAATTATCTCAGCCTTAAATCCCTCTTCCCTCTTCTTATACAGCATGCCCCGCGCATCTCTAGACCGCAATTCAAACCACATCGTCTCCGTCTTGAACTCGCCTTCTGTGTCTTCCCTCTCGCCTTTACCAGAACCTCAACAGCTTTCTTCAGACTTCAATATGGTGGGCCGAAAGAACATGCGCCCCAGTCCCAACGCCGACACCGTGCCCGTCACCTATACTCCAACCACCCATCGCATTAGTAAAGCGAAGAAGGGAAAGCGCGTACATGCCTGCCAACACGATGGCTGCGGAAAGGTCGGCGCATACCAATCAGCTATTATCGGGACCACCCAAATTGACTTTATTCGCAGGTCTTCACCAGAGCCGAGCACAAGAGACGCCATGAATTGAACCACAACCCCGAGGCTTCATATCGATGCACACAGCACGGATGCAAGAAGGCTTTCCACCGGACTGATCTGCTTGCGCGCCACATGGAGAGACAGTGAGCACCACGATACCACCGATATCATCCAGCGCATGCTAACATTCTTATCAGCGAGCTCGAGTCCCAATCAGACCAACCCACTTGGACACCCAAGCCCCAAGACCCTATTGTCTCGGAGTCCTCCATCTCGCGCTGCATGTCAATGGACAACGGACTGTCATTAACCGCAACCCCTCAATCAAGCACTATGTCTATTGGTTCCGTCGTCGCACCGGGCATTCACCCAGATTTGGCCAACGACTGTATGATGTGGAGCGGCGTCGACTTGCCTTTGCAACCTCGAGCAACATTCCACAACCACCTCTCCGAAGCTGCGGATGACAGCCCATTCTACTCCTCTCCCGCAGAGACCTGCCCCTCGCCTCTCTCCGACACCACATTTTCCCTTCCTCCCCACTCGAGCTCCTCCATCTCTTCTGCATCCGTTTCCATTATCGACCACTACCCCAAAAACATCATCAATGGCGATGTCCACGCATCCCCGCTTCAAATGAACACTCCTCTCATGCGGTGGGGCGGCGATGCCGACATGCCTGCGCATCTGGTTCCCATGTCTCTCGCAGAGAACATGATCCAACCCGTAAGTTTCTCTCCAACTATCCAGCCAGCGACGACTTTCTAACACCTCACCAGCCCGTTCAGTGCCACTACCCTTCTCCCTCATGGTCCAGCTCAGACTGCCTCCCATACGAAGACCAGACCCAATCCATGCCCCACTTCCAGCCTATCGCCTGGGGCATGTGAAAGGTCCATAGACCGGTCTATGCGCGGCATCGACCGCGCAATCTCATGACTTCACGACCACTCAATATTAGCGGCGCCGAAAACCCAACGAGCGACCCAAATCCGTTGACTATGGACTCATCTCAATGTGGGTCCGGAGCACGGAAAGAGCGGATAATTACCCCAAATGTCTCCCGACACCGGTGTCTAAGAGCATAGTCTCGACCCCCCTTCCAAATGGTTGAAAAGACCCGGTCGTCATTGGCAGAACGACACTTTGGTCCCACTGCGCCCCGAGACGCGATCACCTGGGATCCACCAGTCTCGGGTCGAGCATCTTCCAAATAACTCGCGAAAAAGGGGGACGAGCGTTCTCCCGATCTTGCGGGAGGTCTGTACTGTATTCTAGATGGGAGCGATCCATCGTTTCCCTTTGTTGATTTCCTTGACTCTTTTATAACGACATTTATGATTGTCTCTATACCCCAATTGAAGCATATACATTCTCAAAAGAAAAATGCCTCGTAGGGCGCATTCAACCACGGCTCGGCTGAGCGACAATCTTCCGGGGAACCAAAATGTCAACCATGGCTCACTCGCACATAAGATTTGACATTTACGCCCATTTGGGCCCGTTTAACCATCTTTCTTTGTTCGCTGCTCTCCGTCCTCTGGTTCTTCGTCCTTCGTCTTTCGAAAGTCCCAATTTTACGCTGCCATGTCGATCTAGACTTCAGGTAGATCGGATGAACCAACGCTCCCCAGGCCCTAGCCTAGCAACGAGAAAAAAAAAGAAAAATAGAAAGAAACCACAGGCCAGCTCCAAACACTATACTACAAGCGGTATACGGACGTGTCCGATCCCCACTTCCCTGAACTCCGTGTAAGTCGAGTTGAAATTGGTCCGGTTTGAAGGAGCTTAGAATGATTCGCGATATTATGGGTCGAGTATATTCCGTAGCTAGCGCTCAACCAATGAGTCCCAGGACACTGACAGGTGCCCAGGTGCACAGAAGGTCCACGGGCACTCCGTACGGAGTAGAGTTCGGAAGGATACCGCGAACGCGAAACCAAATCTGGATCTACAGAACCCTTACAGAGTACTCCGTGCGGAAAGAGTCCATTAGGGACTAAATTTCCTTTCGAAACGTTATCCATCATCGCAAACTCTGCGGTGGATCAACTTGGCATTTTGTCGATCAGGGGTTGACATGGTCACGCGGCTCTGTTGGGCCTCAGGCCCTCGTTCAGACCTGCCTGCTTCGGCGATGATGTGCGCTTTTTTTTTTTCTTTTGCGATTTGAGACTCGTTGCCTGAAGCCTGAAGGGCTTTGGACTTGCTTGTTTCCTGGAAACCCGTTCCCGGTTGGTGTACTCCGTATGGAGTTTGCTGTGCTTACTCCGGATGTTCGTACTTTGACGTGAACCCTCCGACGATTACGCGGACCCCTGAAGAGTGGTGGCTTGCTCCTTTTTTTGAAGCTTTGCTATGGGTCGGATGTCGGCGATGGTCTGACATCTGACACTTTGGTCCGGGGCTATTGCTTCTGTTTGGTTTTTGGTTTTTGTGGTGGCTTTTCTGAAGTAGGGGATGGATGCTTGCTGGATCGTCATACGGAATACGAATCTTCGTGTCTATTTTTTCTTCGGATGGAGCTGTCTACATTTTGGCTCTGGGTGATCTTTGCTTATTCGTGTTGATTCGTATTTTTCCTCGGGAAAGCCGACCGCAGCATAGGCTGTTTGGGAGCATGGAAGGATCATTCGAGATCTGAATTGGCATCCATGTAGCACTCTCTCTATAAATAGGGCTAATTTGCAACATAGCCATCATCCAACATTTCTTGTAGATCTCCAAAACTCTGATAAGTGTGGTATCAATTCAATTAAAGTCTATTCCAACGCGTTTATAGCAATGGGAAAGCCATTCCATCGCCTCGCATATCACTTCCGGCAGCGTAGACTAGCTTACCATCATCATAATAGGAACGAATGATCTGGCCGCGACCAAACATTGAACGCTTCCATCCACTCAGAACCTCGACCTTGTGACCCAAACGACGAAGTCCCTCAACAGCAGCATCGCTGACACCCTCTTCAACGCAGACCGTCCGGTTCGTGCTCTCATCCGTCGGCGCAGCGAGGCAGAAACGTGGCGAGTCTAGCGCTGCTTGTGGGTGGTACCCGAAAGCAAGCATGTTGAGCATGACCTGCACATGACCCTGGGGCTGCATGAAGCCACCCATAACACCGTACACGGAGTGCAACGAGCCATCCGCGATATTAGTGATCAGAGCTGGGATGATGGTGTGGTATGGTCGCTTGTGCGGGGCCAGGGCATTGGGGTGACCTTCTTGCAGAGAGAAGTTGGCTCCACGGTTCTGCAGGGTGAAGCCGCAGCCGGCGGGGATGATGGCGGTTCCGAACCCGTCATAGTTGCTGTTGATGAAGGAAATGCCGTTGCCTTCGCGATCGGTTACGGCGAAGTATACTGTGTCGCAGTGGTTGTGCGCGGGACTGCCGTGGTCCAGGATCTCGGCCGCGCGATCCGGAGTGAACAGCTTCGCTCGCTCCGCGAGGTACTTGGGGTCTAGAAGACCTTGTGATGGCACGTTCTCGACATCTGGGTCGGTGACCCACCATGCGGCGTCGGCGAAGGCAATGCGCAGACTTTCAATAACGGCGTGCAGATACTCTGCGGAGTTATGCTGAGCCTCAGTGAACTTGGGGATCCTGTTTGACTTCTCGAGCTCTTCCATGATGCCGAGGGCCATGAGTGCTACGATGCCCTGACCGTTGGGCGGGTGCTCCCAGATCTCGACGCCCTGGTTGGCGTCACCGTCTGTTCCGGGCGTGGCCTTGGACACAATGTCTTGACCAGTGAACCTGAGCGAGATCGCATCGACCTCTTGCGTTCCGACCTCGGCATGATGCGCCAGATCTTCGAGAGACAGGTAGCCACCCTGATCCTGGACCACTTTGACGATCGCCTCGGCGATCCGGCCCTTATAGAATCCCTTCTTGCCCTCTGCAGCCAGTGTGCGGAAAGTCTTGGCCAGGGTGGGGTTCTTCATGATCTCACCTGGGCGCGGAGGTCGCACGCCGTCCTTGGCAGCGGAATCAACCTTCAACATCTCACGGAAGTTGGGAGACATGCCGCGGATATCATCTTCAGCGTTGTGCCACTATATCACTGTCAGCGCGCATCGCATGAGTTGTTCACGTCAAATCCTTACCCCATGAGATGAAAGCTCGGAGACAGGGAATCCTTCCTCGCCGAGCTCAATAGCAGGTTGTAAAATCTGCTCCAGTGACAACTTACCACTACCAAACTTCTCAACCGTGTCCACCCACCCGGCGGCGGCTCCGGGGGTCGTGGCTGAGAGAGCGCTCATCATGGGCATTTTGCCCGGCTCGCCAGGAGCCAAGCCGAGATCCGATCGGATTTTCTCCAAGCTGGCACTGCCAGGATAACGACCGGAGCCATTGAGCGCATGTACCTTCTTCGTCTTGGCATTATAGAAGAGACAGAACATGTCACCTCCGATACCAGTGGAGCATGGCTCGGTCATGTTAAGTCCGGCAGCTGAATCACGCAATCAGTCCATAGCCCGAACCGCATCTCTTGAGACTCAAGGCTTACCCACGGCAACAGCGGCATCCTGAAAAAGATGATTAGCTATGGATGTAACTGTCAAAGCTCAAGGTGCATACCGCTGCGTTTCCACCTTGACTCAGAATCCGGTGGCCCGCAGCTGCGGCTAGCGGCTGGGTGCATGAAACAATGCCATTCGTACTGTGGACGGTACTCCGTCGACTGGGGAATGGGACATAGTCCGCATTTTCTCGAGTGTAAACCGCTTTGGCGTTGAGAGGCATTTTGAATTTGTTAGAGAGCAAATGCCTTAGCGGGCTACCAGGACCTTATAAAGTCCCCCCACACATAGCGCGTGGGATTCGGGTCGGCAGACCCCGCCGTTTAATATTGGAGAAAGTTGGAGACTATCTTATCGGTGCTTTGGCCGAGGCTAGGTGTGTCTTGTAGAGGGGTAATATGCCGCATAATATAGAGATGATTGAATTGATTGAAAAATGCATGTTTTCCAGAAAGGTCATTGTAAAGACAAAATAAACAGAGAATCAAAAGAGTCAAGAGTCAAGAGCCCTGGAGTCAAGACCAGATCACGTAACTCACCGCCCCCGAAGACGGAGGGAAGCAGTCGTTCCGCCATCATCCCACTCCGCGAACCAAACATTCAACCTTCCAAAAAGGGGGAAAGGTGCCACTATAAAAGCCCCCTTATCTGATCCGATGCTGATCTCAGAAAGCCTCTGATGGAGCAGCATGGTGGTCTTTGTCGACCTCGACGATGAATTTCCCGGATTGGAGCCCTTCCAGCTAAAGGTTGACCCCAATTCGGAATCCGCCGCTTTACCTCCATCTCCAGCTTTATCGGAGACTCACAGCCAGACTCTGAATCGGAGTGGTTTCTCGGCGGCGTTGAGCTGTTATCCGTACGTGTTTATAGCCTGTGGAACACGGAATGCGGGGGAAATGAAACTGACCAGATGCATCCAATAGCATCATCAAAGAGATCGCTCGAGCGATCGACCTGACTACCCTCCACGCCCTATCAAGTACATGTCGTCAATTCCACGCGAATCTGGCACCGTATCGCCATCAACTAGTGCGAGAAACTCTTCGGTGCGAAAATGAGTACGTCGAAACACTAGCAGAGATGCTAGACGAGGGTGCTGTCATCCCGGACAGCGTCAAATCTGTCATCCAACTCCTGAGACGAGGGACCGGCGACCCGGGTCGTATGACCCGCGGCAAAGTGGGCAAGTGTGCACGCGACATGGTGGCCGAATGCCGTCGCTGCACCAAGGTTGTCTGCAGAGTGAGTAATCCAAGTTCTCGAATCAATCGCTGAATTCACTCACTAACCGCACCGCAGAACTGCACTATCAAACCTCCCAATAAGCACGCCCTTCAAAGCCGCATTCGTCGCCTGTGTCGATCGTGCGGCACCGCACCACTCTCCTCACACTTCTCCCGCCACTCCGACACACACTCGGATCCGCATGAAGGCAGTGTTGCGGCTACGGCTTTCGCGCGCACACCTTGTAACTGCGAGGAGGCAGTCTGGCTATGCACGCAATGTGGACAAACCTTGCGCAGCAACGACACTACGTATCGCCGAGTCTGGGCTTGGCGCACGCGGTACAGCACGTACCTTGGTGGCGTGGGCACGGGCATTGGCGAAGGATGCCAGGGCGTGAAATGCGGGCGAGGCGAGGGCTGTCTCGCGTCGCAGGAGATCGAGCTCGAGGTCGACTGCGAGGCCGATGAGTCTAGCAGTGACAGTAGCAGGTCTGGAAGTCCTGCGGGGCATGCGCCGTACTACCATGAAAATGGTAGTCCTATTGACGGACACGATGAAGACCAGCCTGGATATTTCCGACAGGAAGTCATTGGGCTTGGCGGTGTTGTTAAGCACAAGTCAAAGAAGAGGGTCAATGTTGGGGCCTGTGTTGTTGAGTATGAGGATGAGAGGGAGACGGGCAACTATCTTGTTCGTGAGGAGGAGGGTTTGCATCGCGCTTGGTGTGGGTGGTGCTCGAGGGTCATACCGGCGAAGAGCGAGAGTCTTTGATTTGGCTTGCATTTGAGCGTACTGCTGATGTTCTTTGATGATTGAACTTGCCGCTTTTCTGATCATATCACATCACGGAGCAAGGTCCTCTCGGTGGAGAGTCGTCACCGATCCGCCTCAGGCTTCTGTAGTTCCTTGTCATAGGGAAAATCCCTTTATACTCGGGATATATAATAACATGGTTTGATCATGACAAGAAGCAAGAGTAAGAGACACTATGGATATGTCCCTTATCACCCCCATATCTGCCTCGGAGTCACGCATCCTCCGCGGCAAGTTGATACATCGCATCAACGGTCGAAGGGTTTGTGGCAATGTAAGTACCCTAGTCATTAGTTGGGAAGTTTGGTAACTCTCATACTTCCAAGGTTCTAAACTAGGTACCCTTGGACCGAGACCTGTGGACTTGCCGAAGATAGCAAAGCGTTTTGGATCAATGTGGAGAACCCTAGTATGAACCCCCGAAGAACCTTGGAACAGCTTGGAGGCGCAGCTTGATGAATTCCAGGAAAGATATCTAGTTTGCTGTTAATGTTCTTTAGAAGAATAGATACTATTTCAAAAGCTAGAAAAGCTTGTCTTAGATGCATGATCAAATCTAGATAAAATGACGAAATCAAAGTACTCCCGCAATGATTCGCTCCACATGCAATTCATCAAACATACATATCATATAGATCATTCTGTCGAGACCACAAACCACCCTTTAGAAATAAAAGACAAGGTTGAAAGTGAGAGTTCAGAAATCAAGTAACAAAAGAAAAATTCACCAAAGGAGCCTTAGTGAGCAGCAATGGCCCTCCAGATACTCTTGATCTTCGACTCTCTCGGCGGCGACTCCTCACGTCTATGACGACGATGAGAGCGAACCTCCCTCGAGTCCTTCGATCGCCGAGAAGATCCCTCGTGCCTTCGCTCACGCTCTCTCTCACCCTCCTGATGTTCCAGCTCCCGCTCATGCAATTCACGCTCACGGGCACGAGAACGCGATCGCGAGCGTTCACGTTCGCGCTCCTTCTCCTTCTCACGAGATCGGCCATGCTCAGCAGTCGACGAGCGACGCGACTTCCTAGTATCAGTGCGCTCAAGACGGGGCTCTTCCGTACGACGCTCTTCCCGACGCGCTTCGCGACGGGCTTCACGACGAGAAGTAGATCCGCTTGACCGACCAATGGAGTGTCCGTCCTCATGCTCGATATGCTCAGCACGCTCATGGCGACTGCCACTACCAGTGCTGTGACTGGTTGAGGCGCGGCGCGGCCGTTCAACAGGTGGAGAGGCCTTGGTGGCATTGACTCGCAATGGAGGACCATTGGTGTCGGATTTGCCTTCTGTCATGTAGCGCAGGAAAGCGCGAGGCTTGCCGGTTGGCGCCGATGACGAGACCTGCTTGCTCGAAGAGGTTCGGGTCGAGCGCGCACGCTCAATCGGCTGACTCGGAGTCTCGGAGTCACGACGTCGGGACCGAGGTTCCATGAGAATAGGCTCGGTCTCCATTTCTCTCGGTCTCTCCTTGTCCTTAGTCGAGCTCCTTCGTCTCGGCTTGTCGGAGGGGGAATTCCATTTTTCTCGCGCTCTTCGACAAGAGCACGCTCCATCCGGTTGGATTGAGCTTTGGCATCGTGTTCGCGTCGTGCTAGCTCCAGGGCCTTGGCCCATCGGTTGGTTAGGACGTTTCGGTCACTCTTCTGGCGTTCGAGTTGGTCGCGGCGCCCGTCGGTCGATGTCTTGGAGCGTCGGCGCTCGCGCTCCGCTGGTTCGCGTTCCACTGGTTCACGCTCCACTGGACTGCGTCTCTTGCGGCGGCGCGCGCGCCGCGCGGCATCATCGCCTTCAGGAGACCCTTCAACAATGGGCACAGCACCGACCATATCAATGTCAGGCTGGGTTTCGGGTGGCACAGCCTCGTCGGGCGCTACTTCGTCAATGGCAGGAACTGGCTCGGGGGCCGGCTCGGGAGCAGCTTCGCGCTCCACAGGCGGGTCTTCGGCAGGAAGTTCTCTTGCAGCTTCTGGCTCTGGAACGGGCTCTTCTGGCGCTGGCTCAGACACAGGTTCTTCAACTGGCGTCTCGACCGGAGCAGCAGCTTCGGCGGGTTCAGCTGCCTCAGCCGGAGCGTCCGGAACTGCTGGCTCGGCCGGTGATTCGTCAGGCGCTGGGGCCTCCTCCGCTGGAGCAGCTTCCGGGGTAGGTTCCTCTGGTGTTGGCTCGGGAGCAGGTGCTTCCTCGGGAATCTCCTTCGGTGCCTCGGGCTCTGGTGCGGCCTCCGGCTCCGGTGCAGCTTCTGCGGGTGCATCAGCGACCGGTGCCTCTTCCACAGGAGCTGGGGCAGGGGCTTCTTCCACGGGCTCAGGTTCAGGTTCAGCGGGAGCCGCCACTGGTTCGGCAGCGGGCTCGGGCTCCTCAACAACAGGCTCGGCGGCTGGTTCGGGGGCAGGTTCCGCAACAGGCTCAGGCTCGGGCTCGGCAGGCTCAGGAGCAGCAGGTTCCTCGGCAGGAGGATCAGGCGTAGGCGTAGGCTCAGGCTCAGGTGCTGACACCGGTTCCTCCTTCGCAGGTTCCTCCACCACAGGCTCTTCGACGACTTCCGCAGCAGGTTCGGCGGCAGGTTCGGCGGCAGGTTCGGCGGCAGGTTCGGCAGCAGGCTCGGCCACTGGTTCTGGGGTAGGCTCCGCAGCAGGCTCAGGCTCAGCAGCAGCAGGCTCTTCCGCGGGAGGGTCCGGGGGAGCGGCCTCAGCAACAGGTGCCTCTTCAACTGGGGACTCGAGAGCAGCTGGCTCTTCAACTACCTCTGGCTCCGGTGCAGCCTCAACGGCAACAGGTTCTTCGGCCGCAGGTTCAGCAGCAGGTTCAGCAGCTGGGGCTTCCTCAGCCGCGGGGGCTGGATCCGCTACAGGCGCTTCCTCAACTGCCTTTTCTTCGGCTGGTTCCTCTGTGGGAGCAGGGGCATCGGGAGCAGGTTCGTCAACTGGTGCTGGCGCAGGCTCCTCGGGTGTCTCCGCGGGGGCTTCTGCTGGTGTTTCCTCGGGGGCCTTCTCGGCTTCAGGCTCTTCAGCAATCACTTCGAGAGGGGCCTCTTCGACTACCTCGGGTTCAGGTTCGGGTGCTGCTGGTGCGCTCTCCTCGGCTGGTGGATCCGCAGGAGCCTCAATTGGCTCGGGCACAGGAGCAGCAGCTTCCTCAACTGGTGCAGCTTCGGGCTCGGGTTCCTTCGCAGGCTCCTCCGGAGCCTTTTCCTCCTCTGGCGCTGGTTCTGCTTCGGCCTCTGGTGTTGGAGCAGGTTCTGGCTCGGCGGCTGGGGCCTCTTCGGGAACTTCTGGTGCTGGGGGTTCAGGCTCCGCTACTGGTTCTGGAACTGGCTCAGGAACTGGCTCGGGGTCTGCTTGCTTGCCCTTCTTGCCCTTCTTCTTCTTCTTCTTTCCTGAGGCTGGGGCTGGGGCCGGATCCTCGGCTGGCGGAGGTGCTGGAGTTTCCTCCGGCTTCTCAGGCTCAGCTTCGGGTTCAGCTTCAGGCGCAGGTGTTGGCTCTGGTTCTGGTTCTGCTGCAGGCTCTGGTTCTGCCGGTGGTGCTACTTCAGGCTCAGGGTCTGCTGCAGGCTCTGGTTCAGTCGCTGGTGCTACTTCAGGTTCAGGCTCTGCTGCAGGTTCCGGTTCCGGTTCAGTCGCTGCTGGTTCTGCAGGCTCCTCCGAGGGAGCGGCAGGCGTATCATCGGCGGGAGGTTCGGCCTCGGCCTCAGGCGTTGGAGCCGCCTCTGGCTCGGGATCCGCTGCGGGTTCCGGCGTGGGCTCTGGCTCTGTTGGTGGTGCTGCCTCGGGTTCAGGTTCCGGCTCTGCTGCAGGTTCCGGCGCTGTTTCCGGTGCCGGTTCTGGTTCTGTTGGCTCTGCTGGCGGGGCTGCCTCAGGTTGAGATTCAGGCTCGGGCTCGGGCTCGGGCTCGGCTGCCGCCTTGCCCTTCTTGCCCTTCTTCTTCTTCTTCTTTCCTGAGGCTGGGGCTGGGGCTGGATCTGGCGCTGGTTCCTCTGCTGCAGGCTCTGGCTCTGGTTGAGGCTCGGGCGCTGGTTCTGAAGGTGCTTCTGCGGCAGCGCCATCACCGCCATCATGTTGGGCTTCCTCGGCCGCCTCTCTGGCAGCTGCCTCTTTCTCGGCCGCTACCTTTTCGGCATCTTCTTCTGGAGTACATTCTGGAAATTCGTCATCTATCAACACTGTTAGGGATGTGACATCCTGTTAGAAAATTCCATGCTTACCATCGTTGCCGCCGCCTTTCTTGGTGTCCTCACCAGCAGGGGGTGCATTTTCGCCGCCTTCAGGCTTTGCTTCCTCGTCAGGCTTTGCCTCGTCTTCGGGCTTTGCTTCATCTTCAGGTTTCGCGTCGCCTTCGGGGCTTGCCCTTCATCGGGCTTTGCTTCGTCGTCTGGCTTCGCGTCGCCTTCAGGTTTTGAGTCGTCTTCAGGTTTGGGCTCCTCTTCAGACTTGGCTTCCTCTTCAGGTGCCGGTTCGTCTGCAGGCTTCTCGCCTTCTGGGGCAGCTTCTGCTGGAGCCTCAGGGGTTTCTGCAGATTCTGCAGCTTCATCCTTAGGCTCCTCACTGGCCTCTGGGATGGGCTCTGCGGGAGCATCCTCTTTAGGCGCACCGTCTTCAGGTGCAGCCTCGGCTGGTGGCGCAGCCTCTGGATCTGGAGAGATTTGTTAAATGCTGACCCGCAACATCATAGGAGATCTCAATCATGAACATGGTCCTCTGTAGATGCATGTACTTACCTGTAGGCTCAGCGGGCGGGGCATCATCTGGCGAAGCACTTGGCTCCGCTACAGGAGCTTCTTCAGAGCCTGGGGCCTTGTCCGCATCGGCAGCGGGCTCATTGTTGTCCTGGTTTTGGCCCTCGGTCAGATCGGTCGATGAATAGGTAACGGGGTAAAATGAAAAAGAAGAGGTCTCATAATTAAACGTCTGGTATTGACGAGAGACGGGTTGGTAGGCAAAGTCAGAGAGTTGTGCATACTTGTACGCCATCCTCAACTGCACCTGCCGCCGAGTCTGGGGCAGGATTGTCGACGAGGTCTTTGTTTTCAGTATCAGGGGGTGCAGAACCGACGGGTGGACGGTTGACGGTGTTCTTCTTATTCTTTTTCCCTCCTTTCTTAGCCATAATATTTCAATGACGTATCATATATCGAGGCCAGGTGCTGACTGGCGCGTGATGGAAAGGCCGGAACAATAGGAAAGTGACAAGCCGGTTGTCGGGCTCGCGCTGCACGGGATGTTGGGGCGGCTAGGAAAAAGGAACAAAAGATACAAAAGATACAAAAAGATGGAGAAATGAGGAGAGAGTGAGACTGGGCAGGGTACTCCTGTATTAGAGGACCAAAAGGGAAAAGAAGGATATGCTTGTTTCTCTGGTGACACACAGACGCCGCATTGGACAGTCATGGTGAGGCAGCGTATAATAGTTCGTCCCCTACCCGGTCGGATGGGACGACAACAAACTGCAGTGCGGTCTTGGGCCCTGAACGTCATCAATGAACTGCCCGATGAGGCCCATTGCCATTGGGCCACGTTGAACCTCGGGTCTCCATACTCGCCGACATGAAGGTTAGTGAGGCCCGGTGCTGAGTTTAGGGCCGGGTGAGAACAGTACGATCCACACCCGCAGGAATAGCTGCAGGACCAAGCCTCAATGGCGAGAGGGGATTGGAGATCGGGGAGCACATCGGTCAGGATAGGAAAAGCAGTGCTGCAGGACGATGGAGTAACTGGGTCTGTTGAAGTGGGGGGTGCCACCGAAAGAATTGAATTTTGTGTATTTAACGCAGAAGGATGTACGAGTACTGAGGACAAGAGGGAATTGGTAATTGGGCATGTAGACAACAATGGCACACGAAGCCACGAAGCCCATGTCTCAGTAAAAGACGAATGGGTTAATGGGGGGAGGAGGGAAGAGAATCGTAGGGGTCGTGACTAGTCGCAGTGCGGTACGAATTTCTGCCCAACGTCCGGCAGCAGCGGCAGATGCAGGCCTTCACCGTGGGGGATTAGCTCAACTGTACGGAGTACGGAGTACGGAGTCAACTGTGGCAATAACGATGCCTTGGTCTTTTTCTCTTTTTTTTATTGCATCAATTTTCGGCCTCACACCGTTGTGCCGTTGTTATGAGTCAAATTGGAAAGGCGAAACTGGATGGAGTCAATGGGGGTCGTGGGTACAACAGAATCTCCACTTTGGACACCGACACCGACACCGACACTTCAGAGGCCTCAATTGACCTGTGCCACTCCCAAGTAACACGTAAGGGAGCAGTTGAGATGGTGATGTAGATGGTGCAGCAATTGAGAGCGGATTAGGTACACTTTGGATGCGAGGCCAATGTCGTGGTCAGGTGACAATCTTCGCTGGGTTATGCATTTCTCGTTTTCCGATTTCTTACGATTTTACGATTTGCTGCTATTTTCGAGAAGTTTCAATTGAATCTACGGGCGATCACTGTGCGATCTTCGCATTCAACCCAGCCACTCCCAAATTAACACGATTCCTGCACGCCCCCACGGCTATTCGTTGGAGATGGTCGCTTCCAATGCTGGACTGTACAATTTCGTCAGACCCCTTTTCTCCCCCCCAGTTGTTTGATACCGCTTATGCGCTCAATCGACCTAATGTGCCTAAAATAAAAATATCTATGAGTACTACAGTACTCCGTATACCACCATGCAGAAAAAGTACCGTGTCAAACCAACACTCAATTTCGAAACCAGCTACATGCATGCCCAGACTACTGCGTACGAGTAATTGTGTTGTCGGACGGACTAGATTGGTGCTATCTTTCGATCTTGGCTCTTTTCAGATCGCTTGTACTCCCTACGGAATACTCAATAGAAATCCCCAATACCCCGTACGCTCAGTCTAATTGCCAAATCATTTCCCTCCATACCCAACCTCCTGCAGCGGACCGAGCATCCATGCTGTATCGGCTGTGACTGGCAAATGGCCACCCTCCAGATGAACCCGTTCCATCCTGAGTTCTCAGCGCATAGGATGCTATTCTCGGAATTGGGCAACGATTTGTAATCTTGGATGTTGCTCCAGGCGATATTCGCACTTTGTACTTCCTACTCCATACTCCCTGTGACAACATAGATGGGCAGAAACAGTGTTGTCTTTTGCCAGCTGTTTGATCGCCGGCGATTGACATTCTACAAGTACGCCGATCATGAGATAGATGATGAAAGACTCGTATACAGAGTACGGAGTACTCTGTACTAGTCCCATATTTGAGACTAGAGCTAGAAAACGGATAGGTCGTCCGCGGTGCCGGCATCGGATCTCTACATGATGCTTCCCTGGCGAAAAAAGCAACAAAGAAGCGGAATAATGCCTCACTAGCGCATCAACCCCTCAATCTCGATAAGTACTTCCCCTCAAACATGTATCGAATGTTCGCTAGAAGCCTAAGCTAGTGAAAATCATGGCATTGCTGTGCCATGATTGGCTGCCCTGCTTTTCTCTGCAGATTCAGGATTGCGTGCATCCCAACTTTGATTTACTGTAATCCTGTTGATATCCTTACTTCGTACTGTTAGTAAACGTTTTGGTTATCAGACCCTCGCTTAATGAGAATGCTACTGAGTACTCCGTAGGAGTCCTTCGTATCTACGTCAGCTACTACCCATATGGCAGATTCCCATGCTTCCAACTTCATCCATTATGTCTATTGTGTCCCTGAACACGCATCATGGAGTAACCCAAGATCAGGATGACATTGCAAATTGTAAACTACACATAAATATAATACAATTCATTGGACTTCGATGTTCTGAGTTCGGCCTGAATAGACATTCGCGTATGAGCAAGCTGCACCGCCAGCTCCCACAGAGAAGTGACAGCTTATTCGGTCGGTATGGAATCAACATCATCGCGATCAATCTACTCATTAATACGAGCTGGCTTATCAACGCCTCAGGGGTATCATTGCTCGGCGGTGTTGATTGTTATCACGGAAAATTGTGGGATCGACAAATTGGCATGTGTAGATGCGAGAGTGGTTTCGTTAACAATAAGGCTATGTGTAATTTCCTCGAACCCAGGTTCTACTGTTTAACGATTAAATCCAATGGCATTTTGCATCTTCTTCTTTGTCGCAATATCTCGATGGATGTTCGGAGGCCATTGAGCGTGATTGACCGAGTCGGGAGGTTGGGAGAATATCGAGAGTCAGATGAACCACACCGGCCAACATCGAGGATATCAAAAACTACGGTTTGACCAAACCATACCATCTCTGTGAAGCGCTTTCATTCAATCTGGAGTGGCACATTAATAGTTTGGTCAACTGTTTGTGCAGAACAAATTAATCTAGATTAGGTAGCCCGCTTAGAAAGGCCAAGGGAAACGGTTGGCCGTCTACCCTGTTATAATATGAAACCTCAAACATTAATAGCCTTGGAAGTAACATCGGCTCGCGCAACTAGGTACCTCAAGGTACATGCCAGCGGTTATTCATGACTTTGCGTTAGTGCTTACAAGTGGCAATATGATGGCTGATCATATTAGCTTTTTACTGTATATGGCCTGATCGGAGTATCACGGTTATTACAGAGCATCTGCTAACTGTACCAGACGTGAGGATCAAATGGGACGCATTTCCCCATGGCGAATTGCGGCCGTACTATCTCGTGGTACGGACATTGTCGGGCCCCGAGGTCTGTGTTACTCGTACGCATAGACTGTGCAATCTAAATTGCTCTTTCTGACACCAGCCATCTCCAGGTGGACCGCAGCGAGTACTTTGTTGGTCCGCTTTTCCTATCGAGTCTCTTGCTCATCTACTATCGCTCGTTTCAAAAGAGTCCGTTCAATTATCAGACGGTGGGAAATTCGAAAGCGACAATCCCAGCCAGTTCAGACCGTCTAACAATAGCAAGTGTCCCAGGCGCAAAGGAAGCCAATCCTCAGTCCACGGCTCTGAAACACTAAAAGAGTGAACCAAGGAAGCGAGAACAATGATAATTAGAGGATATGAATAAGTCATTTTCGTGAGTCACATCAGGACGAAGGCTAATAGTAGTAAAGAGTCATGTCAGTGAGACCTGCCCTCAAAAGCGAAAAAGGAACGTGGTTTGACGCCAGATACAAATGCAAGTCATGCAACAGGAATATGGCTCAATTTTGCAATTTTGCATCCATAGACATCCGCCATTTCGGACCATAGAGCCTCATGAGAAGGATGACGCCGCTACTAGCGAAACTAACCAGACCGAGGATAGTGAACAGCCATCCATTACCAATACCACCGATGATAGGAGCAGTAACCACACATCCGATGCAAGAGAAGATATTTCGCACGAAGTTGTTCAGAGCAACACCTTCTGATGACTTTTTCGGCATGAATTCTGTCAGCATCGTGGTGACCATACTGAAGATGAGCATGGAGCCCATGCCAAAGAAGAAGTTTGCGATCATCTATCGGGCCGAAGTTAGTGAAATGTGTGGTTTCTCAAAGCACGATGACATACCGGAACAAGCCAAAATACTCCCCTTTCCGCAGCCCATCCGTACCAGATCAGTCCCGCCGGATACAAAAAAGCGCCGAGCCAAGCGTTCTCACGCATTCGATCCTCGGGACAATAGATCAATCTGCCTTTCTCGTCGTACCGATTTGCTTTCCTCGCTTCTCTTTGCATGATGCTGTCCATCCATTTGCCACCAAAGATACTTGCCACCATATATCCCATCGAATTTGGTATATAGAGCAGGCCAACAATGATGGTCGAGAAATTGTATGGCGCTTTTCCGAATGTTTCCTCGACACTGACGTTGAGAACATATAGCGAACCAAATGCGATACTGGCGTAGTATACACTGAGAAGAACAGGAAGGAATCGCAGATAGAGGATGATCTTGAGTGGATCGATGAACACCATTTTCAAAGTCTTCAGCCACTTTGTGGTTGACCGAACAACTTGGCGTGAGGATACCCGGCTCAATGAGCGGCTGATATCTGTGTCTTCTTCTTCGTCGACTTCGTAAATCATGGGTTTCTGCAATGTCAAAGTCTCCGGGAGTGCGACGAGGATAAATATGAGCGTGAGGGCACCAAAGGCCGCCAGGAACCACATTGTGCTTCGCCATCCCCAGCGCTGAGCCAAAAGACCACCGATGATCGGCGCAAACAAAGGGCCGCACAGCGGGCCCAGGTAGAAGATACCCATAGCACGTCCTCGCTCCCTAGTATCCCAAAGATCAGCAATAGTGCCAGCACCGACTGCCTGGACCGAAGCAGAAGCACCGCCGCTTAGCATTCGCATCACAATGAGCATCCCGATAGAGTTCGACACGGCACAGAGGCAATTGAAGACCACAAAGAGAGCGAAAGACGCTAGATAGATGGTCCGACGCCCCAATCGCTCACTGAATGATGACCACCACAGTGGAAAGATGGACATGGCCAGCATGTACAATGCGATTGACAAATTAGTGATGGTAGTGGTTGTGTTCAACTCTCTCGAGACCTGAGATAACGATGCTAAGAGATTGATTAGATATGATCCGCTTGCCAAGAATCGAATGAGAACTAACGGAAGAAGATCGAGCTACCCATTGGAGCCGTGGCTCCAGCAAGCGCAACGATGAATGTGATGAACCATTTCATTCGGCGGGGGTAGGTCTTGGGGTTCTCAACCTCCGCTACCAACGCCAGCTGCCCGAATAGTCCCCGGCGCTTCAGTCGCGCAACCTTGATGGCGGGGCCGATCTCTGTGGACTGACGCTCCAGGCGCGTTGCGTTCGATTCTGGGTCATCGTTTTCGCATTCGTCATCCTGTATACTGGAGGTGGCTGACTGTGAGTGGTTGTCATTTGCCAATTCGGACTTGACATCGGCTGCGATGGTCGACTGCTCGCCGCTACCCGATGAAGTTGGCAACTCCGACTGGGTGATATGATCTTTTTCAGATATTTCTCGCATATCGGGTATTTCTCTCGCCATCGAGGTGGACGATTGCGCGAATCTGAGTTGGGGTAATGGAATAGTTGAATGTAATCTGTAACGAAAACGAGCCTTCGGAAACACAATCCCTGACGATCAATCAGGTGAAACTTTGATCAACAATAGATAAAACTGTGAAGCCGAAAGGCAGCCTGTCGCAAAGAATAGTGTGCATAGGGCTGTGGAGTATGCCCGAGGAACGTGAAAGTAGTCCAGAGGTGCCTGCCACGAACAGCTTGGGCAGTCACTTCCTAAAAGAGCGCAAATGACGTGCAACTCTGCAGTGAGACTGAAAAGCCAAGCGTCTCAAAAGTTCTAAGCGAGATGAAGAGTTATTTGGAGATCGACAACCTTGGAAGATCAAGTTCACTGCTAAAGCTTTTCATTTTTCTGCAAAGCACCGACAAGCACCGACGACGTCCGAGCCATTCAGTAGTGCGTTATCTCTGGATTAATATCCGAGCCCAATCTTTCTAGACCCATACGTTGCATGCGACGGCTTTGGGGGCCAGTCAGAGTCGAGACGGTGCCGGTCTTCCGTCGGCAAACATGAAAGTGGGCCATTCCCGAGGCTTCTGTGTTGGAGACTGCAACGTCGGAACTTTTACAAGTACGTTTGCAGTCATTGATAAGCTGTGAGGCACCATGCATATAATACAAGTATCAATACCCAGGCATTTTCTCTGGACTGACATCGGCACGAAAATGGCAGCCAGAATGTAGTCACAATAAAGTGCTTGTGCGCGCTGACTGTCCACTCAAATGACGAAGTCTGGAACTGATAGCTTGGCACTTTCCATACCCCGGACTCGCTGATATAGCGGAGATTTTGAGGAAATAAGAAATCTCTCTGCGAGGAAGCAGAAGTCCAGAAACGATGGCTCATTGGAGAAGGGTCCCTGGGGCATTAAATACCCCCAGGACGGGCGCGCAAACGAGAAGCTATCGCTATCGATTCACGACAGCGCAAACGCGCACTGTTGTACGAAGCCGCAGCAGCAATTGCTTGCTCAACAGATTTATTCATCTAAAATGGATGTCTGGCATTAGCTGACAGGACTCCACTGGGTCAATAAGTAAACCAGTCCTTCAAACCCACCCCGCGAACTGATCGCTTCAGCGCCGCAAGGAGGCGATTAATAAGCGCCTCACGAGACCTCATCGATAGTCAAAAGACGGTGAACTCAACCATCTTCTCGATCTCTACAAAATAATCGCAGAAGCGCCAATTCCAACCAATCCCATCTTCTCCATCAATAATGACTGTCCCAATGCAAACCAACATCGATCCCAAGGAGATCCAGGCCCACCTATCCCAATACAAGGGCGACAAGTATGTCGAAGGCTGGGCCTCCCTCTGGGATAAGGGCGACAAGCTGCCCTGGGACCGGGGCTTCCCCAACCCAGCTCTGGAGGACACCCTCGTCAAGCAGCGCCCAACCATTGGTGCGCCCGTTACCGATGCCGGCAGGCGCAAGGCGCTGGTCCCCGGCTGCGGGAGGGGCGTTGACGTCCTCTTGCTCGCGAGCTTCGGGTATGATGCCTATGGTCTAGAGTACAGCTCGGCTGCTATCGAGGCTTGCAAGAAGGAGGAGAAAGAGAATGCCAATTGGTATCGGGTGCGGGATCAGTCGGTAGGCACCGGCAATGTCACTTGGATCCAAGGTGACTTCTTCGATGATGCTTGGTTACAGAGCATTGGCTTGCCATTGAACTCTTTCGATGTTATCTATGATTATACGGTATGTTGCCTTTTTTGTCTTCGTGGCCTTTTGCTGGATTGAAGAACATGTCATACTGCGGGGCAGCTCGAGCCAAGCTTGAGAAGTGGATATTCTCTCACGTTGATGTATAACTGCCATATCAGTTCATACTCTGACCATTTTCCAGTTCTTCTGTGCTCTTGAGCCATCGCTGCGTCCCAAGTGGGCGCTCCGTCACACCCAGCTTCTGGCTCCCTCCCCCGCGGGGAACTTGATCTGCCTCGAGTTCCCGCGTCATAAGGATCCCCTAGCTGCGGGGCCCCCATATGGTGCCTCCTCAGAAGCATATGTGGAGCACTTGAGTCACCCAGGCGAACAAATTGCTTACGATGACAAGGGTGTCGTGAAATACGAGCCTCTTCGGGAACCCAGTAAGAACGGCCTGGAGAGAGTGGCATACTGGAAGCCAGAGCGCACTCACGAGGTAGGCCAAGGAGAGAACGGAGTGATCCACGACCGAGTTTCCATCTGGCGTCGCCGCAATTAAGTAGTGCCGCATAAAGCACTGCCAAAATGAACAAAACAAAACGAATGATATAAGCATAGCACACTCTGGCTTCCGCCAAGCTGAGACGAAAATGCGAACATGGTATTATGTATAAGTTTGAACAGATTATGACTTTTTCACAAGGGCGTTGTAATGCTCGCCGAGTCCGTAGGTGTGACGGTAGTACGCGAGCCAGATCACACGTTTGCGCTTTTCCTCCTCGTCGAAGGTTTCACCACTTTCGATCTTTTCCATGCGTCCGTCGCTCTGTACAACGTTGATTTCCACGCCGTACGCCCGCGCAATGGCCTGCAGTTCCAGTTGTCCTCCCCACTCGGCGGTCAATTTAATCTTCCGCGTGTACGACTCCAAAGGCTCCTCCATGAACGCCTCGAAGTCCTCTTTATGTTCGGCAATGAAATCCGCCGTGACGGCGCGAACAGCTCGATAGCCGTCATGCTGTGGAGATGCGACTGTGTCGATGCGTGACTGCGTAGACGACTGGAGGACGATTCGGCTTGGGTCCGGTCGTAAGCCGAGCCCGGACTCGTCGAGTTGCTTTGCAACGGCTGAGTAGAGACAATGACCATCCGGCGTCACTTCTACTTCTTTCAAGCCGAGTTTCTTGAAGACTGCGTCCATGACTTCCTGCTCGTTGCCTCGGTAGTTCGTTTGGGTTGAGGCTTCTTCTGCGGCGGCGGCTGATTGGGCAGCTTGTTCGGCTGCTCGGCGGGCGAGTCGAGCTTTCTGGCGGTTGGGCTTCTTGGTGTTGGAGGAGGGGTTTGGATTAGAGTCAACTTCCGGCTCTGGCTCTGGTTCTTTGGGGGTCTCGGAGGGTTTCTCTTCGTCGTTTGGTTCGCCATCTTCCAAGGTGAGGTCCTCTAGTGCTTCGGCCGGATCTCCATTTAATTGCGCAATTTCAGCCTGTTGTTTATCGGACAACTCGTGCTGCATCCGATCGCATTCATCGTTGACACCCTTGCGAGTTTTCTTCGTGGCGGACTTTTTCCGTTGCGTGATACGCGCTTGGAGATCTTTTTGTTCCTTGCGGTGCTTTGACAGAAGCTCCTCCATTTTGGGACCAGTGAATTCAGTGTAGTCCGACGCTAAGGAGCAACTTAATTGGATGTATATGCAATGGATGAGGACGCAAGCAGCATAAACACTGCGCCCTCCGAGCCCCGCGAAACCCTCATTTTGCTGCCCTAAGTAGTGTCCCAAAGTAGACTAGTGCATTTATCTCGGAACAAAGATATTGCAGACCGGCGAGCCTCGGCTCTGTCGTAATCTCGGCCTTCGGGTATGCGTGGGGAGAGCTGCGACAAGAATGCAAGTATATCTTTAATCTTTAACCATCCTTTATTCAATTCTATATATCACAAAGTCATAATGGATTCAACAAGTCTTTTCAACGTTCAGGTAAGACGAGCTCACGCGTATATCAGTTCGACACTAACGCAGTCTGTAGGGCAAAGTGGTGCTGGTCACCGGCGGAGCCAAAGGCATCGGCCGCATGATCTCAGAGGGATACGTTACCAATGGCGCGACTGTCTACATTTCTTCTCGCGATGCAAAGGCCTGCGAGCAAGCAGCCAAGGAGCTCAATGCATTGGGCAAGGGCAAAGCCCACGCTATCCCAGCCAACTTCTATAGCTTGGATGATGTGAAGAAGCTGGCCGAGGAGCTGGGCAAGCGCGAAGGCAGTAAGAGCTCCGCCTGATATCCCCCAAAGTTACACTGCAGCTAACGCAATGGTTCCCCTGCAGAATTGCATGTCCTCGTGAACAACTCCGGCTCCAACTGGGGTGCTCCCTACGACGAGTACCCATCCGAGGCCTTCACTCGAGTCCTTACCCTCAACCTGCACCGTGTTTTCGACTTGACCCAGCTTGTTACGCCGCTTTTGGAAAAGGCGTCCACACCAGATGACCCCTCTCGCATTATCAATATCGGCAGCATTGATGGCCTCCGTGTTCCCTCCCTCGAGACATTCGCGTACAGTTCCAGCAAGGCCGGCTTGCATCACCTGAGCCGAGTGCTTGCCAATCACCTGGGCAAGCGAAACGTTACGTAGGTTCTTCTGTCTTGCTTTAAATCGTGGTTAATGAAAGACTAATGTTGTTTGCAGTTCGAACACCTTGGCCTGCGGGCCTTTTGAGAGTAAGATGATGGCAGCGACACTGAAGTCCTTCGGTGAGACCATCAAGGCCGGTGTGCCTCTGGGTCGCATTGGAACCCCGCAGGATGTCGCTGGTGCTTGCTTGTTCCTAAGCAGTCGTGCCGGTGCATTTGTGAATGGCGCAACTATCACACTCGATGGTGGAAGCGCCGTCGCTGCGAAGCTGTGAGCACATGGCGCGATGTTAAGATATTCTGTAAATAGCCATATTCCAACTCCGTACAATGCAGTACCACATTCCATTGCGACTTTTTTTATGGGGCCTCCGTCTAGCCCAAGTATATCTTGTTTTGGGTGGGGTCAACTCGGGGCAGAGATTCCCTAACATTCCAGGAGATGGCTGAACCTCCTTGAACTCAAAGATCCTTCTGCGAACAGCCCTGGAACTTGGTGGCGCGCTCTACTTAATTGATGAAAGGAACTACGGGGATAACTATTTATAATTGCTTTCTTGCCTCCAAAAAACTCTCGCCTTCTGTTATCGCAAGCTTATCGGGGGCAATATTTAAGTGGAGCGGCGACATCATTGTGGGAATGCGTCATTGTTCTTCCTCCCACCTCTTCCTTAACAAGTTCTATATCCTCATCTTATTCTTTTGAAACATTTTTACTCATTGAACCTGAAACTGCTCTATCTACTCTGACTCACTACTTACGATACGTCAACATTTTCTGGCCACATCACGCGGACCGGAACATTGCTTTCACATATCAGACCTATCCTGTCAGACCTATCACAGCGTCTGTCCTTGCGGTTTGAATCGTCCAGTCTGACTCTCGGAAAATAGTCGGTGTGGACAAGGTACCCTTGCGTGACGCACAATTGAATTTCGGATTGTGCACCCACTCTTTCCTCTCTCCATAGACCATGAGCTCGTCAAATGGGCCTTCCAGATCTGGCTCCATTGACCCTTTCTCGAATGCCGATGTCTATTATGGCGCTGAAGATACCCTCAAGAACTTTAGGTCGAGAGGGCGTGCATTCTCTGTGGTAAGCCGCCACCGCCTGTGCGGTACCCCGCGGAGCTACAGCTGGCTTATCTTTACGATCTATAGGGCTTGAACGACGCCAACCGAGGCGATATCAGTGATTTCCTGGGAACTTTGCCCTCACGGCGAGGTAGTCATGGTGCGTTTACCAATATTTGAACTCGTTTTCCTCACAACAACAGCTGATGGCGACACGCAGATGAGGCGTCAGGACAACCTCGGAAGTTCCTTATCGAGGTTGAAGAGACCCTTCAGTCTCTCCTGAAGCAAGAAGATACCGATAGTAATATGCAGATCACAATTGAGGATGTTGGTCCGAAGGTGCGTTTGATGCCACCGAGTGCTTTGAATCACCGTTAACCACTTCCCGCTTATAGGTTCTCTCGGTCGGCACTGCGGCGTCATCCGGATACAATCGAGTTGACGTGCGAGGCACATACATGCTTTCCAACCTCTTGCAAGAGCTTACAATTGCAAAAGACTATGGTCGCAAGCACATTATCCTTGACGAGGCTCGTCTAAGCGAGAACCCGGTTGCACGTCTCTCTCGTTTGATCAAGAACTCATTTTGGAAAGCCCTGACGAGGCGCATTGATGGCCATAATATCGAGGTAGCGGGCAAGGATCCCAAAGACTGGACCGATGACCCTCGGCCCCGAATTTACATCCCGCCAGGTGCTCCAGAGCAATTTGACTACTATTCTCAGATTGCTAAGGATCACCCGGAGCTGCGCCTTGATGTGCAATTGCTTCCCGCCGAGATTACACCCGATTATGTGATGCAGCTGAACGACAAGCCTGGTTTGCTGGCGCTTGCCATGCAGAAGAAGTTTAATGAGACCACCGGCAAGGACGATATGGTCGGTGTGCCATTTGTGGTGCCGGGTGGCCGCTTCAATGAACTTTACGGCTGGGACAGCTACATGGAGTCCTTGGGACTGCTTGTTAGTGACCGCGTCGATCTTGCCAAGGGCATGGTTGTGAACTTCTGCTTCGAGATCAAGCACTACGGTAAAATCCTCAACGCAAACCGCTCTTACTACCTCACTCGCTCGCAGCCGCCATTCTTGACTGACATGGCTCTGCGAGTTTATGAGAGAATAAAGACGGAGCCGGACTCTAAGGAGTTCCTGCGTAACGCCGTTCTTGCTGGTATCAAGGAATACCACAGTGTGTGGGCTTGCGCGCCTCGTCTCGATCCCGTAACAGGATTGTCCAGGTATCGCCCCGAAGGTTGGGGCGTGCCACCCGAGACCGAGCCTTCTCACTTTGTGCACATTCTCACTCCCTTCGCCGAAAAGCACGGAATGACCTTCGAGCAATTTGTCCGAGCATACAACACCCGGGCCATCGTTGAGCCTGAGCTCGATGAGTACTTCATGCACGATCGAGGTGTTCGTGAATCTGGTCACGACACCAGTTATCGTCTCGAGGGCGTGTGCGCAAACCTTGCCACTGTTGACCTCAACTCCCTGCTGTACAAGTACGAGGTAGACATTGCTCGTATCATTCGTGTTCATTTCAACGACAAGCTTGTCATTCCCAGCGAATTCCGAACTCCTCTCACCAGGGACATCGAATTCGAATCATCTGCCGCCTGGGACCGCCGCGCCCGCAAGCGCAAGCAGACCATGGACAAGCTCCTTTGGAGCGCTGAGAAGGGCATGTACTTCGACTACGACACAGCGAAGAAGGAGCGCCAGGAATACGAGACTGCGACCACCTTCTGGGCCATGTGGGCCGGTCTCGCATCACCCCAGCAGGCCGCCGTCATGGTTGAGAAGGCTTTGCCCCGTTTCGAGGCCTTTGGCGGCTTGGTTTCAGGTACGGAGGAGTCTCGCGGTGCCGTGGGCTTGGAACGCCCTAACCGGCAGTGGGATTACCCGTACGGCTGGGCGCCACAGCAGATGCTTGCTTGGACCGCTTTCCTGCGTTACGGATACCAAGAGGAGGCGGAGCGACTGGCCTACAAATGGGTGTACATGATTACCAAGGCGTTCGTTGACTTCAACGGCGTTGTTGTCGAGAAGTATGATGTCACTAGGCCGATTGATCCCCACCGAGTCGATGCCGAGTACGGCAACCAAGGCACGGACTTCAAGGGCGCTCCGCGTGAAGGGTATGTTATTTACCTTCAATTTTGTTTTATTGTCCAGTGCTAACAGATTCGCAGATTCGGCTGGGTGAATGCCAGTTATGTCTACGGTTTGGAAATTCTCAACGCTCACATGAGACGCTCTTTGGGAACAATCACCCCCTACGAGACGTACCACAAGGCGGTCGTTGCTTCAGATGCATTCTGATCCAATTCCAAGGTTATTCAGAGGTGGACTGCTCAGCAACATGAGTGAAAATGAACCCGGCCTGTCAAAAAGTCGAACCCTGGAGAGAGGACGTCTCTTTTTAGTTCATTTTGGGATTCCTTGATATCATTTGTTTATAGTCTTGAACTAGTTTCTTGCTCGTGCGTTCCTAGCTTAAAATAAAAAATACACAAGAATGGGTGTGTTCTCGTTATGCCGGCAGATGTATTCTTCTTACACGATCTCCTGGTAAATGTAAACCCCTTCCAAGGTTCTGGGGTGTGATAAAGTATGAGTCGGCGACGAGAACCACAGCCCGAAGTAGAGCGAAAATAAGCCGGCGGAGACCTCGGCAGACTGACAGTCTTCCCGACCGAAAAAGAAAAAAGTAAATTGGAGATCCCGAGTCACCAAGGCGTCATCAAGCTCTCCGCAGCTGGGGAAGATCGTGTTGACGGGTGGGGGAGCTGAGGGTCCCTGATTTTCCCGAAGCCGTTCTCGTGGTATGGGGAACTGGGAGAGCTACGTGCATGCATTTGAATTCGGGATAATCAATTAGTTCCTTTTTATTTCAGCCTGCTCAGGAGGTTGTGTACAGCTATTCTGGGTTATGGCATTAAGCATCCAACCTTGAGAAATCCTAAGGTTCATGTTATATCTCGGCAGGCACACGGACCGAATACCGCCATCTAAGGCGATCTGCGCCTATAACGTATCGTCTAGTTTACAGGAACATACAATACCCAGGAGACAGATACCTTGTTTGAAACTATGGGCCTGATCTATAGATTCTGATCTACTAGTCAGTCTTATCGGTTTTCAGGCTCCCCATGCGGTTAGTTCGGGGGAGCTGAGTTGTGCCGAGGTCCAACTCGCAAGGTGGCTTTGAGTCATTTTCTCTTCAATTCGAGTAGATCAGCTGCTATTGGATAGCTGCAGTTGTAGAGGTCACTTGAGGAAGTCAGCGCTCCCGTTCCGATTTCGTAGACGTATGGTGTACGTGCTAGTGTCTGTGTATAGTATGGAGGAATGTTGAAAGACCGAAGATGGAAGAATCCATAAAATGTACTGACTACATAATACTAGGGAGAAGATAATTCTGGGCATATCAAAGGCAGTGAGATGCGTCGGATTGCAATTCCTACAATCAGATTTTGAATGTCGTCAGAAGTGTGCAGAGTGATAGTAGAGAAGTATAGATTTCGTGAGGATTGCTCGGTGGATACTCGCCGAATACCGGGGCATGACAAAACAGCAGGGTATATTCGAACGAACTCTGTCCGAGTATACAGCAAAGAGATCATTGTTTCACGGGGATTTAACCCAATTTATCGTACCACCGGATAGTTTCAGGGCTGTAAGATCTTATATCTGACATACTGAGAGCACACAGTCCCGCTGGCCAAGGAGAGAGAAGTTGAAGATTCACGTGAAAGTTACCATACATGTATCATCGAGGTACTGGCATGTGTCTTCGACGTCATGCGCTTCCCGACGGTCATTTCGCTTTACCACTTCAACAACAGAGATAGAAGAATTGAAGAATTAAAGAATGATTGAAAGGTATATAGAGAGAGACATTGAAGATGAGATCCCGATAGGTTTTCTCTTCAATTTCATGGTCACACAAGGGGAAACAGGCAGTCAGCAGTGGCAAAGCGATGTCCCATTAGACCGAGGATCAACGAAGTCTGGATCCTCTCTTCCGAACCCAGTTATACCCGCCTTCCGCCTTTCGGAGCGCAATGCCCGTGAAACATTGGTCGAGCCTGAACAGTAAGATGAATACCTAGGCATTGCGAGTGTTGGCTGTCCTCCCGGTGAGCCGAGCGTTTACCGACTGTGACGCATTCGAAGGTTAAATAAGTACCCCGGGTTTTCTGGCTTGTGATCGAGATTTTTTATTATTATAGTCTGTGGTTGCTTCTCTTCCTTCTCATCTTTCTCATCATATCTGTTGGGTCTATACTTGACTAGCCTTGGAACAGTCGCGTGAATATACACTTGCTTGCATTTGCACCCTTTTTTTGTATACTACCAAAAGTCATGGGTTTACACGAAGACGAAGACCGCCAGTATGCGGCAGAGGTTCAGGCCGTTCAGAACTGGTGGAAGGACTCTCGCTGGCGCTACACCAAGCGCCCTTTCACGGCTGAGCAGATCGTGGCCAAGCGTGGCAATTTGAAGATCGATTACCCGTCCAACGTACAAGCTAAGAAGCTGTGGGGAATTGTCGAATCAAACTTCCAGGTATGTTGGAGTCTGGACAGTGAGGTGTGATATACCCATTACTAACTATACGATGCACGAATAGAACAAGCAAGCCAGCTTTACCTATGGCTGCCTCGAGCCTACCATGATCACCCAAATGAGCAAGTTCCTCGACACAATCTACGTCTCTGGCTGGCAGAGTTCGTCCACTGCCTCATCTACCGACGAGCCCTCTCCCGATCTGGCCGATTACCCCATGGTACGTTCTATATATGAGGAATGAGCCAGTCGCATACTTACAATACCCTGTAGGACACCGTGCCCCGAAAGGTCAACCAATTGTTCATGGCACAGCTCTTCCATGACCGAAAGCAGCGCGAAGAGCGCGTTACCACTCCTGCTGGCCAGCGTGGAAACGTTGCCAATGTTGACTACCTGCGACCCATCATTGCTGATGCCGACACCGGTCACGGTGGTCTGACTGCGGTGATGAAGCTGACCAAGCTCTTCGTCGAGCGCGGTGCGGCTGGTATTCACATTGAAGATCAAGCTCCCGGTACCAAAAAGTGTGGCCACATGGCCGGTAAAGTTCTCGTGCCTATCAGCGAGCACATCAACCGTCTGGTTGCCATCCGTGCCCAGGCCGATATCATGGGCTCTGATCTGCTGGCCATTGCCCGTACCGACTCTGAAGCAGCCACCCTCATCACATCGACCATCGACCACCGTGACCACGCCTTCATCGTGGGCTCAACCAACCCTAGCCTCCAGCCCCTCAACGATCTGATGGTCGCCGCCGAGCAATCCGGCAAGAACGGCGCCGAGCTTCAAGCTATTGAAGATCAGTGGACCAGCCAGGCCGGCCTTAAGCTTTTCAACGAAGCCGTGATCGACGCCATTAACTCCGGTGTCCACGTCAACAAGAAGAGCCTCGTCGACCAGTACCTGACTGCCGTTAAGGGCAAGAGCAACAACGAATCCCGTGCCATCGCCAAGAGCATCACCGGCGTTGACATTTTCTGGAACTGGGACTCTCCCCGTACCCGCGAGGGCTTCTACCGTTACCAGGGTGGTACGCAATGCGCCGTGAACCGAGCTGTGGCTTACGCGCCTTTCGCCGACCTCATCTGGATGGAAAGCAAGCTGCCAGACTACAAGCAGGCCAAGGAATTCGCCGATGGCGTGCATGCCGTCTGGCCCGAACAAAAGTAAGTTTTTTTCCACCTCCTTTTCGTCGATTTTTTCCCGAAGTCCCCACATCCCGCGATCCGCGGTGTCAATATGTCTTTGAGTTATTAAACTAACCTCCCCCCACCCAGACTGGCGTACAACCTCTCCCCATCGTTCAACTGGAAGAAGGCCATGCCCCGCGATGAACAAGAGACTTACATTAAGCGTCTCGGCGAACTGGGCTACTCGTGGCAGTTCATTACTCTGGCGGGTCTGCACACCACCGCGCTCATCTCGCACCAGTTCGCGAAGGCGTTTGCGAAGAGTGGAATGCGGGCCTATGGCGAACTGGTCCAGGAGCCGGAGATGGAGCAGGGCGTTGATGTTGTTACGCATCAAAAGTGGAGTGGTGCTAACTACGTTGATAACTTGTTGAAGATGGTTTCTGGTGGTGTGAGTAGTACGGCTGCTATGGGCAAGGGTGTCACTGAGGATCAGTTCAAGAACTGATTTTTGATTCTTGTTGATACCCTGGTTCTGTCTATATACTGTCATCTTGTATGTTGTTCGGCGTTTCCGTTGCCTTGTTCTATACAACTCTGAATTTATCCACGGTCCTTCGGGAGACCGATTGCATTTACATTTTTTTCGACCCCGGGAGTGTTCGTATCTATGTCACGTATGATCTTCTTGATAGCAGGTCTCTCCTTTTTCAAATTGGAAATGGCGATTATGTACGGCAATGTCATTCGTACAAGTACTTCCATTGTAGGTAGTGCTACCACTTGCGGTAGCATACTGGAAAGCATATTAAACTTAATACGAAGTCTAACCCCTATGAGTATAAGTACATGAAACCCACTTGCGGATACAGGCGGACATGGCTTGATCCATTAGCCAGACGTCCACCCAGAGAAAAAAATCTTGCAAATGCCGATCGTATTAAAAGCGGGGAGTGTAGATCGTGTGAAGCCGCGGTTCGTGTTGCTCGAATCGACTGGTCATACAACGTACAATCAAGTCACAGAATGAGAAGTTCGATGTACTAGCAGGCGAGTCTGACGCAGATCTAAGCGAATAGAAAATGGCAGTAGACAGAGTGAAGAGTGCAGAATGTAGGGGTTTGGCGGAGGAGGAGCCGAAATCAGGACGAGACCGAGAGCTTGGAGCATGTGGATGCGGAGACCTTATCCTTTTTGACCTTGGCATTCGCAACCTTCTGGACTCCCTACTAAAGTAGCCTCCACGCTCTTATCTATTCTTTTGTTTTGCTCTTTTTTGCTATCTATTCTCACATATTCACAATGTCTAATCTTCCCGAATTGAAATACACCTCGCTGGACGAGATCCCTGCGCGCGTTTCCACCGCCCGGAATGCCTTTTTGGAAAACAAGACTCGTGACGTCGAGTTCCGTCTTGTGCAGCTGCGCAAGCTCTACTGGGCGTGAGTATTCGCGGATCTGCATACCTGCATAATGTACTTCAAGGCCATGACTAATATATCCCTAGCATCAAGGATAATGAGGAGCTCATTTTCGAGGCCTGCGAAAAGGACCTGAACAAGCCGCGGTTCGAGACAAATCTCGCCGAGAGCGGTTGGTTGCTTAACGATATTGTCTTCACCACGCGCAATCTGCACAGCTGGGTTCAGGATGAAAAAGCCAGCGATATCGACCTTGCCTTCAAGTTTATGAACCCGAAGATCCGCAAAGATCCGCTCGGATGTGTGCTGGTTATTGGGTATGTCTCTTGAGCGCATGTGAATCTTCCGAACCAATCTAATGGGTTATTTCACAGCGCATTCAACTTCCCCTTCCAGTTGACCATGGGCCCGGTCATTGGCGCCATTGCCGCCGGTAACACCGTGGTCATCAAGCCTAGCGAGAGTGCCTCCCGCAGCGCGGCCGTTATGCAGAAGATCGTCGAGGAGAGCCTCGACCCCTCATGCTACCACATCATCCAGGGTGCTATCCCCGAGACGCAAGCCTTGCTTGCCGAAAGGTGGGACAAGATTTTCTTCACTGGTAGTGCCAACGTTGGACGGATCGTCGCCAAGGCGGCTGCGCCGCATCTCACCCCCATTGTTCTTGAGCTTGGCGGTATCAACCCGGCCATTGTGACCAAGAATGCTGATCCCAGACTTGTCGCTCGCCGCATGCTTTGGGGTAAGACTTTGAACGCCGGTCAGCTCTGCACTTCGCAGAACTACCTGCTCGTCGACAAGCCCCTTGTCCCCCAGGTTGTTGAGGAGTTCAAGGCCGCATATCAGGAGTTCTACCCCGATGGTGCTAGAAACTCGCCTGATTACTCCCGTATCATCAGCCCCGCTGCTTTCGCCCGTCTCAAGTCCATGCTTGACAACACCAAGGGTAAGATCGTTATGGGTGGAAGCGTGGACGAGAAGGATCTGTTCATCGACCCCACTGTTGTCCTGGTTGACTCCGTCGATGACTCCCTGTGCACACAGGAGAGCTTCGGTCCTTTCATCCCAATTTTGGCTGTTGAAGACTTGGACGAGGCCATCCGCCTCGCCAACGGTGTTCAGAGTACACCGCTGGGTCTCTACCCCTTCGGCAACAAGGCCGATGTCGAAAAGAGTAAGTCACTAGTAGATGCTAAATACACGATTCCCATCTAACGCCCTTGCAGTCATTTCATCCACACGCTCTGGAGGTGTCTCCGTCAACGATGCCGCTCTCCACATCCCCACTCTGCCCTTCGGCGGTGTCGGCGAGAGTGGTCACGGTGCTTACCGTGGCCGTTCCAGCTTTGACGTCTGGGTGCACCGTCGCCCCGTCACCTCCACCCCCAGCTGGCTCGAGTCTATCCTGTCTATCCGCTACCCACCATACGCGGGCAAGATCAGCACCTGGAACGCGGCCAGCGCATTGCAGCCTGACTTCGACCGCAACGGCAACAAGGTGACTCTCGGCTGGTTGCGCTATGTTTCCACCCTCGGTGGAGGCACTGCGGCGTCTGGTGCCGGTAGAGCCGCTACCGTTGCTGCCAGTGAGTAAACAATTTTCTTTTCATCTTTGGACAAAAACAATTCCCTCATGATTTATACTTTTCGGTCATGGCGGACCTGGGCTTCTCTCGCCTCGTTCATATCTAGAGAACTAGGGTCCATGGTCTGCATGTTTTCGTCCAACGAATCTTTGGCTGCTTAGCTATATGATCGAGACGGAGAACATGACCCCTTCTTATATACCCCATCTTCATGTACATCCCGTCCTGGTTACCTCTCTTTGCAGTTTTCCTTCTTTTCATCGCAAATCCGCCTTTTCCAAATACCGTCCCAAGGACAAAAACATGAAACACGAAAAAGACGCCCATAATCTGTGAATATCAATGTATAGCCTGCCGTTGTTTCTTGCCCTTTGTCACAATCCACAAATGATATAAACAGGCCATGTTCTGACTCGTAAATAGTTGCCTACATTGTCCTACGTCTCCTCGAGCGTCGCTCGAAGCTCTGAGCACAAAATTGAGATCGCCTGATCGACATCCTTCAGTCTAAATTTGCTTCAGGTGGAGACTCTGAGATTGGCTCTCAGGATGATCACTCCCTGTATCAGGTTTGGGGTGTCCACCGATGCAAGTTGACGGGACGCCATCGGGATCTGCTTCCCTATCTCTAATACTTAACACGTTGCATGCTATGTAATTCTGGAAAATCTCTTTCGGTTTGAATTTATTTTACTATCTAGCGTTACGACCACTCTCTTTGATGTCGAACTATCATTCGTTCAATTTGTATATAGTGAAAACTTGGAAGCAAATGAGTTCAATTGTCAGCGCAGACATATTTTTGAGGTAGTCTTCTCATTTCACGACCTCGGGAGCTTCCAAGGTTATACCTCAGGAATACGTTGGTTACAAAAAGTAAAATCAACAATTATATCATCACTCATGCTGTCAAATGCAGTAGGTAGTTATTGAACGCTATTGAAACAAAATAATGCCTCCTCAGCAGCGCCGTTCCACGCCGCGATTGCTTACGCAAAGGTACTTGACACCCTTGTAAGGCTTGACACTCTCGCCCAAGCCACGACTCCGGCGCTGATCAATGTTGAGACTGTCAACTTTGATACCCGAAGGTAGCCAGCCTCGCACGGAGAAGGAGACTGATGCAGAATTTGGCATCAAGCTTGCGTTGACTTGAGCCTTGGTTCTGCGAGCGGGGCGGGATGTAGATGGAGCAAAGAATGCAGGGAGATGAGAGTTTGATGATTGAGTTTGGGGTGGTGGCGTAGGTGTCTGGGGTTTAGAGTGGCTGGGCGATGGGGAAGTCGCCTGGGTA
Source organism: Penicillium brevicompactum (assembly GCF_028827555.1). Taxonomy (NCBI): domain Eukaryota; kingdom Fungi; phylum Ascomycota; class Eurotiomycetes; order Eurotiales; family Aspergillaceae; genus Penicillium; species Penicillium brevicompactum. Next base: position 1,545,518 of record NW_026623210.1, read on the forward strand.
GGGTCCTCTTCGGCGTCCTCTGGGTGCAGAGCAGAGCGCGACTTCTTTGTCGACTTCTTCTTCTTCTTTTTGCGTTTAGAGGGGTCGGAAGATCGGGTTTTCTTGGATGTGCTGGCTGATGCGTCATTGTATGAGGTCGGGGCCTCGTAGTAGCCCTGTAGGAGATTGGCGTTGGCGTCTTCATCGGCGTCCTCGAGACTGTCGAGGTCATCGTCGGCCGAGGGGTAGCCCGAGACTGTACAGCGTAATGTGGCAGTCCCAGATAATGATCCGGCATCCTTGCCGGTGGGAATCCGCCACTCAAGGAGGCCGCTTGAGTGGGTGAATTGGGCATCACCACGACTGGCCTGCATATCCGTGATATGTCTGACGTATTTGGATATTGGTACATTAACGACAACTTCTTCGAGCACCGGGGCAGAGTTACCACCTCCGCCGCCTAGGAATGATGGCGTTGATGAACCTGATCCATTTCGACCGACCCCAGGTCGGGAGGACGAACTTTGACCAGGGAAATTCGTGTTCAGTGTCAACCGAACTTCGAATTCAGACCCGGACGATCCTAGTGACTTGCGAATGTCTACAATCGCAGGCAGGAAAAGCTTTTCCATATGACTTGGTGCCTCATCCAGATCAGGGTCTATAGGAAGGAGGTCCACCTCGTAGCCAGCCAAGATGAATCGTCCGTCTGGGGGTATAAAGCTGAGCTCTCCAGGCCGTTCTTTCCACCGAGCTAGTCGAACACATGGATGAAATACCGGTAGCTCAATCTTGCGGCCAAGGGCATGCTGACCACCTGGTGTTGATAATGAAAGTAGCAGATCTGGAACCCCTGAGATCTTCGCAGTAAATGCGATGGTTCCGGAGACTAGCGCGGAGAGTAATCGTCCAGAGGGAGCCATGGTGACATTCAATGATTCGATGATGTCGACATAGAGCTCATTGGATGTGTGTCGAACACCGGGGCGCCTCCAGGGAATGGCAGGGCCTTGCGATGCACTGGCAGCGGCGAGTGATTGCTTCAGAGGGTTGCTCGAACCCAAAGTTGGTGTAGATGTACTACAAGATTTCCGCCGTTAGTGACAGAAGCGGCAGCCAAAGTAATTGCTACTTACCCAGGAACACCAATTCCACCTAGTAGCTTGCCCATCCAGCCGGGAACCTCAACAACTTGTTGCAAGGCATTCGGTTCGGTATTGCATATCGTTCCGCCATCACACATTTCACTGAGCAGTTGCGCAACAACATCATAGTTTGATTGGATCTTAGTTGATAGCAGCGGTGCCCCAACAAAGTCCTCAAGTACATCAATCACTCGATGCAGGAACTCTAATGCGAGCAGTGGTTCCGTGTCGACTTCGCTTATCGCCAGAAACAACAAGTTTGACTCAACCGTTGAGAACACCGTTACCGGCGGTGAAGCACTGGGAATGTACAGTAGAGAAGGGCGTGGGGCAGCATGGGCAAGGTAGAGGGGCAGGATGGCGGAGGCCGAAGGCGGGCGGGATCGATATACATGCTCAACGAGCGGGGCACTGGTAAGAGCGCGTTAGTAAATTCTTGTGATACGATGCGGAATATCATACTTCTGCTCGTCGAATATGTAGACGGCATCGATCTCGCCGCTCATTGTGGCAGTTGTCTGATGATGGAATGGCTCGGCGTAGATTGCATAGCTGTGAAGCTGCCCGTTTTGCCGCCGATTGCCGCTTTCTGTTGACTTTTTGGAGAAGACAACTACCATCCTCATAGTACGCGGGCCAGTGATTCGGTGCACATTTACATTCTGTCCATTATCATCGGATTTCAAAACCGCCCTTGTGTAAAATGTCGTCCTCCGACGTCAAACTGAAAGATGCCAAGCAGGCCTTGGCTGAGGACAAGTTCGACGACTGCATGTCCTGCCGAGTCATGGGTATGTGTATATCCCCGAGGACTGCACTTTTGATATTGTTGCTCGTTACTAAATTACACATGCAGGATCCGCTGCGTTCGTTGGTCTCGGTGTCTACAGCTACTACACAGGAATGGCCAACCTGCGCAAACAAGAGAAAGCGATCATGCAGGGTGCCACGAAATACAAAATGGGCTCACGCCAACTCGGAATCGCTTCGATATCAGCGACTCTGGTAGGAATGGGACTGTGGCGGGCTTTCAACTGAACGTTGTACAACCGGGCAAGCCTGGGATATATAACATGCGGCCAACGCCGGGTTTGCGCGGACCAAGTGTTGGACAATGAAGGGAAGGAATGAGACTTTGTAAGATATTGAAATGCTATGTACTTGCAGCCAATGACAATTGCCACTTCGGGTATCGGGTATCACCTGAGGCATATCCATCTATATGCTATACGACAAGGGTAAGGAGAAAACCGAACAAATAAAGTAGAAACGGAAAGAAGAAGAAAAGGGTGAAAAAGGAGAAAAAGAACCCATGAAGAAAAACCAAAAGAAACACTGAAATGAGACCGTATGCAAATTCCTTTCCTTGTTATGCACCCCCAAAAAAGCAGCTTCGTACCCTAACATCCCCCACAGTTGCTGTGACTTTGCGAAGGATGCTCGTCACGTCGTCAACATCGTATCTTGTACCTAGGATCCAAGTCCTAGGTAAAGCGGCCTCGTTTGCCTCCACCACCCATATCTCGACCGTTGTTGAGTCCAGATAAGTCAAAGAAATCAGGGAACGTGAATTTTCGCTTTGAACCAAGGCTTGCAGGGGATTCCCGTGGAGATGGACGTTGGTTTGATCGTGCAAGGTTGTTGTGACGGTGGTGCGGGCGGGCATTGCGTGGCATGACGGATACGCTCACAGGAGCACCATCCTGCGCATTTGCAGTTGAGTTATCGGATTGCACATCCATGTCGTGTTCGGGATATGTAGGACCGGCGGAGAAGGTGAAGATGGCGGGCGTAGCCAGCGAGGGTGACTCATGAGGTTGTGAGGGAGGAGTGACGGTTTCGGGTTTCGACGCAGGCGTGTGAGTGGTTGTGGGATGTTGACGAGTATGGTCAACAGGTGATGAGTCTTTGCGCGTTGTGGTTGGTGTGGCACTTCGGTCGCGCTTCTCGGCCTCGGCCTCCTCGTCACTGGTCTGGGATGTAGTCCCGTCACACCTTTCAGTTGCCCACTGTCGGACTTTCCACCCTTCTCCGTCTCCGAGCCCAAGGTTCTCTCGGTCGAGGAAATGCAGCAGGTCTTCTACCGCCTCTTGGTATCCTGCGGCTTTCGCCTGGGCTTGCTCACACACTGCATTCTTGTAGAGGTTGGTGACTGATAACGCCGCCGCCTTGAATTGTTGAAGAAGTTGCTCGGGGGGCTGTGTGCGAGGTGTTGAGCTCGGCAAAGAGGTGTTCAGTGACCGCATGGAGTCCATGGTAGTAGAATGTGGTGTTGGGGCCTGAGCAGTCTTGAAAGAGGGACAACAGTTTGTCCGTGTGTCGTAGGTGTCAGGACACGGCCCGACAGACGAAAAAAAGAAGATATAGATAGATATATCTGAGTCGGTAAGAGCCCTGACAAATATGAGGAGTACTTGCCGCCGAGATAGTGTAACGATGAGGTGTGGGAGCAGAAGGAGCTTTCCTCGCAGATCGTCTTTTGCAGGCCCCGCCGTTTGCTCCGGTAACGAGATGACCTAAGAAAGGAAAAACGTAATATTCCGCTCCTAAGCACACACTTGATACACCTTATGTACACGCACTATCGATATTCCATAGAGTGTGAAATACATCTGTAAGGTAAAGTATGGGAGACATTCCTATGATAAATGCTCAGTATAAGGGTAGATTCTGCATCTTCAACAACATAGGATGTATAACTCTACTCATTTATTGTTGATCAGAGCACTGTTGTATGCAGAGTAGCTCTTGGTTGGTTCATAGAGTCCAAGGTTCGAATGTATTGAAACTCGGTGTGAATAACAAGCTCTGGCTGTGTCTTTAACACGGACCTTAATTGCACCTCACAGCCCACTAAACCCAGCTGGCCCTAGCGCCACTAGACCGGGGGTGGCTCGCTGACTCAGGAATTATGTAAAAAAAGCTAACGCGATTCACCCGTGTATGAGACGCATTATCTCTTCGGCGCGCTTGAATACCTTCACGCCTGCGGAAGAACTCAATCTCCTCTTAATGGCCTTCACCCGATGAATGGACTCTTCCTTTAACATCCCCACTTTCTCACTTTGAAACAACTCATTCCTTTGCGCCTATCCGACCCATTTTCTTTTATCCACTTCACGCGATTCAATTAGTCGCGAGCTGCAAGACTCTTTGTTGCAATTCAAAAGACCTGATATTTTACCCACCATACCTGCGCCCAGTGCGCTTCAGATAAATCCAAATGGCTTCTGGTCCCGCTTCCGACCCTGTGTCGCAGGCTGATACACCCATGACTGATGCCAATGACGACACCGTGCCTTCGGTGCCTGTCGACAGTGTCGACGCTCAAATGACGGTGTGTCCTAATATTCCTTTGCATCATCTCCTCCCGTGTGATCAGGTTGCTTTCTGAGTGTGACGTGAATCTTTGGTATGACTTGGAGCTCATGCTAATCTTCCACCGCAATAAAGAGTCACAATGATACACCAGATTACACGGTAGAGGTGCCCGTGGTCTACCTCGCTCGGGGATTGTTGAAAGTGACGTGTTACTGACTATCGAATCAATAGGATTCCGACACAAATCCCAATACAACTGCAAGCAGCGTTGCAGGCGACACCCCGGATGCACGCCGACGGAGATCCGAGGCCAACAACCTGAGGAAGAGCATCCTGGATAAGAAGCACGGCAATCTGGACAGCACAAAGGTACGTGTTCATCTATCAGCTACTTTAGATTCTTATTTCTGACTTCAAAATCTAGGAGGACGACTCCATTCGCCGTTTCCGATACCTCCTCGGCCTTACTGACCTATTCCGCCACTTCATCGAGACGAACCCAAACCCCGAAATCAAAGAGATCATTGCAGAAATTGACCGACAAAATGCGGAAAAGGATGCCAAAGACCGCAAAGGTTCAAAGCGCTCTGGTGGTGCTGGTGGCGAGCGACGCCGTCGGACCGAGCAAGAGGAGGATGCGGAACTGCTCCAGGATGAGAAGCATGGTGGCGAGACTACCACGATCTTCCGCGAATCTCCGGCTTTCATTCATGGCGAACTTCGTGATTATCAAGTCGCAGGTTTGAACTGGCTTGTCTCTCTTCACGAGAACGGTATCTCCGGTATCCTGGCCGATGAGATGGGTCTTGGTAAGACCTTGCAGACGATTTCCTTCCTCGGATACCTTCGATACATCTGCGATATCAACGGACCTCACTTGGTGGTTGTTCCGAAGTCAACATTGGATAACTGGAAACGTGAATTTGCGCGGTGGACCCCGGACATCGACGTCCTGGTCCTCCAGGGAAACAAGGATGAGCGACAGCAGATCATCAATGACCGCCTACTCCAGGATGAATTTGATGTTTGCATTACCAGCTACGAAATGATTCTCCGTGAGAAATCACACTTGAAGAAATTCGCTTGGGAGTACATCATCATTGACGAAGCCCACCGAATCAAGAATGAAGAATCGTCGTTGTCTCAAATCATCCGTCTTTTCAACTCCCGCAACCGACTTCTGATCACTGGTACGCCTTTGCAGAACAACCTTCACGAACTTTGGGCTCTGCTCAACTTCCTCTTGCCCGATGTCTTTGGTGACTCGGAGGCATTCGACCAATGGTTCTCGAACCAGAATTCTGATCAAGATACTGTCGTTCAGCAACTCCATCGCGTGCTGCGTCCGTTCTTGCTTCGACGTGTGAAGAGTGATGTTGAGAAGAGTTTGCTTCCGAAGAAGGAGCTTAACCTTTATGTCGGCATGTCAGCAATGCAGAAGAAGTGGTACCAAAAGATTCTGGAGAAAGATATCGACGCCGTGAACGGCGCCGCCGGCAAGCGCGAGTCCAAGACTCGTCTATTGAATATCGTCATGCAACTGCGGAAGTGCTGCAACCACCCGTACCTTTTCGAGGGAGCTGAGCCAGGTCCCCCGTACACCACCGATGAGCATCTTGTGTACAATTCTGGCAAGATGTCCATCTTGGACAAGCTTCTGAAGCGCGTGAAGGCTGATGGCAGTCGAGTACTCATCTTCTCGCAGATGAGTCGTGTTCTTGATATCTTGGAAGACTACTGTGTGTTCCGTGACTACAACTACTGCCGTATTGATGGTACCACAGCCCACGAAGACCGTATCGCTGCCATTGACGACTACAACAAGCCTGGGTCTGACAAGTTTGTGTTCCTCCTCACAACCAGAGCAGGTGGTTTGGGTATCAACTTGACCACCGCCGATATCGTGGTTCTCTTTGATAGCGACTGGAACCCCCAGGCTGATCTTCAGGCCATGGACCGAGCTCATCGCATCGGTCAAACCAAGCAAGTCAAAGTGTTCCGTTTTGTCACAGAAGACGCTATTGAAGAGAAGGTCCTTGAGCGCGCAGCTCAGAAGCTGCGACTGGATCAGCTTGTTATCCAGCAAGGTCGCGCCGGGCAGCAGGCCAAGACCAACTCTAAAGATGACTTGCTTGGTATGATTCAGCATGGTGCCAACAAGCTGTATCCTGCGGAGCCTACCGATGCAACGGAAACCACCGAAGACGACATCGAGGACATCTTGCGCAAGGGTGAAGAACGCACTGCAGAGCTCAGCAAGAAATACGAGGCCCTGGGCATAGATGATCTGCAAAAGTTCCACTCCGAGAGCGCGTACGAATGGAACGGAAAGGATTTCACCGAGCGCAAGAAGGACATTGGTATGAACTGGATCAACCCTGCCAAGCGTGAGCGCAAGGAACAGTTCTATTCTATCGATCAATACTATCGCCAGACATTGTCCACGGGAGGCCGAACAGCCGACACAAAGCCTAAGGTCCCTCGTGCTCCTAAGCAAATCACTGTGCACGACTGGCAGTTCTTCCCGCCTGGTCTCCACGAGCTCCAAGAGAAGGAAACAGCCTATTTCCACAAGGAGATTGGTTACAAGGCGCAGCTGCTTGAAGGCCCCGAAGAGGAGTCCAGTGAACGAGAGGCTGAGCGAGACCTCGAACAGCAAGAGATTGACAACGCTGTGCCTTTGACTGAAGAAGAGCAAGCCGAGAAGGCTCGCATGTCAGAGGAAGGTTTCGCAACTTGGAATCGACGTGACTTCCAACAGTTTGTCAATGGATCGGCCAAGTTTGGCCGCACTGACTATGTCGGCATCGCCACCGAGGTGGATAGCAAAGAGCCGGACGAGATTGAGGAGTATGCCAAGGTCTTCTGGCAAAGATACTCTGAGATCCAAGATTACACCAAATACCTCAAGGTCATCGACCAAGGTGAGGAGAAGGTGCGCAAGATCGATCACCAGCGAAAGATGCTCCGCAAGAAGCTGGAAATGTATCGCTCGCCTCTCCAGCAGCTCAAGATCAACTACACCGTATCCACCACCAATAAGAAGGTCTACGTCGAAGAAGAGGACCGATTCCTCTTGGTCATGCTTGACAAGTATGGCGTTGAGGGTGAAGACCTTTATGAGAGAATTCGCGAAGAGATCCACGACTCATCTTTGTTCCGTTTCGACTGGTTCTTCCTCAGTCGCACCCCCGTGGAAATTGGTCGTCGCTGCACCACCCTGTTGAACACTGTGGCCAAGGAATTTGAGACCAACGGTGACAGCAAGGGCCGAGGCCGTGACCGCGATGAGGATGAAGAGATTGAAGAAGCAGCTCCGGCCAAGAAGAAGGCCAAGAATGGTGCCGTGAGTATTCCCTCCCCTTTCTCTACGTTGTTGATTCTAACTTGTGATATAGCAGAGTAAACAGGTCAAAGCCACCAAGGGGGGCAGCAAAGCTGCCTCGACGGCAAGTTCTCGGGCGACCAGTACTGCTGCGACCAAGTCGAAGACTCGCAAGAGATAATCACGTGTACGTTCTCGGAGATTTGGGTATGGGGGTACGTGGATTTGGCGTTAGCAGGTGATTTATCATGTACTTTTGTAATTCAAAATAGAGTTATTTCCTTGTTTTGCTTGGCCTCAATCTTGAAAGGCTTATCTTCCACTGAGCATGTGCTTTATGTGCAATCCTTGTTGTGATTCCATAGAGGGGACAGCAACCCCGCCCAGCTGGGGCCAGCTATCGCCGGAGTCCGTATCATGGCGCAGATCTTGAAACAACACTAATCCCAAGTCATATGCTATGACGAAATGCCAATATAAGTCGCCTCCAATAGTACAGCATGACCAAATGGCGCGCATCATGGATTTCTTCAAGAGCTAAATCTTGTTTCAACCCCTCTTCCAAGGTCTAGGTGGGCGTTGCCTGATACAACTTTAGCTTGCATATATACCAGGTCTGACGACCACTGTCCATTTAGAATTGCTTCAATCAAAGCCATCGTGCAACCAACCCATCATGGCGACCAGAATCAAGCTCACGGCGAACCCTCATTACCGGAAGTCCGGCACCAAGTCGTATCTCTACGCTATGCGGAAGTATCGCTTCACTCCAACCAAAGGCGGGCCATACTCCCTCGGAAAGACTATGGTGCAGTCCGGAAGACCATTCACTGATAAGCCGGTTGGAGGCCGCGCTCGCTTGCAAGAGGTGCTGCAGAAGAAAAGCGCCGACACCGACGAGATTGGACAAGTTGGCGCCGACGACGTGCAAAATGACTCCATGTACCTTGCCGAGATCGAAATCGGCACACCTGCGCAGAAGCTCAATTTGGATTTTGACACTGGCTCTGCTGATCTTTGGGTAAGACTTATACCGAGGTCCTTGCAGTGCGATGATCATGACTGACTTTATCAGGTTTGGTCCACGAAGCTGCCTTCCGAGACCTTGTCAGAGAACAAAAATCACGTTATCTTTGACCCGACAAAGTCGACTACTTACAAGGAAAAGGAAGGGTCGACCTGGAAGATCTCCTATGGCGATGGATCATCAGCCTCTGGCACAGTTGGCAATGACAATGTCACCATCGGTGGGCTGGTTGTCAAAGACCAGGCTATTGAAATTGCCGATAAACTCTCTGCACAATTTACGCAAGGTGCTGGAGACGGGCTTCTAGGTCTTGCCTTCAGCAACATAAACACAGTCAAGCCGAATGCTGTTAACACACCCGTCGAGAACATGATCTCGCAATCTGATATTCCCAAGTCAGCACAACTTTTCACCGCGAAGCTAGGATCGTGGCGTGACACGGATGAGCCCGATAAGGGAGAGTCATTCTATACATTCGGCTATGTTGATCAGGATACAGTCAAGGCCGCTGAAGCAGATCTTCACTACACGCCTATTGATAAGAGTCAAGGATTCTGGTTGTTCGATTCAGCGTCAGCAACTGTGAACGGGAAATCAATTTCTCGTGCTGGAAATAAGGCTATTGCTGACACTGGAACTACCCTGGCATTGGTTGACGATGAGACTTGCCAGGCAATTTATGGTGCCATTGAAGGTGCAGTCTACGACGATGAGAGCCAGGGCTGGATATACCCTTCCAATACAACTGCCGATAAACTTCCTGTGATAACATTCGCGGTTGGTGACAAACAATTTGTTGTGCAGAAGGAAGACTTGGGTTTTGCCGAGGGAAAGTCTGGCTATGTTTATGGGGGCATTCAGAGTCGTGGCTCTATGACCATGGACATTCTAGGTGACACCTTCCTGAAGGCTATTTACGCAGTAAGCAACACACCTCATTTTTTCAATAATCATTCACCCGAGCTACGTTTGCTAATGTCAGCTCATAGGTCTTCGATGTCGGCAATCTTCGGTTTGGCGCGGTGCAGCGAAAGGAGCTGCACCAGAATCTTTCTGTTCCCTCGGAATCAACATAGAAGAAATGTACAAACTTTTCTGATAAATTTGAATGCTAGTGAGACAAGAGCAGACTACCACATCTTGTTTATCGAACTTTCTTGCAAGAGTACAGATAGGATCGGGGTTCCCAGGTTGTGTTGTGGTTTCGTATTGATGTCAAGTGTTCCCGACCTCCAGTATGTCCTTCATCCAAGGCTCTAGATTATAGATCCGACCATTTGATGATAGGCTTAATGACCTGTGATAATATTTTGATTAGTGCTTCGTCCATCAAGTCCAATGGGGTCACATACGTTGCCAGTGTGCAAATCTGAGATAGCCTGCTCAAATGTGTCGGGGGTATAGATCTTGGCAAGTTTATCAACTGGGAACTTCCCTTGCTTATAGAGGTCAATCAGTTGTGGAAGAATCTACATGTTTGATAATTAGCGTTGACCAGCGAGCAAGAATCCGTGAGCATTACTCACCACTTTAGGGTTGCAGCACCCCTCGATCGCGCCAACAATACGCTTGCAGCCAGTCATGAGATCCAAAGGGTTGATGTTCATGGTGACACCAGGACGAGGCACGCCCACGAGACTGAGGATTCCTCCATGCCCCAGTGCTTTGACACCGGCCTCAAGTAAAGGCACGACGCCGGTGGTATCCAGAACACAATCAACACCTTTAGGAGATATTTCAAGTAAGGCCTGTGCAGCATCTGGGATAAACTTGGTGTTTAATGTGTGAGATGCACCGAAGGACTTTGCAAGCTCGAGCTTAGCATCAACAATATCAACAGCAATAATCGTTTCCACGCCCTGAGATCGCGCGGCGAAGAGTGCAGCCAGACCAACTGCCCCCATACCGAACACGACAAATGTACTTCCAGCCTTTGGCTTAAGTACATTGAACACAGTGCCGGCACCAGTGAGATATCCACAGCCCAAGGGAGCCAGGACAGCCATGTCTTCGACGGTTATTCCAGATGCAGCAGGAGACTTCACGACTGAGCGCTGATCAACCACAGCCAGCTTACTCATGGAAGACTGGCCGAAGAATTGCCCTCGAATGGAGCCCTTTCCATCAGGGAAGGAGATTGGTGAATCGGAAGCATGAAGACCGCGAGCACCAGCGAAGTTGATGTTGGTCATCTTGTCACAGAAACCATGTCGGTCTTCGCCACAAGGTGTGCATGTCTTTTCACAGCAGGAGCTAAAGCTGAGAAAGACTAGATCGCCCTCCTTGAGAGACTTATCTTCAACGTCGTTGCCAACGCGGCGCACAATTCCAGCACCTTCATGGCCTAACACGGCTGGGAAATCGCCGACGGGCATACCACCTTGTTGAACGACAATATCCTGTGAATTTTTAGTCTCATGTTTAATTTTGATGATATGGCAACGGTGGCTCAAGCCAGGACAAGATTTCCACGTACTGTATGACACAAACCGGTATACTTCATCTCGACTAATACCTCATTCGCCCGGACCTCATCTAGAACCACATCTTGAAGAACAAAAGGAGCCCCCGGCTTCTCCACAACAAAAGCTGTTGTCGGAATCTGTTTTTCGGGAATCATGGTGGGGGTCGGACAATATGTGGTGTTATACGTGGAGGTAGATAGAGATGAATATGGGTGGACACACGAAGAAGGGTGGGAAAGAGATGAACCGCGGAACTTAGAGTCATTAGGGAGCTGACAGTTTTATAGACGATCTCAATTTTGTGATCATCTGGACTATCGAAAGACCCGTCTGTTGTTGCGGGCCTTCGTACGGGCCTTACCCCACAGGTCCGACTTATCGGTAATTACGGAGTAGTTAATTCGATCTGATGGCTCAGCTGGATCTAGTTACACTATACTGTACATCCTTGCTTTTGCATCGATGATAGCCATTCTTTGAGAGGCACGACAGGTCCCGAAAAATCAGAAACTCCATTCTATGCAGCATAGTGTACAGGTATCTTGTAAATGCTATATTACATGTAAATTACAGTCAATCGATCACCACATCTTCTCCTTGTTTGGTTTCCTTTCCTTCTTGACGGTTTCCGCCACGGCGAGTGGAGTTCGTAGGAACTTCTCCATCAACAGCGCAGCAGCAACGCTGACATTCAGACTGTCGATACGGGCTGGGTCCGATGCAACACCCATACCTGGGGTATGGCGAGCGCCTGGGATGCTGACCGTTGCATTCGCGTGTGATTTGATGTGTGAGCTTAGCCCAGAGCCTTCACTGCCCATCATCACGACACTGGGCCCGGTAGCAACAGGAAGCTTTTCACCTCCCAGATCACCCTCGGCTGCAATGTGATTTAAGTACACGGAGTCGGGGCCTGGCGCATCAGCAGCGTAGAACCGCCACCCATTCTCCTTGGATCGCTGGATGAAATCAATTTCATTCTTGACATGGAGGATTGGCATGTTCTCAGCAGCGCCAGCAGAAGCCTTGATGGTGACGGGGGACAGGGGCGCGGAGTTGCGGCCAGCGAGCACAATGGCATCGATTCCTAAAAAGTAGGACGAGCGAATGATGGCACCCATATTTCCGGGGTCAACAACGCCATCCAACAGCAAGGCAACCGGGTATCGATGAGGTTGATCTTCACGCGGGGGCGGGGATGGGTGGTGGATTGGGATACGATCATCAGTGCCATTAACCGCAGCTTCTTCCCGAGATTGTGGCGCAAGTTCAGCCCGGAAATACTCCTCGGATATAGATGGCACTGCATGGAATGCACGCACAGGTAACTTGGGCAATGGGGAAGCTTCCAAAATGCACCCATTGTGAGGTCGCCCGGCACTCATCTTGTCCATCAGTCGATCCCATCCACCAAAAGCCATCTTGACAGCAATGTTCTTTGACAAGGCTATCTTTCGAATTGTGACCTTCGCGGCATTCAGTTCTTCCTCCGCTCCTTGGTAGACATAGAGCTTGTAGATTTGACGACGGCTGCAGCGAAGCGCAGCCTCTACGGCACTGGTACCGTAAATGAACTCCGATGCAGGTGTGGTATAAGGAATTGTATCTGGGACCTTGACGTTCTCTTTTACCCGCTCCGGGGTTTTCTCTGTAACTCGGTGGGCTCTGGATTTGGATGGTTTCTCCCGCGGTTCCTCTCTTTGAGGACTCTCTCTTTCGGGTCGTGAGAACTTGGAGTCGCGTGATCTCGGTGGAAATCGTAATTGGTGCTCGCGTGGAAGGGCCCGGAAATTGCCAGAGCGAATGAATTCATCCTCATCGAACGCATCGGTGGGTGGTCTTTCATGTCGTTCACGCCCAAAGGGCCGAGAAGCATTGCCTGGTCGTTGTTCATCTTGACGGCGATTCGATCTGGAATTTAGCCAGGTTGGCTGATTTTCATACTTGCGTTCGCGCTTGTCGCCTCGTGGCTGCTGTGATTTGTGGCCATTGCCAAATGTTTGCTCCAAGCTTGACTCCTCTAATTTGTCGCTTAGTCGCCCTCCGTAATTCCCTGCGTATTTGGGACGAGAGTTCCTGGCAGCGCTGGTATCGTTTGATTTCCCGTATTGTCGTGGAGCGTATTGCCCCTCGTATTGTCGTCCACGTCTAGGGGCAGTGTTGCCGTGACGATTTTCCCCGTCATTTGCTTGCGATCTCCGAATTCCGCGGCCAATTGCTGAATTCAGGGAGGCATTTCTGACTTTCAGTGACAAGTGAGATATCCCCAAAGTACTTGAAGCACGGGGACTAGCCCTTGAGATAATATTGAGCATCATCTCGAAGCTCACAGTCCTGACTTTGCTCCTCGGATCAGCTTGAGAAATTGATTGCGCGGGTGATTGTTGATCCGTTATCGCGCGTTATCGCAGAGCGCGGGTTTCGCGTCCTCCAATCGAGAGTATAGCTCGTCCTCTCGTCCTCGCAAGCCTCACCTTTCTTTTCTTTGATACCCAATCCTCTTTGAATCCTCCACACTTTCTTTTTGTTTTTAGAGCTTGATCCGTGAAACCATATTCCAACAAACAGACAGAGTTGCTGTCACTTGTCGTTCACAAATCCGATACCCTCTCAATCTTCACTTGACTTGATCTGCATCCCGTCTGAGCTCGCCCCGTAGCAATCGGCCGCATGGGCGGGGAAAGCAAGCATTGTGCCACGCGTTTCTTTCTCTGCTGCTCATGCCCAGCCCGTCAATATGTCTCAATTGAAAGATCCAGCCAGCATCACGAGTGATGTCAATCCGGATGCGACGGTACTACAGCATTTGCTGAACAAGTCGCGTGTCATAACTTCTCCTGCTCTCGTTGTCACCATGCCAGTCTCCAAACATGGCTCATTGGAGTCAACAGAGCCATCATTTCAGGTCATTGTCCCAACGATAGCGCATCCTGAGCAATATGACTATCTGCCAGGTCATTTTGAGGCTCTCCGCATTCTAGCAGTTGACATGCACGAACCAAAGTTTATTGTCAGACTCAAGAGCGGCGAGCGCACAACAGTGAGTGATAGCAATGAACCAACAGGCATTCCAATCCCCATGCATAATCACTGACTGAGTTCCACAACAGATGACCGCGGAAAAGTTGATGCGGCTATCGAACGGACCGCAGGTGATTCGTGAGTTCATTGATGGCTCACAGAGCCCCGATCCTTTAGCAATGAACTTTGAGTCCAAATCCAACCTCGCGGACGCCCAAGGAGACGCAACTCACGACTCTGGCGGGGAGCTAGAAACAACAATTGGGCTTGCTCGGAACCGCCAGCGGCGACGCGGAGCCGCAAGCACCTCATTCGCTCATTTCTTTGACCCGAACACCATATTTGAAGATGCTGTTGAAGAGTCTAGCAGCGAGGAAGATGAAGATTCTCCGGAGTCAACTGCAGAATCAAGCATCGAGCTTGGCTCTGACTCGGAGGAGGAAGTTCGGCCAAACACCCGCCGGCACCTGAAGAGAGGAGTGCGAAAGACAAGGTCGAACCTCCGCGAACTATCCGATGATACTTTTGCTTCAAACCGAGCAACTCGATCCTCAGCGCGCACGAGAAAATCTACCCGGCACAATCTGAGAGAGCGACTAGAAGATGACGACCTTTCGGAAGTTGAAGTCGTGAAACCAAAACAGAAGTACTCTGGAGCCAAAGAACACTTCATCGAACTGCCTGAAGATGATGCCTTCCGAGCATCTCATTCCGAGAACTGTTCTCATTGTGGCAAGTGGGAGGAAGAAGACTCGGAAGAGGGTCCTTTGATTTTCTGCCAAGGTTGTACTTCCTCTTATCATCGCGATTGTCTGGGCAGTCGACGAAACAGGAAGCATCTGGTGACCAAGATCGCTCCCGGAAATTTCATCCTTCAATGTGCCAATTGTCTGGGGCTCAAGCACCAGAGCCATGATATCCTACCTCATTTGGGTCAATGTGCCACCTGTGCAGAAGCTGGACCCATGTCAATGCCGTTGCGAAAGTCACACACCCCTCAAGAGGAACAACAATTGCGCGAGCAAAATGGGGGAATAGATCCGGTCACAGACGTGGACATGTCTCGCGTGAACAACGTCGAGAATGTTCTCATAAGATGTGTCCGCTGCAAGCGCGCTTCCCACGTTGAGCATCTTCTGTCGGATCAATCGCAAGACCGTTCCGATATCAGCGCTGAGAGTTGGCGTTGTATTGAGTGCCATGAGGCTCCATCCGAGACCAGTCCGATCGAGGTGATAGTCGCATGGAGACCGAAGAACGCTGATGTCAAGGTCATTCCCCAACTGGTTGAGATGCTTCCAGAGACCGAGAAGGAGTACCTGATCAAATGGGCCAAGAAGTCGTACTTCCGTGTCGCTTGGATGCCCGGAGACTGGGTGTGGTGCATGACTCCTTCCAGGATGCTCAAAGCGTTCCTCGAATCAGCCAAATCAAACAACCCAATCATGACCACAGAGGAGGCTGTGCCTAAGGAAAACCTGCTTATTGATATTCTGTTTGACGTCGAATACATCCGTGAACCGAAGTCCGCTAAAGAAAGGGCCAAGCCCGAGTTGGTCAAGAGCGCCTTCGTCAAGTTTCAAGGTTTGCCTTATGAGGACACAGTGTGGGAGGATCCACCTGAGCAAAGCAACGTCGATCAATGGAACGCTTTCAAAACCGCACTGGCTGACAAGGTGTATGGAGAGAGCATTGAATTGCCAGACATCAAAGCCCTCAAAAAGCGGCTCAAGGAAGCCCGTGCACAGAATTTCGGAAAAAAAGTTGTTCTCGAATCCCAGCCGAAGATGCTGGTTGACGTAGAACTCATGGACTACCAACTGGACGGAGTCAATTGGCTCTATTACATGTTTTGGCAAAAGACGAACGCCATTCTTGCTGACGATATGGGTCTCGGTAAAACTCTCCAGATAATCGGCCTGTTTGCGGCCCTCATCGAGAACTTCGAGTGCTTCCCCTTTCTGGTCGTCGTTCCCAACTCCACTGTGCCCAACTGGCGCCGAGAAATCAAGAGGTTTGCGCCAAAAGTGCGTGTCGTCACATACTTTGGCAGTGCCTGGGCCCGCGGAATGGCCGAGAGCCATGAGATGTTCCAAGATGGCGAATTGTGTTGCCATGTCGTGATTGCATCTTATGAAAGCATGGCCGACCAGAGTTCCAGCGGAGTCCTTGGCAAAATCCCGTGGGCTGGGCTAGTGGTTGATGAAGGACAGCGTCTCAAGAACGACCAAAGTCTGCTCTACAACCGTCTGAAACGCATGAAGTTTGGTTTCAAGGCTCTGCTCACAGGAACTCCTCTTCAAAACAACATTCGAGAGTTGTTCAACCTGATCCAGTTCATCGATCCGACGAAAGATGCCGAGAAATTGGAAGAGCGATATGGAGGAGATCTCACCAAGGACGACATTCGTGAACTCCACGACATGATCCGGCCATGCTTTTTGCGCCGTACCAAGGGAGAGGTTCTGCCGTTCTTGCCTCCGATGGTGCAAATCATCATTCCGGTCACGATGTCGGTTGTGCAAAAGAAACTGTACAAATCGATTCTTGAGAAGAATCCCACGCTTATCAAAGCCATCTTGAAAAAGAAAACCGGGCAAGTGAAAAGCAAGGACAGGCAGAACTTGAACAACATCTTGATTCAGCTGCGCAAATGTCTGTGTCATCCGTTCGTGTACAATCGGGACATTGAGGAGCAAACTCTCGATTCTGAGCTTGCCCAACAGCGTTTGGTGGAAGCTTCTGGGAAGCTTCAATTGTTGAAATTGATGTTGCCTCAGCTTGAGCAAAGAGGCCATCGGGTTCTCATCTTCAGTCAATTTTTGGAAAACCTCGATATTGTTGAGGATTTCCTTGTTGGTCTCAAACTTGAGTATTGCCGATTGGACGGCCGGATGAATTCGAGCGATAAACAGAAGCAGATCGATCGTTTCAATGCGCCGGATTCACCTGTCTTTGCGTTCCTGCTCTCGACGCGTTCGGGTGGTGTTGGAATCAATTTGGCCACTGCAGACACTGTCATTATCATGGACCCGGACTTTAACCCCAAGCAAGACATGCAAGCTTTGTCACGTGCTCATCGCATTGGTCAAAAGAATGTCGTTCTGGTTTTCCATCTGGTCGTGCGTGGGTCGGTAGAGGAAAAGATCATGCAGAAGGGCAAGACCAAGATGGCGCTTGACCATGTTCTTATCGATCGGATTGAAGCAGATGAAGACGAGGAAGATCTAGAGTCGATCCTCCAGCATGGTGCTCAGGCTCTGTTTAATAACGACGACTCGGCCGACATCAAGTATGATGCTCAGTCCATTAGCAAGCTGCTAGATCGAAGTCAGGCAGAGAAGGCAGAGGAGAGTGCTCAAGAGGGTGATGCAAACACCAAGAGTGAGGGCCAATTCAACTTCGCGCGGGTGTGGCAGATGGATCGTGATAGCCTCGAGGAAGTGGCTGAAACCGAAGAGGCACCAGTTGATGTGTCAGCGTGGGAAAATATTCTCTTGGAACGTGAACGTGAAGCACAAGAGGAAC
This sequence comes from Penicillium brevicompactum, assembly GCF_028827555.1. Taxonomy (NCBI): domain Eukaryota; kingdom Fungi; phylum Ascomycota; class Eurotiomycetes; order Eurotiales; family Aspergillaceae; genus Penicillium; species Penicillium brevicompactum. The sequence continues at coordinate 1,563,329 of NW_026623210.1, forward strand.
TCAATCGCAAAGCTGAAGGTCTGGGTCGTGGCAAACGCAAGCGTGCTACAATCAGTTACAACACCAAAATGCCGGCAGACGACGATGACGACAACGATGAGGCAGGTCCCAGCAGCCCTCTGAAGTCACCACCTGCAAAGATGCAGAAGACCACTGCCGATCATGAGTACAGGCAACCCGAGGATGAGGGAGAAGAAACCGAGTCAGATCCTGATGCCACTCTTGACGATAACGTCGCTGAGCTGGATGAAGACCCCAATGCTTCTACGGAAGTTACCCAGCAGCCACGTAAGTTGATCCACGATGCGCAATTTTAGAAATCAATGTTTGTTTGATCGGTGCTTTTTCTTTACTCTTAATGTATTGGGGTTCACTTTACTGATTCATTTAAAGCTACAGCACAATACTACCCAGCCTGGTTCGATCGTGCGCCGCGGCCTATCTCGCCCCCTGTGTCTTCCCCTCCGCCCACCGACGGCAGCACTGATAACTACCTGCGGCCCTGTGAAGCTTGCGGAAAACCCCATTTGCGTCTCAACTGCCCCCTATACCTTGCCGGGTTCGAACTCTGCGGCCTCTGCGGCAACGCCCATTTCGCAGGAGGCCGTCGCAATTGCCCCGCCATGAGGTCGACTCACCATTGTCGGAAGATGATAGAGGCGCTCGCTTTGAGCAACGATGACCCCGTCCTGGTAGCCAAGGCGCGTCGGCTTGCCCAGGGCTACATCGTCGGGAACAACGCTGTAGAGCGCCGCAGAGTCGCACGAGAGGCAGCGGCTGAAGCAGGCACTCAGACTTCGCCCGCTCCGTCCTCATCCAAGCCAGCGGAGGATAGTGGGGCCACTGATCCAAGCCAGCTTCTTGAATTGATTTGACCTCACGGTGTCAAGATGTATGAATATTGCCTATGTGGAGAAGGAGCTTCTTGCTCCAGATGAATGAAGGAAACAGAGAACACCAACAAAGGAGAGATCAGTGAGATCTGGCGTTTCTTTTTAAAGCGAAAGATACCCATTTTGATTTTGTTTTGACAGCGAGAATGAAAGTTTCAAATTCCAAAAAGAAAAAAACCAATCGCTGGCGTGAATCCAACGGTAGTCAATTGATCGGCACATCAGGTAAATTGCAGCGACAACTTGGATAAGCCGAGGGGCTTCAAACAGGATTTGTGATTATGGCGAACTGACGGAATGTTCGTTTATCTAATCATAAAAATAAAGAAAAAAGAAGTCACTTGGACCCTTTCGAACATGAAACTTGGTAGCCCTAAAAAGTACCAGTGATTCTGTCAAAAACACTGAGTGCCGAGTGAGTGATCAAATACCCATTTTGGGCGGAACACTGTGCTCTTGTCAACCCACTATGCAACTACCATGCAACTACCATGCAACAAGACTTCTGTAGGCTACACGACATCACTAGCAACCTCATATGAGAAGGGAGACAATCATGTGGAACCTTCTTCCTTTCACTCTTCGCCCTTCGTCCATCTTCCTCATCCATCGCTCAAGCATAAATCCATCAAATCGCTTATCCTATCCATCATGAAACGCAACAAAAACCACCATTCTCGCATGGCACAGCTTGTGCGGTCTTTGGAGACAATGAAAGCAGGCTTTAGCGCGACAATGCATGCCATTGAGACGTTTTCCCAGACCACCCACGAGTTTGCGAAACTCAGCATTGCAGATAATGCCGCATATGCTTCTAGCACAAGACCTTCCACCCTGCAACGAAGCGCAGGTCATCGCAAAGGTGCGAGAGTTGATTTACGGATTACATACAACGAACCCCAAAAAAGAAACTGACTGACAAACCAATCATGAAGTACTGAATTGGTCAGCCAAAATCAGGAAATACTATCCTCATCCTGCTGCCGGCGCCCGAGTCTTCAAGAATAGCGGGCTCTCTCTTGGGTCTGAATTGCTCTTGTCACAAGGAACCCACGGAGACGAGAATGCAACCCAGCTTGAACATTTAAACTCGACGAGGAAGGATTCCTTAGAAGATTCTTGCCATACCTCGGAGCGCCCAAGGGCAAATTTTGGATGTCTTCCTGATGGTGCTTCACTTGGGATCTCAAACCATTCAAATAAAGAGAAAGAAAGAAGAGCCGAACAGGACGGCGCGGACTGTCAAAAAGGTCAACAGAAGACTAAAGAGAAACAAGCAGCATATGCCCGAGAGCATTACCTGAGAAACAAAGAGAAAATGAAGTTACAAATTCGAGCATACAGGCAGAAGTATTACCTGGAAAACAAAGCCAAGATCGCCGCACAAGGACAAGAATATCGACAGATAAACAAAGCCAAGATAAGGGAATATCAACGAGAATATCGACAAAAGAACAAAGCCAAGATAATCGCACAAGAACGAGAAAACTACCATAAGAACAAAGCCAAGATCGCCGCACAACGACGAGAAAGCTACCATAAGAACAAAGCCAAGATAAGGGTACAACGTCATGAATTTCGACAGATAAACAAATCCAAGATAAGGGAATATCAACGAGAATATCGACAAAAGAACAAAGCCAAGATAATCGTACAAGAACGAGAATGGCGACAAAAGAACCAAGCCAAGATCGCCACACAACGACGAGAGAATCAACAAAAGAACAAAGCCAAGATCGCCGCACAAAAACGAGAATGGCGACAAAAGAACAAAGCCAAGATCGCCGCGCAAAAACGAGAATGGCAACAAAAGAACAAGGCCAAGATCGCCGCACGACAACGGGAGTATCGACAAAAAAAGAAAGCCAAGATAGTAGCATAGTAAATAATATTGTCAGATCCCAGCCACTCGAATCATCAAGAGAAGAAGAAGAAGAAGAAGAAGAAGAAGAAGAAGAAAAAGCAAAGATACAAATAAAGGAAAGTTGAAGAAAACCAGATACAGAAGCTCTACTTGCTACGTGCGGGAGTATTACCAGAAGAATGAACTGAGAATCTGAGGCAGTAGAGAGTACCGCCAAGGAATAAGGATAAGACAAGATTCAACTATGGTGCCGCACACATCATTGGAACCTTGGAAGATAGACCCAATACCCACCGGGCAACGCTCGGGGGCTTCGATACCCTGATAACCATATCGGAACCCTAAGTCATTTCACAGAAGATGCTGTAGCAACTGCAACCGCAGAAGAGAAGAAGCAAGGGAGCGGAAATTTCCTGAAGTGTGTAAACTCATAGGTAAATACGGAGTGCATTGAAAAAGGTCGAGATATATAGCATTTGCTGACCCAGGGTCACGTTGAGTTAGCTTTGACCGAATGTTCATACCTTATCTTAGGACGCAACCCCTACCTAGGTATCTATCAAATTTGATATCAACGCAGTGAAAACCCCGGCGTACCCAGGCTGGAGCTGGAATAACTGGCGAGACTGGAAAGACTGAAAAGACGAGGAAGACGGGATCCGAGCAAATCGGGAATGTGGGCCTGCTGATCCCTTCACTCTTGCCCTAACGTCCGAAGGCAAGCTGGAATCTGAAGTTACTGCGACTGTTCCCACGACATCAGTATCCAGCCTGCTCAAACATTATGTATATGGTAGAATACACGCAGCTGGATCTTGACAAAAGACAATATAGTAGCTTGTGCTGATCAGACACATACAGTCTTACCTCACAAAGACAGGGGGAAATTCGACTTACCACCGAAGCCTCGTCCACCGCCCAGTAGCGCCCTGAGTAAACAGACAAGTCGGCCGCTTTGATATTTGAATTGACAGATCCATGTAAATATATTAATTTGACACGTTACATCAGGGTTCGGTAGAGAGGCTCCAGGTCTAGGCGGAAGAATTGGTAGTCGTGCTTCGATCCGACAGATTGCCCTTTCCGCTCGGAAGTCCGAGAGACCGATTGATCAACAACCTTCGCGAATGCGGCACCATTGTAGGGTTTTACTATAGATATAACACGTTAAATTTATAATCATCGTGATCAAAACTCACTTTCAGTCTCATTGGACAATCAAAAATTCCGCCCTTCAACGCCCACATGTCGAACGACCTCGTTACTGGGAGCTCCCGCGGCCTTGGCCTCGAATTAGTCAGGTAGCTCGCTGCTCATTCTGAATACAGAGAGGGCACGGTGTTTGCTACTGCGCGAACATATAGCACTGAGCTGGAAGAAGTCATCGCATCAATAAAATGCTCTGTTATTTTCATGCCTTTGGACTTGGCTGATGAACAAATGATTGTGTTGTCGGCAGAGAAGATCAAGGCAGTACTGGCAGGGCAGAGCCTGGATATCTTGATCAATTCTGCTGGTGTACATAGTCAAGCGTTCGGAACGCTGGCTCTCATATACTAGCCCTTCTTCTGTTGATTGATGTGCCCTGTTACCTCGGTATTGCATCGCTGATATACTAGGTCTGACCTCGACTATCAATTGTCAGTCAACGTAACGGGCGTGCACAATGTCCCGACAGTAACTTCCACTGATTCAGACAAGTGCATCCAAGAAATTGATCAGCATGTAGGTCACTTCAGCATCCTGTCCATTGTTGAATTCGCTTGGCCACCAGGTGCTAAGGTATCAATATACAATTCAAGTATATTTGGTTCCATGACGCAGGCTCGGGAAGTAGGTAGGATATGCCCCCTGTCCAGCGTACAAAATTAGCGAGGCTGCATTGAATGCTTTGACAATACAAAACGCCTATCATACGAAGATGAGGGATTTGTCCTCATGGCAGCGAGACCCGGAGTAGGTCCAAAATGTCCATCTGATTTGCAATTTGAAATATTAACGGATCTACCAAGTGGCTAAAAAGCGATACCTATGGGCGGGCAAGATGCGGATCTCACACTTTCACAGGGAGCGGAAGCAGTACTTGACATAGTCACGACTGCTGGCAGCCGGCAAAACAGTAGCTTCAAGAACATTCGTGTCCCAGGATGTGAGAAGTACGATGGCCATGATGTGCCCTGGCGAGTTTCACGCTAGGCCCTCCCTCGAAATGTTTCTCTTTTTCCGGCCACATTCATCGATTAGCATACAAATTGGGAACCAGCCCGATTCATGTGCTGCCTTGGAAAATCATTGGGACATGTATAGACTTTTACTTTTCATATTATCTCTCGTGCAGAATGTCCAACTCGTAGACTCGGTCACTATCTCGGTCACTTCAATGGAAAAAAGAGCCAGAGCATTTCAGTCAAGTGATCGTGTGCTATCATTGGTCGGCATACTTGATGAGCTGTTAATCCCTAATTGCTCTATTTTGTCAACGTTCAGGACGAGCTGTATGCGATATCGTGCGGAGGAACAAATTGACCTAGTTAATGGGCCCTGGAACAACGTCAACTTCTCGAGCCTCCAATCCAGGTCCTTCTCACACGGCTGTTGCCCTGCATCCAACCCATGAGCTCATAAAAGTATGATCCAAAGCCGACAGTCCTACCCAAAAATGGTGCAATATACCTCGGTCGCCGTAGACTTTTGCTACCACACGATGCTCATCGAGATTCAATGGGCTCGTCTGTAAAGCTTTTTTGACCCCGCTGTGCATCAAGAACGCCCAGTGTGTGCCTGCAAATCGCTCGGGCCATCGTCACTCTGTCAACGACACTGGGTGGAAATGCTCAGACTCGAGAATGCTGTTCCGAATCTCTGGCATGGCACGTTGATACCCGCCCAAATGACCATTGTATTTCATCGCATGAATTGTCCGTAGGACGTTGTTTCTGTATCCCCTCGGCACGTTTCTCGTCGTTTTCTGTGGTATGATTGAGACTGTCGGTCATGACCATTGTCAGCTTGTGAAGCAGATAACCAAAAGACTCTCACCATTAACCATTAAACAAGATCGCCACCTAGGCAGATTACTTGCCTCAATCGCTGGATTGAGCTTTGCGAGCCGTCATTTTGACCCTCGAGCGGGTTATCCAATATCGTCTCCCCCGAGTCACCGAGAGAGATGCATCAGCCAAATTTGGTTTTAACAAACGATAGTTCTCCGCCTCAGTGTCGTTTGAGGATGACCTAAATCTTATGCCGGAAGCCGGAAGCGATCCTTCGACCGACCGACTCATGTGGCAACCCTTCAATCGTCAATTTCCAGCAAGAGGGCTCGGCAGAGGCTTTGACTCGTTTGACATTTAAGCAAACGGCGAAAGACACAATAGGACGTTTGCCTTTTTGAGTCTGCTTTCTGATAAGCTCATATGTTCAGCCCCATAAGCCGTACCTCAATACGATGTGACCCTTTTTCGTGCTGGGCCCTGGGGTACTTGCTGCATAAACCTTGGAAGGTGAACATGAAGCTCCGAAATATTGGGGATGTGTGATCTTATTGGTACGATCAACAGGTGAGTATCTCGACATATTTTCTTGCTGTACCACGCTGATCCTCGGAATCAACGAACAACCAACAGCCACCTATAACCCGGCGTCCGTCCCAGACAAATTCTTCCTCACGCATCATGCCTTCGATTCACGGGCCCTGCCTCACTGTTCAATGTACCAATCACATGTGGCTTCCTCTCACCTCGGGTGTTCAAGGTTGTCAAGTTGGTTCCAGAGGAGGATAGTTCACAACCATGGCCCGATCACAACCAGGCGATCTTCCCCCACCACACCGTCATTCTGATAGCACGGATATGAATATGCTGAAGGGGCATGGCGCACATTCCCAGACTGGTGCCCTTGCAGACGGAACCTGTGTGTCCGAAAGTAAAGGCACGATCCACGACCCACTTTCTTTGGAGTATGAGACTCAGCTTTTGATGGTCAATCGTGATTCCTCAGTGTTTTTGACGGACAATGAGCCATTCCAAGGTTGTTTTCATGCCATGGACGTTTCTATGTTGCAAAGCATGACAGAGGCAGCTAAGTCGGTCTAGGAAGTCGTTTGGACAACACATTAGCCATTCCAAGGTTGTTTTCTATCCACCGCCCACAATTTGACTCTGAGACGCTGGTTTTCAATGATAATGGTGATTGCCGAGTTTGGTTGGTCTTTTCTGCCTGGCAACCCGGCTGGTTCAAGCGAACCGTCTTTGAATCCTCGATACAGGACATTGAATTCGAAGCCCATTGCAAGGCTCGCAGCTTAGGCTCCTGGCTACAGCACATTTTCTACCAATCTTACCGTCACAGACCTTCTCAATGGTATCAGAAACAAAATCGATACCCAATCTGCGTGTTTCAGAGATTGTCTAGGTCTCAATGGCGATACTCACTCCGATTAATCAAGTGGTCAGTCTCATTGAATTTACTCCATACCGTGCCATTGGCTGCTTACTGTCACTGAACTGATGACCCTGACAGCTTCCAGACATGACTGTATCCCGAGATCTCGATTCAACCCCTACGGCCATCATTCTGGCACGAGTTACCTCCCCTTACCCGGCACTGTCGAATCCAACCAATGCCTCCCAAAAAACACGTGAGAACCCAATCCTTCAAGATCACGAATACATCCGGACATATCCCAAGCTGTGACAGACCAGGCCCCAAGCCTCAGAGGTCAAGCAAGCCTCTGAACAAGATTGATACACAAGCATCGCATGGAATGCTAGCCACCCTGGACCTCTGACGCGGCTTGAGCTTAGGTCAACGCACAATAACAGAGGCAGTGTAAGGCAGACTCTCGGGGGATTCTCTATCTTCGACTGATATGCTGACATGGCTACTCGCTATACTGAACTACGTCTCCTAAACCGCAGGCACAGAAGCACCTACCAACGAATACCTACGAACGTGACGAACACGACGACTCGAGCGTCCTCTTTTGTGAGATTTGCCCAGAGCTCCTCGCCTATGACTCCCTGTCAATTGACCGCTCAAGACAAAAGCCAAACCATCCCAGCATGATCCAACCCGCGGCGAGGCAGAATTCGAGTGGTGGAGCTGGGAAACTACAAGACTACTGGTGGAACTTGGATCCAGGACACTGCTCAAGTTCAACGTCCTCTGTTTAATCATCTTTGGGAGCTTTCGGTTTCCAAGACTGCCGCAGTCCTACTAGACCGGATTGATTGCTTCCCCAAAGATCATTGAGGCTCTTTTGGGTAGTCATTGGCTGCTAGAAGCGAGGAGAGCCTATGTGTGTCTAGTCTTGCTGGATACCGAGTGGTGCGGATCTGCCACAGCTTAGAGCGAAGTATACGTGAAAATGCATGATAATCCATTGCTACAGCAGCACGAAGCCGTGGTCTTTTAGATTCTTTTCAACCGCATACTCATGAAAAGAACAAAGCATGAAGCTTGCAGCTTAACATAAGCATAAAGGTATTCATGAAGAGTTGGGTTTGAAATCGGACTAGAAGGTCTATCATGAGCACTTTGCGCTCTACGGAGTCTATAGATGTTTCACTTCAAGGTTGTGCCTTCAACTTCTAGTGTTCTTATACGGCCCTGGAGGCATCTACTAAAGCTTCCATCTTGCTAGATGTCTTTGTGTTAGACGTACTATGTGCTTCATTCTACTCCGCCGTAGTCCTTCAGCGTGTGCAGTGGGAAGTAGGGCGGGAGCTTCTCTTTGAAGTGAAGTGAAGTTGAAGCTGTCCTGGAACTATTGCCCCCGTGTATGGAAGGGAGAGAGATTGGCTCCATCTTGACATGACGCCCGACCCCCCGTGACGCGCTCGCTTCTCTCCTTTCGATTCTTTCCCTCCTATTTCAGTGATTCCTCCCATCGTTTCTCTTCTTCCTTCTTCCTCTCTTCACCACCTCCGCTTCTTTGCTTCGTTTTTTGCTTCACAATTCAGGTCGATGACATTTTCGTATCTCTTATTGCCAAGCAATTCTGAGCCCGAGCTGGTTAACTCTGTCAACATGCCTCCATCTTCTGGAGCCAGGTTCTTCTGTACTCGTCCCCATGGGTCTATGGCTGCCCTCATCGCTGTTGATGACCTACCCCACGGTGTCACAATTGATGGTCTTCCCCGCGTCCTCACCCCCGGTGAGACTCAGGGCATGACCAGCTGTGGTCTAGCCGAAACTCGTCCAGAGCCCTGGACCATCGATGGCGTAGCACACGTTTACCCTCGCAACCTCGACAACAATCTTGTCGCGGAGATGCACCAAACCCTGGTCTCTCTCTTACGTGATCCTGCCATCCCAGCGCGGGTTCAGGCTTCTGTCCAGAATCTCATTAATCGAACTGTTGATTCGATGCCTGGCAACACCAATGAGATAGTTGGCATGACTGATATGTCGTACATGCAAGCCAACACCAACAGGCCTGCCGCTGGTCAAAATGCCCGAGGTGTAAGTCTAAGCTACTGAGTCGATGTCCTGACTCCCATTTCTGACTTTCCATCCCTCTTTAACAGAACGGCCGTGCCAACAATAACAACCACCAGCAGCAGCAGCGTGGTAAGAAGGAGTACTGTTCTTACTGGCTCCGTCATGGCGAGTGTGACTACTCCCAACAGGGTAAGTCTCTTTGTGGGAATTTGTTCTGAAGACTCGGCTGACACATTTGCACAGGCTGTATGTACAAACACGAAATGCCATTGACTCTGGAGGGCATCACGTACGTTGGACTTCGTGATATCCCACGTTGGTACCGTGATCAGCATGGCGTTGCAAGCCTTGCTCAGGGTCACCGAGGCGCACCGCTCCAAATTGAGGCGACAAATTCCCAGCGTGCAATCGCCCAGCATGCACAAGGCACGGATGGGGGTCTTGATGGAAACCCTCAGGATTCCCAGCAGGCAATTGCCGCCAACAGTCACCCTTCTACCTCTAACGGTCGACAGGAGCTTGTCAAAACTCCTCCTCGTGGCCCAGCGAAGACCGGTGGCAACAACTCGGCCCCAAACACCGTCCGCAGTGGAAATCGAAACGCCCCAAACTATCAAGGCAATAACGGATGGAAAGGACGTGGCATTGGTAACCGGAACCGCGTCGCCAACTCGTCACCTCGTGGTCGAGGCTCCGGGGTCTTGTCTGGACAGGTCCCGTCTCACACGCCCACTTTCGGCTTCGGCCAGTTTGGAGGACTTATGTCCCCCGAACCTAGCCCACCTGATTTCAATGGTGGCAACCACCCCGAGACCTTTCCAGTAGGCCGTGGCGTGCCCGTCTTTGATCGTCCCACCTCGCTCGGCCGCGGTGAGAATCGCAGCCACCCCTTGGCCTTATCGAGCTTGCCGGCGACTCAAGCTGGCCGAGAATCTGCTGTCAGCATTCATGAGAACGTTGGTCCGAACGCCAACCGCTCTGGCATCGCGGAATTCCATGGTCACGCTTCCAACCCATCTACCGATGGAGGCGTTAAGCTGCCTGAGGAAGACAGTGAAACCTTCACTCCAGGCTCCTCCAACCGGAGCATCACGTCCAGCCGAACATGGAACCACCTTCAGTACGCCCACAGCAACAGTGGTGGTTTCACGCCCAGCAACCGTGGTGGCTTCACACCCAGCAACAGTGGTGGCTTCACGCCCAGCAACAGTGGATTTACTCGCGGGGCTAACATTCCTTCCCTGGCTGATCTGATTTCCCATGACAGCGCTCCCCCTCTCCGCGCTCGTGACACTCGCGGTGCTTGGGGACCCGTCGGTGGACCCGTTCCCAACGATGGACCAAAGGAGACCACTGTGGATGATGAGCAATCTGCTCTGCTCGGTTCGCATGCTGCCATGTTTGGACCATACATCACCGGCCATCACGCCGCCAAGATGTAGCTTCAATCTGCAACACTCTCAAGCAAGCTGACGTGAATGTTCTGGGTCTGTTTGTGTGCCAATTTCAGACTTTTACAATGTGCTCGTATCAAATTCGGACCATGGCATCTGCATCTTCCGGATATTTTTATCAAGGGTTTTCACTATACCTTGGATATTGCATACGGAGAGCCAACATGCGTCAGCCAAGACAAGTTGTTCTGAGAGTGCAGTGGGAGCGCTTTTCGTTTCCTTATTTTCTTATTTTGTTTTCCCCATATTGCCCATCTTGTGTCCCCATATTCCCCATCTTGCCCATCTTGCTATTCCCTATCGTCCGTCCGGTTTCTGTTTTTCTTTGTTTTGCGCAGCGGGCTTTCCCTTGATCCAAGGTGGTGTGAACTATCTTGGTGATCGATTGTCTCGTCGTGGGATCTAATTTTGTGGATTGAGGGTCTGTTCATACTTAGCAGCCCTTCCGGTGAAGCTTTGGACTCATCTCGTCTCAATCGGGGAGATGTTCAATGCCACTCAAGCTGGAAGGTTGACGCTGATTGTCATGGACGGATTTCGATTCGTTGTTTCTAACATATCCCCCTGGTGATTTCAATTTCAATGATGATCGTTATCAAATTATGCGTGCTTCTCTTTTGTACCTGGTAGTCAGTCTTTTCGTGGACGCAGTGTGGACTTGAGCTACATCGGGTATTGTTCTATAAAAAAAATGTCAAAGCAGACGCAGGATGTGATAGCAACGGAGTCTATTAGCGAGTCGCCAATGAATGAAATGAAATGACTATAGTACATTTGAAATAAGAATATCAAAAATCCTGGAATATGCGCCCGCGCCTCGCAAATGTCTGACAACAGCTTCTCAAGCCCCAATATACAGTTGACGAACATCGCTCACCGGCGGCCAATCTTCTTGCGAGCGCCGGTCTTGACAGCAACGCGCTCACGCTCCTCTTCGGCCTTAGCCTGAAGAGATGGGTTGAGTGAAGGAAGGACCTTGATGGCATTTGTCAGGATCGCGCTTCCATTCACCAAAGCAGCCCGTGTGGACTCGGCAGATAGACGTTCCTGGCGGCGAGCGGCCAGCTGGCTTCGGCGGGCTTCGGTCATTTTCCATTCCTCGGGGAATTGAATTCGGTGCTTAGGCTTGTGGTGGCGGAGGTCGAGAGGAATATCGGCAAAGGAATCACCTTCCTTGGCCTCCTTGATCAAGCTGTTGACGATGTCACCCAAGTAGCGCTTGTTTTGGGCACTTTCTGGGAACTTCGCACACGACATGCGGACGATGTCGGTCTGAGGGTTGTAGCGCACGCCGGCCAGCTTGAGGAACGTTTGACGCTGGGCTTCGGTGAGATACTTGGGGACCAGATCCTGGGAAGCGAGCTCTACGACGACCTTGCACTCTCCTGGGTGCTCCTCACCCATAAAGGAAGTGTAACGGAAGCGGAGAATGTGGGTTTGGGGAGGCAGGGTGAACGGTTGAGCGAGCTCTGTGGTTTGAAGTTAGTAAATACAAATGTGAACGGAAGACAAATGAACTGACTGCTCAACATAGGCATGTCCCATGCAGTGATACGGGCGTATTCTCTCATTTCGCGGTGGAGTTCTACCTCCGCATGTGCCATGGAAGTCATTTCATCGTCATTAATCTCCTCGTCTCCATCCTCGACCTGGCCGAACTCATCGGGCTCATCCTCGGCCCAGAAACCAAGTTGGCGGGATTTGACTTCTTCGAATCGCAAATCCGTTTCCTTGTCAATTTGTTGCACAGACTGATCAATCTCACGGAACATTGCGGCGCGCTCCACGGGGTCGTTCCATCGGGCGACCTTATCCTGGTTCTCTTGGTCGAAAGCCGAGCGATCCTGGGGAGACAAAAGGTCATACATGGAGCGCGTTTCCTTGTCCAAGTTTTCAGGCGAGTACTCGGGTGCGGCAGGGTAATCACTGGCGTTGCGGTCTTTTGGGGGAGGCGGCACCACGCGGTCTTCCTGGGCGCGGTTGAGCGGCGAGGCGGAGAAACAGCGCATGGATGAGGCAATTGGGTTCCTCCGGGTGAGGACCCGTGCCTGCTGAGCCAGTGGCCGAGCTGCTGAAGCCATTGTTGCGAATATTACTGGTTCAAGGACGGGTCGTTACCACGATGTTTTCCACCTCACTTTTGCTAGGTTCACCGCCGCGGACTATACCTAATTTAGACTAGTCGGTTCCACTCACGTGATCCATTGCATCTAATGATGCTTTCTTGGACATTCGACTTCCTCTTTTCAACCCGGTGGTTCTTGCAGAAATCGCCAAGCATGAGCATTGCAAATCTTGGGTCAAACAGTTGATTCAACGTTGCTGTCACAATGAAGCTGTGTTTCGTGACAGTGGGGGCCACGGCTTCCTTCGAAGCATTACTTGAACAGGTGCTTACTTCGGAATTTCTGGAAACCCTGGCAGATCGTGACTACACACATCTTCTTCTTCAATACGGCAAGGATGGCGAGAAGATTTACAACAATTTTCTACAAAGTGGGGTGTCCCATCATGGGCTCACTCTCGGAGGATTCGACTTCAAGCCCAGTATAGAACCAGAAATGGTTATGACGACCGAAAGAGAAAAGCCACAGCAAGAACGTGGATTGGTCATCTGTCATGCCGGTATGGCCCTTCACTTCGTTCGCGTCGTTGGGGATTTGAGCCGTCCAGAATTCTAAACATCAAGCAGGAAGTGGAACCGTCCTAGCAGGCCTTCGCCTCGGTGTTCCCTTGATTGTGGTACCCAACACCGAATTGGCAGACAATCATCAGCAGGAGCTTGCGGATATTTTGGAACAAGATAATTACGCGGTCAGCAGCACTGTCCAGTGAGCAATCTCGCCATCCCCCTGCGTTTGTGACCAGACCGACTGACAGCGGGCTAGGGACTTGCCAAAGGCCATTGCCCAAGCGGAACTTCAGAAGTCTGAGGTATCTTCCATGCGATCTGGAAAAAACACCCTCTCTCAGAACATGTCTGACGAAATGGGCTTTTTGGATTAACGGTATAGGCCGAATTCAGGACCCCACATTCATGCTGACTGGCGACATTGACATACGTATGCGCATTGGTGCAAGATATGCCTGTACTCCGTACGTCCACAAACATTGGTTTCGAGGGAGTACTTCGACTGAGTCTTTGGAACAGTATACTTCGGCTCTCAAACAAGTGGTATTTCGAGGTTGTTAACCGGCTGAATGACTTGCAGCAGAATATCAAACGCTAAAATTACGCAAGTCAGTTCAGGTTCTGGAAACTCGAATATTCATTGAGTTATGGAATAGTTCATCCAAAAATATTGTAGTTCTCCGTACTCCGTACCATGAGCGGACTAAGTGGCCCAAGCTCCTTGTTGACAATTCCCGAGCGGCTTCGCGTCCACTCCTGAATCAGTGACAGGAACACCAACCACCGACATCCGATCATCTTCAACCCAACACCCACCCGGTTGATCCCCTGATTCGCCATCCTAGGCCGAGAGGCCGTCTCAACCACCCGCGCCTTTCCCCCTCTCCAATCTCAACTCCGACCACACTCCCCGCAATGGCAGAGGCCACCCTCCACAACGTCCCAATTGTCATCGACAATGGCAGCGGGACAATCCGAGCAGGTTTTGCTGGAGAAGAGATTCCATCATGTTATTTCCCCTCATTTGTCGGCCGCCCCAAACACCCCCCGAGTGATGGCAGGTGGTCTGGAAGGAGACTCGTTCATCGGATCCCGCGCACAAGAGCTGCGGGGACTGTTGAAGATCCGATATCCGCTTGAGCATGGAATTGTCACCAATTGGGAAGATATGGAGTCAATTTGGCACTATGTGTACGAGAACGAACTGAAAACACTCCCCGAAGAACACCCCGTCCTTCTCACAGAACCGCCATTGAATCCGCGCCAAAATCGTGATATTGCGGCTCAGCTGATGTTCGAGGCTTTCAATGTCCCTGCCTTGTATATGTCTATCCAGGCTGTGCTGTCACTATACGCGTCTGGTCGTACAACCGGTGTGGTTCTGGACTCCGGAGATGGTGTCTCCCATGCGGTGCCCGTTTTCGAAGGTTTCGCTATTCCAAACAGTATTCGCAGAATCGATGTCGCTGGTCGTGATGTTACAGAGCAGATGCAAGTGTTGCTGCGGAAGGCTGGGCACGTACTGCACACGAGTGCTGAGAAAGAAGTGGTGCGCATGATCAAGGAGAAGGTCTGCTACGTGTCGCTGGACCCGAAGCGGGAAGAGAAGGAATGGATGAACAACTACCACAAGTCCGATGCCAAAGCGGTGGACTATGCTCTTCCGGATGGTCACAAAATCAAGGTAAGTGCGGCAAGCGCAAGACCAGTCCACTCCGGGTGATGCGACGATACTAATGAGCATGTTTGCAGATTGGCCAAGAACGTTACCGCGCGCCTGAAATCCTCTTCGACCCCGAGCTCATCGGACTCGAATATCCTGGTGTGCACCAAATTGTCCAAGACGCCATCACCCGCACAGATCTTGACCTCCGCAAATCGCTATATCTCAACATTGTGCTCTCTGGTGGATCAACGCTGTGCAAGAACTTCCCCGATCGGTTGATGCGTGAGATCAAGAGGCTGGCAGTTGAGGACATGAAGATTCGAATCTCCGCGCCTGCCGAGCGGAAGTACACCACGTGGATTGGAGGTAGCATTCTTGCTGGTCTGAGCACGTTCAGAAAGGTATGTGCAAATCCATTCCGCGTTGACAGTTCATGACTAACCAGCTATATCAGATGTGGGTAAGCGCAGACGAATGGCATGAAGACCCTGAGATTATTCACAAGCGATTCGCATAATCGTCTTGTCTTCCACAAAGGGCCTCCAACCATTGATGGCCTCAAGCTGTCTTTCGGTGCTCAGCCAAAGCCCCGGTCCATGATCACTACCCCCATGCGACCCCGAAGAGACAACTCTCAAACAAGAGCAACATCTTGTCAACACTAATCGATCAATCTGCATTGGCAGTGCATCGGAAAAGCGATCGACCAACACAACGAATCCGAGTTGCGCCGCGACTCTTGATACCCCAGTTTCCATTTTCCTATCTAGTTTGTGTCTTGGCATTGGCTGTGACTTTATCTGTGCAAATACATCTTCTTCTGCGTCTTGGAAACCGGCCGCTTCGAACAGGTCGTCAATGTGGACATATTCGGCTGCATATAGAATCCAGGATACTCTGAAGCTCTTGCGTGAGTAAACTCGACCGCGTATGTGACGGAGACGGGTCTCCTGTGAGGTATCATGGGTTCATCAAGGGTCTCACGGTAGATCATCGGCAATGACATGTCTGACTGGTTTCCTACGACGGATTTTGCAACGGTTTTATCCAGTACAATCTGACACCAATGCCCAGGCGACAGGATCCTCGGTCTAGCCCCGAGGTCCCTGCATTGTATGGTCTGTAGATTCAGGTTTATTCTCATGCACAAATCTTCACATCGAAAAGAGATCTTTTGTGGGTACTCTGTAGAAGCTGAACCCATTGCGCAGAGCTTTGTAAGTACAATTATTTCCTACACAACAATCTAGGCTCTCACGATCGACATCAAAAACTTGTCTCGGTGAGAACCGTCTCCGATTCACCGCAATAAGAAAAAAATCCTTGTAGAGCGCAAGAACTTAGCCAATGGTGCACCTCACCGGGCCCCATGGCAGATCTGCGGGCCACCAAACAACCGAGCAAACATCGACCATACCCACGTGCCCACGAAGGGGAGAGATCATTGCAAACGCGTGATACAAACGGCGGCTCGCTTTGGCTGAAAAAAATTCTGCTTTGATTCATCTGTATCATCTAGGCGGTGTTTCGGTGTGGATGTCACGATACTAGTGTAATGTGAGCTCGAGACCCGAGCTAATTGAGTTTTCATGTCTCAAAATAAAAAATCAACTTTACAGCTGCCAGGTCCTTTGAGTCTGTGGAGTACAAGTGGCCAAATTCAAGTGCAGTAGAGGCGTGGCCACGGGACCGATGAATTTTAACTTGAATTGATTTTCTTTGTGTTGAGTCAAAATGACTCAATGGACTAAGTCTCGGCTCTCCGCGCCTACGTACGGCTACAACCACGACCCAACGATGCGACGTTGGTTTTCGCCATAGTATAAAAACAAGGAAATTGAAAAGTTTTGTCGACGCCTAGGTAGGATATGTCGTTCACACACGATCACGAATGGAAAACGTGTCGAGGAAAACGTGTCCCATAATTCGAGCGCTACGCCTCAGCCGTAATTTCGCATTGTTCGGCTATGTAGACTAGATATCTAAGTTTCTTGAACAATGAGGCTCAACCTTGGAAGCTGACAGCCTTTTAACTGTTGGAATACATAGTTAGGTATACAAGACCAACCCTGGAATGGCTAGGTGGTTATAAAGATCTAGTTCCACTATTTCCAAGGTTCTTTATCATATTCGAAATTTATCACAATGATGTGCTGAGATGAAGCAAGTGAGCTCCCCGATGTCGCCACACAATCACATCATCCATGGACAAGCACGCCTTTACAGCAAAGTTACAGTTCTACAATGATGTTACAAAGAAAAAGATAAATTTTGGATATAGAATCCAGCCCAGGGAAACCCAAGCTTGCAATGCATTGGTACCGGCTAGAAAGTAGTAGCTCGGATAGCGCTATTGGGGAATATGTTGAAAGGAAAAAAGCAGATGGTGGACTCCAAACAAATGCAACCAGACAGTAAATGTACGATGGTGCGATGCAGGGTCAAGATGTTGAAAAGAATCCCGGCTTCCGGAACCTGGCGTGTGGCTTGGCTTAAGCACAAAACGACCACGAAAGCGCCGGCCCATGCTTGAGTGAAGATTTCTGAGATAGACTGGAGAACAAAGAACAGAACAAAGAAAAGAAAGTGAAGCGCGTGTTCGCGGTTCGGGGTATCGGTGACGCAAGAAAGAAACAGGCGGGTATCAAGAGGGTCTTGTGAAAAGACCAACCTTCGGTTGGCTCGGTGTTTCGGTCTGGGTCCCGTTTGAATCCCGTGTGATTAAAAGGAAAAGATTTGTTGAAAGTGGTTGAAGAAAGGCAGTAGAACTTTTTTGGGGGTTGGTCGTAATGTCGTTGATGCTCAGGGTACTAAGTGTGGGTTGGATAGTGCGAAGCGCATCTATGCGGTACCCTTGAGCTTGCCCCAGCCCTTCTCAAGACCACGGCGGGCCATGTCGCGAGCGCGGTCTGCGACGGAGCCGGTGCTGGAGTTGGTGGCAGTGCTGGCGGCGGAGTACTTGCGACTCAGGCTGGAACTGCTGGAGTCGTCGCGGTACATGGTGTTACCGGCACCGCCGCGGCCGACGTGGTAGACGGGGGCGGCGCGGCGCATATCACGCTCGAGCTCTTCGTCGAAGCTGAAGATGGCACGCTCGCTGCTGCTGTGGACGTTGCCGGCGCCGCCACGACCCGAGGTGAAGGTTGTTGGGGCTCGAGAGTCGAGGCGGGTCAGGGAAGCAGGGCCGGTTGCGGTGCGAGCCTCGGTGGTCTTGGTGTTCTTCAGGCTGACGATGTTGCCGGATCCTCCACGGCCGGTGTAGACGGCAGGGCGACTGGCATGAGGAACCGAGGGGTGAGGCTCAACGACACGGTAATTTGATGAAGGCATGTTTGAAGTATGTGAAGAATCGAAAGAATCGAGGAGAGTATCGAGAGTATCCAAAGATATCAAAACAGGCAAGCTGTTACTATAATAGCAAGTCCATGAAAAGCTGTTAAATTGTGTAAACCGAAGTATGGAGCCTCCCCTGGCAACGGGGCCTGGTGAGTTTTATAGGATCCAAGGAGTCATTCTAATTTTGAATTTATTCGAAAATTCAAATTAAAAAATAAAAAAATAAAAAATCGACAACCCCACCGAGGCACGGCATCAGACTTCGTCATCGGTTTGTAGCGGCACCCCTTGAGTGCCTCTTTGAGCGACCTGTCAGGATCCGCGAGTATCCTTGAAACGCCCCTGTGACCGGTCGATCACGTCTGATTGGTCCAGAGCCACCCCCAGACGGCGGTAGCCCAAGCGAATGGGCGCATTGCGTGCCGCTTTAAGGCCTTTGCCGCTCACCTGGCAAAGTCATCTGACTCAGTTTCTGTTACTTAACAGCGATCCAATGAGACTCATCATCGTGGGTCAAGTGGACCTTTTACCCCATAACTTGGAAGAAAAAACCCTCATTTCTTGATCTCCCAAGTGTCCAGATCGCATATTTTACAACTATAGCTCCTCAGCGGTATATCCCTGTGTACGATTGCTCACACCGCTGGCTTTTGATCACATCATGAGCACGCCTTGCTAAATTCTTACACTTCATTGTACATGTAGAAAGGTGTGTGACTAGTACTACAACAGCGTGAGTACCGTTGGGATGTCAAAGACCTTGGAAGTCACGATCCAGGGTTCATGACTCAACTAAAGAAAAAAAAATCTAAAAAAAAATGAAATTTCCATACATGAAGATTTTTCCGGTGGTATTTTACTACTCCAGAAATTGCATCATTTGCCGATCCAGTTCCATAGAACGTCGTTAGTCACGTCAAATTGTTGCCTATAGCGTCAGTACATTGCAACATTGATCTGGCATTGATGAAATTTAGGCCTATATGCAATATTCCTCATACATGTACAGCTGAGCCCCTTATGCATAGCCACCTCTTGAACAGCAGTGAACCCCATTGTAAGGGCCCAAAAATACTAGTGCGCTTTGTCATGCTGATCCAAGTACGATGACCGAAATTTGCGGGCGGGTCTAGGGCAGACGCTAGTGCCCACCGTACCTGATGCTTTGGAGATCCGAATAAATCACGCATGCCCAGAGCGCCGAGAGTATAGTGTAGCATAGTGTGTTCTGTACACGTTGCTCACGCCACTCCTGAAACCCCTTGGGACCGAGCCACCTGCCGAAGAATCCGAAACGGAACAGGTAAGGTGCAAGGTATTCCCATGACGAAGGCTGAAAGGGGGAACCTTGGGAGTACAGACAGGAGTTATAGAAATACCGGGGAAAAAGAGAAAAAGGAAAAAAAGAGGTAATGCATAGGGCAAAGTTCAGGAAAAAAAAAAAAACAGTCCGACGGAATGACCAGATTTCGCCATGTGACTGGCTGAGCCTGCCTAGTGCCGGTGGTCTACACCAATCGCTGTCCTCAGCGCCATTCCCCAGATTTTTCTCATCTTCCCCAGACTCACATCATTCTGGCGCTTGGACCAAAGTCATGCTTCTGCATGTTCCCCAATGACGATGTCCTCTCTGTTAACCCCCCTGCCACTGGTAACACGTCAACGCATCTTGCCGAGGAACCATTCCGCCCTGTCTCACGTGGAGGGAATGTTGCGAAATTCCTCCTCCGAATCCCAGACATCCCGAGCACCCAATTGGACCATCTTGGAACACCTGACATGAGACTCTGTCTTCTTTTACATTCTACAGTCAAAATCACTCACTGCAGTCACCCCCAAAAAAAAACACATTGTACGGAGTACTCCGTACACCATACGCTATACAGAGTACCCCTTCCATATCAAACCCAACTATGGCATAATCACCGCATGCGCGATTAATCCCAGAATCAAAGCACTTCCTCACATCCAATCCCTTTCCCGCAACGCTAGGTCACATAATCACCAAGACCCATCTCATCATCCATTGTATCACTCCTGCATATCCCACAGCCCTGACGACCATCCTCTCCCCCCTTTCCCCCCAACACATCCCCCACTAGACTCCAGATTCTTACGGTATTAGATAATAGCGCTGAACCATGACACATGATTATCGGTCTCGCCTGGTCGAGACCACCGGAACCGGTTGCTGACTTACACTTCGTAGCCGGCTACTTGGGATGCCTGTGGATCATTCCTCGTACCTTGCGCGAATCCGCCCGTGAGCGTGAATTTGTTGGGCGTCTCGCGCGCACTCTTACTAAGATTTTCGCGGCCTCGTTCGCTCTTTTTCCGATAGCGCGCAAGTACGGAGTACGGGGGTACTTGTCCACGGGTACACCCAGCTGGGTACGAGGACACCTAGGCAGGCCTGTGTATTAACTAACCAAAGGAGTTTCATGTCCGAGAGTTGACCGGATGGATGGCCGGGCTTTCGTCATGCACTCTTGTACTCCGTACGTGTCTTTTCGCTTTGGGGAAAGTGCGTGTTCTGTAGGCAATACTTTAGCTTCGGGAGGGGGACCCGAGCGCCCCCCTCCCCCGCCTTTCCAGATCACGATGGCTCAGTGATCTCGGGGGAACAGTTACTAGTTTCGACACGTCGTAAATTGATTCCAAGGTTCCAAGTCTCTCTTTGATTCTGGACTCATCGCTGTGATACATAGTACTTCAATTGGTCTTGGGCAGAGGCCTGAGTGCAGAATCCAGGCCCCTAGATCAATACGTAGTAAATTCGCCAAGAATAATATGCCATCTCGGAACTATACTTGCACTACACCGTACCTGTAGTACTGGTGCATATTTTCAGCTCGCGGGCAACATCATAATTGGAGTTCTGACGATATTGCCATTAAGTAATTTGTACCATATTCTGACAGTTTACTGTCCGGATTTGCTTTGCTTTGCGCATTTGAGGCATTTTACGTGATCGCATGGCTATGTGTCTTTCGGCCGGGGTCAGCTGTGTGACGTTCGAGACCACCTGGGCATCGGTTGGGTTACTTCTGGATTTGGGTTTTGACGGGGCTTGGTATATAGGTGCTGGGGTGTGGTGTTGGTTCACTGGGAACTATTAGCTGGATGGGAGCTACGTGGTTGGGCTAAGGTCACAGGGCTACCCAGGTGTCGCCATTTGGATTGCGAATTGCTTTGATTCGAGCTATGTGTTAAGACTAGACTTTGCTACTTGCCGAATTCTGAATTCTGTGTTCAAGATGCGGCCGGGTACAGAGCTGAGGAAAAATATTTCTGCATTTGGTTGACAGTCGGGTTTGGAATGCTTGTTCGGTGTTTGTGTGACATCTCTTGCATTGTTGAGGGATTCTGTGCAACGAAGGTCCGATCATTCATGGACGGATTGATTCATCTGCGTGGAGGGTTTGATTTAACATTCAATGGCTAGTCGGCAGCCGCATCCTCAAGAGTGAATCCCATATGTCAATTGGTATTGCGATTGTCATCGATGTCAGCCAGAAAGACGGAGATGTTCCGAAAGAACATATCCGCTGTAGTTGCAAGAATCGTGATTCTCTGTTCATACTGGGGACACCCAAGTCACAGGAGCAAGTGTTTGAACTCATTGAGAGGTTCAGGTTCACATTCCCGTGTCTCCATTGCCAACTCGCCGGATTCCGAGGCCTTGGTATTAACCAGCGATCTCTCCACATAGACCCTTCTGTTATCATCTTTCTCAAGACCAACAAGGCGACTGCAGAAGGGACCACCAGCTTTGACGGCCATCATCGTACTGATATGTTGAATGATAGGATGCTCGAGGAGCGGCGAGACATAGTACTCGTTCCTGTGGCCCGATTTGTGGACATCGAAAATGACCTCCCTGATACCGTGACCCTTAGGCAAAGCACGACACGCCTGTCTCCAACCCAGATAAAGCGCATTGATGACCTTGTCGATTCGCTCCGCTTTGTCCTCATCCAATAAAGGAGTCAGATAATATTGTTCTTCTTCGATGTGCTTGAGCAGCACGAAGCGGACCTTGGTTACTCCGTTTTTGGTGAAGACTTCGGGCAATCTGTCTGTGAGACTTGTGTAGTCGAAGAGGCTGAAGAGTTTGGAGAATGCATCCGTATTCTCGAAGACGAAGGTGTCCACGTTGGGGAAGTTGCTGATCTCACTCAGTTCCATCCTCTGGCGCTTTCTCCATCTCTTTCGGCGTGGGTAGATTGGGACGGCCATGAGGCGATGCTTGACCAGACAGATGATGATCTCGGTGACTTTGCGCTTATTGGGAGGTCGAGAAGGGTAAACAAAGGTGGATTCGTCGAATCGAACGCTTCGTTTGGCACTGCCAACCGGGGCCTGAATTTCGGACTTGGAATGCGGCTTGTCTCCTTCGGACATCGAGCTTTCCGAGAGAGGGACGGTATCAATGCTGGAGACAACCCTTTTGCTGGTTCCGCTCACATGGCCAACTGGGGCATGCACTTTGTACTTTGGATACGCTTTGTCTTCTTTGGTTGCCGAGTTCATCGGAGATGGGTTGGTATCAATGATGGAGGCGTCTTCTGCCATGTTTTCGGTGATGTAGAC
Source organism: Penicillium brevicompactum (assembly GCF_028827555.1). Lineage (NCBI taxonomy): Eukaryota > Fungi > Ascomycota > Eurotiomycetes > Eurotiales > Aspergillaceae > Penicillium > Penicillium brevicompactum. The sequence goes on from NW_026623210.1 coordinate 1,586,211, forward strand.
CCTGGTAGATATTGTAGAAGAGATGGAGTGCGAGGGAGAGGTAGAGAGGAAGGCGAAGAAGTTGAAGTACATCGTAGACTGAGCATGTTTCCCCCATCAATGGGACCGATATGTTGACAGATCAATCGATCAATCGATCTTGTTGACTTTGATTCTCTCCTCCCCAGTCAATCAGTTTCCATTGAGTTATTCAATATACAGGCCATTTTTCAGAGAGCATCAAGACTAATGGCTTTCCAGCCTCATTCATACGCTCATGTGTTGACACCATCTCAACAGAATCCCTGCATGGACAGGGAGAGGAGAGTCTTCGAGGCCAGGTGAAATGCAAACTGCGTACACCAACATAAGCTTCAGTATAGAGCTATGTCCAGTGGGGCTCCAGGCTCTATATCTCACGGCTCTAATTGGTTGCTAGCAGTGGATGTGGTCTCCAGGGGTCCTCCCATCGAGCGAGCCCTAACCTTGGAAGTTTCAAAGTACATTATTTGCAAAGATAGAATTGCTGTTGTACAAGGTATTTATTCTTTTGTTATCTTGGCCGTTGATTTTACGGCCCTAGCCAATAATTGCTTTGAAACTCAAGTCTCCCTTTTCGTACATCCCCAAGGATGATCCTCATCAGGCCCACAACTAGTCTCCTTGCCTACCCTCCAACTTGATTCACGGTCACTTTTGACCTTCGAAGGAAGATTCTACCTTGATAAGGCTCTCGGAGTACGCCAACAGAATGCTCGCCGATTCTCCACGGTCCGCTTCCAACATATTCTCAAACCGTCGCGTATCACATCGAGCTCCACGAAGCCCCAAGAGTCTCACACCGGCACACCATCTCTAACGTATGATCTACTCTCCACCGGGTCCAAAAATAGCTTCATTTTGCGAGTCGTACGCTCAGAATCGGCTGGAGGCGGATACAAGAGGAGAGACAGTCGCCGATATCGCTCACCAGTGATCTTATAGTCATCTTGCTCAACCACAAGCGTTGATAGGGATCATCAATATACCTGAAAATCATACTTCGTTTCTCACATCATGACTTCTACGCTCGCAATTTCCGATCTCAACGACAACCCTTCCTCTGACCGGATTTTCATTGTTGGGGGAGGTATAGTCGGTGCAGCACTCGCTTTTCACCTTTCCAACAATGCCACTCAAACAAAAAAGCCTCAAGTCGTGGTGCTTGATCGATGCCTGAAGAAGTCACTCGGATCTACCGGCCATGCACCAGGCTTTGTCGGTCAGCTCAATGAGTCATCCGTTTTGACCAAACTCGCAAAAGACACGGTCTCTGAGTATCTCTCAATCCCAAATGGCTTCAATACTGTCGGTGGATTGGAGCTTGCAACAAGCCATTCTGGCGCAGACGCTTTGCGTCGCCGGCGCGAGATGGCGCTTGCTGCTTGACTGCCCGCTGAAATCATCACACCCGACGCTGCAGCCTCTCTCGCCCCAGATTTCGTGGATCCAGTAGCGGTGAAGATTGGATTGCATTTCCCATCTGACGGGACAGCAAACGCACAGGCTATCACATCCTACTACCTCGATCAGGCGCGGGTCCGAGGCGTGGACTTTCTGGAAGCTAATGTTGCTGGGTTCACAAAATCGGATAGCAAGGATGCTGGAGTGACCAAGATAATAGCAATCCAAACTGCCGCAGGAGATATAAACCTTTCAGGCAGTACCGTGATTCTCGCGTCGGGCATCTGGACCTCGTCCCTCACAAACCCTGACCGCGGCACCAAAGCTCCAATCACGCGAGTCCCGATTCCGATCGTCCCCGTCGCACACCCATATACATTCACCCCGCCTCGGCCCTCCCGCTCTGGAACCCCGTATCCATTCATCCGCTGGCCAGACCACCATGTCTATGCAAGAGATCATGGGGACCGTGATGGCCTCGGCAGCTACAACCACTCTCCAATGCAGCTAGATCCAGCTGATACAGCCATCGGAGCCTGGCCCTCCACGTTCGACCAAGTCCTATCCGATGCTTCTTCACATCTTAAAAATGGAGACCAATTCCAAGTGAAAGGTTGTGAGGATTGCACTGATCCATGGCTAGCCAAGAAACCATTCAATGGAATCTTCTCAGTGACACCCGACAATCTGCCACTTGCAGGAAAGGTACCTGATGTTGCAAACCTATGGCTTTGCGCTGCAATTTGGGTGACGACTGCTGCTGGCACGGCAAGATTCGTGTCGAGGGAGATTCTTCGTGAAGCTGGAACTCCTTCGGCGCCTGGTGATGAGCTCCTTATGGAGGCCCTTAGCCCTACTCGCTTCCAGGGTACTGAGCCAGATGTACTTGCGCTTCAAGCTTTGGGGAAGTACAATGATATCTACAACCGCAAAGCCTGAGACGGTGAAAGCGAGACGCGATGTTGATGAATGTCAGATGTCTGTGTCCACGGATTGTGCCTACCCACGGGCTTTGATGAATGAGTTTCTGATGAATGAGTATCTTGGTGATTTTGCGACTATCCGTTGGCTTCTCCTCCCTATCGAGGTACTTTATTTGGTGGTAGCCAGGCTTTCTGATTCCTTGAACTACCAAATATCGTGTAGGCTTGCAAACATTGTGGACTTAGCCTGTACCTATCAGTATAAGATTTACAAGGCTCAGCCCTGGAGATGACGAGCAAAATTGGTTGCACATAAGAATTAAGCATGGACCATGTAGAGCAATAGAGCCGCCAATACTACAACGGGGAAATCAATATGCCTTTGGTCGGTAAAAGACCTTCATGTGCAATTGGATGATCGTTAACTCTTACATGATTATGGGTCTTTAAAAGTGAGATTCGATATAGAGATCCTCTCTTGGTGGGTTTGACATAGTGGGTAGTACATGTGGTGTCGAGAGTAAGTTTCAGCAGAAGCCCTTGAATGACTGCATCGCACAGATCAAGCGTCAAAAGCGCCAAGTGTGGCCAATGGCTAGCTTTTGTCTAGCTTTTGTCTAGCTTTTGATAAGTGCGTTAATTTGATTGGGCACACATATGTAAAAGCAATGGCGTTGCAGGCAATGCGAGAAATTGAATTTAGTGTTGGAGCCATCTTAGCAGCCCAGCCCCTTGGGCCGTAATCTGAAAAATAATCCAGCGTCAGTGCCAAGGTTCGTCAAGGCGCTGCCCCTGGGCGAGAAGTTCCACTGGATAGAGAGCTTCTAGATCACCATGGAAAAAGGAACCCGGGTTCACAGTTAATTCCAGCAAAGTATGAGATGATATTGCAGAAGATATGGGCGAGATGAATGACGACCTCAGAACTTTAAATAAGCCAAAACGCCCGATTAGGGCATGCCAAGAAAGTTCAATTCCCGCCACAAGAACCTCCTGTCACTCCAAGCCATCTCCAAGCTTTCTCCAAGCTTAATCCCCCTTTGCCGTCATGGCATATAGCCAACTGTCAATTCGCATGCCTTGAACCTGCTTTGCCTCCAATTTGCATCGCTCAGCGATTATCATGGCTGGCGAAACCGGCCCTGTGGAGGTCTCGCGATCCCATGCGATGGTGATTGCGGGACTCTTCGCCCTGGCATGTTGGAACGTGCTGCAAGTGACGGTTTCGATATTCACCACCTTCAGACACTATCGTGGCCTCTATTTCTGGAGCATGCTGATTTCCACAATGGGAATCCTTCTACACACAATCACCGCTTTTCTTCGTTATTTTGCACTCGCTCCTAATTTCCCTATGTGTATCCTGATCTGTATCGGCTGGTACGCTATGGTCACAGGCCAATCCGTTGTGTTGTATTCACGACTTCATCTGGTCACCTCATATGACCGCTACTCTCGATGGGTATTATGCATGATCGTCTTCAACTTCTGCGCCCTGCATATCCCCACCACTGTCCTTTTTCTCGGCATCAATCGCGGCTTGCATAGTCTCGATGAGCCTTTCAATATCTACGAACGCATCCAGCTGGCAGGATTCGCCGTCCAAGAGACCATTCTGAGCGGTCTTTATATCTGGGAAGCCACGACTACCCTCCGACCCATTCTCCAAATGAAGGGCTCCCGGGGACGGAGAGTTCTGGTGAATCTTGTCGCCGTCAACGCCATCGCGGTCCTGCTTGATGCATCTCTGTTGACGACGGAATATACCAACCACTTTGACATCCAGACCACATACAAACCGGTCGTCTACAGCATCAAATCACTATTAGAGTTCACTGTATTGAACAGTTTACTTGTCGTTGTCCGCACGAATCCATCGAGCATCGAAGATGTCGAGCAGTTGAACAGAGACGAACTCCACATGGAGATGCGATGGAGTGACAACCGCTCGGACCATGCCGCCACTCCGGGCGTTGGTCAACCACGATCTGATAATAGTGACGTACGATGCTCTTCTCGAGAGTCACATCTCAAACCACATGGGTCCTGGTCCTCTTATGCTGAACAGCATGACCCTGTTTAAGATATATGGGTGGAACATATCGTTCTCGTTTTTTTTGTTTTTAGCATTATACCACAATTTGTGTTTCCATTTCCATTTTTTGTTGATAATTTATAGCCTTTAGATCTTACCTATAGAGTTGCCCAGGTGGTGAGCATGAGCCCACTTGGGCTTGAGGGTGGAGACACAAAGTGACTAGTATAACTCCTAGAAACAATCGTGGATACTTCAACCAAAGTACAAATCCATCAAATCGACAACTCTGAAGGTTATCATTAAAGTGTAATGTATGATGTTGATGAGCCAGCTTTGGAATAAAATCGCATCAAAGCTATCACGGCCTTGACTTGACTCCTCAGTATATCGTCGCCCCAGCGCAGCTCTCGAACTTTGATTAACCTGCTCGGATCCAAGAGCCCAGCAAATAAATGCATTGACATATTTCACTTTTTGTGTTTTCATTCTTCCATTGTTGATATCTAATTCATGGAGAGAAACACTGGATCTATTGTCTCAATTTGAACGTGTGAAGTGAGCTCAAAGAGATATTCTCAAAGAGCCACCCGATAAGATATTCTGCCCCCAGATACCGCTCGCTCAACCCGCGCGCCCTGAGGTCCGGGACGACCTGCCAACTCGACTAATCGAGTCTCTCGCCAATAACCGTCGCTCTGAGCTTACTTTCGTGCTCACATCTGTACCAGCGACATCTCCAATCACGTCAATACTTGTCAGTGGGAAAGCTTCGCCCCTGACCGCCACCCATCTAGGAAGGGAATTTTCCTCTTTCGCGCAAGGACAGCAGATTACTTGCTGTAGAAACCAGCAAGATGCCTAAATATAAGTACTCTTGCCCTTGAATACTGAACTGAAAGCTAACTCGCCATGCACTCTTTTGTAGGTTTCCCCCATGAATGAGTCTCAGAAGATCAAGCCCTGCCGCGTCGGGCTTATTCCGGACGTGGATGCGACATGAGATAGTCCACGGCGGGGAGATCAATTTCTCGATCCTGTACTGGTCTACAGATTGCTGACCGCGTCTCATACAACAGGCGACTACTGCGATGTCTACCTGACACACGACTCGATGAGTGTGCGCAAGGCGCATAACTCCGGTCGAAACCACCTCAGAAACGTGGTGGATTACTACCAGCGTATGTACAGCCTTAACACAAAGCTACGCGCCTGTTTCCTACCGAGTCAATACTGATTGCTACGTTCAGAGATCGGCCAAGAAAAGGCTCAGTCCGTCATCGATTCCATCACCTCATCCTACGCCGCAGAAGGCCAACAGGTCCCCAACATGATGCCCCCAGGCGCTTTCCCTCCTCCTCCTTTCGGTGCTTTCCCTGGTATGACTACCTCCAGATATACTTACAAGCAGACTACTAACAGCTCCAGGTCGCCCTGGCATGCCCCCTCCTCCCTTCGGCATCCCGCCACCAGGTGCCCCAGGTGCCCCGGCCATGATTCCTCGTATGTCCTACCCAATCCCTCCCCATATGTGGAGACCACAAGATATCCCCTACGGCCAAATCCCCTCTAACATCCCACCCTTTCCAGCCCCCGGAGCTCACGGCCTCCCATTCCCACCACCATTCAACGCGGGAACCCCTCCAACAGGTGGCTTCCCTCCTCCCCTTCCTAACATGCCCCAGGGCGCAATCCCACCTCCAGGCCCCGGCGGCTTCCCCAATCTTCCATTCCCGCCTCCCGGTGGATTCCCACCTATGCCCCAGGGCATGGGCCCCGGGCCTGGTGGTCCTTCGCCTATTCCTACTGGTCCGCGTGGCTTGGAGGGATATCCTCCCCCTCCTGGAGGTGGTCCTCCTCCTGGGATGGATCAACGGTGGTGAGATCGTGTGTTGCTGATACCTCTTTCTGCGATGTGATGCGCCAATGCATAAGGACATGGACATGTATTCGTGGGTCTCTTTTTCTTTCTGTTAATGTAAAATAGCGATCTTTTTTTTTTGTGCAATGCATTTTGCATATCGCGCCTCGTATCAGATCTCTTAATGCTCTTGTCGGTCATCGTGAGTAACGCATGGGGTGAAAATGACCGGGATCTCATTGCTCCAAGGTTGCTATAGCGGTGCTTATTCACTTGTAGGTAGAAAGCCATGGAACCATTCCAGCTTGGAAAAACTGAAAGATTCCAAGGTTTGAGATATTTGAGATATAGTACTTAGTCTTGGTCTCCTAACCATGCATGCAGCAATGTCCAGATGCTCTTTGTAGTTATGTCAAGTCCACGGGTATACCTTCAACTTCTGTCATTGTTAGGCAAATCTTTGTCATTGTTTTAGACACTACTTATTACCAGTACACTGACAATAAACTAGAAAGTGAAAACTGGAGGAAGAAAAAGAATTGAAGGATAAAATGAAGCATTAATAGCTTGCAAAACCCCCAAAATAGAAATGAAAACCCAAGGCCGATCACCATATCCAAAATGCATCAATAGGAACGCCGAGCGGAAGTAAAAACAAGGGAAAATAGTCGATCGCGAAGTGACCTGAACCAGTGGGGAGAAAAATGGAACAGGTCGAGAAGAAGTAGATGGAAAAGAAGGGAATACAGGCTTGAGAAAAAGGTAAGAGGATCACACCATAAGAATGCGGTGGATTAAGAAAGTAATTGTATCTGGTTAAGTCGGCGAGAGAGCAGCGTACTTAAGACAGAGTAGGAAAAAAAAAGTGAAAAAAAAAAAGACCGAACCCAGAGGAATGGCGATTGGAAAAAAGATCATAGACCATCGGTATCCCGCGCTAAAAAGAAATCACATATCTTCATCTCGGAAGCAAAACAATACGAGACCACTGGCCTCTTTTAGTGGTCATAGCCAGCGCCCCGCTGCCATGGACTGGCATTATTTTGAGCTCGGAAATTGGTCGATAAAGCGGATTGGCCGACCGGAGAGGTGTTATCAAAGCTCCGTGCGGCAGGTGAAGGAGCGCGACCGTACTGGTCATATCCTGGGGGAGCGTGGTGGCCCGAGACGTTGGTGGGGAATAAGGGCACCGATGGGTCAACGGGCGACCGAGGGGCCTGAGTGACGGAGTGTTGTTGATGGGTAGATTCCATTTGGTGACCGACGGTGGCACCATTTCCACTGGAGATGGAAGCGGTATCATCATCGAATGGGTTGTTGTTGTAATGGCCAGTCTTGGAATCACCACGCGCGGTGGCACCAAGGGCATCCAGCTCAGTGGTAAGTTGAGTCTGGGACTTGATGAAAGAGCCACGGTCGTCACGCATGGGCTGGTACCGGGTGTCGGGGTCCTTCGATACAACGGCGTAGACGGAGGCGATCAGGACAAGAATCAAGAGAACCAAAGCAAAGACTGCATTGTAGACGAAGAAGATCACACCCATTACACCGATCATCATTCCGGGAGGATTGAACACATCAGAGAAGACAAGGAGGAAGACGGAGTTGAGGAAGTTGACCACGGCGATAGAGATGTTGAAGACGTTGGTCTTCTTGTCCATCCATGGGCGGAGAACGCAGACTCCAACAAGCATGGCGAGTTCAAGCACCAAGAGGGCGACAGTCTGAACAACAGGCGCGGGCTGGCTCAGTCCAATGAACATACCCTTGATAAGAGTGTAGAACAGGAACGGAACAACGAAGTAGTAAGCCGTCGCACGATATTGCACATACAAGAAGCCCCACTTGTTGAGGCAAGACGGGTCGGAGTACAGAATGTAAGCCGGGTTCTTGTGCATCGTGACGGAGCGCTTGGCTAGTCGAATGACCTTCTGAGAAGCCCATCCGAGCGAGACCAGCATGGAGAGGATCATGACCACAGCCAGGACTACCTCTGCCGCCGAGTCACGCTGGGTGAACTCCCACAGACAGAGCACGGTCATTTGAGGGAAACCGATGAGAGTCAATCGGAAGAGAATACCACGAAGAACGATTCTCCACCCATTGCGGAAGTCCTGGAAGCGCTCGCTCTTCATTTTGCCGTTCTTGACAAGCAACTCGGTGATTCCCTTGAATGCGGCAACAATCAGGACGACGATGACGACGAAGGCGGCGTAGAAAATCAATCCAGTCAGAAAGATGTTCGACTCCTCGATATCAGCACGGAAGCCAACACGATCGATTCCTCGGACGACGAGGAGTCTCTGGTTGGAGTCTGCTCGCTTGGCCATTCCAGTCGCACGCTTGATCAAAGTACCAGCAGATCTCTTTACCATGCCCATAGCAGAATCAGTCAGATCACGCTTACGGCGCTTGAGGACTTCGACGGAAGTATCTCCAAGCTGTGACAGAACTGTCGATGGGGTTCCACCGGTCGCCCGCTGATACCAAGTAGCAATAGTTTGGATGAAGCCAATTCGAATAATACCCATACTCCATTGGAAGTTCTGGGTCCAAGATTGCACAATTGGGGGCATGTGGACAGAAGTCATGCCAATGATGGCTTGTGACTGCATGAAACCGAAAAGAGAGAGCGCGTTGGCTGCGACGTGAGCTGCCGTGTTGGAATGACCGAGTCCAGAGGTAATTGCAGATGCCGCTAGACCCACGCCAGATATGATGGCAGTTGTCCATGCTACTCCGACTTGATAGACGGTTTTACCATTGGAAAGTGAAGCTTCGACGCAAGCGATCTTTTCTTTGGTGTCGGCTGTTTTAATGACGATTCGCACGTTCGCATCAAGATCAGGAACAGTGTATGCGATGCCTGATATGACTGATTAGTACACCTTTCACGCGAATTTCCAAGCGCGTCCGCTTCACTCACCAGGAATGCTGCTGGCTGTGTCCCCTGGCAGGTCCAGAGAAAGAGGACCCAAGTCCATGGGACCAGCAGCCATAGGGCACATGCCCATGCCTTCGATTTCACAAGGATTGAGGGTCTTGGAGTAGGCCTCGTAACCATACGCGGTCAGAGTCATCTCCGCAACGACCTTACCAGTGATGTAAGAGACACCATCAAAGCCAATGACGAGAGAGTTGTTGCCGGGGTAAAAGACAACGTTGAAATAGGTCGCGGTGAAGTTACTACTTTCCATGCACACGCTGAGCGCATTTGATTCGAGCAGCTTCAGGGCTGAAGCCATCGGCGCCAAAAAAGGCGACGAAACAAGTAAGAAGCGATATTAACCGCATTTTGGCGTTTGGTTAATATGAAAAGGTTGCGAGGCACTGGAGAAAATTCCAGTGGTAGATCAAAATGAGAGGAGGGGATCTGAGGGCAATTGTGTCAGCGGTACTCCCGAGTACCACGTTGCCAGTCGCCGGATGCGGAAGTTTCTGTCCAGCTGAATCTTCTTGGATCACCGTGGGGCCAAAATCGTTTCCCGATGTCTCCTGAGACTGTCACGGTGTTGTTTATTTGTCGCAAGATGTTGTAGGGGGTGGTGGAGAAGTCGTGGTTGACGCCTCTCACTGGAACATTTGATGTGAGCGGCGCGTTGAGAAGTTCGGCCGTATGCGAGGATCTGCGTGTCTGAGCAGTTGAATCTGAAGGAGAGTCGATATGTTGGGATCTGAAAGAAAGTCGGAGGGTATAGAAGAGGCCTAGGCCGAGGAAGTTGTCGAAGGAGCGAGTGAATAGGGCGATACGCAGTATTGCCGACAAAGGAGTTAAGGAGCCAAAAAAGGCATTCAAAATGGGAATTGAAGAGTCGATTCCCGACAAAAAGAAGAGAAAAATGAGACAATGAGAGACTGGAGTGAAAAGGGAGGGGATAGGGAGTCCAGGGACACAGAAGGGGGATGCTGCAACGGCCGATTGGAATGGGTTCAAGTATGCGATTACCTGTGTATTACCGTATTATCACTCTGGCGGCTGGGGGCCAATCAACGGCCGTCTTTCCCGTTTGAGTTTGTCTCGTGGCCAATGTACAATTGCCTTCTACTCCGTACACACTTTGACACACTCTCTGATATTCTTTGATCTTTCATTCAATCTCCATTTGATGCTCGATCAGCTTGCATCTAGAGCCATAAGTTCGTTTTACAATTCCCTTGCCCTTCACTTTCATTTTTTTTTTCATACGCGTCCAATGTCTGGGCACCGGAAGCGGTCGTGGCGGAATTGAGCGGGTCCTTGGCTTTTGGGATTCGAGAAACTGTTGCCCCCGACTCTGGAGTGTGGGAGTGTGGGAGTGTGCCGCAGTGGAGCGTCTCGACACAGGTGAGAGATATCTACAGGTACGGAGTACAATGAACATGTTGTATGTTCGAGAATGGTCTAAAAGGACTGAATCTCGTCTGCCTGGCCTCCTGTTCCGCTAAGGAATCAATCAATCCAAATGAGGGTCTTACTATATCACACTCATCAGGCATCTCCATAAAGTAGTTAGTTACTCCTGAATCCCAAATTAGGTAATTCACAAAACCTCCCGGGGGGATCCTATATCACAGAAGAGCCTTCAATTTGACATCTCATCCATACTGCTTCTTTTGCTTTGTGACTTTGCTTTGTGTCTCTAATGTATTTCCAGATCCCGGAGTCAAAGACACCCTGACGCGCTAGAGATACTAAGGCAATACGGAGAAAAATAACCTCAAGAGGCTGCATAATGTAATGATGATCACCGCCTATCAACATACCTTGGCGTTCGCGCGATTGCACAGCCTCGTTTGGCCTGTCTTCGTTCTGTATTCGTTTCAGAAATAAAGGACCCATGGACCACAAAATTAAGCTTGGTGTACGAATTTCAAAGGAAATTGACCCGTACTCGTGTTCGATTTTCACTGTCATTGCTATTTTTGGCCATTGGTCGACCCCTTGAATGCTCCTTGGATGTCATTGGCTAGAAATCTCTGCCATCGCCGTTCTTTGTCGCGATTGGATTGTTTGAGGTATACACTGTATCACTTGATGCACATATTCATACTAATTTTCGGATGCCTTGGAGCCCGAGCATTCGTGCATACCTGTATGTACGGAGTAGCAAATCCTTCTTCTTGGGCCGTGCATTGGTCCTATACCCGTACCGTGAGCATAATGACAGGAGCACTAGTTGTACAGTAAGTGTTTCCTAAAGGCCAGCTCAAATAGCCTACTTGTATACTTTGGCACACTTTTTGTGTTGTTCTCAAACAAAAATCCGGCATTACCCTTGAGTATCAGAAGTTTCTCTTGTAGTCTGCCCGTCCTTTACTTATAATGCCCGACACCACATGATTCTGCTCCGTACACAGACTGCTCTTCTATCACTGCTCGTAGATAGAGTTCAAATGTGTTCAATCTTCGAAGAAATTATTCCAATTAGTCTGATCGCGGCAAGCGTGTTGAGCGAACCACGAATTAGAAAGCCAGCATTAACACACGCACCACTCGCATTCACCCTGCATACCTAGGTACAACATGGGCGGGCTTCCTTATGAGTCGAAATGCTCCCAGATTCATGAACGAGCCTTAGACACAAGTGAGCCATGTGTACAAGCATTCTCCAGCAGTGAACGAGCAAATCCATATGGAAAGACATAGCTCCATGATCTTGGAGATGACCTCGCCCGTCACCTCTCAAGGTCGAAGGCGTCCAGAGACTCTATCCAGTATTCAAAGGATTTGACCACAAAGCTCAGTGAAGATTTCATAGACTGTGGCTTCATGCGATCAATTGAACTTTTCCTGGCAGCATTGCGACAAATGCTTGAAGTTACTATATTGCCATCGGTCTAAATTTCCTTCGTGGCACTTCGCAGATGGGCCCCTATACTTCATAGTCTTGTAGTCCTGTAGTCTCAATACAATTAAAGGAAATGAGAGAATACAAGCTGTGATCCCAATATATTTGACTTGGTCCCTTTTTTAAGCATCTGTGGACGTGGATTGAATTGATGCTTTTCCACTCTCACAAGTGCATCCATAGACAGAGTAAACCCAAGCTCTCGACGTGTACGAGTATGGCTTACTCCCCTCGCCACTGGTGCGACTCTGCTTTGCTTGCACAGGGTCGAAGTGCATCAGAACGAAGTAAAATATTCACAAGATTGCTATGGCAATCTGCAAGCGCCTCATTTAATTATGATCCAGACATGAAGCGTTCTGTGGTTGTTTTTATTTCGTGCCTATTTCCACATTTCTGCATATTCGAGAAGATCGATTCTGCAAACTTGAGATCTACTCTATCTCGAGTGGGAGGAATGTAAAGGTATGCACCGTGTGCCTATTACGGCGCATGAAATAAGTGCAGGGAAGGCTGGAGTTGCACATCAGGTGCATTCTGTACGAAAACTCCATGAGGGATACAAACAGGTGCCAAGAGGTGAACTGTTGTTATGCCGGGTTGGGGCGGTGAAAAGGAAGTCGAGTGGAGTTCTGCCGTATCTCACCGATAAAAAAAAATGCTTTCCGCCGGCAGAGATCAATCATAATCTAGACCTACAAAACACAAGGTTGAGCTGAAATAACCTGTGCTCTTGTCTCCTTGCCCTAGTGTCGAATTGCCACTGTCGCAGGATCAACCACCAAAATGCCTGGCCCCGTGGACACCGCAAAGTCCATCAACAAGCGGAAGAGAAAGCACGGCTCCAAGTCTGAGAGCGATGTCGCCAAGCCCGTGGAATCCAAGTCAAGCCCTGCTGTGACACCCAAGAAGAGCTCTTCATCGAAGCCCAAGCCCAAGTCTTCAGCCGAGAAGTCCACAAAGAAGCGCAAGGTCAGCCCTTCACCAAGCGCCGAGGAAGAGAGCGCCGACGAGGCCGAGGATGTCGAGGATGTCGAGGAGGTGAACGCGGAGGAGGGAAGTGATGCTGAGGATGATGCCGCCGCCAATGGCGCCGACCTTCCCACAATGGACGACGTTCGTCTTCCGCAGACCGAGGGAACCGAGCTCCAGGAATTTTCCCAATTAAATCTTTCCGAAAAGACCATGAAGGGTATCCAGGACATGGGATTCACTACCATGACCGAGATTCAACAGCGCACTATTCCCGCTCTGCTTGCTGGACGTGATGTCCTCGGTGCTGCTAAGACTGGTTCCGGAAAGACTTTGTCTTTCTTGATCCCCGCAATTGAGATGCTGCAGGCTCTGCGCTTCAAGCCAAGAAACGGTAAGTCCCTACCGCTCTATACACAACTTCATTTCAATCAGAGAGCATTACTGACGTCTTATCATAGGTACTGGTGTTCTTGTCGTGTCCCCTACCCGTGAATTGGCCCTTCAGATCTTCGGTGTCGCCCGTGAACTTATGGCCCACCACTCGCAGACCTACGGTATTGTCATTGGAGGTGCCAACCGTCGCGCCGAGGCTGAGAAGCTGATGAAGGGTGTCAACCTGCTCATTGCTACTCCTGGTCGTCTGCTGGATCACCTGCAGAACACCCAGGGTTTCATCTTCAAGAACTTGAAGACCCTGATTATCGACGAAGCCGATCGAATTCTCGAGGTCGGATTCGAAGATGAGATGCGCCAGATCGTCAGAATCCTGCCCACCGAAGAACGTCAAACTATGCTTTTCTCCGCCACACAGACCACCAAGGTCGAGGACTTGGCCCGTATATCCTTGCGCCCCGGTCCCCTGTACATTAACGTTGACCACCGCAAGGAACACAGCACAGTTGCCGGTCTGGAACAAGGCTACGTTCTGTGTGAGGCTGACAAGCGTTTCCTCCTCTTGTTCTCTTTCCTCAAGCGCAACCTTAAGAAGAAGATTATTGTTTTCTTCTCCAGTTGTGCCTGCGTCAAGTACCACGCTGAGCTCTTGAACTACATCGATCTCCCCGTTCTCGAGCTCCACGGAAAGCAGAAGCAGCAGAAGCGCACCAACACCTTCTTCGAGTTCTGTAACGCCAAGCAGGGTACTCTGATCTGTACCGATGTTGCTGCCCGTGGATTGGATATCCCCGCTGTTGACTGGATTATCCAGTTCGACCCCCCTGATGATCCCCGTGACTACATTCACCGTGTCGGACGTACCGCCCGTGGTGCCGAAGGCAAGGGTCGCAGTCTGATGTTCCTCCAGCCCTCCGAGGTTGGTTTCCTGAAGCACCTCAAGGAGGCTCGTGTGCCTGTAGTCGAGTTTGAGTTCCCAGCATCCAAGATTGTCAACGTGCAATCCCAACTGGAGAAGCTCATTGGCCAGAACTACTATCTCAACAAGGTAAGCACCCTGTCTGCCCTTCTAATTCCCGAATACTCAATGCTAACCCAATATCTTACAGTCTGCCAAGGATGGTTACCGATCCTACCTCCAGGCCTACGCCTCGCACTCCCTCCGCACTGTCTTTGACGTGAACAAGCTCGACCTTGTCAAGGTTGCCAAGGGCTTCGGTTTCAACGCCCCGCCTCGCATTGACATCCAGCTGGGTGCCAGTCTGAGCCGTGATAAGAAGCAGGAGCAGCAAGGACGCCGCACATACGGCAGTCAGCCCAAGAACGGTGCTGGACTGAAGTTCAAACGGAAGCACGATGACTGAGAACAATCTTGTATGAACATCAAAAGCGGTCGATTGTCTCTGCATTTTTATTTTAGGGACTTTGGAGTTCAGCAATGTGGATATATCTATTTGGGTTTCAATTTTCGTCCCTTGAACTTGTAGCTGGAACCTTGAACCTTGGAAGAGAGGATGGTATTTATTATCACGAATTGTATAATGTACTTTCGATAGCTGAATCCCTGGGGTTCCCAGGCTTCTGGCATTTCCAAGCTCTGTCTGGTATTGTAGATATACGCCATCCGTATGATGCTATTGGTGGACTTTCAAATTTGAAATGAGATAGACGGGCCAATGGCTCTTGCAGCTGGTGTAGTTCGTATTCACAGGGGGTGAGTATACAAGTCGTGAACAATATGTACATTTTTAGATTTCAACAATTGGTGTTGCTATGGGTATAAAGCAAGGGAAAGGACAGATGCTGGGGTAAGAAGAGGCGGTCTGAGAAGCCTTCTACGAGTGGATCATCAAAATGGATGGCAGTGCAACTCCAACGTGTCAGCCATACTTACTCCGTACAGTGCCCAAATTTGCAATATTCTAGAATCCCAACGGATGAGTCAAACGGGTTGGAGGTTACAGAGTATTGTCGCAGGATGACCGTTTGGCAATTCCAAGCACCGCAGACTGTCCCTAATCATGTAGGAAATGCATCAATTCTTCAGCAACTAAGTATAAGTAGGCCCGATGGGAATGGTTTGCAGGCCCCTTGCAAGCACTGGCGTATAAGTATAAATTCTGTCCAGTCATAAGCGGCGTAGTCGATCTCGGCCTTGAAGGTTGCAATATTCCTAGGTTGGTCCAGGTGCAAGGAAGATCGTGGTGTTACTGGTGTTACCAACAATTTCCCCCAAAAGCCCGAGCACTGGGCACACAAGTGTGATGAGTTGGCAGGCGCCCGCTCCGCACCGGGGCCAATCAATCCATCTCCAGTGTTGGTCTGTCGTCTGGGCGACGGAGAAGCACAGTTGTGGATCGGGTGTGACGGAAGGGTGTTTGGAGGAATAGCTGAGATATAAAAGAGTACAGAGTAAGTGGGAAATGTGAAGAAACGGGATTTGAGGTCGGATCCACGGGAAGGGACCCTGAGAACCATGGAACCGCAGTATGAAGCCGATCCCGTTTGTTTTCCCCAAAGAAGAAGAAATAAAGTGGGAGGCTGGTGTTGGCCAGCGGCAGGTCGATCATTAGCGCTGCGTATGTGATGGTATTGCTCCTCATTAAATAGATTACCTACATAGTGAATATCGGTATAGACATGGTAAATCACCACACCAGATACTAGTGGTAAGGCAGTTCAAGGTAAAAAAGTTCAGACAATAAATGGAGGCTGGGGGTTCGGAAAGAGTATTACTATTATATCTGAGGGTACTTGCGTTGCCTTCTTTTTCATCTCTCATCCCTCGTTGAGTGTTGCATTCCAACCCACGTCCCCCCTGGACCTCTCCCCTTAATTCTCCCCACCATTCTCAGGTGGTTTGCGCTGGTACGCTTTGCACTCCTCATCGTGAATCCTCTTCTCGATTTCCCTCTCCCCACGCCAAGCACAAAGTGACCCAAATCCAAAAAGCTCCCCTTCTGATCCCATCTCCGTTGAGACAGAGCATGCGATTTGAAGTGAAGGACACCTCTCCATAATGGGGGTCGACATCCGCAGACCGATTCTTCCCGCCCCCACAGAATCCATCATCGATACTGGGGAGAGTACAACGGGCACAGATCTGGCAACTGACATTTCTCGCCGCACAGACAAAACGTCGTACTCTATCCCAGACGACGGAAGCCCCATAACTGTCTCCACCCGGCGACAGCGGGACCGCGAAGATAAGGTGCCTCGTTCACACCGCGATTCCCGCGACTCCCACACCTCGCTCTTGATCGAGTACTTCGAAGGCGGTAAAAGCTCAGGCGGTATCGTTTCTCGCCCCAGCGTACGAGTGCGAGTTACACCATCCTCGTCAAGAAAGTCCAAGGACAAAAGAGACCATTTTCAAGTCACCGAGACCAGCGCAAGTGGCAGCCGAAAACCATCATATACCCACCGAATTTCCCTGCCATCGTCATCAAAACAAAAACAATTGGACTCCGGCACAGCGGATGATCAAAGCACCAGTTCGATTTCAGCTGAGGAGGAGGGTCATCAATCACCACGCCAACCGGTAGACCTCGAATTCATCAGCCGCGGACTGGATAGTGAAATGTCTACGCTCTCGCACGATACACGATATATGCCTTATTCATCAGACGTTTCGTCCATGCCGCCGGACAGCATGATCAACGCGTCGTCAGCGGGCCCTCGGCGCAAACGCAGCCAGAGCCTCGAGCGTGGTTCGCCTCGCGAAGAGAAGGGTCTATTGAAAACCCCCCAGCGACAACGGAGTCGAAGTCTTAGTACCGAGCGCATCGCACACCGTGTCGCCGAAAAACTCGCCGAACCGCCTCAGGAATCTTCCCACAGCAAGCGCAGGAGCAAAAGCAGGAGCGGCAAGGATTACCTTGAGGCTGAGCCCAAGTCAGCATCCCGTCGACGGAGACACAAGTACGCAGAGGAGGATTTCGCTAGCCCGGAGTCCAGTCTCCTCAGCACGTCCGCCGTCTCTTCGAACCGCAAGTCCGATCAGTATTCCGTTCGCTCCGGTGCATCCAAGTCCTCGATCAACAACCCCAAATTACTCGAAACGGTTGAAGATGCTATCCGAAGATTGATTCTGCCAGAGCTCAAAGAACTGAAAAAAGACCAAAAGGTCATGACCAACAAGAGCAAATTTGATCGGGATATGGCAACATCTCATTCGTCCAACACTAGCTCCAAGGATGCGTTGGGCCGAAGTCTGTCCAAACACGCCAGTGCGCCCGACGTCATGAAGCCCAAGGTAGTGTTGAACAAGGACAGCAAGGATGAAGGTATCGTGCTCTCTGGATCTGGCCACGGCGAGTCCGCTCGAAGCAAGGAACGCAAGTCAAGCAAAAGCAGCGAAACTTCTGATATGGCAATGCGATGGGCCAATCGACCCGAACTTACCGAGCAAGATAAAGTCCGACGACAAAGAAGCAAGGGGCTGCGCGATGCACATGCCGCTGCCCGGGTCGGTTCGGCTCTCACCGCGGCTTCGCTGAAACACCACGACTCCACCTCGAGCCTCGACAAGCATGAGCGCAGCAGCCGCAAGGGAAGCTCCCATTCTCGGAAGAGCCAGGAGAGTATGAAGTACAACGAAACCGAACTTGTCTTCCAAAAGCATAATGTCGCCCCAATGCCCATGCGCAGCGAGATCGAGTCTCAGCTGACCAGAACATCCTTACTCTCTGAGCGCACTGAGAGCCCGGCTCCCCAGAAGAGAATCTCTCAATTGGAGTTGGCTCGCGGTCCATCCAGACAAACTGCCTCGCCTGCCTCTCGTACGCCTACTCGAAACTCCGTCGACTCTCGCAACGGGCTTGGCATGCGCCACGCCAACCAGTCCCACCAGAACATTTCACTCCACAGTGCCTCTGACCGTGACTTGCATCACAAGAGTCAGTCTCCTGGAACCGACGGAGGTGATTGGGCTATCGCAGCTGCAGCTGCAGCTAATCTTCTCGATGCTGCTCACCCTGGACACCAGCAAAGGGAAGATGATCACCACGACGACGAAATGAACCGCGGATTGAGTCCTATTCAAAGCGTTGCCAGTGGGCAGACCGAAACCTACCACGATCAGTACCCAGCTCATGGTGACATCCAGGCTGACGGTAAGCGTGAAATGGAGCCTCGACTTTCCATTGACTCTCTTTCCTCTGCTCCCAGCACAAACCTTGCACGTTCAACCCGTCTTGGAACCAGCCTCCAGAGCCAAAGTGTGTTCTCCAAGCAAGGGAGCCAAGAATCACCAGGACTTGGATACGAACACTCGCGCCAGGGTTCCCGCGATGATGGATTCTATGGCTACGACGAAGAGAGCCGACTTACTGGTGACAACGACGATAGCGAGGTTGACTTCATGGACAAGATTCAACAAGGCCACCAGGTGACGACCGGAGTCGCAGCCAACCCGCAGTTCATGCATCCGATGGCAGTCGAGTCAGCGGTCGCCTCGTTGATGGATCCATCTGTTCTCGAATCACAGATCGAGTCTCAACTTTCCTCCAGCACTCGCTCACAGACCGACCTAGCCCAACGCCCAGGCAGTCGCAGCCCTGAAAAGCCACCCAGTGAATACCGCGGAAGCCCGCTCAAGCAGCGCCAGGATGCCGACGAGACCTCGTTCCCCCGACGAATGGGCGCCTCCTCGCCTCCTCAGAGTGTCACCCAATCTTACGAGGATTTGGACGACACCAACCCAATGGGTGCTAGCGGACATCGCGGCTTGGACAGCCCACTTCCGGATGAGGAGAGCCAGCAATCTGAGTCTGAGATCAACACTAACCCATCCATCATTCAGGGACCTATCGGAGGTGTCCCTCAAGGAGACCACTGGGGATATGACTCAAACCCTGCCCCGGCGGATCAATACTATGGCAACACCTCTGGCGGGTCCAAGGGTCTTGATGCTGAGTACTACCAGACTGCCAATGACATCTTTGGCGGCGATGACTACTCAATGCACTCTCAAGAAGCCGCTCAACCCCGGCCCCTATTTGGCACTCCCCCAGGTGCCAAGGATGAAGGCTATGTGTCGGCCGCAAACCCCATGTCGCCCAGCATTGGTACCCCGAAGCAAGCCAGCCGAGGCATGCCTGGTCCGGACGCCGCTGGTATGGGTGGTATGGACAGCCCCGCTGGACCAGATGACCCCTTTGCCGGTGGCCATCAACGCCACTTCAGCGGCTACTCTCACGGTGTCAGCTCGCCGCTCTATGATAGTGCCACTGGCCGCGGCATTGAGAGAATCCAGTCGCAGGATATCGTCGCTCTCATGGATCACCTCACTGTTCGCGATGCCCAGCGAAACGCTAGAGACACCGAGATTCTCGTCACTCTTGTTCGCAGTGCCGCTGAGATGCGCACTTCTTTCGAGCAGATGAAGAAATTCATCGCGGACCAGGATGACCTTATCATGGATACCAGTGATAGAGCGCATGAGCGCACCCACAAGGCCCTCGGTGGCCCTCGTCCCTTGCCTGCAAGCACTTCCCGCAACCGCCAGCTGAACACAGCCGACGAAGAAGACAAGCGCAAGAACATCTTCAAGCGTGCGCTCAAGGGATTGAGCATTAAGTCTGGCAATGATTTGACCAAGATCGAAGGCATGCTTGAGCAGCTACTTGATGAAGTTGAGGCTTTGCGCGATGGCCAAGATGGCTACAGCCCTCGCGGCAACGGCAGACCGGGAAGCATTGATGCCGGTGGCTACGAGACTCCTGGTCCAAACGGTGCTCCTGTCGAGGCCAGTCGCTCACCCTACGGAGCCAGCCCTTCTCGTCCAGTCGACGCACAGCGCAGAGACTCGGATCAGCGAGTCAGCACCGTCCATGAAGTCGACGAGGAGGACCTTGAACTCGACGAGGGTGATGATTACCTCACATCTCATCTTCCTGTCCGTGAGCAGCCTCGCCACGAGCGCTCCGGTTCGCTGCCGCTGAACACACCTCCACGCAAGCCCGTGGCTTCAGGAGCCCGCAGCACCGAAACTACCCCCAAGGCCGACAAGGCCCGCAAGCACAAGTCGAGCAGCTCTTCCATCTTCCCCAAGATCTCTCGCTGGTCCAAATCTACCGCAACTTCTATGGGCGACGGTATCCGCAACAGCATCCAGCCCTCTCGCAAAGAGCGTCCTTCCTACGACCAGTCTCGATCAAACTCTGATCTTGCTCAGGACGCCTACAAGGGTGACTACTATGACCCTCAAGGCGATGACAGACTTCGCTCCACATACACCCTGAACGAGGGTCAGGAGAACCGACCTCCATCTCCATTGGTACCTTCTCAGGTCTCCGAATTGCCAAAGTACCGTGGCAACCGCGGCAGTCTCGAATTACAGCACCCTCAGCCCCGCCAAGGTCCTACAGGCCGCTACCAATCCCGCCTTGAAAGCGAAGCCCAGACCTACGGAGGCCCCATCTCCCCAGCTGGCTCAGAGCCCTGGGAATCAAACCACAGCCTATCCGCCACTAATCCCAACACAAACACCAACCCCAACCGCCACAGCGGTGTCAGCGGCAACACCCGTCTCTCCCCAATCTCCGACGCAGGCTACTCGGAGACCAGCTCCCGCGCAGAACGAACCCCCGGTCCTCCCCGTCCCCCCAAGGTCAAGGACGACGGCCCTCTCATCCCCGAGCGTCCCGCCAAGGTCGCAGAGGACGACGAATACTACAACGGTGACCGTGTAGTCTCAAGAGTAAGCACCAATCCAAATCCCCCACTAGATTGAATCCAAACTAACGAACCTACCAGAGCTCCGCTATTCGCTCGCCTCCTGCACGCAAGCCCACTGGCCCGCGCCCCCTCACATCCGGCGGCGGCTCCTACAGTCCAGGCAACATCAAGCGAAGCCGTTACCGAGGAAGTCCCATGCAAGACTATGATGAAGATTATTGAGTTGCTGTGATACCCCCGGAAATGATTTCCTTCATTGTTCTTTCTAGCGTTTTCTTCTTTTCTTGCACCACCTTACGAAAGTCATGACCGAGATCTGAATCATTGGTTCTTTTTTACTCTTATTATTCTATTTTGCCCTACGAGCAACGTCTGTGTTTTCAATATCTACAATACCTCTTGTTCCTCAGGAGCCTGGAAGCTATGTCTTCTATCGGCTTGGCTTTTTCACTTGATGCTTCTTTTTTTTTATTTCCACTTTTTGTGATGTTGTTTCGGCGTGCAAATGCTGCATGAGAAGCGTTTGGCTTGAAGGATTGTTTGTGTAACTTTGACTCATGTAGATAGCTTGGAAGCCATAATTCATTTCAGGGTGTGAGATATACTCGGACGTTTTTGTTTCAATTGTAGTTCAGCGTATCTCCGTCCGCGGCTTTCTTGAGCCTAATGCTAGTGGTGCGAATGATCAGCCAGCTTGGACTGTGTAGTAGGCGGGTCCTTTAATGTTTGACCCTTGAACAGCGAGTTTGAAGCATAGAAGCTTCATTGAATGACAGACTTGACCTTAAGTATAAATACAGTGGTCTTCAAGAGACCCTAGTGAATATGATGATGCCCTGTCCAAGTAATAAAAAAGAAAACACAACGCCAGCTGAAAGCCAAACAAAAGAACGAAGGAAGTCAAGTCTCAAAATGTTGCCCAAAAGCGAGAATGATCACCAGTATACCTTTCCGAATGCACAGCATCGAACAAGGGTACGAAGGCTTATATCCATCACCCATCGTCACAAGGAATCGAGGTCCTAGTAGTCCGAGAATGGACGCACGGAAGTAGTCCCCCTTCCACGAACAGCAAAAGCACTCGCAAGCGAGCTGTAATCCAAAGAATCGCTGACAGGAAACTTGCCAGGATAGCTTTCAATCGAATGATATTTCTGAGCCCGAGTCATCTTCACCATCTCAGAACGATCGACCGCACCAGCCTTCAATCCTTTTGCCAAAGTCTTAGGGATCTTCTTTGTCTCCAGTTCGGAAGATGGACCGGGATCACTGAAATGGCCTGCTAGACGCGCAGCAGCTGAGTTGGGAGCTGGCATATCAGCCAGAGCATTCCTATCGGGCCGTTGGTGAACCGGAAGAGGCTGCGCGAACTCTTCCCAGGGCTTTGACCGAAGCTCATCATGAGCCGCCTCATCAAGAGGTGAGCCGTTCAATGGGGCAATCAGAAGAGGCTTGGAAGTACTGGGTTGACGGAAGATGGCTTTGGCTGAGCTGGTTATGGAACACAGGCTCTCACGAGTGCTGGACTTGATGTTCTGCATTGCATCATAGATGGATGAGCCGGTTCGACGTATAGCGCCGGATCGTGTCAAGCTGGTAGGTTGAGGACATGGAGGAGCAACCACTAAAGGGCTCGTGTTGTTCAGGATCCCATTTCCGGATGATAGACGCCACTGGCGCTGAGTCGCAGTCGCAGAGCTGTAGGCCGTCAGCGGGACGATGCCGGTGATTGTTTTGCTGATCCATGCTTCTGTGCCATTGATAGTCTTGTTAAAAGGTGGGAACTCGCGATGCGAACTCGAGAACGGTCGTGTGAAGTAGGATATTGCATAGAGTATCTGGAGGTAGATGAGGGCACCGACGAGGCAGGATGTCGTCCAGAGGCTTATGGGAAAGACCCCCTGGGCAAAAGGCGTCTGATCCATCGAGATCGTGAGGATGGAAGATGCATTCGACGCGAAGATTCGGTGGTTATTCTTTTTAGGGCAGGCAGGCCAACCCGTTCCTTCCGTATAGATCTCCCCCGCGCTTGGCGACTCCACTTCCTTCAACCTCCCTTCATGTCCTTTGCGCGCGTACGCTCAACCATGGCCGCCTGTAAGCATCTTCGTCCTCGGAGGTTTGCGCCTCTTGATCCGGTGCGGTCGTCAAATGCGCCTCCCTTGAAGGGCATTGTGTTCGATGTGGATGGCACTCTGTGGTGAGTCATGAACTCCGGATGTTAGAACAGAGCCGGAGAGTTTGAATTGGAACTTTCCAATGCATATAATCTCTGAAATGTGTTCGATATATGATCAATTGGGTACACAAAGCATGGAACGATGCCCTTCCTGCATCGTCTGGCCCAATATTCAATATCTTGCACATGCCGCTGGGATTGACCTCGCTAATCTCGAAAAGCTTGCCACAGCACCATATGTTTACAGAGATGAGGTGAATTGAGGACCTTGAATCGTATGAAGAAATTCACCACATATTGACAAACAACATAGAGAAGCACTTGGTATCGATCGCTCCATTGACATCCTCGACCACATCCGGGAGCTCCCCGCAGCCGAGCGCCCCACAGCTGTATCCAAGATCCAAGACGTGGAGAGACGAGCAATGGCAGACCAGCAGCCACAGCCAGGCCTACTTCGACTAATGGATTATCTCGAGTCCCGCGGTCTCCGCCGGGCCCTCTGTACCCGTAACTTCGAGTACGTGTAGACAGTGCCAACCCATGTCATCGTCATCGCGCTTACAGGATTCAGGATACCGGTCAAGAACCTTCTTGACAATCATCTGCCAGCCCATATTTTCTTGCCGATTATCACGCGGGATACGCCAAATGTTGTGCCCAAGCCTGATCCCGCGGGTATTTTGCATATTGCAAATGAGTGGGAGTTGGAAAATGCGGAGAATCTCATCATGGTTGGTGATAGTATTGATGATATGACTTCTGGTCATATGGCTGGGGCTGCGACGGTGTTGCTTGTGAATGAGCGGAATGGGCACCTGGGAGAACATCCGCATACCGATCTTTGCATTTCGCAGTTGGATGACCTGGTGGATATTCTTGAAGGAGGGTTCCTCGGCACCAGGGAAAATGATGAAGTTGCATGAGGCTGCTGTTTGGTATTGGCCATGCATCTTGGGTATATCTATACTTTGGAATTGATTGCTATGTACATTCGTATAATCACCTTTTCCCTCGAAACCAAAGACCTAGGGCCTTTTTAGTTCACGTTCTATTCATGATACATAAATCCTCTGATAGTCGAGGCGAAGAAATAAAGGATAGCCGCGCTTGCAGATGCTCACCAGGACGAATAGGCTTTTGATAAAAGTGAGAGTCATGAAAGGAAACCTCATTTAGTGACCCCGGCCACGGCCACGGCCACCTCGCGGCCCGCGCGGGGGACCTCCTCGAGAAGACCCACCACGACCACGACCGCTCTTAGGGGGAGGCGGCCTCTGCGGGAGTGGTGCATTAGCACGGGGACCGTTTCCAGACAATGGTGGGCGGCCACGAGAAGGGCCACGAGATCTGACATTTCCAGATCCATTTGCGAACTGAATATTTCCACGGTTGTTGCCCCGCGGGGCAGGTGTTGGACGGCCTCGGCCTCTGGAGACCCGGGACATCATATCACCTTCATCTGACGAAGAAGGCGGGGACCAGTCACGTCTTACGCGAGTCCCAGGTCGGCCTGGTGGTGCATTTCGGCTGGCACCCACAGTGTTCAGGTTTGTAATGGTATCGGGGTCGATGTCTTTCAGGCTGAATGAGGATGAGGTGAATTTCAACCGCGCGTTTCTCATTTCGCAGTCGCCCACTAGATGCTTCATGCTGCAACAACTGGCGCAGCAGATTGACACTGTTGTCTGCTGTGCATGGGTCTCTAGTGATGGGAATTTCCAGAGGTAATCACACTGAGACTCCAAGTGTTGCTGGCCGCAGTGGTCACAAGGGACCTCGAACGCACTTCCGAATAATTTTGACTCGCATTGGGGCTCATCGTGACCTCGTTCGCGACATTTTTGACATCTTCGCCAGCCAGGGCAGGTGCTGCTTTGATGTTGATCCCATGAGCCACAGTGTGTGCACTTAAGGATGAATGTTAATGAGATGGATATTTTGATCTAAACCAGAACACATACCTCTTTCAACGGGCATATCTCAGCCATGTGACCCTCCCGCTGGCATTCAATGCAGGAGACGGGTAACTTCAGGTCCAGATCGTGAATGTTGGTACCGAAGTGAATGAATTTAGCCTGGATTTCAAGGTCCTGCTGACCAAGATCAATCAAAGAGGTTGGCGCAGTTGGGTATTTGAGGGAGAATGTTCGGAAAGCCTCCTCTTTTCCATTCGAGGATCCGCCATTTGTGCTTGTGTTTCCATTGACAGACCCGTGCTGGTGGGCCAGGGTGGCGGGATCGTAATCTTCGGCACCGTTCTGTCCATTCATTTTCTCGCCGATATTGAGCAGGATTGAGTCGTCCGCCTCAGAGTCCAGGGATGTGTCATCCGATTCGCTCTTCGAATCAATCTCTCCTTCCTCAAGCTCATCCTCCTCTGCAGAATCGTTGTCTGTTTTGGACTTCTTCTCTTCAGGTTCACCCGCTCCCTCACCAACCGAAGAGGCAGAGTCACTGCGAGCGCGCCAGTATTTATCGTTGATCGCTGTGAACTGTATGGAATCCGCATTTGGCGCTGATCGCTTCCCTAGCGTAGTGCGCACAGCGGCTTTGCGACCCTGGTTCCAACTGATGGCAGGCGCAGTGCTGCCCTCGTGCGGGTTTGTGCTCGCGAGCTCATTCGCATCGGAATCGGAGCCAGAATCAGAATCGGAGCTTGAATCGCTTGAGTCTGAGCTGGTTCCAGAGCTAGATGTGCTATCGGGATCGACTGGTAACGTGTTCTCACTGAAGGAGCCTCCGCGGGGAACAATATCGCCAAGGCCTGAGTCCTTTGTGTTCTGGTTCTTTCGTTGTCTTTTGGCCGGGCGCGAATTGCTGTCGGTTGATGCGGAGCGCGAAGTGGAACGTGGGTTTGCTTTGGTGCGCGACGCGCCCACCAAAGCTGTCCGTGAGTCGGTCTCTTCGTCGGATGAATTGGCCATGCTGGATTTCGGGAACCAGACAATCTCAGGATATTGAGGTTGAGATGCGTTGAAAGCCTAGGTCTCGGAAGATCCATGTGGATTCTGATGAAATTTCACGG
The DNA here is from genome assembly GCF_028827555.1 of Penicillium brevicompactum. Lineage (NCBI taxonomy): Eukaryota > Fungi > Ascomycota > Eurotiomycetes > Eurotiales > Aspergillaceae > Penicillium > Penicillium brevicompactum. Next base: position 1,612,535 of record NW_026623210.1, read on the forward strand.
TAGACGACAAAGACCAGTCGCGCCGTTTCAGGAACTATAGTGGCCGCAGCCCGACCCAACGCAGCTGCGTTCCTCTCTTGTATGTCTCTTTGTTTGACCGTGTCAAAATATCGAGATGGATGTATAGGTAGTTCTAGATAGCCTAGACTTATGCGATACTCACTGGAGCCAGTCAATCAACAGAGCATAGCGGAGGATTTTGCTGAACGGCAAGTGCGATTTGGGCAAGGAGGGAAAGTACGATACACAGGATCAAAGTACGCTGATCGCAGCAGAAAAATGGGAAACCGTCCAGCATGGCCATTCATCCTAAGCAATCGAAATGTTTGATGTTGTACCATTCCAGAAATGTTCAACAGAGGGCTTCTTCTGAACGTTGGCATTTGGATAGTATTCGACTCTTTGAAGTATCAAACCGCCTGCATTGCAGACCCTGTCTTGAAAATGGTCTGTTTAGGTTGAAAAGGTAGGTAACAGTAGCAAAGAGTTTCTTCATAATCCCCTCTTACGGACGGGTGATCATGCATTACACCAATGAACAACGGAGTACTTGGGAGTCGGATGCTATCAACTTGTAGCCTGAATAGTTCATTTTTCCTCAAGCATGCGAGTCAAATGAGTTAGAACAACAGTCTCTAGGCCATCTGCTCAAGAGTAAGTAAGTGTCTGGGGGTACATGAAGTCCGTGAAGTCCGCGAGGAAGGGTCCCGGTTATAGTTGGGCAGGGCTATCAAATGAAACCAAGGGATTTGGCTCGCCAGTTCTTCATGTGCAGTTAGTGGCTGTGGAAGTGGCCATGAGAGAAGTAGGCGACCTGACGACCTGACGAGCTCGATCTGACGGTGGGGTTCTCAGGCATGCGTCCCACTGTCAACACATTTTGCCGCTCTCTGGCACCCCTTACCACCTCTGTGAGCTCACATTGTGTTGTTCCTTGTCGGTAGTATCCAAATTGACAATTTGATCTTGACTCATGTAAGTTAATGGGATATCCCAATTTCCCAGTCAGCATGATCAAGGTCAATTCGAAACACTTGGGGTCGGTGGCTATAGCGCTGAGAGCCTGAGTTGCCACTATAGCAGGCGAGGACTTCTGAGCAAGGTGGTCTGACGGTGGCACTGCCGCTAGACTAATGTATCCATAGAGTCAGGCAACTAGCTCCGGTGGTAATGTTCTAAGGTTAGCAGCATCGGTGACTGGTTCTGCAACTCTCTCGACGCATGCACGGCTTGGCCGTCATCGAACAGGCAATGTGTGTCAGATGCTATAGTGAAGAGCCTTCTTGTTCCTAGTAGGACTGTTGCTTCACTGGAGGAAAAGGTTAAATGGAATCCTGACATTGGTCCCATTGGTTTGAAGATGCAGACTTCCCCAGGTTTGCCCCCTGCCAAAAAGATGACAGACGTCTGATCAGCCACAGTCCATCGAGGACTGCCATCAATATCAGCTTACCTTCCACGTTTGCGGGTAAATTTCAATATGCCATGCGTGACGCATGAGCTGTCGAAGAATTCCGCAGGCTGGTCATGGCGTAGGGGGCACTTATTATGCTGGGGCTGGCTCGATGCCCGAAATGCAGACTGCATTGGAAGCTTTGGTAGCGTAGCTTACTCCGTAGAGCAGATGATGTTCTGGGCACATCGAGGACATCAGCCAATGAGACTCTTGGCAATGCTATCACTTCGGATAATGCCCATACTCTGCTCGGCATAACAAGGGGGAATTTTCCGTTCTGCGGAGGTTGACCAGCAACCCAATGCAGATATGACAGTGAAACCTTGCATCTTGACTGGGTGTTCGTGTGTTTATGCAGGGTCCGTTCCGCCAATATTAGGCTATTTTAGTATGCGGAATGATAGCGAGATATTCCCGAGGTCGGTACTTCGTATAGAGTGCCCCTTTGTCGCAGTTTCGGGCCAGACTCCGCACAAGGAAAAAATAAGGGATTTGCCTCAGATTAAGTAGACTATCGCGAGAGCCGAGAGAAGCTAGAGAGAACTAGTCTAATAATAGACAAAAACGAAGGGGAGATTGGGGGAAAAAAGCAAAAGAGGAAGAGTTTGTCCGGTCGGCGTGCGGTCACGGGGTGTGCAAAAGAGCTCTCTGATTCACCAGTCTGGGCCGTGCCACCTCTTCATATCCCCACGCCGCTCCTTTTCCTTGTCTCCTTCTCCTCCATCTTAGTCTATCTTCACAAACCGTCAAGCTGGCGTCCAGCAATTCCCAAGGGTCTTCCCTGTTGGCCCCTCGTGGCATCTCCTTCCCTCCGGATGTTGACACAGGGCCGCAGCGGTTATCGCCAAGCATGACCTCAAAACAAGGCCGACGGAGGCGTTCAAGCAGTTTGATCTACCAAGAGCCCGCTGAGTCTATCGAGCGGAGCAGTGATCAGTCTGCATTGCCCAATCTTAATGCGAACTGGGTGAATGCCAAAGGTGAGAGAATCAACTTGAAATTCCGCTCCAAAATTCCCAGAATCCAATCCTGACACGTCGTTCCGATAGGCGCCTGGACTATTCATTTCGTGTGCATCGCTGCCCTCAAGATCTTCTACGACATAATTCCCGGTGTCTCGCAAGAGACATCATGGACTCTCACCAACATCAGTTACATGTTTGGATCCTTCCTCATGTTTCACTGGGTGCGGGGCATTCCGTTCGAATTTAACGCCGGTGCCTATGACAATCTCAATATGTGGGAACAAATCGACAATGGCGACCAGTATACACCGGCCAAAAAGTTCTTGCTTTGCGTGCCTATCGTGCTTTTCCTCCTCAGCACTCATTACACCCATTTCGACTTGACCCACTTTACCATCAACTTCCTGGCCACATTGGCGGTGGTCATTCCCAAGTTGCCTTTCGTATGTTTCTCGAATCTCTTTGCAGTTGGACTGAGTTTTTCTCTCTCTACACCTTTTATTCTCCATTTTCCTTTGCTAACCTGATGTCTGCAGTCGCATCGTTTGCGAATAGGTCTCTTTTCCGATATACCCGAGGAATCATAACTTCCGCTTAATTCTTTCATTTTTCTTCATTACCACTGCTTGCTATCCACGTCGGTGTCTACCAGACCTTGATACCTCAAGCTTTCGCCTTCTTTCGCCTACATACAGGACCTTTGCATTGCGGAATTGATTGACGGGAGGTGGACCCGTTGTTGGCTGTTGCGCATTTTGATTCTACCTCTTTTCTCTGGCAAATATGAAGACGCAGAGGCCATTGACCAAGCTCAAATTCACACCTCTTCTGCATACTTTCAGTTTTCTGGGCAGGTTGTCCAAAGTTCCACATCTTCCGAAACCCCTATATATGTTTACCTTCGGCGCGACTCGAGACTCTTGAATGTTGTTTGAGTAGAGCTGCACACGTATGCATATACGTAATAGTTTGCGAGATCTAAATCTTCCAAAGTTCGATCGCAATGCAAGTTAATCTCTTGGCTCGGGGTCCATGCGCGGGGTTTACATGTGAGGCTCAAATGTCTTGAAGCTATATCCTCAGACTGCTTCTTCTCTTTGATACCCAGGTGTGAGGCTGTATCACATATCTGAGCAATAAAGAACTATAGTTTCAGTGCAAGACGTTTTTTAAAGGTGACTTGTGTACCCGTCGACTATTCGGGCTAGCTTAATTGCTTTTTATTGTATACGCTTGTTCACCCCTTTGTTTGCCGACAAAGGATTGAGCCTTTTTGTAATATAATTCTTATGTTTTGATTTGAACTGTCATTTATTTTGTAAACAAACGAAACATCTACCCCGTGAAATATCTTGAGTGTTGATATTTAAACATTCAATTCGACGGCACACGCCATACGCCATTCGCGATATTCGTTATCGATAAGCGCCAGACGCTGTGTAGCCAAGATGGATCGTTTCTACAACCTCCTTTTCCCAAAGGCAGAACCGGCAGAACCTCCTGCCATGGCCATCAATGATGAGTCGCGCAAAGAGGTGCGCAAACGGACACCAATACCGCTCTCCTTTGAGCTGATGCGGCAAACCGAGATCTTTATCGAAGAAACCCTCTGTAGGTTTCCCCGCGACGCGCTGAGTCTAACCGACGCGACTAACCTCATATACCAACAGACCCCCAGGCTTTCACTCTTCTTCTCGATGCTCTATCATCCGGCAATGTTTCCTCGGCATCGGGCACTGTCGCATCGACCCCGGTGGTGATGCCACAGCCACAACACCTAGCCATCGCGGCAACGATGCTGGTGCATCCGTTCACAACAACACGCGCCAGACTAGACGCTGAAAAAGAGGCACCAAATATTGCTCTGCGTTTACTGCGATTAACAAACGCGCTCGTCGGTCCCACGGCTGCCCAATTCCACACTGCTTTCGCTTTTACGCACTTCGAGACTTCTCGGAACGGCAAATTACGCGCGGACAGCCCGGCGCTCAATGGGACCATGTGCGAAGATAAGCGAACAGGGTGGGAGGCGAGCTACAGTGGAGGCCGCTCGGTTTGGAATGAAGCAGAGGACTTTTGGCATGCCGTTGGCTGGGCATTGAATTGCTCGGTGTTACACCAGGCACAGTGGAGGCATTGGCATTTATGGCTACAATTCATGTGCCAGGTACTCGAAGATGACTGGGAGGACCGCGCAGCGAAGTATACCCAGGCTCAAGAGGAGCTTCTGCAAAGGTCGCACGAACAAGCTCCCTCGGGCGTTGAGCCCGCAGAACAAGGAATCCACAAAAAGTCAGGCCGGCCACGGAAAGGGGATGTCAAGCAAGATGATGGGCTTGAAATCTATCGGCAAAGCTTGATCTTCCAATACATCACCTCGAATGATACTTTCGGTCGGGACCGAAGGATTATGCGCTCGATCTTTGCGGATGGCACGCCAAGATCGGCCGAATTCAGAGCTGTGTTTGAGGATGAGATCAAAACCCCCAGAGACAAGAGCTCATCAAACAAAAAGAAGAGGGTAGGAGTCGACCTCAGCAAAGGAGAATATGGAGATTATCAAAACGACTCCCATGAAGATTACGCCAGTTCAGGGAAAGAGTCTTCCAGACCCGTAGCTATGGCACCAGGCAGACAGCTTCGACAAACTAAGCGCAGCCGCCGAGCACGAAATACCAAGGGAGGAGCCACAGACTCCGATGCAGAGTTAACAGATACAGCCGTAGACCACAACAACGGCATCGGCTCTTTGGGCGGTTACAACTCCCTCGCCCTCCGCCAGCGACTCCTCGGACTCCTGTTCAAAGTCTCAGCAACCCTCCCAAAAGACTTCACACCACCAAACGAGATCAGTCATATGCTCGCGGAAAACATTCGGGATCTCCCTCTCCCCGTATTCCAACACATGGTTACGCCCTCCAACTTGCCCCGTCTCGGACCAGATGAACACTGCAGTCTATGTCAGAGTCTCTTCAGGTTCATGGTTGAAAGTTCTGCGCGTGCGCCGCCCCCTGGCAACGATTTACTCACTCAATCCGACCTGGAGAAATACTACTTCCCCTACAAGGCTGCGAGTCCGAGTACGGCAAGCAATGCCAAGATTTCTATATTGCTTGAGGCCATGATGACCCTGCTACATAATGAGAAAATGCTGTCCGCTACACCGGAATTGAAAGAGGCGGCTCGGGTAGGTGTTGAGCGTCGGGAATCGGCTTGTCACAGTCATAGCGGTTCTGTGGAGGCGGCTTACCTGCGGGAAAGCCACTTTCGGATATGGCTTATGATAGACTTCATTTTGCCTTGATGATATTATATGATTGAGTTTCTGGGTTCTTGAGCGTGTTGATATCCTTTTTTTATACCAAATTATCCAGCGATGTCTTTGCAGTGAGCCTATATGAATGGAGACCGAGCTTTTACGCTGGTACAATATTTGATGTATAGATCATCTTGAATATCTAGATCATGAGAATGACGATTTTAGGGTCGATGAATTCAACAGCAACTTGACACGTACATGAGGCTACATTTTTACAGGAGAGAGTTTCAATGTGATTATAAATTGAGCCTTTAGCATAGTTAAGAGGTGCCATCTACAATCATCGCTTGAGCACAAAAGAAACGGCTTAGACGGGAATCATAAACGCAAATGATAGAACAAGGTGATAGTGTAATGTGCCACTCGCAGGAGTTCCACAAGTCAACTCTGCAGGAGCGGCAGAGTGGGAGAAGGAAAAATGAAGAAATGAAAAATGGTAGGTAATCAGAGTGAAACACGAGTGGATGGAAGATGAAGGAAAGCAACAGCGTAACGATCAAGATAACACCGGCATGTCAGCCTCATCGTTGACAAAGCCCAACACCCAGTGTTTATGGGGGTGGTCGAGGCCCGATGATCTGGCGCCTGGCACCACCAACACCAAGACCCATTCCACCGCGGTTTTGGTTATCACCGCCCATGTAGCCATATTGGTGAACATCCCAGGATTGACCAGGACCTGAACCGTGAGTGGGATCCTTGGCACCACGTTCAGCCGCGGCGGCTGTCTGCTTTTGGTTCTCTTCCCATTCCTCTTGGCGGGCACGCTCGCGGTCCATCTCGCGTTCAAGAAGAGACTTGGATGCCCAGCCGCCGGCCTTGGTCTTCTGCTGTGAGGCTTCGCGGCGGCTATTCTCAGCATCGACTTCAGATGTGGTGGTGTAGTCTTGGAATCGGTGGGCTGCTGGGGCTGGGGCCGCAGGTGCTGGGTTGGAAGAGAGGAAGTTGTCCACGCGGTTTGCGCTGTTCCGCTTCGCGTTGTAGGCTGCAGGGTCTGGCAATGGCCGAGGGGGCTGGGGCAGTTCCCTGGGTGGAAGAGTAGGCTGTGCAGAGAAAGCAGATGGCTTTGGCTCGGGGAGTGGACGAGAAGGTGGTGGTGGAGCTTGTTCCTGCATGGGCTGAGGCTCGGGCTCTTCAGAGGTCGCTGGCATATCTTGAGTGTTTTGCCACTCTGTACGCAGAAGGCGCCGTTCTTGCTCGAGGGAGGAGAGATCGTAACTTGGCTTAGGGGGCACGGGACGAGGGCGACTTCGACTACGGGACTGAGCCCGTTCGCCGGTGTTACGAGGTTGAAGGCGCTCATTCTCATACTCGCGCTCTCGATCCTTGGCTAGTTGTAGTTCGCGCTCAAGCTCTTTGATGCGGCGACTTTCCGGTGTTTCTTCAACAGACCGCACTCCACTGGAAGCATCGCTGATCTGTGAATTGGAGGCCTGGTACTGGCTCAGAAACTGGCCGTTGAGACGGTTATCATTGAGGCTTCGTCTTTGTTGACGCTCGCTCTCAAGTCGTTCCTCGGCTTCCTTCTCTTCGGCTATGCGTCGTTGCTCCTCCGCCTCCCATTGGCGTTTCTCTTCATCCCACTTTTTCCTCTCAGCTTCCACCTTGAGGCGCTCCTGTTCTCTGATGCGAGCAGTCTCCTCTTCCCAGCGGCGTTCTTCCTCTGCTTTGGCCCGTGTCTCGTCTTCCTGTACCTGCTGTTGACGTGCCCGCTCTGCTTGTTCCCTCTCGGCGTTCTCTTGACGAATCCTTTCGTCTTCCTCACGCCTACGCTTCTCTTTCTCCGCTAGGCTGGGAACAGCGGGCCCGGGGGTTGTAATTTGCCGACGAGCACCAAATGCAACACCCTGATTGCCTTGGCTAGCGCCACCCAAGTAACCATACTGATGAATGTTCCAAGCAGGTGTAGTCCCTTGTTCGTCACCCTTTTTAGCCCAAGAACTGTATGACCCGGATGGCTTAGCAGGGCTGCCTGTTCGCGCTGGAAGAGGAGGTCCGGAATCGCCGACATTGCTAGAGGAACGAGCGGATCGGGGGGTATAACCTCCACTCGATGACCCTGTCGCGTCCGGACTGATCAGGCCGCGCTTACTCTGCGGACCGACTGTGCGAGGAAACTTATTAGGCGCAACTGCATTCGCCCGACGACTGAAAGCCGCCAGGCACTGTAGAACCTGCGCCGGGTCTTTGGCTTCGTAAAGATCGACTGTCAAGAAGACGTCATGTGGGGGTAGACTGAGGGGAGGCGTTTGGCATGTGCGTAGGAAGTGTGAGATATTCTCCATTTGTACAAATGGCGCTGACAGTGACTTATACTTCACGCCTGGTGACACGGCGAGATTCACCAACCTTGTGGATAAAGGAGTTAGCCAGGGGTCCATGCGATCCAATGCCACCAATGCGCGATTCCAACTCACTTGCAAAGAGCAATACCACTCTTGAGGCCCTCCAACAGATCAGGCGACGGCAGTTTCTCCTGCAGCATCTCCTCGATCCAGTCGCGCACCTCCGCGGCCGCCTGCGGGGTATAGCGGGACAGGCGCATATTGCGCAGGTCCTTGTCTAACGAAGTCACTGAAGCCATGGCGGGTGTCGAGGGTTCAGTTCTCGGTCAGAGAGAAGTGGGTGAAAGTGTCGCGAGGCTGTTGCCACTGAAGGGGGCTATGTATCCCTTTGCCGGTGCCTGATCGGCCCTAATAGTGGCGCTTATTGGGTTGCGGAGCGAAATCCGCGACTCTATCGGGACTCACAACGCAAAGGTAAAGACCGGATCAAGAGGGCAAGGTAAGAGACCAAATAAGTCTTCAGCTGAAAAGGAGAAGAAAGGGGAGAAGCGAAATGAGGTATGGAATGGAATGCCCGCTGTTGATCCCGATGACGTTGCCTGGATACAGACGACTTTGGTGGCCATCCCGCCAAACAGTCCCGCTTTCCTTCGAGACATTTCTTTGTACTAGATGCAATCTCAATAATATCGATTTAATCGTGATCCTAAGCCTTGTGCTAGGCTAATATATCAAATCAGCATCGTAATTGTAATCTTTGAGGCAGCTTGCTACCATTGTTGTTGGCAGTCGTGGAGTATGCCCCAAAAGCCGTGATGGCCACTGTTCCGCCCCGTTGATCGGTCTGGCCGCATCGAAAAAGATTCGGCCCTTCTTCACTCCTCGCGCAACAATGGTGAACAGCCTGTGGTTCAAGTGGAAGAAACTCCGATTACCCTGGCGAAAATCCTTCTTGGTCGGTGAGTATATCAACACCCATTTTATCTCCCACCACTAACTCTGTCGCAGGCCAGGACCTTGTTGGCAACACCTTTTGGGAATTCAAAGATGTCATGAACGCAGCCCGCATGCGACGGATCGTCAGGTTCGATCCCAAAACACACTTCAGCGACGTTCAAGTAACACGTGAGTCTCGAGAGCTTGTGCAGGACTGGCTTCCATCTCATCGGGAATGCGACAGCCCATAGCTGACCCGTTCTCTCCGCATAGCGCAATGGCATCAATGGCTACGACATGTCCGCGAACACCCTCCGAGTATCCAGGAACAGCAGCAGGATTTGGTTCGACAGGCACAAATGAAAGAGCTCGCTCGGCTGGCCGATGAGCGCTGGGCCAGCAAACCGTCTTTCCTCGATAAACCCAACACTCAACCCGCTCCGCCTCAAGTAAACGATGTTCCCGCCGCACCAAAGGAACAGACCTCTGTGTCCCCAGAGGCAACTCTTGATCCAAAGCCTGCCTCCACTGAAAAGGCGCCGAAAGAGAACCCCTGGAAAAACGCCAGCAATGCCAATCCGGGCGCTGAGTGGCAACCTGAAGCTTGGTCTCCGAGCTCCAAGCGGTGAACACGACACCAATTTATATTTGGCCGAATCTTCAAATTGGCAAAGTAATGCGCGATGGGCGGCATATGTGTCAAATTGTCGATCACCTCCGTCCTTAATATCTCTTTGTTTCAATCAGTCAACCTTTCCGGCGCGAGACTAGGGTCAATCTCGCGCCGAATACTTTTGGGTTACGCCTCGCTTTATCGGCGAAGTCCTCTCCTCTCTCTTTGCCAGCTAGATGGACATTCAAAAGATGTGATTCGATTTGCATCCGGGCTATAACGTCCACTTTTATGACTCTGGCACTTGTACATTATCTTGTTTCATATCTAGCGGTTCCAGTCATACAGTCAAGTCTCGGAGTATTGCAACCCTCACTAAAATCAAACAAAGAACCACATAGTAAGCCCTAGGTGGCTGTAAATCTCCAGCACAGGTAGAAAATCTATAGACATCTCAAGAAAGAGGTTACATACGATTATGAATATTGGGTGAAAGACCTAAATAACATAGGAACTCCAAACTATTCTTAACAATAATAGATTCGGTTGAATTGCTAGCGATTGTCGTCTCCAAAAGCAGAACTGACCTCGGGATATTGATCAAAACAATTCAACCTTCAAACTGGTCAGTCTTTCCAAGGTTTCTTCTTCTAATTTTTTTCCTGCTTACTGCAGGCATAAAAAAATTGTCTACGCGGAGTATTTTGAGAGTAAAGTCGAAAGGATCTCTACCATGACTGCTCTTCTCATTGCTCGCCGTTTGGACAGCGAATTTAATATCTACGAAGATCCATGGATGTCTATACTCTACGATGAATGCACAGCAGTTTTTGTAATTTCTGTATTTTCCCCGTCCCCTGTTTTTGGTATTTCGAATTTTCCATGCACTAACTAAAAAGCAAATGTTCAAAAGAACTCATCCCCTGTTTTTGATTTTTCGGATTTTCCATTCAAATGTTGAAGCAAAGGGCGGATTCTGGAGTAGCAAGATCGTGGACAATAATTTGACAGCTCATAAAGATCATGAGGAAAAGCAAATGGCTGGGCTTCAATCCGCACTTGACGGTGCCTCAACCCGAGAAAAAAGCGGACTTCAACGCAGCAAAAGAAACTGGAGGAAGGACCAAATCACATATCATGTTCGAAAATCCGCAGGATAATACTCACAGGCAGCTGACAATGACACATGGCCAACTTAGATGTAGACCATGCTGAGGGGGAAGTCTGAATGTATCGCAAAGGCGTTCGAGGACTTGCGGTTAGAGCCAAGTTCAGCATCATCCCACACCTTATCCCCGCCTTCTCTCATAGCTTTGACGGCTGCAACGTACTTGCGAGCGCGCTCACAGTATCGGTCAGCCAAAAAGGCAGGGGTGGCATAACTGATTGAGCGTGTTGCTCGGCCCATCATATAACATATGTTATGGGTTAGCTCTTGGACCACATCAGCTGGCTTGCCGGGGCTGATTTTCGGGTCTGAGAAAATCTCATCGTGGATGACAATGTAATGACACGGACGGGCAGATCCCTGGAGAGGTGACTGGGCCTGAAGATAGAAATCCCAGAACAGAGGACGAGTGACAACCCGGTCAACGACAGAGCCACTGGGAGGGTTCGAGGTTCGATCGCCGTCAGCTGCCTTGGTCGGATAGAACCGCACATGGTGGCGTTTTCCGGAAATGATGACAGTTATCTTGGGCTTATACTTCGCAAACTTCTTGTATTCGGGCCGGTAGTTAGCAATGTCTGCAGCTGCTCGGCGAATCCTGGGCAGTTCCATGTTGAGGACCATCATATATTGACCCTCGCTGACACCGTCACGGTAGACAAGGATATTGGCTGGAGGCTCTTTGTTTTCCCGAATCCAGCGATCGAGGCGTCCCTGCACCAGTTTAACAAGTTCTGCGACTTCCTCTTTTCCGGCTTCCTGGGAAAGGACTTCGCCAGGCCACTGTGCCATTTGACCATCAATAGATGCCACAATTCCGGCGATGCTCTTCTCTGTCTGCGCCAATCCAGGGGCTGGATGAGTAACGTCATATCCCATGACCATGGTCTTCCCCTGCCCGATAAATTTGAGGCCAGATGAATCCAGCAACTGGTTTCGGCCACCCATCTTCAGATTGATCTTCATCGCATTGTTGCTCATGTACTGCTCTTGACCCCCTGTTTTCTTGAACTTGTCGACCAGCATGCAATGAGTGAGGATACCAATCTTGAGATCGCCGATGTACTTTATCCAATCGAATAGCTCGGTACCGTTATCAGGCAAAATAACAACCAGAAGGCTGTAGTTGTTTTCCTTCCAACCTTTGAACTCTTTTCGAAGTTTTTCGCGGTTGGCCTTGCTGCTAGAATCAAGATCGAGGGTGAGGAATGGCCTTGAAGGAGGCGGTAGATTGAGCCCATGCTCACGCAGCTTCTTGTACAACATGTTCATTTCACCATCGACATTTGGGAGAGGCTGCTTAGCTCTGCGGAGCGTTAAGCACGTCCAATTCTTGACAGTTGCACCCTCGGAGAATCTTGTGCGTTGCAAGTTCCAAGAGCCGAATTGTGTCTTCGTGGTCTTTTTCGCATAGACCAAACTGGGAGGACTGAGGATCCGAGCAGGCACGATCGTCATTGCCTTTGTAACTCTGATCCCGAACTTTGTGATCTCGTCATTGAGTCCCAGGATTTCCATTCCCTCCTTCATGATGGAGGCATAGTTCTGAGGCGGACGTCGACAGCTGAACTTGATCATGCCTTGAGACATTTCCCTGGATTGTTTTCCACCAAAAATCTGCCCAGGTGGAACCTCGCAGAGTTCGGCAGGTAGATAGACTGGCTTGTCAAGGCTCCCGACATTCACGACTGGATGAGTCGAAGCATATCTGAGTCGAAGGCCATAAGCTATTTTGAATGTTAGCACCCAATGTTTCCATGTTCACTACTGCATAGAGCTCACCTTGGCGGAAATACTCTGTAACAGTGATGTAATCCCCGTTTCCATCTCTATCCTCCCTCCAGAATGATACATTGTCTGCAGAAGACGCCAGTCTAGCGACACGAGGAGGGTGAGGATTCGGCGGCTGGCCTCGTCTCGGTGTCCCGTCTTGAGGTGTTGCCACGCCCCAGATAGTTCTGGTGACAGGTACCATGTTTCCACTTCCGTCGTCCCTTGCAGGGATGTGTGAGACATTGACAGTCAAACGCGCAAGGAAGGGCCCAATATCTCCGCGTTTCTCGCCCACCGTCCTTGCAAATTCATCAATGAGGCTTATCAGCTTACCAGGGCGGTACATGGCGCTGTGACTGATGTTCAAGTTGAGCATGATGTTTCCTGTCGCCAGACGAACACTCGAGTAGTAACCACGAACAGCTTCTATTCCACATCCAATGTTAACAAATTGCTTTGCTTGGTCGATTTTGAAGACCTTGTTCCGTCCCTTCCCAACAACCGCTGTGCCATCGGTGTTGTTTGGATAGTTGCTCATCAAAATGTTAAGCATGCGAACAACACTGGTTTCAGCACGCGTCACATCCGAGCCCTCAGCATCGGTTCGATCCTTGTTAGGAACAACCTTTCTGAGTCGGACATCACGGAGGTTTTTAATGACTTCGTCAACACGGTAGGATTCTATGAGTGCCACTGTGACTGTCCACCCAGAGCGATTGCGGTTTTCGCCGTTGGCCATGGTGACTCGATGAACCTGACGATTGTCTGGTAGAGGTTGCGTCGTGACAATTTCAGTGGCCGTATCCGTGGCCAACTGGGACTGATGGTCAACGAATGGCCTGTATGTCCGAAGCATGTTGCGGATAACAAATTTCTGCTGTCCTCTGGTTATATCAGGTGGATTGAATTTCAATCGGTAAGAGAACAACTCCAGGCCGGGCTTGAAGTCGAATAAGAACATGTTTGACCTCAGGATGAACGAGCGCCCCAAGGTTCCATAGCCGGGTCGATGAGCAAGGACAGTACCCGAGGGCACATCAGAGGGGATTTGCTTGCCTTCCGATGCCCTTTTATCGGCTGCTTGCTTCTCTTTGAGGAAGTTGGCGATGCAATTGTCCTCATGGCCGGTGATCTGCGAAGAAACTGGTGCAACACTGTCCGTAAACATTCTATTTCCAAGTTAGATTAGAGCATATACTTGATCAGTAATAATTTCACTTACCCAGAAGGTGACTCGTATGCGGAGGATCCGCCACGTTCGCTCCCTCGACCTCGGTCAGACCCACGGCCACGGTCATCACCGCGGCCACGGCTGCTGCCACCACGAGGAGGAGCACCACCACGAGAGCCCCGAATGGGGAGATCTCCGCGTCCACGTCCAGACATTTTTGCAGAGAATTTGGATAGAATTAGAGGAGTTTGGGAGTTCGAAGAAGGTGTATGAAGGTTCAAAGGTGCTCAAGGCACAGTAACCAGGAGAAAGGATAGAAGACAAGGAGGAATTGCGACAGCGGAAATCTCAATAGATGAGACTCCGGAGAGAAGGTCGAGGAGGAGGAGGTTAGATCAAGACTTTCTTGATCAGCAAAGAGAAAGATCGCGTGTCAGTAGGGTTGAAAGCAGAATGTTGGAACAAATGATAATCTGCAATGGTAAGTTAGCATCAGAAAGGTTGAGCGACAAAGGTTTGGGAAGTTTTGTGTAGCAAAAGATCATAGAAAAAGTGAACCATTGGAGGCCAGTCACGTAACGTGTTGGGGATAATGGCCCAAAGAACAACAAACAAGAGGAGACGTGCGTTGCCAATGGCGATAGAAACTGAGATGGGATGACAACAACAAAGGAGAATGTTCTGACAACAAAGTTGAAAAGGCAGAACTGGTGGCGACGTGAAAGGTGATCTGCCCAAGCGGAAAAGGGACAGCTGTTGTGAAAGGCAAAGAAAATAGGGCACAGGAACTAGGGAGCAGTAGACAGAATCTACCGAAGTAGAGGGTGGGAATGGTGCAAGATACCTGAGCTCAGGATTGATATGGCGAGTATCAGAGAGAGAGATTGGCGCAGGAAGAAAGAAGAAAAAGTCCAGGCGTGATCCAGAAGAAGATGGACCACGCAGGGCAGAAACTGAGTTGGAAAGTGGCGGGTTCAGAAAGGAGCAGGAGTGAGAGCCGAAGGGTAGAAAACAGCAATCAAATGTGAGGAAAGCGGAGATTTGTAGTGAGAGCGAAAATAAGAAAAGTGACAACGATGTAAGCGGCAAATTCGCTCACTTTGCTTCGCCAATGCAGTCACTTACAGAGACACGCAGGCAAGGGAAGTGATCAATCGGTTCAAGCGAAGCTGAGGGCAGACAAATGAAGATAGATAGGGGCATGAAATGAAGAGAAAGAGCTTCATGAGCAGGGCAGGCGTATAGGCATATCACTGTCGCTGGTAGGGTCATGCGTAGGGGGTATAGGCTGAGACTCACTTAGTAGGTTGTCGTTAGTGATAGTCGGCGTTGGCGAGGAGCGAGAGAGGAAGAAGTCGAAATGGATTATTTATAGTCCTGCCCAGCCAGATCAATCTGCAAATAATCGATTGTGTATGACCTTCCAAGGTATCAAGGCTCATAGTATGAAGGACTTGGACAGAGAGTGATTGAGATGTAGAGAAGGCTCATGAGTCATAGCATGAAGGCTCATAATATGAATGACTTGGACAGAGAGTGGTTGAGATGTAGAGAAGTCAACCTCTATCACATAGCCTCAAATGTTTCATCAAAGATATCAATCGTGAGAAGAGTAAGACGAGGAATCATTTGAAGGATGCAGCTTCAAAATGCAGCCCAAGAACAAAGCTCGGGGATGACCCTTGCAGACGTAGTTCTGACAAGTCGAGGATATGAACCGAGAGATCAAGAATCTGGTCATAGTCAGTGGAGATGGAAGCAGACTCGAAGAACCAGATAGACTAACCAAAGTGATGAAGGAAACAGATGTTGGTATATGGAAGAGTCAAACAGAAGAGAGTCTAGAGTATGAAGGAGATGATCTCAGAAGATTATGAAATTAGATATCCACACAGTAGTCTAAATATTAGGAACAGTCTAACATTTTGGTAGAGCCCGGGCCCAGGCTAAAAGGCAAACAAACACCAATAAAACAATGATATAACCCAAAAACACCGGCTGAAAAGGCAGACAATGAAAATCAATAAAACAAACAAACAGAAAAAACTTTAACAGAGAACAGCTTCAAGAGCCTCGACGTCGCCGCCGGCGCTGCGCACAGCTAGCAATGCGGCCTCGCTCAGCTTGCGACGTCTATCGCGGGCTTCTTGCTCGCGACGAGCCTTGGTCTTAGAACTGCCGGAGGGAGCGACTCCGGTCAGGATCTTTTTGCTGTCATGAGCGGTAAAGTTGACAAACGATACGCTGACAGACTTGTTTGCGCCTCGGGGAGACGAGCCAGATGCCTTGGCGGGCTTGGGGCCGTTCATGCTCTGACCAGAGAGCTTGCGGCTGTGAGTGCGGCGGTGGGTAGGCTTGGAGATGGATGAGGTGCGGCTGTCCAGGGTCAAGTTGCCGGCTTTAGGAGAGAGAGATGGTGATCGGGAGTTGTTATGTGTTTGAGATGTGTTGAAGGGTGTGACGAATTTTTGAGTGGGGAGCATATTAGATGATGAGAATGAGGATTCTGCGGACATGTCGAAGGAAGGATCGAATTGGATCATGAGACCTCCTTGTGCCATGTCACTTTGGTTTCCAACGTTTTGCATGCGGTTGGGAGTTGGGGATGCGAGGTAGGCGGCCTGCTGCTGGGCCACCCGGGAAGGCATGGGAGACCACCATTGGGCATCTTGGCCTTGGAGATCGGGGGTGAAGGGAAGAGATGAGGCATTGAGTGGGTCTGATTGCCAAGAAGAAGACAAGGAGTGGGGATCAGAAGAGTGGGACGATGAGAAGATGTCGTCTGTAGAGTGAGGGCTGGAGTTGGCCAAGTTGGAGGAGCTTGTGCGGCCCATGTATTGCTGGTGTTGGCGAGATGACATTGCAGTGTTTGGGGAAGGCATTGAGACTGAGGGGGTTTGGAACAGTCTTGCGTCGTATGTAGGAGGCATCTCAGCAGACTCTCTGGTCTGGTTCATGGTTTCCATGGGGATGTTCTCATGCTTAATGACGACATCGGAAGGAGGGGGAGACAGCGGCAGACGATCTTCTGAGCCATGAAGATTGAAGTTCTGGATTCGCTGGGCCCAAACCTCGGGGTATGCCATTCTTTCTTTGGCAAGGTTGGAAGAGCGCATCAGACTGGGGGAGGAACTTTGCTTGCGCAGCAGTGAGCGACGCTCATTCGGGCTGCGATGGCGGATAGACTTGGGAGTGATAAGAGCGCTTTGTGTGATTTTGCGTCTGGGGGTGGCAGGAGGAGTAGATGGTGATGTAGCTGGAGGGATGCCGTGTGAAGTGGTAGGGCGGGAGATTTCAAAGTTGTTCAAACCAGCATTGGAAATGGCGGAAGGGTGGACGGTGTCATGGAACGTAAGATGATCGGCAGAGGCTCCGTCATCTAGCAGGGACCAGTCATTGCTCCAGGGTTGCGATGATTGCTGGGGTTGAGAAGTGGAGCCAGTGGGGGAAAGATCGCCACAGTCACTCGACAGCGAGTCAAGCGGGAAGAGCTGATCAAAGTCGCCCGAATCCTTGCCACCATCGGCTGAGGACTCCATGTTGACGTATTGGCTGAACAAGTCATTGAACGAGTGATCGTACTGTTGAGCGAACATGTTGCCGGGATTTCCGTTTGCAGCGAAGTTTATGAAATAGTGTAGTCAGCGACTAAAGTCCAAGGACTCGTTGTGATTGGACAACCACAAAAATAAGAATGAAGAAGGTTAAGAGTTCGGAGATCGTCCCGGAGATCCGAAGTGCAAAGGATGCAAAGTGTGCAAATGTGAAATGTTTGATGGTTTGTCAATCAAAGAAAACACTGCAGATGATGCAAAGAAAGCAAAGCAAACAAACAGATGTATGTCCTATTTGAATGGCTGCCAGGGACACCCAGCCTCGGGGAATTTGGACACATTCCAGCTCTAAAGATGGGACGAGGAATGTACGATGAGCGGTCCGGTTGGCTCCTGGCTCGCTCCACCAACCCCCCAGAGGAATGATTCAAGACTCCATATCCCTTCTATGGCCAATGACGGTCTCCAGAGCTTTTGAGGGGCCGATGGAGCTGTCAATCTTTGTCAAATCCTAAAGAAGTTTGTTCGGCAGCCACCCAGAAGAATGCAACCCTAATTCACTAGTCCAGAAGCAGCGGAGCACCGGCCAGGTCAGCCCGAGGAGCGGGTCTGGGGAGGACTTAAGCATGTTAAGCTTGGACATTAGCAGAATCTCACTAAGAATGAACATGAACCGGTACGCAGTGGCCAAAGGTCTCCGAGGACTTGTCAAGAAATCCCTTAGAATCGGATCCCGCCGGGGGCGTGAAGCCATCAGGTTCGTCCTAGTGTAAGCGTCATGATGAATTTAATCCAATCATTAGCCGCTGAAAGAGGACTGGGCGACAGTAGGATCGGCAGTACGGAGTACTCGAGTCATGCCATCCGCCTCATCGCCATTTGTCAGTATAATTCACTAGCAGTGGGTATGATATCGCAACAGCCAATGCACTGGTCATGATAAGCGGTCAGGAATGTGGACCGGAATGCAGAGGCTGGGCGGAATGTAACGCCCGCCTGAACAATGCACAGAAGAATTTGAGGGATTCGAGAAGGACAGATCTGCCCTAGAAGCTCTGGAAGCGCTAGTGCCCCTGATCGAAAGGTTTGGATCCCTTGGCCTGCAGGAGATCGTCCCGTTGCTCATCCCCCATGTTCTATATTTGGAGTGCATGGAGGACCCATGTGCTGATAAGCCTTTGTTCGAATGCGGTCAAACGAGCCCTTGTTCGTGAAGTTGATGGTTTGTCCCTTTCTAAAAAGGAAGCATCAGAGCCCAGAACCTCGACTGCTGGTGTTTATTATTGGTCGTGTCCCCCACAGCACTCCGTGTGAAGTTTAGTGCGGTTGCCCTGGAATCTTCGTTTTGCTTTCTTTGGACGAGTAGATATCGGATTGGGATTTGAACCAAACACAATCCGGGGCAAACCATAAAACACACACTTTTTTTGGGTGTTTGTAGCATCTGTTCGTTAGTTTGCAAGTAATTTGGCATTGCCGAGGCTCAGGCGACCTCTGCTCGGGCTGCAACACGTCTGGTGTAGCATTTGAACAGCGATCAAAGGTATCATTGCAGTCAGTTCCCTGGCCCGACATGCACAACTCCCAATACAGTGAATGAAAATCCGCACATTGATGGATTATTGCCTGGCAAGTGCCCAACCTGATACGTTAGTGCTCTGTCGATAGCCCTAAATCCCTTGCGTCTTAGACAATATGCAACTCAGGCAATGAGGCGTAAGCACGGAGTAGAGATAATGACCCATTATTGTTTTGTTTTTTTCTGTGGAGGAGTCCTGAAAGAATCGCAGAAAAAGAAAGCATGGTGCCGGAGACGTGTATAGCCGGCGGCTACGGTCAAAAGCCGAAATTGTGTGAGAGAGATAGGGCACTCCAGCACAAAATAATTCCAGTCTCCTATGCAGAGGGTAGAATAATTGTGATCAAGGCATGTGCTCTGTAGAAAAGAAAAAAAGAAAAAAACATAAGATCGAATGAGCTGGAAATAAGATCAAATGACCAAGAAACACGAAACAATGTGATTCCTAAAATGGGGTCGGGATACAAAATCGGGCTGACTCAGATGACGGAGACGGGCGGCGAGAAACCCGGCCTTCTTTTCTTTCTTTTCCCTTCTCCAGGCCCCTTTGAATGGTGACCTTGGACTCCTTAAACTCATCTCATTGTCTGCTTTTCGCAGATTGTACTCACGTCACTCGCACTTGACCCCATCTCGCTCATCTTCCACATCTCAACTCTCAACTCCTGACGTGACTCAACCCGGTTTTTGCCCCTCGTCACACACACCCCCCGCGCGGAACGTCGGCCACTCAACCGACTTTCTCGCTTCTCTCCTCTCCTCTCGCGCCTCTATCCGATTTTCTCCACGCAGATATCCTGTGTGACACCTTCCATCGCGGCTGCGAAATTTGTTGCCTCCGCAACATTCCAAGGCCGTTTTCATCGCGTCGCGCACCGACTCGACTTCACCCTTGCCACCACTTCGCACTCTACATGCATCTCGACAAGACCATCTACCTTCGTGTCCGAACACCCCACATTTCGAACTACCACATCCTCCACACCTACCAGCCTTGTTGTTGGTCCACCCACTCGACTGGCAAGAAAGCCCACTTCAACATCTAAGCAAACAAGCGCCATTCAATAACCATGTCTTCCTGTATTCTTGCTGGGGCCAACCCCGTCAAGTTTCCTTAAGCTTTTGCGAGCCTCTAGTTAGCCTGACCATGGATCTCTCTCCGTGTTTTGCAGGCCTTCGATGCCCTTGCCCTTGTCTCGTCCTACATTCGATCAACAGATCGTGAATCTTTGACTTTACAACAACCACCAGAATTCCTCCGATTCGCTCAAGAGTCTCCCTCACCGGGCTCGGAACCCCATACGGACTTCATATTTCGAGCGATCCGACATCTCATTCACAAGAAACCCCCGTCCTGCTGAAACCATGGACTGCGCAATCACCGCGCCACCGAGCACCTCAAGCCCCCACCGAGACTCGTGGGGCTCTACATCGTCAGCTTTCTCCAACGTCGAAATGTCTTTCTCCCATGACAGTTGCTATGGCTCGGATGAAGTATCTGTCACCTCAAATGGTACTGCTCCCGGCCAGCTGCAATGTGCGGCCACCGCTGCGAAACAAGCTATTCGTCCTTTCCTGAAATCGATCCTCAAAAACCCTTCAACCGTCTTTGAGTCCGACGAGGATTCCGACTCGGAATCGGGCTATAGCTCGGATGACATCGACTCGGAGTACGATGCACTATCTGACGAAGAGGAGGAAGATGATGATATGTCTGACTTCTCGGTTTGGGATGGAGAAGCATCTCAAGATGTACCCGAAACTCATGAAGACCATACAGAGTCTTTCGATGATGCCTTCATCTCCTTTGAAGAAAACTCTGTGCGCTTTGCCCCCGATGTGCAGTACATCGAAAGCCCAGAAGTATCAGGTGACGAAGATGACGAAGGCGATCATCAGATGACATGTCACGAGATGATGCTGCTTGCCCGAAGCACGAGCGGTACTCAAACACTCCTGGATCAACTCGATAAGATGGACATTCAAGAAGAAGAAGACGAAGCCGAAGAATGCCACCGAGAGTTTGTCCGCAAATCAGTCACTCAGCCGGAAGAGTTCTCGCGTGATGCCGTCGACCTCGATCGCAGTCTCTTTGCCGCTTACATCAACGGTATCCATGGCGTTACCAACAAGACCTTCGAGCAACAATATGAATCATACCTTCGATCCCAGGTTGACCATGTTCGCCTGGGTAAGGATACCGACGGCATGGGCCCTGACGATCCACCTGCGCTCTATTTCGATCTCATCTCCAGTCATGTCATTGGCACTTTCCGCAATCTTCTCGAAGATGATGAATGGAACGAGTTGATTTCACTTCGCGCAGAAGAGCAAGTCGATGAGACTGATCCCAGCGCTTGCTCACCCGGCTTGGATCACCATCTAGCTCTCTTGCAAAAGATCGAACAATTCCTCCTTGAACGATTGACCGATGGCCTCGTCGACGTTGCTCCCGAGGAGTTGACGCTCTTTGCTAGTGGCATTGTATCTGAGCTCGATACCAAAACTTAGCCTACACAGTCCTAGGACTCGGGTGTATTAGGCACACACACCACGACTTTACGATTATGACAAGTCCCTCTTTCCTAGTATGTTCACTTTGAACAAAGCGAGGGGCTCAATGGGAATGTTCGGGAAGGCTCATTAGCCAGGAAAAGCAAATCTTTCGCGCGTTGCTCTCGGCCTGTATTTGACAATGTTCAATTCATTTCCCGAGTTAGCATTTACAATTCAAAAACATTTTCAAATCTTTAAACCTTGAAACTCTCCGCGATTTCGTATCAATCAATGTGCCGGCGTAGCACATCGTGGCCTTGGAATTTGCCTTGCACCATGCCAACACAATGGGCGGTCCATGCCTGGATCAGACAACCCCTGGGGCTTGAGTCCTTGGATGACTGGAAGGTAGCTATAGATATCTATCCAACTCTCGGTTCCTGGAGGCCAAGTACTAAACCCTGGAAACATCCATTGGGCCAGAAAACCTCAAATGCATCCCAGTCTACCCTACTCCGTACACTCACCGCGATCAGCCCATACGATCTCAAAAGTCTAGACCAACCTCATCACCCAATCCATTCCATTAATCCCTCAATACTAAAACCACAAGTCTTTCCGTTGATCTTTAAATCCATGGATCCAGGCACAATACACATGCAACATCCACAAGCCCAGCGTTTCAAAACCCCCTACCCCTGACACCCCATGCACCAATCTCTTTCCAGTTACCCATAGGCCTCAAACACGTCTGACACGTATGCCAGTGCCCAAAACAGAGTCTAGACGCCGCGACATCCGGCTTTTCCGAACTTGCTTTCCTTCCTGCCGGATGAGGTATTGATGTGCTTTGCTGATGGGCTGGGTGGCTAGGGGGGCGAGTTGGCGTTGCTTGGACGTATGAGTTGGGTTGGGTTGGGTTTGAGGGGCTAATGATGCACGATGTATAAAGTGCCCAGGGAGTGAACACGTTCCGCCCTATAGGAGAATTTTCTGATGGGTCCGTTTTGCGCTCGGCGAGCGGGGGTTTTTATCCACTAGCTGGGATGGGATTTCTTCAGTGAGGTACGGAGTACTCCGTATGGAGTATTTGGACTAGAATTTATACCTACTGGGTGATCAAGTCCAAGGGTGTGATTGATAATTCCCTGAGCTATTCCATAATTTCCTACGGCGATGAGAGCAAATGTCAGATCCTAGAGGGTTCTCCGTATATGTATATTCCAGGCTAGACTCAAGGCTGCAAGGATGTACCTAGTGAGAAATTCTAGAGTTAGTTCACAGGCCTGGCTTTGACTCCAATTGCCAAGTCACCAGCAGTTAGGTAAAGCCAGTAGGTTTCCAAGGTTCAGAGTGTGCTCTTCGGCGTATACATCGCGCAGTTCTCTCAATCCGTAGAGGTATGTGCATACATGCAAAAGTACGTTCTACTTCTTAGTGTACTTGACGTGCGATTATACTCGTATCTCCCGGTGATAGATCACACTATGCAGCCACCAAAGTCATACAAGCACAATGTAGGTCCAAAGACCACGCCGCCGTTATCCCCAAGGTTATTTTAAGTGTCGATCTCAACGGCGCAGAGCACAGACTCAACACAACCACACAGACGACCCGGGGAGGGAAAGTAACTCGAGGCTTATGTACGAGTAAAGCTACACGTAGAGTCCGCAAAGGGGGCTCTAGCATCCCCAAGCGATGCGGTGAAGAAACCTAAACCGGGTTTCGATTACTTCTATGTGGGGTTTGGTAGACGATCACATTTTCACGTACGAGTGTGGAGGGGACTGAGTGGGAAGTGCGTGTGATATATCTTCTTTCTGTATAATGTGTTGTCCCTGTACAAAGTAAGATATCATCGAGCTCCGTCATACATAACCCACAGAGCTCAGTGGATAACCAACTCGCAAATGCATTACATGCAGATGAAACCACCCGCTTCGAAGACTTAGCGAATAAATCAGTCGACGATCGCTGCGGAATTGGAATACCCACACGCTAAATTGTGGAGTCCGGAAGGGGTTGCCATGCGATTTTTGACAGCTAAGGACACCAACCTTGCCCACATGGGGTTATCATGGCTCCAGCGATGGAGCCGAGATGGAGTAAAATTCCGGTCTGCAGATTTTCGCGGGCTTACTGAAGTCAGGGTCAGGGGGAGTGCCGGACTTCAGGGGAACCAGGTTTTCTATGGCGATCATAGTCATAGCCACGCGTGCTGCGGGTTGGAAATGGGGGTGGGGGTGGGTTTTTTGGATTTCTTAGTGAGCATGGCGCTGGTGTGCTCATTTTGAAGGTAGCTGGAGTGTTTCATGGCTTTCTCCTGCATCGGATTAAGGGAAATTTAGCGTTTAGCATGGATGTTGAGTTGGCTGTTATGATGATGTATTGGGATAGAAGTCATACAGATCATTGGACTAGGTAGGCATGCAGTTTACATGTATAAGTACTCCGTATGCGGCGACAGGAAGTCTGATCTATCATTGGATGGGGAAGTGACTGATCTTTGGAGTTGTGCACAGTATGCATAAACATAAGTGTTCATACAGCTACATGAATGCTACTCGTACTTCGCATAGAAAACATTAGAAAACATGAAAGTCTCACAAGTATTCACCATGTACAAGCAGAACTCGGGTTCAATGTTGCACGTGGAAAGTTCGAGTCATTCGTGCCGATCGTGGGATATGCCTCATCCGGGTAAGCTTATCGCAACAATCTCCATTGTAATCGTTAGTTGCTGCTAGTCTATTGCACATCACGCCATGGTCCACTTGACCCAACGTTGATAAATCTGGTCGATACAGTAACCTGAGCAAAGTGGATGGTCTGTTCTATCCATGGATGATAGCGGTGAGAACAAGCGGCGAGCTCAGCTCCTCATTTGCAGTTCAGGCGTTCTTAATCTACAAAATGTATTGCGGCATTCCACGGGGAGTCCGGTAAGGCCGGTGATTGGAGGGTCCAGAGTTGGGAGATGAAAGGTTCAGATCAGGTACCACGTCACAAGGCTGACTCGCGTAGGAGGGCAGCGATCTGATCTCGAATATGAATTCAAATCCACGGAGCATCAATGCTTGAATCATACCTCAAAATAAGAGTCAATCTAGTGAATATATAATCAAGGACATAAAGTTTGGATGAGACTCGAAAATGGGCGGGTATAACATTTTTGCGCCACAGGCTTATCCTCGTGTGTTCCAGGGACCCGTGGAACGGCTGAGGAACGTGTGGAAAAAGGATGCTATGCGCTAGCAGCCGCACTACTGGTGCCCTGCGGGTCCCGGCTGAATTGTCGGCACACTTGTGCTCCGTGTTTGGACGCAGTTCAAATTTAGATTAGGCGTTCAATTGATTATTTCGTGTAAGCACACCTCAGACTAATGCCCCAGGGTTCTGGTTCTTTGTTCAGATCATAAATCAAATCAATGCAAAGACCCGAAAGGGAAAGGTTCGAAAGACTAACTCAGACCCCACTCGCATCCATGGAATGAGACAAGATGATTGGCTCCAGACAGCCAATGGAGCCTGAAACCTAAGACGAAGCGGGGCAATTTAGCGTGTCGATCGAACATTGTTCTTTTCCTCCCCTGGGCTTGTCCAAATGGTATTTTATTTCGTTTGGTTCTCCTTTCTGGTTGGTCTTTTGATATCAGTCAATAAGATATCAATAACCAACACCTGGACATCTCGTATTTCCACCCTTTGGTATTATGAATGTCAAAACTTATAGACCTGCAAGTTCCATTTAAATGAGGCGTTTCAGAAGAGCTTAAAGGTACAGGGGTCTGTACACTTTGCCATGTAAGATCAGAGTATAGCGTATCAAGCCCCATAAATTATTCGGTAGTCGACCCCGAATGTTCCAAAAAGGTCTCCACTAACGCGGAATTGAATAATTACTCCTGACTCGCTCTCTTTCCCTTTCCTCCTCACGATACCCTTCTTACCTGTGAATTCCCCGCGGTATGAGCATATGAGCACTGATCGCATCTCGACTCTCAACGGGTAAGTTGCAAACCCACCGTTCACCGTCACGCGGCGATCTGGGCGACGTTGCGCCGGCCCCAATTACACCTGGTCAGCTTTGCACGGCAGGACGGCTGACTCTCGCGCGCAGATAGGATGATTTAAAATTTCAACTTCTACTCAGCGTTCTTCTCCGTCATCGGTGCGCGACCAGAATCCTCCAGCCCGCGAGAAAGAACGAAAGATCTTCTAGATAAGCACTCGGGCTTGGTCTCAACCATGCAGTCCTTCAAAGTACCCGACTTCCTGGAAACCGGGGCCGTGTCAACCCGCTCGCGCAGCCCTAGTGTCGTTTCCACCGATTCGCAGTTCTCCCGAGTCAACCTCATGTCCCCGCCAACCGTGAGGCCGCCCCCCGCTTTCATCTCGGCCCCTGCAGCTTCAGAGATCATCTCCGCCGATCAGGAGTTCAACGCCGCGGATTTCGTCGCCGAGGATGAGGAGACCGGGAGCGGCGCGACTGCGCTCGTGACGCCTGCTGCACTTTCGCTCCTGAACGGGTTCCTCGATAACCTTTTGTACAATGTGCTTGCATCTTCCAAATCGACGCAACTAGCGTGCATTCGCCCCGCAATGGCCGATGTGCTGAAACCCCGACTCGCCAAGGAAGTCGTGGCGGCGGCCGAGGAAGAATTGAGCGAATATATGGGCGGAGAGGAGGATGAGCAGACTGAATTTCGCGGTGGTCAAGAACCCGGTGGTGACTTTGATCTGGTGCGGTCATGGAAATTGACCCGTCTCAGATGTATGGTCTACACGCGGTTAGGTGATATGGAGGAAGATGACGAGGATGAGTTCATTGCACAAGATGGTCTGGGAGAGACCGATGGGGCGCCCCGCCGATTCACCAGCCATGTCGACAACATCACACCCGCAGCATCAATCTTCCTCACCTCGATTATTGAATACATTGGCGAACGCGCACTGGTCATTGCTGGCGAAACCGCGCGGTCTCGTCTACTGGCACAGCTTAATGATGGCGATGATCTTATTGGGCCTGATGAAGAGCAGAGGAGAATTCCTCGACTTGTGGTGGAGGATCTCGATATGGAAAAATTGGCCCTGAATGCGACCTTGGGTCGCTTGTGGCGGACGTGGAGAAAGCGCAGACGCGGTACCACCCTCACCCGGACTTTGTCTCGCGAATCAATCCGCCGCCGCGGTTACTCTCTGGCGAACAGCCGGAAGAGCAGTATTGCGACTATCGAGGAGCCTATCACACCCAGGGAGCCTGTTCCCGCCGTAGAGGTTCCTCCGCCCCTCGACCCCGCCTCCATTCCTCTGCCGATGAGCGATTACGATGTGCAAGAAATCGAAGTCCCTGGTTACGTTGGCGACTTGGAAGGGGAGGTGCAGACTATGGAGGCGGTCGTTGCTCACAAAGTACGACCGCGCAGTCTTATGGTCTTCTCCTCGCCTTCTCTGCTGTCAAGATCTCCCAGTTCAGCGACCAACTCCCCCCTGAGCGCATCCGCCATCGAGCCCCCCAAATCTTTCCGCCACCTTCGCTCGATGTCCCTCCCGAATGGTCCACCTATCAAAGACGAGGAGGAGACAATCGTCCCTGACGATCAACCCTCGCCGACCCCATCCGAGAAAAAGAAACTAGAGACTATGTACGAGGATGATGAGTCTGCGGAGTATGTGGATGCAGCCGAGGAAGCGGTGGAAATCACCCCTGGCATTGCGATCACTACAGAGTCAGAAAGTTCGCAATTGCCCGAAGCTGCAGCAGAAGCATCCAAGAATGCGAGAAAGTCTGTCCTGCATGAAGAAGGAGCGGCGCCTCCAGCGGTCAGCGAAACAATTGCGTCCTTGCGTGCTATCGCGACCGACGAGGATGATTTGACCGATCAAACCAATGGTGCCCGCATCTCCATCGCGTCCCTCGGTGATCGACCGAATCGCGAAGATCCGGAAGTTATTGAAGGCACTGGGACGTATGAAAAGCCTAAATTGACTTCGACGACGCAGCGACCAAAAAGACAATCCTCTAGGGATATCCTATCATTGCAGGCAAGGTCGATTTCTCCACAGACTAGTGACTCTCAAATGCATGCCGTTGCGGAGGGGCAGATCCCTATGCAAGGGATAGAGACCACGCCGACATATACGACCCCCGTCGAGGCTGTCACTTCCACTGATCAAGATGCGATTGATCAAGATCAGAACAAGACAATGATGATTTCCACGCCCCCTAGTGGGTCCCCGCGCGAAAGCAAAGAAGACCTCCAAACTCCAAAATCTCAAGACTCCATCACTCCTTTCGGTCCCTCTCGCCCCGCCTCTGTTTCAGGTGATTCGCAGCGCTCGAAGACTCGCCCAAGGCCCGCTCCTTTAGTTGTTGCAGGTAGCAACCTCAGCCCTTCGCTCAGTGAACGTGCCGCTGTTCAGCGTATGGCCCCTCGGCCATCGACATCAGGCTCCCCATCTTTGAAATCTCATTCCCGCCGCTCTGGTAGCTTCGGTAGTGCCCGGGAGATCAAGCGCCCGCTCACTGCTGGCTCTGCAACATCGCAAGTATCAAGCAAGTTGAAAGGCCTCATGGGTCGACCACAAGGTGATGGCCACTCGCTCCGCATGCGCAGCTCGTCCGAGACGAGTCGCGCATCCGGCGCCAGTGGAGACTCAGCAGACAATGACATGGCCGACTTGGACAAGTTGATCAACAGCGATGAGACCATCCATTTCACTCTCACCCCTAAGAGCGTTAGGGAGATGTCTTTCCCCGAGCCGCCCAACCGTCCGATCCCCCGCTCAACTGCCGCAGGCACCGATGGCGCAAGCGATCTCTTGAAGACCACCCAATCAACCGAGGAAAAGCACCGCGCCCGCGCTTCGGTCTCTTCCAAGGCCACCGGAGCAACTGCCGGTACCGCAAACACTTCAAGCAGCGGAGGGATGACCACCGCTTCTCGCACACGATCCATCGAGTCAAAACACATCCCGCACTCAGCGCGCATCACACCAACCTCCTCAATCTCGACATCCAAGTCTAGCAAGGCGGCTCAAGCTCGCGACGAGCGTGCCCCTGCAGATTCCACAAGTGATTTCGCAGAATTTATGAGGTTGACTGGCCCTCCACCTGCGCCTGAAAGCGAAACACCCAGCGCACCTGCTAATGCACCTGCTAGTACGTCTCCCGAGCCGAAGAAGTCAGTTTCAACAGAGCGGCCGAAACCTGTTCGCCCTCCGTCGAGTCAGTCCGCTGCTTCCCGCGGCACGGGTACATCTCGCAGCAACAAACTCAAACTTCAGGCTCGGTCTGCCGAGACTAACGGGTCCTCTTCTGATCTCATCGACTTCATCCGCCAGGGTCCCCCGATGCCAGCAGGTGCTCATCGCATCCCTCGCACAGTCGCGCCTTTCCGCAACACCATCGATTCCGATGATCTTCAGATCGACGCTACCAGCTCCACTGCCAGCACCGGCAACGGAACCACTCCGGACAAGTCCTTGTCCTCGCTTGGCTCACGAACAGGCCTTCTAGACTCGTCAAAGCAGAACAAAGCCACGGCATCAGGAAGTGCAGCAATGTCTTTCGACGAGCCACAACCTCCTGCCCGGAAGCAACGCCGCGTTCCAGACCCATACGCCATTGACGACGATGACGACGACGAGCTACTCGAAGAACTCCTGGAGCTAGAAGAAAACCCCAAACCCAAGCGCGATGAAGAAAGCCTAATGGACTTCCTCCGTAACGCCCCTCCCCCACCTTCAACCGAACAACCCCCTCAACCATTCGTGTCCACCTCAAACGGCTCCGGCGCATCAGGCATGAAAGCCCGTTTGCTCCGCAGCTCTCAGAACTCCCTCCGTCCCCAAAATACTCCTACCAGAGCCCCATCCAGCTACTCCGCGAAAGTGGGCCAAGAGCGCAACCACGGCTCTATGCCAAATGCCTCGAATCGCAAAACCGATACCAGCGATCTAGCTGATTTCTTACGGAACTCGGAACCACCGCGTCCTCCGCAACCAGCGCCTAAACAGAAGGATACGGGTGGTTTCACCCGCTTCTTCACTCGCCGAAAAAAGACTGAGGCTTAGGCGCGACTCCTATTGACTTGTCTTTGTCTTGTCTTGCTTTGCTGAGCGTTCTGACTTTCATCCTACATCTTACATATTTCTTTCTCATTTAATGATCTACATATCATGTCCATCGCTTCAATACTGTTTGTGCGACAGCACGGCCATTTCATCGTGTTTGTTTTTTGTTTCTTTACTCGATAGAGTCACGTCTTCCTATCATTGTTATCATTGTGCTCTGTGGCTACGACCAGGTGGCTTGTTTCTCATCTCATCGCTTTGCATTTCCATTGCGCCATTTGCCGGCCTTTTTTTTATTATTATCATTTACATTCTACGTGGCACTTTCTACGAGTCATATGGACGTTCGCTTTTTCATCTTGTTGAGACGTCGGTTTTGCTTTCGTGGATTTTGAGATACCATCTTCGTCTTCGCCATTGCTTAAACTATTGGCCCTCAGGAATCAATATAATTTTTCTTGGAATATCGACCATCGTGAAAATTGAGTAGTCTGACAAAACTATACCCCATAATTCACATGAAGCTACGGAGTATTTCCGCCGCTTGTACTCTGTACGAAGTACTTCGGAAGTGTTATCGCCAGACTTCGACCTTCCAAGGCTTTGTTTAGCTATTTTTCTCTTCATTGCCCAAGTTGCATTGTTAGCTCATTTATCAAGATATTTCCAGTTCTCTTTCTATTTAGGTCTGTCTATCTATTGATCATGTCTCTGATTTCCTGTATCTACATCTCTACAAAGCGAGGTTTGCTTCACCTGTGTACTATTAAATGAATTAATAAATTGTTTGGATTAACATTGGCTACATACTCGAAAATCGATTATACTAAGAAAGCTTAACACCCTTGTGATGTTCCCGCAAGCCCGTTTGTATAGACCTGCGCCCGGAACAAGGTTCCTCCGCAATCGATCCCCTTACCAGGTGGCATCAACAACCACGCATCCGTGTTTACAACAGCCAATTCCACGCCACAACCATGGGCACCTCACCAATTACGCTGAGGAGCATCCTTGGCTTCCTCTTCGTCTTCGTACAGCTCGCTTCTGCCCTCAAATTCGACCTCACTGCCACCTCAGGCGGCGGCAAGAACGAGCGATGCATCCGTAACTTCGTCTCCAAGGACCAGCTGGTCGTTGTTACTGCTACGGTCGGTGGAACCAAGGGTGATGGACAGAAAGTCAACATTCACGTACGTGGTGCCTGAACGGGGGAAAGGATGAACTGGCGCAATTTGGCAGCTGGTCGATACCGACACCGACTTCAGAACCCTACAGCTGGATCCCCGCTGACCTCGACATTGAATATAGATCAAGGACGCAATGGGTAACGACTACGGCCGGCCTAAGGATGTTGTCGGCGAAACCCGCCAGCTCTTCACCTCGCCCGCCGACACCGCTTTCGACGTCTGCTTCGATAACCAGCTCACTGGCCACAGTAAGCAGACTAAATCCGAGCTGTGGGATATAGACTAATGAACACAGACGGCATCGCCAACCCCTCCCGACCCATCGAACTCGACGTCGACATTGGCGCCGATGCCCGCGACTGGAACAGCATTCAGTCCCAGGAGAAGCTCAAGCCCGTCGAGACAGACCTCCGCCGCATCGAGGAAATGGTCGCCGATATCGTTACGGAGATGGAGTACCTGCGTGCCCGCGAGCAGCGTCTACGTGATACGAACGAGAGTACCAACGAGCGCGTTAAGTGGTTCGCTTTCGGTACTATGGGTATGCTTGTCGGGCTTGGTGCTTGGCAGGTCGTTTACCTGAGGGCTTACTTCAGGTATGTGCATGCTTTTTTGCTTGTTCTTTGGGATGAGGCAGCGGCTGCAGAACAGGGATTGATTACTGACTTGGTTGCAGATCTAAGCACCTCATCTAGATTCTCGGCTTCGGGTTCGATTGCATCTTTTGACGGTTCTCTTTGGTTTTGTAACTGCATTGCAAATCTTTTTGCTTGTTGTGTGGACTTTTGTTCTAACAGTCATGATCTCAATGATATAAAATGTACACCATGCTTTTTGCAGCCTGGCGCTAATAATATTTTGTTTTCACGGTAAATCCGAGCTCTTCTGTTGGAGTTAACCATGCCGTTGGCACGCGTGGAAAAATCTCTATATGAAAGGAAGAAATCTTTGGAGTGGCATTTTCTTGGTTGGATGCTTCAGCAAGTATGTGGCATGCATTGAGAGGACTAAAGATACCATTCTCAATATTGAACGGTGGTGACCAATTGCCCATACACTGACGAATGGAGCTAAGCCACAGCACTTCTAGAGAGATTTCAAAGTAGCCCTTGGACAAATATTAGCAGAAACGAATTGAAACATCTATAGTACGAAGTAAGAAGAGGCAGCCTATGACAATGGAGATGTTTACATTGAAGACGCAAACAGTGCAAACACCGGGCATTACAGGAGCTTTTCGGTTCCCCGACATTACAGCGGATGATGTCAAAGCCGAGAGCATTAAACCCCAACTCCTCCCTAGAGGAACACACAACTTACAGCTTCCCTTGACCACCGGTAAAGCAACATGTCTGCTTCACGCTTTGTCTGTCGCCTCGCGCGACCGGTTCCATCTTGCTTTAGCTCAATTTCAACATCAAGCCGCCAATTCGGCACTTCTGCTCGACGTCTACAGGACGCCAAAGATGAAGCTGCCAAGGCGACACAGCAGCATCGCGCCAACCAGGCCGACAAGCCCCCAAACCAATTTGTGCCCAACACAACCTCTACCATGACAAAGGATTTCCCCAATGTGGGCGAGAAGCCGTCACCTCCGGAGATGCTGAACTCCGTCGAACCCAACTACAGACCTGCCGACCCTTACCCAGGAAAGATCGAGCACTTTACTGGTGGTCGCCAGGATAACGGTGCGCAAAAGCCCGAACTTGGCGTCGGTGAAATGGAGGGCATCACTTTCAAGGTCGAGCCCTTGAAGCGAGTCGGAGAGGAGCTTGCGACCAAACGCGCGCGTCTACTATGTTCGTTCTCCCATATGCAAGCACCCTGCTGACAACCAGTCACTGCTGCATCAACTCAAATCAGAATAATAAGCTAACTGTCTTAATCAGACCAAAGTCGCAAGCGCGGAATCCTCGAGTCAGACTTGCTTCTCTCCACTTTTGCGGATGTCAACCTTGGTAAGATGAACTACGATCAGCTCGTCGAGTATGACACTTTCCTTGACGAGAATGACTGGGACATCTACTACTGGGCGACTCAGGACTCGCCTGAGGATCTCCCCGCTTCCACTCCTAAGGAGGATACCATCACCGAGACGTGGAAGGAGACTGGTGCCAAGAGTGGTGAGTGGGCGCAGACTATCGGTGCCTTCAGAGCCGCGTACCGACCTGTTCCGACGCGCTGGCAGAAGTCCGAGGTGCTCACTTTGCTGAGAGAGCATGTTCAAGATAAGAGTGCTACTGGCTTTGAGAAGGCCAAGAATAAAAAGACTGGCGGTGGTGGTCTCGGCAGAATGCCTGACGTTCAGGTGTTTGACAACTAGGCCGATGCACCTGAGCTCTGGGGCATTGTCGAGCTTGACATTTGTACTATAATTTGTCCATAGGAGGCGTGTATCAACATGTTGTATATTTGATGGGATGATGTCATCAGGACATGGATAGAAGAAGATTGGAATGGGTGGCAGATGACAATCTCCGACCAGATTTCTTTGGAAATTAACAATTCAAAGAAGATCAAATTCCATTGCTTGTTATAAACAGGTTCAACTTACCCGGGGTATACTTGAAGATCGGCCATGACGATAAGATATCAAATCATGTGACCGCTTCGCTTAATCAGGGCTCCGCGGAACCACACAACCCAATAGCAGAGCGGCTTAGGGCTTGAGCGGGCGAGTCTGTCTCCCGTCTTCGATTTTACTCACCCCCCAGAGACAACGACAATCTCCGCCCATCCTCCTCCCTCCTTCATCACTCATTCCCATCATGGCTGAGCAGCTGGTTCTTCGCGGCACCCTTGAGGGCCACAATGGCTGGGTTACTTCTCTCGCCACCTCCCTGGAGAAGTAAGAACGAACCTCCGATTTGCGCAGATTGAATTTTTGATGGGACAATCTCTGACTTGAATGTTTGATAATAGCCCCAACATGCTGCTGTCCGCATCCCGCGACAAGACCCTGATCATCTGGAACCTTACCCGTGATGAGCAGGCCTACGGTTACCCCAAGCGCAGCCTCGAGGGTCACTCCCACATCGTCTCTGACTGTGTACGTTATTCCCCCGAATGAACCGGAAGTTTTTGGATGCGACAATCAAGAATGGATGGAAAGAGCAAGGAGCAAAATTTGCCCAGATGGAATGGTTTCGCTGACCGATGGTCTTGTCTGCGTTATAGGTGATCTCCTCCGACGGTGCCTACGCTCTGTCCGCCTCTTGGGATAAGTCTCTCCGCCTCTGGGAGCTCTCCACCGGCAACACCACCCGCACTTTCGTCGGCCACACCAACGACGTTCTGTCCGTCTCGTTCTCCGCCGACAACCGCCAGATCGTCTCCGGATCCCGTGACCGCTCCATCAAGCTGTGGAACACCCTCGGTGACTGCAAGTACACCATCACCGACAAGGGCCACACCGAGTGGGTTTCCTGCGTCCGCTTCAGCCCCAACCCCCAGAACCCCGTCATTGTCTCCGCTGGCTGGGACAAGCTCGTCAAGGTACGCTATCGATCTCGAACTCTTATCAAGAACTTTTCCCCCGCACTGCTATGCCCGCGTGATGCTTGCAATAAACGTATTTGCTACTTCAGAGCCCTCCGGGGCCATGAGACAACTTTTCACCCATTTTGCCTGATGGGCACAGCAACAATCTTTTTTGATTTTTGATTTTTTGAACGATTGGAGGACCTGGAAAATTTTTTTTCCTTGGACACTCACACATCACATTTGGTTTCTTGACGCTGACAATTCTGCGCTTTAGGTTTGGGAGCTCGCTTCTTGCCGTCTCCAGACCGACCACATCGGTCACACCGGCTACATCAACACCGTCACCATCTCCCCCGACGGATCCCTCTGCGCCTCCGGTGGCAAGGACGGTACCACCATGCTCTGGGACCTTAACGAGTCCAAGCACCTCTACTCTCTCTCCGCCGGCGATGAGATCCACGCTCTCGTCTTCTCCCCCAACCGCTACTGGCTCTGCGCTGCCACCAGCAGCTCCATCACCATCTTCGACCTCGAGAAGAAGAGCAAGGTTGATGAGCTCAAGCCTGAGTTCGTTGAGAAGGGCAAGAAGAGCCGTGACCCCGAGTGCATCAGCTTGGCCTGGTCCGCTGACGGCCAGACTCTGTTCGCCGGTTACACCGACAACAAGATCCGTGCCTGGGGTGTTATGTCGCGCGCATAGATTTGAGTTGTTGTAACGGAGCTTGAGGAGCCTCTTTTTGTTCTATTGACAAGGGAATTGAAAAAAGTTCAAAAATACGGCAAGAAGAGCATTGGTTTGGGATGTATGAGCCACGAGCAATGAAGCACTTCGAGCCGGGACCAAATCGTCCCCGGCCTGGAGGTTTTCTGACATGTCTAGCTATACTTGATCCGCATTGAATGGAATGTTTGGATTATGGTGCATGACATGTGATGTTCTAATACCAGTTAAGGCATCAAAATGTTTCCTATTTTTCTATACTTAAGTCTGCTGGTGATCTTCCAACGTAGCCGTTTTCTGTATCCACTCTAGCTAGTGGCTGGTAAGCTTAGGGTACCTCATTACTGGTTCTTTGGCTCTTTGTCTAACTACTTTGAGGTGGACTTTGGTAAATGTACAGGAGTTGTTTCTGCTTCTTTCTTAATATAGTACACAAGGCCATGTCATTGCCCGTCATGAATGTCCGTTATTTCTGTCCCAATCTCTTCAATGCCTCCTTCGCCATGAGACTTCCTTCTTGGTATCTGATTTTGTCGGCCAATTCCTTAGCCTCGGTATAACGCTGCTTAGCCACAGCAGGTTTCTTTTGTAGCTCAGCCAATTCGCCCAGGTTATAAGTTGCAACAACACAAGTGAGGTCGCATTCCTCATCTCGCACCGGAGGTTGAATGTGCGCCGCAACCTCAATGGCCTTCTCAGCCCACTGGCGGGCAGACTCGACGGTCTGCGCTGCGGCAACGGGTTCCTGAGGCTGAGACTTAGGAGGCAGCTGAACTTGGCCTACCAAAGCAGAAGCAACGCCGTTGAGCAGCACAACCTGCTTGCAAGAAATGTTGCTGCCTTCAGCGTTACGGATCAAATCCAGTGCACGTAGATACAGCGGCATGGCCAACTCATACCGCTCCTTGGCGGTGTACGTTGTAGCAAGCTCGGCCAAAGCCGTCGCAATCTCGGTGAGGTTCAACCACGCGTCGCCTGCTGATCCATCATCACTGTTGGAGCTACCAACAGGAAGTCCCAGCCTCTGGCGGCGGTGCATTTCCTTCAAACAGAGTTCCACGGCGGCGACCTGCGCAGCCTCGGCCTTTTTGTCCTCCTGGATGTGCTCGCTGGAATAAAGCTCGCCAAGCTTCATCATGATTCCAACGACCTTCTTAAGCGCCTTGTCCCGCTGGCGGTTCTCATATTGAGCAAGTGCTTCCAAATCCTCTGGTGTCTCCTGCTTAGCCTCGACATCGACCTTGTCCTCGGCAGTTGACTTCTGTGCCTGTTCTTGGGCCTCTTTGACCTTCGCAGCGGCAGCAATGGCATCACCAGCCCGTCCCGCGTCCACCCAAGCAAGAGTCTCGGCTTTCGTTCGTTCCAAAACATCAATGGCTGGCTTCATCAATCCGGCTTTCTCCAGCATCATCGCTGCCTGGAGCTTGATACCAAGCACCTCGTCCGAGAACGGGTGAACATCTAACTCGGCTGCTATCCGCAGCGCCTCCTTGTATCCCTTAAGCGCCTTGGGTGGGTTTAGGTCGATCTCAGTGTAGTAGATAGCGGTGCGAAGGGCATCGGCCACTGGTGGCGGGAAGTTATGATACTGTGGCCCAACACGCGTCACTTCAACATAGGAAATGTAAGCGAAGGCCATGGCTCCGCCGACAATGGAGAAAATTGCCAGTGGCATGAGCACAGGGTTCTTGCGCCAGATGCCTTTTGATGCTTCGCGGTATCGGCGCCCGATCTTTTGCATGATTGTAAGGTGCCGAGTACCGGAGATATAGGGAGAGGCGAGAGGTCTGGCATTTTGGAAATAGGTTTGAAGGCTTGGCCGTGTGTTGCTCTTGGTGTAGATTGAGCGGGCTTGGTTCTGAGGCTGTGACTGTACAAATTTTGCGACGTTGGCGCCGGTGCGCCGTGATGCTGCGCGAAACATTGTGGTGGTGTGATACGCTCGAGGCGGAATTGGAGTATGAATTAGCCCAAGGCGATGTGTAGCAGTCTTGGTGTTGAGGAGAGGTCGGGATGAGTTGATAACCGGAGTCGATTTTCGTGTGGTCCAAGCTTCCGCTCCGCTGCATGACGTCGCCTGGAGTATGAAGTCGACTCTGCCGCCTGTTCTGCTTGGACACAACCATCGGTACTTTCAAAAACCACGCAAATCAACTGCAATTTTGTCATTTCTCCAATCTAGCTCGATCATCCTTCAGAATGTGTGGGCGGTACGCTTTGGGCGTGGTAAGTGTTGATCCTTCATCTATATATTCTACTCTAACCTAACGATCATCAGCGCTTGGCATATGTCCAGCATCGCTTGCAAGAGCAGGGTATGCAAGTAGACGAGGCACCTGATGATGATGCGGTCAGAGAAACGTACAACTTTGCGCCAGGCAATTTTGGTGCCGTTTACCGTGCTGAAGTACCGGCCAAGGAGCGTGACCATGGCAGACAAGCGCATGATGAACACGAAGATCAAAATCCAGAAAAAAGCAAGGATGCCACAAGCAAAGAACCGAAGATCTCAGATAGCCTGGCTGTCAAGTATAAGCTTCAAAGCATGAAATGGGGCCTAATTCCCTTCTGGACAAAACGACAGCCGGATTACGGTTCCATGATGCGGACAATCAATTGCCGCGATGACTCTCTCATCGAAGATACTGGCATGTGGACTACCATGAAGCGGCACAAACGATGCATTGTCGTCTGCCAGGGCTTCTATGAGTGGCTGAAGAAGGGTCCCGGGGGCAAAGAAAAAGTTCCTCATTTCGTGAAGCGCAAGGATGGGGAATTGATGTGCTTTGCTGGCCTTTGGGATTGCGTGTCCTACGAGGGTGAGTTCTATGCAGTTCTAATTTTATTGGACTGCCGCTAATTTGCCAAGGTTCCGACGAAAAGCTTTATACCTACACGGTAATCACAACGTCTTCCAACTCCTACCTCAAGTTCTTGCATGAACGCATGCCAGTCATTCTGGACCCTGGCAGCGAGGCCATGACCACATGGCTAGATCCCAGTCGAAGCAAGTGGTCAAATGAGCTACAATCGCTTCTCAAACCATATGAAGGCGAGCTGGAGTGCTACCCTGTTCACAAAGACGTTGGAAAAGTTGGAAATAATTCGCCAAACTTCATTGTTCCAGTCGACAGCAAAGATAATAAGAGCAATATCGCCAACTTCTTTGCTAATGCTACTAAGAAAGAGCCCGAATCTCCAAAATCGAAGCTGATCAAAGATGAGCGACCTACCAAGGACCTTGAATGGAGCGAAGACAATGCTCCGAAGCCGGCACCAGGTGTCAAAAGAGAGCATAGCCCAGATGCAGTTCCCAACGCAGAAAGTCCCAAAATAATGAAGGATGGACGAGAAGCAGCAAATTCATCGCCGCAGAAGAAGAAGCTGCGAAGTGCCACTCATAATAGCCCTATGAAAAAGTCGAGTGGCACCAAAGCAGCGGCTGGATCACAACCAATTACGAAATTTTTCACAAAGTGAGCACGGGTGGACTTGGACCCTAGCACGAGGATGATACGTGATATTTCTCAGTCAATCCAAAATTTGATGTGTCAGGTTAGAGAGGCGAAGGCAGAGATACCGGAAATGTGTTATTACAATAATGAAGCAAACCCACGCTGGATTCACAAAAGGAGTTATGATGGCGTACGGAATTTGAAACGCATCATTTTTCAAGTTCTTGAAGCTTCTGTACAAGCTTCTCCCTGAGGAAGGGGCTTAGACCAAAGCTGCAGAGATTGTTAGCACTCAAGATGGCCTCATATGGCCTTCAGCCAGCCGTAAAAGATGGATACTCACATTCCATCTCGAGTCACAACTCGGTAAGTACCTGAGATATGTCAGTGGGGTCGATAAAACTCGGCAGGTATTAAAAGCATACCGCTTGGTTGATAGTTGCCGTTGTTTCCAACGAATTGACCATTGGGGTCAACTTCAAGACTTCCAAACATGTCCTCCGGCCTATCTTATTAGCTTCATTCTTATGCATGATATCATCAGCCGTTGAAATAGAGAGATACATACCAAGCGATCCGTCCATAGTCAGGCGGACGTCTGGTATCAGAGATATGGATCCACCCTCCACGACCTCCGGAGCCCGCGCCGCCTTGACCACTAGCACCACCACTGGAATCGCCGCTTTCACCACGACGTCTGCGCCCACGCTGGCCACCGAGAAGGACACCGCCCGAACTCAAGTTCGCCCCGGCAATTGATACCATGACCTGAGCTTGTGACTTGGCATCAGGGTCTTCAACCGCATACTTAGAGCACACATCTTGGACGATGTTCAAGAATTTTGGGTTTCCTTTGAACGAGTCTGTTGTCGGTGGAAGTTGGGTTGTGATTCCAATGGCCAGTTCTGAGTTCACGGGCTCGGATGGCAGCAATGATAAGATGTGACTGCCACTTGCCGGTCCATTAGTTGGATGAACATACTACCAGATGGTTAGTATTGAACTAATGTTGATGGGTGTGTAATCGAAATGCATACTATATGGGGGGATCCTTCCAGTGTCGAGACACAACGGAATTGAGACCAAGGAAGAGTAGTCCGAGCTTGTCGACTAAATACCCTTGTGGCAAACATTGTGCTGATACTTTTATTATCACAGTGATAATGAATGTCGAGAAGACTGAGGGTATCAAATGCAAGTGAGCTAGCCAACAATTGTATCCAAGTGGAACAGAAACGGCAGGCGGTCTGGAACGCGGTGAGAAATAGATATGACGAGTATCACGTGATCATGGCTTCTGTCGGAGCTGTTTGGACTTCGACGATCTGAATCGGTGTTCGTGCAAGACTTCATGGACAAAGGGGGATTTCGGATGGATTTGATACTTGATCTGCGAATTTACTGAAAAAAACCTACATCTTGAAGTGTCATTTCCTCGAATGCTTGCGTTGGTGCGAATTGAGTCGCATTCGCGATACTGAATTCTTTGCTTTGTCTTTCGATCTCGTCTTTTGATACCCGTGTTTGGACCTCAATTAATCTTCAATCATTTTTGAAATATCCTCTATCATGGCAACTCCCTCAGCCAAACCTGGCGCGACGCCTACCCACCTGTCCTCTCCTCACCCCTCCTCCGCGCCTCTCTCCAGATCTCTAGCCCATAAGTCGCCATCCATGCGGACTCCCACAGGCTCGGGCCCGGCCCATGGCCAGCAGACTAGTGTCTCATCACACCAATACTCCACACCCCTCGCCGTCACAAGCGGGGTCGATGATCCAGTCAATTTCAGCTCCCCCTCAGCTCTCCTAGCTCTGGGAGGCTATACTGGCATCAGCCCTTCGCCTGCGGTGCATGATGGCCTTGGAGCGAGTATGAATGAAAGTGACATCCAAAATCTTGGTATGCAAGGAATCAAGCTCGGGGTTGCGCGCGACAACGACGAGGAGCAAAGGAATCGCATCGACGAGGTCGTTCAAATGCTGCGCACGCGCGTTTCGGGAAGAGGCGTCAGCCGTGAGAGTGTGGAGCGTTTAAGTCGACTTGAAGGATTCGAATCCATTTGGCAAGACGACAACCTCAACATTGCCGGCAACTTTGTCGATCTGGAAGTTGAATTCTACCCCGGCCTTGATGTCGTCAAAGATGTTAGTCTACGATATGCCACACCTGAGTACACGGAAGGTGTCCGACGCGACCAAGCCACGGAAGTCCTGAAG
Source organism: Penicillium brevicompactum (assembly GCF_028827555.1). Classification (NCBI taxonomy): domain Eukaryota; kingdom Fungi; phylum Ascomycota; class Eurotiomycetes; order Eurotiales; family Aspergillaceae; genus Penicillium; species Penicillium brevicompactum. The sequence continues at coordinate 1,652,989 of NW_026623210.1, forward strand.
CGCACTCTTGCACAGTCGCCGGAAGAGGCTGAAATTGGGAAATGGAGGTCACTACAACAATTCCACGAGAACTTACAATGGCTTGCCAATCTTGACAAACTCAGCCAAGAGGTCAATTGCTTTGAGGCATTGGAGAATCTCGAGGAGAATTTCAAGCGGATTTGGAGCGAGGAGAACAAGAATGGGAAGCACGGTGGTGACTACCAGCACCTTTGCGCTGGTGTTCTTGGACGCCCCAGAATGCACAAAGGTACTCGAATTGGCCTCGGCTTGGAATATTGGGTTGAACAAGCGAAAGTCCTGGATGCAAAAAACAGCAAGAAATCGGCGGATGCCATGGATATCGATCAGCAACGCGATCAAGACTCGAAGATTGAGCTGGAAGATCAAGACAGATCATGGGCCGTTATGGTTGAATGTGAAGTAGGATATCCTTCTCTTCGCATCTCAAAAGAATGGGTTGGAAGTGAAGCGTTCACCGCAGGTGAAAGTAATGAGTCGCTTCCTTCAAACGGTGCTGCAGGTTCTGTGAACTGGCTGGACCCTCCGCAGACTATGCGTCTGACACACGGGAATCATGATCCCATGGCCATGGACTCTAGCATGCTGGAGTCATCACCGCCCAATCGTCGGTTCGTTGCTAAGCTGGAACCTGCTCTCGACGTTCCCATACTCGCTGCCTCAGACATATATCGACATCTCGGCATGCAATTACCGCAGGACTACAAGATGATCACATATGACGCCTTGTTGGTATCGGACTCTTCTATGTCGCCAGTTTCATCTCCACATATTGGTCGCAGGAAGCGCCAGATGCAGGTGCAGGCTGTTGACTCCAAGGGTGAACAACAGACGAAACGTCATAACTACACATTCCAAGCGTTTGAATCTATCCCTGGTCAGACTCTTCACGAGCTACCTTTCTCGCATCCACGACAACTTGCAGACATACTTCCTGTACGTTCTATTTCACTTGACCATGCCTTTATTTGAACTAATCGAATATAGATTCTCCGGCAATATGCATTGTTAGCCAACTTGATTAGGAAGACATTCCAACCATCAGAGCAGGAAAACGGAAGCACCGATGGGCTTTCTGTCACAGCCACTGATAAATCTTCCTTCTCGCACCAGGCCTCAAATGAGTTCACTAACCCTGATGGGCTCACTATATTGAGCAACGATAATCCCAATGAGGATAGACTCAATCTTCTGCTTGGCATCAAAACACCAGAACAGAGCAATGAAAATTCCAGCTATGGAAGCTCGACTCCTCTCAGTGGAGGACAAAGTCTCGTTCAATCACCCTGGGACGATGTCAAAGTGGATGTAACCTTGCGCACCCAACTTGGGCAAGCGCCTGCTTTGATGTTGCTGATTTCAGATCACCAAGGCCGGGAAGATGACCTTTCGGCTCAAGGCCGACCTCGTCAAATTGCAATCTGCTTTGAGGTTGGGCTGAACGGTCAAGTCTCGGTTGTAGAGACTGCAGGCTTGGCTAATGGCGGAAGCGGCGGCGATGCGGAAATGCAGGGCACAGACGACGCCGGCTCCAGTACCGGCGAGATCCAAAAGCAAATTGCCAGAGTGCTTGAGGTCTCACAAGACTTGGGCATTCTGGTGGAGTGGGTTTTGCGCTGGCTCCAGCAGCGTGCTGGCGGGTAGGGGGTTTGGCGTCTAACCCAATCTCTTGGAACATCCTTGCATGTGTACTAGTGTACGTGGGTATTATCTTACCTGCATATGTATGTAGCTAAAATCCATCATGACTAACGTTTTGCATCGCTGTCCCAGCGCATGGCCACGACATGCGTTTGATAGATCGAAAGCGCCACCATTGTATGCACGCTTGCTCGTTCCGATCCCCGTAGGCCACCTGGGCATGAATAGAGAAGGCAGCATTGTACGGAGTAGAATGTGGCATTTGTTAAACTTTGCATGGACTCCTCTGGGTGCAGGTAGCCATCTGCATGGGAGCCCTGTTGGTTCCTGCGAGATCGGATGATGCAATGGGGCTCTACCTTCACGGGACCCCTAGCATTATAGATGTCTACTATGTATGCTTACCCCGGAACTTGGCTTGTGAGCTTAATCGCTGAAAACCCCTGGCAGGCGTGGAAACCAGAGGTGCCGCCTCAGAGATTGTCGATACTTCCCGTTTGAGTCTTCGAAACTCTGCGTCCGAAGTCAGGGCACCACCTGCACCCAAGCGCATTTACTTCCCGAGTCCCGGCAGGGTCCCACTTAGGGTGGAAATTGGGCACTCTTGCCGTCGATTTTAGGTGTCGGGGCATATTCGTGTGGCTCTCGGTAATGACACGCAATAATTCCACCGCTTCCTTGCATCTCTGCACACTTCGCTGGCCGCTTAATGTAAATCTACAATCCAACATATACGAACCTGGACCTATACCAGTGTTTCAGTCTTAGATTAGAAGCACCTGTTCGCTTCAGGGCTACACAGCGTGCTCGCAGCCGTCTCACAAAATTTGCAACGATAATATATATCCGACCAATGCAAGAACAGTATACTTCCATGGATCTCTATATTTTCCAACAACCCCCTGTGCCGCCAAAATATACATCCGAAACACCACCTCCCACATTATTCCGGATGCGCATGCATACATGTGAGATGCAGACTGTTTCAGGGTCGATCAGATAAGTCTAGACCGTATACAATGCGGGGGCAGTGGACCGTGCCATGTGCGTCACTTGTAGTTCCTACATACGCCCGAGGCTACATGGAACATGACACCATACGTCAGGTGCAAACTGTATACAGGAGGGATTTGATCGCTGAATGGGTAGAGGAGACGCGCCGAGACGGATTGGTATTTTATAACAGATTTGAGCGGCAAGGAGTGGTGTCGATCACCTTGTGTTTCTTTGTCCATTTTCGGGCAGAGACCGAAATTCACGATGGTAGGTTTGGGATGCGAGGTATTAGATGGTTGCGCTTTTGGCCAACGGTTTCATCAGCTCTGGAGGTGCGCGGAACTTGGTTCTCATGTCTACTTATTGAGTCATGCGGTATTTTCATATTGAGGACTTCCAATGCGAGATTGAAGATTATATGGTTTGCTACAGACCATACATATGTGTACTCCGTACAGTCAGGCTTTATGAGGATTAGTCGGTTACCATCAGCGAGAAATCTCCGAAATACTCTACTGCGAGGCTATTGTCCTTGCCCCTCAGTGATATGGAGCTACCTATGTCATCATCGGCAACTAGTTTCGGGGAACAAGGCAGAGATTTATTCTGCCCCTCTTTCAGGGTTGTCCAAGTATTGATACTCCAGTACAACCTTGGAAGTACACGCAAAAGATCATTATTTGTGGAAAGCAAAGGCGAGAGGTCGTCACTGACGACCGATGTCAGTATAAAGTCTTGGCGCATGGACCACTTTTCTCTCGTGATCTGTATGGAGTATCAGAAACGGAAGGAACGAACCGACCAAACCGGCACATGATTTATATGAAATGAACTCCGTAGTACAATCAGTACAATCAGTACACAAATGTGTATACCCTGTAATATGAAGTAAATGCAAGTATCCATGTGTCATCCTATTCCGTTTTCTCGCATTCCGATGAGGCATTTTAGTAGCATAGTTCTATAAAATGCTGCAAAAAATGCGTAGATCAGGGCTTTGTCGGCTATTCTAGGTAAGAAATGGAAACATTCGACCTGACTCATTTACACACGGCAAATAAGAAGCAAGCAATTACGTGAGTATCAGTTCAATGTGCGAAGTTCTAGTCAGCGCGGTTTGTCACTGACGCCGGGGACCAATGGGAGACAAGCGATAAGAATGTCGATCTACATATGGCAATAAATTCTTTTCTTCAATATTACTATTTTATTGGATTCTTTTTATGTATAGTTAACTTGCATTGAATCTGATACTTGTAGCAATATCTGATGCATTTGATATCCATGTATATCTGTATCGACTATATTCAAATATTCGTCTATTTGATCTAGAAATAGTGCACAGTACGAGGACTCGTACACAGCCCCCGGACTTGGCCGGTGACTAAGCCCGGATCTGGATTGTCTCATGCTATTAATATACTCGTGATCGCACGCTGGACGGAATAGGGATGCAGTCCTGGGATCAAAAATAGAAGATGTAAACAGATCTAAATATGTCTTGAAGCTAGGAGTTCGGCACTAACAAGAGCTTCTGTCCGAAAATCTGGAGAAGGAGCTTGACAGGGCTGAGGATCGGGAACACCAGCCACTCCCTCGTCTTAGATTCCTGAAACTCCCGACATTTGCCTGTCTTCCATTTGCTCACGGGGAAAATACGGGGGAAGAAGATCAAGTCGCCACTTTTTCTCTGGAGAATCCCTGACATGAAATCTCCCGAGATGCATCTGTACAATATACACCTAAAGTGAATATAGACATAACGAGAGGTTTTTTCTTCCCCCTAAACCCGCCCCAAGTCGTGATTTCTACAGTACCTAATCGAAATGAACCCTATGAATAACCCGAAACCCTTGCCGACCTGTAATACTGCAATGATTCCCTTATCCATGGCCGGTGTCGGGGTGGTTCCAGCTCGGCGGGTCTAAGCGGCTTGATTGGTGTATCAACGGGGGGTTTCGAGAACGTTTTGCCACGGTCGACCCCACCGGCCGCCTATGACTTGATCGATCCCACTTGCGTGGCTGGGCTTCTCCATTCGATGGGGTTTTTGCGGAGCGCCGTATCGCACATGTAAATTTGCTGTACTGTAAACCGGTCCGGTCTGTGGGTACCTGTCTATCTTGCTGCAGGAACACTCACCATTGTACGGAAGTAGAGATGCTATGGACGATATCTGTACGGAGTACTATGGCGACCTACATACAGTACGGACACTAAGGTGTGAACATGCAATGGCGTTCCGGACTTGATCTGACATGATAAGCTGCGCCATTATCATTTGGTGATAGCTCCGACGCGATCTCAGGAACGGAGTACTTAACCGCTCGCGTTGTACGGAGTACACACCGAACTTTCGCGATACGCGCGTGATTTATCACAGTTCTAGAGTTCTAGATTCCTAGACTCGTGGCATCATAAAACACGTACTTGTACATATTATTTCAAAAGTACGATATATTCAAAAGAATCTATTATTAACCGAAAAGGAAAGAGTCGAAAAGGGGTGTTTCGAGTGTAGAATCTAGATGTTGTATGTTGCCTTTTCGGCGTTGATCTAAACGTCTAGAATACATTATTGTGGGCTTTGCAGCTGATATGCGGTCGGCCCAAGGGCCCTGGCGTCGCCAATGTATCACTTGGGTATTTAAATTTGAGCCTGATGAAGAGGTCAAGGCTCCTGTTGTATACCTAGATTGTACTATAGGGTGTAGTTCTTGACAAGAGTCGGGGTTCCGGGGCGAAAGGATACAGGAATAGATGCACTATACAGTACTCCGTACGGAGTGCTACGATAGTCGGCTCTATAGTTCGTACCTGTTCTATCAACGTGTGATCGCGCTCTACTCCGTATCTCTGATAAAGCTATTAACCGTCTTATCGGACCAACGGGAGAAAAGGGATTGATCATATTGAGTTGACGCCTGACCGCTGATTGGCATCAGGTGAGGTGTTTGATATCCAGGGGAAAGCTTGGAGGTGAAAATCCGGAGAAGAGGAAGCACGTACATTATTATACGGAGTACACAGTGTATGAACATACAGCGAGGTAAGGAATATTGTCGGTTAATGTAATAGTATGGTAAATATAAAATTCAAAAAAGTTAGACGGTAGATCACTCGGCGAGGACCGGTTATGGGAATTAGAATGATGCGATTATGACAAGTGAGTGGCGGAGAGTTGAAGTTGAAACGCCCTCTCGGCAGTGTAGGTTTCGAAGAATTACCCATGTCTCGAACTATTTGCAGATTTTCAATATTGAGGCATTAAACGTACATATCAAAATGTTTTGAATATGCAGATTAAAACGGCATTAATCGCAATTAAATAGCTCAAGTGAGGGTTTTTTTGAGGGGGATTGTTTCCCCAACGACACCGGTTTCGGGAAAGAATGAACGATGGCAGTACATGGGTTGCCGGCTGGGTTGCCGCCAGAGAGGAGGTACAGTGGAAGTACCCATACCGGGCCCCACGAAATACGGCGGCAATACGGGGCTAGACCGGAAAGGGGAGCTGATCCACTTCGCATTTTCCCAAAATTTCCCAAAAAATCTCATTTTTTTCCAAAAAGAACTCAGCCGTGACTAAATTTAAATCTTTATCATCCCTCTTTGCCCCTCCACATCTTTAAATCTCCCATCTCGCTCATCTTCTTGGAATTCATTCCATCTTTGCTTTGTACCATTCGTGGTTGTTGCCTGTTTTTCTTTTTCCTTCGGGATTTCCTTCCACAGACTTTTCTGTCTTTGCAAGAGCCTAAAACCTCAAAAAACCATTCTCACACATACACACACACCCATATTCACTATGGTATGTTTCTCTGGAGATGACTCACGAGACCTCAAAAACTAACCCTCTCTCTCCAGGCTGCTGAATCTTCAACTGTCGTCTCCAACACGGGGAATGTGCGTTTGATTCTTTGATTTGGATTTCCGCAATGGCCTTTGAGCCAGCGAGGAAAGACACTCATACTGACTTGAACAGCTCCTCAAGTACATGAACCTTGACCAACGTGGTCGCGTTCAGGCTGAATACGTCTGGATTGACTCCAACGGCGGTACTCGCTCCAAGACCAAGGTATGACTCATTTCAATCCTCGATCATAGATCACAGGTGGGGGCTGCACTGTCTTATCTGGAGAAGCCCGGCTTATCGAAGCCGTGGGGATTTCAGTCTAAGACTTTGACGCAGCCACCCGCGGTCACGTGGGGAAACAAAGACGCTAACGCTATTCTCCGCAGACCCTGTCCAAGCCCGTCACAAGTGTCGATGAGCTTCCCGAATGGAACTTCGATGGTTCTTCCACTTCCCAGGCCCCCGGTGACAACTCCGATGTCTACCTTCGCCCCGTTGCCTACTACCCCGATCCTTTCCGTCAGGGTGACAACATCCTCGTTCTTTGCGAGACCTGGGATGCCGATGGAAGCCCCAACAAGTTCAACTACCGTCACGACGCCAACCGTCTGATGGAGACCAACGCCCACGAGGGCTTCTGGTTCGGTCTGGAGCAGGAGTACACTCTTCTCGGCACTGACGGATGGCCCTACGGCTGGCCCCGTGGCGGTTTCCCCGGTGCCCAGGGTCCCTACTACTGCGGTGTCGGTACCGGCAAGGTCTACTGCCGTGACATCGTCGAGGCTCACTACCGTGCCTGTCTCTACGCCGGTATCAACATCTCCGGTATCAACGCTGAGGTCATGCCTTCCCAGTGGGAGTACCAGGTCGGCCCCTGCCCCGGAATTGACAGTAAGTTTTGCAATCGCGTCTCCACCTTCACGACTGTCAAAATACTAACCATTTTTTTCAGTGGGTGACCACCTCTGGATGTCCCGTTTCCTCCTCCACCGCGTCGCTGAGGAGTTCGGTGTCCGCATCTCCTTCGAGCCCAAGCCCATCAAGGGTGAGTGGAACGGTGCCGGTCTGCACTCCAACGTCTCCACCAACGGCACTCGTGCCGAGGGTGGTATGAAGGTCATTGAGGCCGCCATGAAGAAGCTCGAGGCCCGCCACATCGAGCACATCGCCGTTTACGGTGAGGGCAACGAAGAGCGTCTCACCGGTCGCCACGAGACCGGTAACATCGACAAGTTCTCATATGGTGTCGCCGACCGTGGTGGCTCCATCCGTATCCCCCGCCAAGTCGCCAAGGATGGCAAGGGTTACTTCGAGGACCGCCGCCCCGCGTCTAACGCCGATCCTTACCAGATTACCGGTATCATCGTCGAGACCATGTGTGGTGGCCTTTAAATGGATAAAAGGAATCATTTGGTCTTAGCGCTCCGATACCCTCCGGCATCAACCTGGGAGTCGGACCAGAGCGGCCTGACTGCATGAGGGGTCTCTCATAGCCCTTCCTCTATGCTCTCGCTTCTTTTCGTTCCATCCTTCTTTGCTCCCGGCACCCGTGTCCGCCCTCTGCGTTCCTTCTGCCCCTTGTTGTAGCCGCTCTCTATTTTTTTTTTTGTTTCTCTTGACTGCCCGTTGGGGTAATGTGACACGTACAATAGCATAGAATTCCATGGATGGGTGAATCACACCATTCGTTTATCGAGAGATATCATATTGATATCGTTCCTCTGGAGAATCGACAATTAATTCCAAGTTCAACTTTTACTGACCCACTGACTTTCTCTCTGTAATTCCTGCCAATCAAATGTATTGAGATCATCCAGGTCCCTTTGAATCGGTTGGTGACACTGGATCTTGAACTTAATCTGGCATGGCTTTCTAAAGATCTTTTGGTGTCCAATCACAGTGACATGGTATCTATCCTTTCTACTAGACGAGGTGTACTCTAATCTAACTCCGTTGTTCTTGATGTACACTGCCGTGAACAGAACCGACACATAGCTTTTATTCGGCTTTCTTTAAGACGGGATTGTTTTGTTCTCGGTCTATTGCATGCAGACTATGAGCAACTATACCATGGTTACCATAGTTGACTCAGACCTTGCAAGATGTGACACTATCTGAACTCCATACCATCAATGAAGTAGATGGTGGTACGTAGTGCGTGATAGTATGAGCGGAAGAGAGGAAACGAGCTACACGTAAGAGACAACAAAGCAGAAGGAGCACAGATGCAATGGAGTGAGACACGTCCCTCAGTGTTGAAAGTGCAAGAGAAAGAGAGAGAGAGAGAGCAGAAGCCCCACTTCCCCGGAGCAAGCAGATCTCTCAAAAAGGGTGCTTGGAAGAATGAAGACGAGAGTGAGGATATGACAAAATGGACATTAGTCGTGAGTGCTTGATCTAAACTAGTCTATAATGTGGTACCGCGCTCCTTCGACAGACGCATAGCTCACGTCTGTCCCCTTTTGGCGCGGATCCAGCTTATTCTTGGTCTGATTAATTGGGAGTGTGAATATCTCTTTTAACTCGGAATCTGATCTGACCTTAGCTCGTAATACATCAGGAGACTTGTGTCTTAGGAGAAAAGGGGACATGGTAGAGATAGTCTGAGGTAGAGAAGGATGGCAGAGGCGTTGTTGAAATTTTGTGTGAGGACGAGGACGAAGACGAGGATGAGGGTATAAAAAGGTTGGGTTGACCAGGAGTGCCTGGGGTAATTGTATGATCTACCTTGCGATCTGTGATGTTATTCCGTGTACCAAGGGCGGATACGTAGTTCGCATCTGTCCATTGTTACGACGAAATTGTTTTCTTCTTGGTCTTATTTAAACCAGAATATGAAGGGCAATATCACATTCTGCCCTTAGTTGACCGTCAAAGGATTTGTTGTATTAAAGGTCATCAATGGCGTGGAAGATGGGGAGTTTGTTATGAGCCCTGGAGGGAGTGTAGATGATAGGAAGGAATACCATCCACGCGAGGACAAGTGCACTGTGAGGTGGGGGAGCCATGTGTGTCTGAGGCAGTACTCGGATGAGAGCAAGTAAAAGATGCTAAGGAAATATATGCGTTTGGGGATAGATAGGAAGAGATCACTTGAGGGCATTGTTGACATCCATGAAGACTCTGTATTACAACATCTTTCTTCCACAACTCTATCTAACTAGTCTATGGGTCTAAAATGACTAAACATTAGAGAATTATAAGAAAACTTTTCCGTGCCCAAGCACTTCTACTTGACGATTACTTGACGATCTTCTTTCCACGTCTCGCCCACCGCATCACACCAGCACCAAGTCCATTCAGCCCACGCTGACGGACTTCACGCCGGCCAGCACCATCGACAGCACCATCCCCATCGCGGTACCGGCCATCGACAAAGCGCAGCATTACCTCCATAAACACCGCGGCGAGAATACTCGCGATCAAAATCCCGACCATGACCAGGTTGCTCTTGTGGTACTTTTCACGGCCGGGAGCCTCGTAGTCGCTCTTCCATCCGGAATACAGCGCATACGTCGTGAGAATACTACCAAGATTACCCCAGCCAGAGACAACGGCCGAAGCAGCAGCGACTCCAACCTCGCCGTGGCGTGGCTGGAAAACCTCCGCTGTCCAGGTCATGGTGATTGGAACAGTGGGTCCAAGCCCAAAGCCAACGATCAGCAATCCACCGTACCGGGGCCAAGGGTTGGACTCTGAGCCGGCGTAGCTGGTCAACAAGAGGCCCAGAATCTGGAGGAGGACCGGGACGGAGAAGAACAGCGCGCGGTGGCGATGGAAGCGATCAGACATTGGAGTGACGAGTAGGATGGCGATAAGATCCATCTGAAACATGTTAGCTTGTGTTTTAAACAATAGATATCGAAACATACGATCCAGATGGGAGCAGTCAACAGACTCAAATCAACACCACTGAGGTTGGGGTTGATGGCCTGGATAATCAAGTTGGCGTACAACTGCACTCCGATACCCACACCCACAACACCAAAGTACATGATCAGCAGGGGCCACAGTCTCCAGTCCAGGAACACAGCGAGGAGATCCCGCATCGTCCAGGGTCGCGAGTGATACACCCGCTTCATATCATGGTAATGAACCACTGCATCCTGACCTTGCAGCGCGGGCTTACTGTCAGGGACCCAGCGCATCAGCGCATTCCGCTTAGGGCGCTCCTCACCCGGCGGAGTCGGACGATCGGGAAGCCACCAGAGGAGCACGAAGCCCAGGGCGACGGTGATCACACCGTAGACGAGGAACATCCACTGAAAGCCGACAAGGCCCTTGGCGCCATCCATCTCTTGGAAGCCGGCTGAAACGAGGCCCACGACTGCGGCGGAGACTTGGGAGGCCGTGAAGTACTGGCCGATTCGTTTGCCGATTCGGGATGGTGGGTAGAATAGGGTAAGGTAGTATGTCATGCCGGGCCACATGCCTGCTGTGACGATACCCAGAAGCAGGCGCAGGAGGCTGAAGCTTGTTAGTGGCATTCTGGATGCGGGTTCACAGGGACTTACTAGAAACTCCAGGCGGCTTTCATTGCAGCGAGACAGCTTCCGATAAGACCGACACTGATAACGATGCGGCTCATCCAGACATGGGGACTTAGCCGGGTCATGATCAGGTTTGAGGGCAGATCGAAGATCACGTAGCAGACGTAGAACAGGGCTAGACCTGTTGAAATCTGGTGCGGGGTGAGATGAAGGACATCGGCGAGGTCGTGGCCGGAGTCTGAGTTCATAGTCTGTGCCAGTCCTACGTTGGACCGAATGGCCGAGCAGAGGAAGTACAGGATCCAGAATGCAGAGATGATGCGGCGGTCCAGCTTTCTGTAGATGCGCTCAATGTTGGCCACGCTGTGCTCGTCGGATTCGACATCGTCGATGGATGTCTGACTCTCTGAAGCTGGTAACTCTGGCTGCTCCGAGACATCTTCTGCAACACGCTGCTTGTCTCCGCCGACAGCAACGGGATGAAGTTCAGCCGACATTTTTGTTTCTACAAGTCTATATGGGCAGCTTTGGCCCTTTGCGGGTTGTAGTCAGCGATCGACTAGCACTGACTGTACGGAGTGTCGATCAGTCCAACGTCAGTGGAGTAGAGTATCAATACCACGCCTGAGATGCCTGCAAGAATCGAGTCAGTGAAATTCTTCTGCAAGTATGTTCCCCTCGGAGACGCTAGAAGCGCTAGCGGGTTTACCGAGGTCAAGCGTCCCGTCACGAAAAGAGAAAGAAAAATCAAAAGTCCAAGTCCAAACCTACCTCAATAGCTAGGTTCTAATAAACCTCTTCCAAAGTCTCCTTCTCACGCTGAGAGGAGAAAAAAAAAGTAGCGGGGAAGTTCGACCGCTTTCGGATCTGATAAAGGCGACTCGCAAGTCTTGGCGGAAAAAAACAATTCGTCTCCAATGACAATCTCCAGAAGCCCTGGAGTCTTATAGCGCTTATGCACGGAACGCGTGACTCACAATCTCCAACATCCGAAGAGAAAGCTCCGTTGAGGTTGAGATTGGCTCCGGTGAAAAAACCCTTCCGAGCATCGGTCCCTTTCCCCAACGCGACTTCACCGAGGATAACCTTAATTCGGCTCCCCACTCGCTTTGGTTTGTTTTCTGGTCTGGGCCCTGGGAGTTTTCTATTCTCCCTTACAGAGATCTTCACTGTCAGAATGTTAATGACATGGAAGACGAGCAACGGTGGAAAGAATTACCCCATCGGAATTGACTTCCGTAAACAGACAGAAAGAGAGGATCGCTACTCTGTTCAAGTATACTCCCTGCAGAGTACTCCGTGCAGCATCTAATCTTCACCGAACGTGTTTGGGGATAGCTTTTCCGCCGGTCTCGGGGATATCACGTGGCTCTGTGTCCGAATCGGGTAATCTCATAGAAGAGCTCGGGAAGTGCTTCATGCATCCTTCAATACGGAGTACTCGGTCGATATTTAGTCCGCATATGGACCTTTTGAACGCCATAGGAATTCCTATAGTCAAATCAGCTAAAATCTGGCAAAATACAGATCGGAAGACAAATCCCAAACGATCCGAGTCATTTGTGCGCAGTATCCAAGAGAGGTAATGTTGTCCAAAGAGAAAGCATAACCCTCTCACCTCTGCGAAGTAATTGAGTTTGGGTACAATGGGATTTGACAGGGCTTTGCTCCCAAAATATCGCAGAAAACCCGAGGGTAAGCACCTGGCACTGAAGCAACACCGTTTGAGATCTCAATGAAAGTAGGATCAAGATAAAAGCCAACAAGAATAATAGATGGAAGCACACAGCTGATGAGTTAGATTCACATTCAGTATCTCAACAATCACGATTTACCCCCGAAAGACCTATGATGGCCATTCTAGCACCGAACAACGTGCTTCTATACTCCGTAGCATGAGCTGGGTACCTTTTGAGCTTGAGTTGTATCGCGAGCTCTTAAGACTTCGTCCTCTTTGAAATTGGACCTCGGGAACTGTTTCATTTTGAACAAAAACTTACAAAAATTCCCCTCAAGCTTGCCTAGGTGGTCAACATGTTGCTACCTATCTGAACCTGTGCGTGCAATCATTGTTCCTCCCGAGGCCCAAGCCGAGGTCCCGTTCCCTGTGTTCACATATGTCATGTTTAATTATCAGCTGCTAGAAATGTATTCTCCTATATTTACCCCTATTTTGGACATAGCTCTATTCTTCTACAAGGTCAAATGAGATTTGCGACAGGAATATTGCGCAATCAGACCGCGGATCTCGAGATGAACCGTGACCAGTCGAGATCAAGCATGTGCCACGGGTCAACGAGGCATTTTGAAACATTGTAAGACCACATCAAAGCACTAAGAATATTGGTCAGGCTGCAGCCCATGAGAGGGATCGGCGCTGAACCATACATACAGAAGGCAGGTTGCTGAGATGCGACGCGAATGCAAGTGGCACTTGCATCTTGCCGCCGTGATGGTCCCAACTTGAGAAGATTAGGCGGTAGATAGTTCAACTCTTAGGCTCAGACTATTCCGCGTGTGACAAGTTCCCCCTGATTAATTGCATAGTTGCAAAAGAGATCTCGTTTTCCAACCGCCCTCCAACACGGATCGACACTGTAGCAAAGCGCCATACTACAGGGGTACGAGGCCCACTACCAGCCAATAACTTTTGCAGCAGGTTACTAGCATGTTGTCCATAAATTTCATTGACAAACAACTTGTAAATTGAATAATGAAAAGTGCATGAGTGTCAGATTTCACTTGAAAATGAAATTCAAAGTTGGCTGCACACAATTGGTACAGTCAAAAGAGTCACTAGATACGAACCCCATGTCTCAGCCCTAGACAGATCAATAGTGCCTTAAGCTTAATCATTAGCTTGCAACGTAATCGCCCAAGACTCTAGTTAGTAGCTGAAGTAGAACTCCGATTACTCATCGCTGAGAGTGGGTCTGGACAAAAGATCCGCATGGCCGCGCGTGCAATTAGGACAGCTTGAATTATTCTATTTTTAAGAGCCAACTAGAACGTCGATCTTCTTGAGCTGATCGCTTGAATTTGATGTTGATTGCCTCATTTTGCCGCAGCACGAGTGCTTTGCAAGGATGTTTCAGGCAAAATTCGAGGTTATGTGGCTCGGAAGCTCTCCACTTAGGGCTCCGGAGTAGACCAACGGCTAAGTTATTTGCGGAGAGGATTTGTAGATGGGATCCACTCGATTCGTAAGTCGTTCTTCAGCTAGACTCGTCGTCTTCAAGGCGCGCTATGAGGGGATTGCTTGTACATGTCTGTTTCTTATGACCTCATCGTTGTACGTCTGTCGATAGTCCTTCAGCTTTCCTGAAAAGTCAACAGGCTGACGACGAGATCGACCGTTCTGAGACGAGTCTATTCATCACTACCGACCTGGATGATGTGACGATGGAGTTCACCTTTTCCGAGGCGTATGACGGTGGAAGACTCTCGAGATATAAAGGAGCTCTTGAAGTCGTCTTCATGTTCATCCAGAACAATCAATCCAAACAACACAGCCCTCCACAAACAATCAACTCTACACTACCGCCAAAATGAAGGTTTCCGCTATCATGTGCAGCTTCATGGCCGCTGGCCTGGTCGCCGCGGCTCCTCCTGGTCCTCGTGCGTGACTCCAAAGAATATCTTTTTTCATCTGAAGTTCGATCAACTGACTGGCGATACAGCTCCCTCCGATATCTCTGCTCCTCCTCCTCTTCCCACTGGCACTGAGATCCCCCCTCCTCCCAAGTCCGAGGGTGGCAACGACAACGAGAAGCGCGAGGAAAACCCGCCTCCCGTGCCCACTGGCACTGATGGCCCACCTCCCGTGCCCACTGGCACTGATGGCCCACCTCCCGTGCCCACTGGCACTGATGGCCCACCTCCCCCAAGCCTACCGGCACCGACATTCCTCCTCCCAAGTCCGAGGGCGGCAATGAGAAGCGTGGAGACGCACCCCCTCCCCCTCCTTCTGGAACCGACGTTCCCCCCAAGCCTACTGGCACTGATGTGCCTCCTCCTCCCAAGTCCGAGGGAGGCAATGAGAAGCGCGGAGATGCTCCTCCTCCTGCGCCTTCTGGTACTGATGTGCCTCCCCCTAAGCCTACTGGCACCGACATTCCTCCTCCTCCCAAGTCCGACAACGACAACGAGAAGCGCGGAGAGGCCCCTCCCCCTCCTCCCCAGACTACCGATGTCCCTCCCCTTCCTAAGCCCACTTCTTTTGAGGCTTAAATCCTGGCGGACTTCTGGAGATCTCTTGAGACAGAACTACTTTG
The DNA here is from genome assembly GCF_028827555.1 of Penicillium brevicompactum. Taxonomy (NCBI): domain Eukaryota; kingdom Fungi; phylum Ascomycota; class Eurotiomycetes; order Eurotiales; family Aspergillaceae; genus Penicillium; species Penicillium brevicompactum. The sequence continues at coordinate 1,668,267 of NW_026623210.1, forward strand.
AGTGAATTGAGAGCAGAGGAGATATTACTGGATCAGATTGATGTGATGGAATAGTATTATATAGTGCTTGAAACTTCTGGTAGGTTTGAAGCTGAACACACTCGTTTTGTATATGTCAATATAAATCAATTGTTTTCTGAATCATCCATGTGGAAAGTCTTACAAAGCACCGAGAGATCTACCCAAGCTCTGTGGGTGTGGCATAGTAATCTTGATGGGAAGTGACATCTGTGAGCTTTCTTGGTTCGCGTTGTCTCAACATTCCCCAGCGAGAGCTCATGCTTTCTTCCATCACCTCGCTCATCTCACCTCTCACCTCCCACCCATAAAAGCTCTCACCTCCCACCCATAAAAGCTCTCACCTCTCACCTCTCACTTCTCTCCTCTCACCTCTCTTCGTCTTCGCCTCTTTTTTCTGTCCAAGTTTCTTCCTACATCGACCAAGCTGCTTGACCCACACAGTGGCTCTTTACAGGAGATGAATCAAATCAAGGTAAGAGGTTCATCATTTTCTACGCTGGCTTTCATCGAACCTGCTTTGTAGACGCATTATGACTACGCAGACCTGCCACTGACCCAATGATAGACATCTTTCAATGACAACCTTTGATAAAAATGTCATCCTCAGAGGGCTCCTTTGACTCGGCTTTCACCACCTACCCAGAAGTTACCCCTTCGGGAATCATACACGATCACTACACCGGCAAGAGCTACGTTCCATCATCCACCAGACCCGACGGCACAGAGCGCAAGGAGATCACAGTTCGACCGGGATACCAGCCAAAGGAAGACATGGTGCTCTACAAGTCCGTCGCTGCACGAATGGCAGCACACGAATCATTCATCCAAAACACGTCCTGCTCGCCACTTGAAGCAAACATGGACGTCGAGATTGATGTTCCGTACACCACTGCGGTCAACCCCTTCGCCACAGACCTTCGGAATGCGCCAAATACTTTCGCCCCAGCCATGGCCAAAGAAGAGCAGATAAATTACCGCCGCGGACCATCTGTGATCCCAGAAGGAGAATTCACCGTGGAACGAGCCCTGGATATGCTTGAAGCCCAGGCCAGATACCAACCCCCCGGCCGTCGATGGAGACCTGATCAACAGAGGGTACACGATATTTTCACAAACTACGAGCATTATGGTCTCGTGAGAGTTCCAAAGAAGACCTACGATGAACTACCCAAGCGAGGCGACAAAGATCTGTCTCATCTTTTGGAAACCAATGACCAGAGCCAGCGGTTCGGTATGCAGGAGATGCAGCAAGAGATTCAGGGTATTGAGATGCACTTGAATAAGGGCCCCGAAATCACAGGAAATCCGGCAAGAGGTCAAGCTCACGACTTGAGTTACACTTGGGGAGCTTTTTCGGAGCAAACCTACAACAGTGGCTCCCGTAGAGCATAAGAGGGGTACACCTGGCAGGCAAATGACAGAAACATGGCAGGAAGAAGAGTATCCCGGGGACCAGAGAGAACTTGATTTCATTCATTAATTGCTATCTAACACGGAACTTGCTTTATCTTAAAAAGTCTTTCAAGTCTTTCCCACGTTCAGAAATGCTCTTTATAATAAATAGGATTCCCAGGGAAGCACCGAGGATCTGGAGGTTAAAGTATCATTTACTCCTCCAGTGATGCAACCGCTAGGCATGATCCAATGGTGATGGGCTGTGACCCACGTCAATGTTGAAGACGTAAATTGGCTTCTCGATGGTTATAGTCTGGTTGTTAGGCTGCACGAAACGGTTGCTGCGGTTGAGCTGAGATGCACATAGCCACAGACGCTGCTTGGTGTCGAGCCAGATTGCATCAACCCAAAGCAACCTCTCGTCACGCACCAACAAGGTGGTTGTTCCGTTTGGCGCGATAATGCGTATTTCCTGACGATCGCCGTCGCTGTAGTAGATATTTCCCTCTGCATCACTGGCACTGCCACCAGTACTAGGCGTCAGGGAGAACGGCTCAACATAGTTGGGAAGAAGTTCTGCTGTGGTATCATTCTTCAGGGCATCGTTGAGGTACTTGGTTTCGATACGCCACATATAACCAATAGCCGGTTGGTAGTAAAAGTACTTGCCATCTGGCGATACTTCTTCTTGATCAGCGTGGATGTATTGGCATTCGCCTGTTGATTGAGCGCGGAGGAAATGTCCTTCTGCGGACAGGGGCATCAAGGCAACGGTTGATTTGTGTTTCCGAAGAACCATGCGGGCATCGCCGGTCTCCAGATCCAGCACGATAATAGACCCGATAGTATATTCGGTGAGGTAGGCGTACTTGCCGTTGAAGCGTACGTCATTGATGGAACCGTCCCTGGTGGTGACATCACCAAGGTAATAGATGCGTTGCACTTCGTTGGCTGTGAGGTTGAAAGGGATGAGCTTCGACGAGTTGGGAAACTGGTGCAGATCTCCACTGTCTATTACCTAGAGGTTTCCATCAGGACCAACACGCTGGGCGTTGGTAGCCACGTATTTTCTCTCCGAGTCGGCGGCGCTATCGGTGCTGGCATTCCACGAATTCCATTCATCGTTGGGATATGGGACCAGGGTGTAGTCATCACCGACAGCCTCCACAACCTGTGACCCTGTTGTGTCGTCGACTCGAGCCAATTTGAGAAAAGTTCGACCCTCTGGCGTGGTGCTGGCGCCTGTAGTGGGGGTGTCGAGGATGACAGCCGTCTTCAGGCGCTCGTCGCGGTCCTTGGCCACATCACCCACAGCAAAAAGGGGCAAAGAGAGACCAACAAGAAGAATGGTCCACAGCATTTTGGCCAAATTTCGTGTCGGGGCTAATCCGAGTATTAGCTCGAATTTGCAAATGGAGTATGAGCCATGGTCGAGGTAGACATCTCTTGGCTATTTAAGATTCTTTGTTCGATTCTGTTTGCGATAGTTTCCTGTCGACATTCAGTGCGCTCGGATGAGTACATCCCGCTAAGGTTGCTTCGCACTGAATGTTGCAATTGCTCATTCCTGGTGCATGAGGGTGGGTCTTGACTTGCAGTGAAACAAAGCCCCACATTAAGTACTGACTTAGCGCTCTGCTAAGGCATCTTGCGCGAAAGAAGATCATTTGAGCTGACAAAATAAGACGGGCCGAGATCGGTCGTTGTACTCGGGCGAACTACAGGCTCGTTCCAATAACAGCGGCATATTCGCCACCTTGGAGCACTCTTGGGTTCCTACCTACAACAACTTCACCACCCAGTACTTCTCTCAAAAGCTTGCCAGCGAGTACATTCCCAAGTTTGGCGAGACCTACAACGTTCGTCCCCATTGGAACAAGATGATCTTCAAATGAGACCTACAGCTCGACTATCTACCTGAAGATGGATGAGTGGGTTGATCTCCAGAAAAAGATGGACCCCAACTGCCAATTAATCAACGATTTCCTTGCTGAAACCCTCGGTATTGAGCGTTGCCAATATCTCTTTGATTGAGGAGTGAGGGATGATGGATTTTAATCACTAGACTCGTACAAAGGGGTTGCAGATTTTGAGATTTGCTTTCAACTGGGGGAGGTAGAATGATAGATTTTATGATCTATGTACTCTGCGCGCTGGTAGAGTATTTTGGAAACTGAAAACTACCGCAATGATTGAAACGGAACTAATTAATAGACAGAATCTCCAAGTTTATTGATTTGTACGTGTAGAAATCTTTTACTTCCTTCGGCCCCCTAAGAGCTGTATCCCTGTGTAGAGGTGAGCTTTGGAAAATGACAAATTGTCTTGTGGGAAAAACCCAAAATTACTTCATGTCAAGTCAAACATCAATAAGATTAGCGCGACAACTATCGGTACAAATTATATTACAAGATTATTAAAAGCCATGTTCCTTGAACTCTCGTTCTGTCCATTGCCACAATTCCTCCGCTTTGTCCATGTCACTCTCGATGCCCGTTCTTTTCGTTTCCTTGAAGGAAGGGATGTAGTAGGCTCCGTTCTTCAGTTCAGCCGAATTAGCGGTACTTGCCCATAGCTGGTTCAGTGTGCCAGTAGGAATATCCACGGAGGCTACTGAGTTGAATAGACGAAAAATGAAAGAGAGGACTAGGTTGGCTGTCATTCCATCTCCAATATTCGTCCGGACAAGCCCCGGGTGTAGAGAAACCGAGTAAATACTGGGAAACTTCTTGGCGCAAGACCTCGCGAAGTATATGTTGGCGAGTTTGGAGTGACCATAACGAGCGACAGTGCTGATCTCGGTGAGCGGTGTCTTTGCCTGCTTGAGAAGTATACCGGCTTTGGGAGCGTTTTGGTATATCTCAGAGCTAATGTTCACAATACGAACATCCGCCCCGGTATCAGCAGTCTTGGTGAGGATCGGCAGAAGTAGTCGAGTCAGCAGTGCCGAACCCATGTAATTTGTGCCAAACTGGACCTCGTAACCATCTTCAGTCAAGCCAGGCGGAGGAGCAAAGATACCGGCGTTGTTGATAAGAATATCGAGACGGTCGTTTGTGGACAGGAATGTTTCAGCCGCGCGTTTGATTGAGGCGAAAGACGCAAGATCTATGTCCAGAAACACGATCTCCGCAGAGGGAACTTCTCGTTTGATGTCAAGAATTGCTTCTTCTGCTTTCTTGGCGCTGCGAGCGCCCATGTATATCTTTGTGGGGTCGTGCGCCGCCAATTGCTTTATGGTTTCTTTTCCAAGACCATTGTTGCCCCCAGTCACCAGAATAACCCGCCCGGAAAGGCTTGAAATATCCTTTTTGGGATCGAAAGAGGGGCTCTTGCTGAAAAGAAAAGACATGTTCTTCAGAACAATGGATGCTGAATTTCCGATATTTGTGAAGTTATACTATCATTTTGGTGATGAATCATCATTCCGAGCCTCGGCTCGGAACCGGGGTGACTATTGATCATGCCCGATTTATATACCAGTGGCGATGCCACAATTGACCGCCGGCCTTTGAATTGTCCCGACTCTTCAATTATATTCTCAAGCCAACCTAATCTACAATTCTTGGATACTAACTTGTCAAACCAGCCTTTTTAGGTTTCTTATTGCTTATTGAACTGACGTGCCTTACACAGCGCTGCAGTCAACATGAGAGCTGTTGTGGCAAACCGATATCTTGCGAAGCAAATTCTCAACTTTGCTTGCTCCTCCTCATTCGGTCAATGTGCAAGAATCGTCGATATTCCAACTCCCCAAATTACCGATAGTGAGATACTGGTCCGAGTGCATGCTGTAGCACTCAACCCGGTCGACCACAAAAACATTGATTTCCTCTCTCCGAACAAGAGTATTATCGGCTGCGACTATGCTGGTGAGGTGGTCAAAGTTGGAAGTGACATGGTGGGCCGATGGAATGTTGGGGACAGGGTTGCAGGTTTTGTCCACGGTGGCCAATACCCTGACATCGGCTCGTTTGCTGAATACCTGAAGGTCGATGGAGAACTTGCTTGGCCTATCCCTGGCACGACTACCATGTCTGAAGCTGCAACATATGGCATTCCAGCTGTCACTGCAGTTCTTGCACTTGCGCACCTTGATGTCGCATGGGACGATATTATGTCAGGAGCTACGAGGCAGTCTTCTGGCGATTCATCAATTCTCATTTACTCCGGTGGTTCAAACGTTGGGCTTTTCGCAATTCAACTCGCCAAAAGGGCAGGTCTTCATGTGGTTGTAACTGCATCCCCACGATCATTCGATCTTGTCAAAAGCTATGGTGCAGACTCGGTATTTGACTATCGGTCCCCCAAGGCGGCGAGTGAAATTTCCAAGGCGTATCCTGACATCACCAAAGCTTTGGATTGCTTTTCCGAAGGTGACTCCTCTCAATTCTGTGCCGAGGTGCTGAAAGGGGGACGAGTTGTCACGTTGCTTGATCAAGGGAAGCCGAAAAAGGCGGAGATCGAGTTCAAAAGTCTCATGGTTTTCACCGTCTTTGGGAAACCTTTCTCCTTGTTGTCGCCCCTAGGTCCAGCGTTCCCAGTTGTGCCCGATGATCGGGATTCGCTTCGCTCGTTCTATGGTAGTCTGAGCCAACTATGTGATCGTGCTTTAAAGCCACCTCCTGTTACAGCGCTGAGAGGAGGGCTTGATGCGGTGCTTGACGGTCTTGAGAGGCTTCGCAAAGGAGAAGCCCACGGCACCAAAATTGTTGTAGGGCTTTCGTGATGACATTGTCTCACTAATCAATTATTCTATAAAGCTCCTCGAGATTAGGTAGTCTCATTTAGTGGCCTTGGTAATGGGTAATAAGCTATGTAAGAATGAGTAAATGAGTCGATGCAGCCTACATAGTAGCTCAAGCTCAAAATCCAACTCGCGTATACACAGTATGACTGGCTCGTCTGTGGTCGGCAATAGGGTTACAGAAATATACAAGAATAATCATACAACATCAACAATTGAGCTATGATCTCATCTTGCGGTAGCTGCGCTTTGATGAGAAGCGAGTAAAGATTGTTGGCTTTTGAATTCCTGTTCTATAAACAGTAACTTGCATCTGTCAAGTAACCATCATGCGGCATAACTCCATTGACACGACCACTTCAACTCACATGACCTCTCACTCTCCTTTTCATTATGAGTCACTAGGTCGGAGGCAAAATAAGAGATTATACAGCTCCCTCAGATACTAAAGGAAATTTGTCGTCAAAGTTTTCAAGGCAATCCAGACTGCTGATGATATAGAAGTCGCTTTGTCTCCACCACAATTGAATTACACACGCGATAAGCTGACTGCATGGGCTACCTAGTTTCCCCTATCCTCAAGCCAACAAGTAGTCGTGAATGACTTAGGAATCTACTACGAACTCTTGAGTATGGAATGTCCTCTTTAGAGCTACAAGTCATCGTGCTTTACCCCCAGGGCCTCGGTAAATTCTAATCCATTGAGGTAAGCTGTTTAAGATCGCCGACCGAAAATATGGCAAACAAACGATTACAAACCATTGACTGCGAACGTTCCGGTCTGGTGGAGGTTCCGCTTTGGTCGTTCAACTTCATGTATGTTGTTTCCGTGTATCTTTATCAACCTGCTCCAGACCCTGGTCTATTACTAACATTGGGCATGGATAGTAGGGGTTCTTGATAGGTTAGTCGTCCTTTACTCAGAGGCATAGTTGGGAACATACTAATTGCGAGCCAAGGAATGCTACAGGTGGAAAGGCAGCCGTTTCTGCGGTCATTTTCGGCGTCAATCCCACAGGTCCCCATATTCTGGCTGTAAACAACTTCACGCGACAAAGAGCTACCCATCGTTCAAGAGCGAGATGCACCACTGCGCTTTTCTAATCTTGGTAAAGATCGTCCCTCCGTAAAATGAGGCAAAACACCTCTGACTCTTCCCGCTCACGGTACAGTCCCCCAAGACACTTGAAGCGGTCTTAGCGATCGATTTACCAACACAATCAGTCCTCTTGTCTAGTTCAGTACCGCATCAACTAATAAGGATCAGCTACGGAGTCCCCAGCTCTGATTTATCATCGAGGTCTATTAATATCCGGAACTCTATAACAAGATTAGGGCTTCGACCACGACAGTCGTGCCAAGTCCTCCGAGGAGTATTTTCCGATCACGAGTCAGGGCACTGATCCAAACGAACCAATATCAGCTTGCATGCTCTTGGTACCTCAAGATGCACCCCGTAAAGCAGCCAAAAAGGCGGCTTGAGTGCGTGCCAAGAAGCACCATCTCGTATTTACGGAACCAAAAGCAGAGCTATCCCCCAAAGAGTTCGTGAATACGAAGAAGGTGCCTTGAAACTTCTCGCTTCGCTCAATATACTCCTCGGACTCAAACGCATTGATTCTACAGGGTCCAAGGGTCTACAACTTAAATCTCATCTCTACCCGACGTCCCAGAATGGAGTCTACTCTGGAAAACCACCCGCCGCCATAACCCTAACCTTCAAAAATGAGAGCCTCACTACCCCGTCTCGCAGGCCTAGTGTCTTCATTCCTTCTATTTGCGAGCTTCGCATCATGCGAAACACCCGAATCCCTCGCAGATGAACCCCGTCTCTACTCCAATGTCTCCCTCAACACAGATACCCAAGGCTTCGCATTCAGCGATAACCCAGACTTCAATCTCGTTTCTCGCCAATATGTCTGCTCGGCTGGATACAGTGAATGTGCCTACAATTCCATGAAATGCTGTCCTATCGGCAGCACCTGCTGCGGAAACGGATACTGTGCCGATCCCGGCGAGACCTGTTGCTCGACTGGCGGTACATGCCGCAGCGGCTTCAAGTGCTGCTCTGGAACAGATGGATGTGCTCCTTTTGGTGGAGAGTGCTGCTCTGACGGTACCTATTGCCGTGCTGGCAAGGAGTGTCGTACATATCTTGGACGGAAGACTTGCTGTTCTCCGTCGGGATGTATTGGCGAGCATGATTCCGTTGGTGATGATCTGGATAGTATCACGCTGCCTACACTCACGAGTACGGCTACTGCGACGGAAACGGAGACTGAGACCTCAACTACTTCTACTGCCGATTTCGAGTATTATTACACGACTATTTACTGGTATGAATTCTGCAAGTGGATCTTGGATGATTGGCTAACTTGAATAGGACTTATTACTATTACTTCTGGACATCTTATGCTCCTTACACTGTGCAAACTGTCACCTCAACCCGCACCAGCACAACAACCGTCTGGTCCGTGTATGCGACGAACAGTCTTGAGGCTGACGTGGAACTGATCTCCTCTTCGAGGGATTACACTTTCTCGGCGCCGTACTCTGCTACCTCCCTGAGAGCTTCGTCTGAGCCGGTAACTGTGTCGACGGGTGCTGCTGCTCCTAGTGCTACGTCCTCTTCTAATGATGCCTCTTCTAATGACGATGAGGTATCGGGCTCAGGATCTCCGGGTATGTTCCCGGCCTCTGCGGCTGGCTTGAGCTTTAGTGTTAGCGCCACTGGCTTATTGGCTGCTGCTCTTGCTGCTGCTATTGGTGGATTAGCCTTTGGGCTGTGAGCTATTGCATGAATTTTGGTTTGATGACCATTATATGACTTGATTAGCCCTTGACGTTGGAATAATTATATCTGCTTATCAATTTGATAATCCATAATTCTCACGAGCGCACATCTTCTAGTAGGCTTCATGAGTCCTTCTTATTATTCACTCGGCTGTTTAGCCAGAATGTGAAGAATCTTGCTTAGTTGCTATCGGAAGCGCTAGCACTGCCTTTACGGTGCTCGACGTGGGTCCCCTTTCCAGTCTCCAAATCACCCGTTGGAGAGACCATCTTGCTCTTCGGTTTGTCAGAAACATAGCTAGCGCGACGCAAATGCTCTTCGGTGTCTTCATAGTTGATAAGCAGTTCGCCGTTCTTGCCATAGCGATGAGGTTCTTGGCGGGCAACCGAAACAACATTAAAGACGCTACTAGTCTTGTGGAAGATGGTATCCATCTCCTCCAGGGATCGGTAGGCGGTTTCGGGATAGAAGAAGTAGATGACAGGGAAAATGAAAGCATTACTTGAAGATGTTAGCTTGGTCCTCAACTCGACTCGGAGAAACTTACATGACCGCGAAGATGATGTAGGTCTTGTACTTGATCGAGTCGAACGCAACAGGGGTGATCATCACGACCATGAAGTTGAAGATCCAGTTACCAGACGTTGCGAGTGCGTTGGCGGGTGCACGGATACGAAGGGGAACCTGGTCAATCATTAGCTTTGCAACCAGATTGGAGCATGCGAGACTTACAATCTCTGCAGGGTACAACCAAGTCATGCCCAGCCAGCCCAGGGCGAAAAAGGTGTTGAACACGAACAAGAAAACGGCGGCGGCGATTCCGGCTTGGCTATTGCCCTCGAAGCTGGTAGTAATAGCCAAGACAGCCATCGAAATTGACATTCCAGCAGCACCGATCAACATTAAAAGGCGGCGACCGACTTTCTCAATAATGAAAATCGGGATCAAAGACGCCAAGAAGTACTCTGTTCCATTGCAGGCAGCCAGAATACGCGAAGTCAACCCGTCCATTCCAATACTTTCGTAGATGGTCGCGGCATAGTACGTGATGAGGTTGATACCAGAAATCTGCTGGAACATCTGATTGACGTAGGCGAGAACCACGCGGTGGAAATGGCGATCTTCATCCATTGTGAACAAGTCACGGAAGCTAACAGCCGAAGCTTCGAGGACAGCATCTTTGATAGCGGAGAACTCAGAGTGGACGTAAGGATCCCTTTCGTCTAGATCCAGAATAGCGGCGAGAACTTCCACGGCTTCCTCCTCGCGACCCTTGAGAATCAACCAACGAGGTGATTCGGGCAATGGCAGGACAAAAATCAAGATTACCAGGGCGAAGGCGTTCTGGAAAGCGATGGGGAATCGCCAGGCAACTGAGCTGGGGTCCAAGAAGGAGAAGCCAAGATCGATCCAGTAACTGATTGTAATTCCAGCGGCGATCAAGGAGCCTTCCAACATGACTAGCTGGCCACGGTGGTGGGACTTGGAGCATTCTTCGCAATTTTAGTATGACACGTTCCTTATAAACGGGGCGTTGATACTCACCGGATTGCCATGTGGGAACAGTGGAAGTGTTCATGCCATTTCCAATACCGGTCACGATGCGGCCGACAATAAGATGGGGCAGAGAATATGCGCAGGCCTGTAGAGTTGCACCGACGATCATGATGATTGAGCCGGTGAAGATAGTCTTGCGGCGACCAAGATAGTTTCCAATCCAAATGCAGAAGATGGCGCCAAAGAAACAGCCCAGGTTATAAGATGCAGTGGTAATTCCTGATGAGTCAGTATATATAGCGAATAGAGCAAGGTGAGGACTTCGTACCTTGTGTTGTGGAATTGGTACTCGTTGAGGAACTTGAATGAGTGGTGTCAATTTCAGGGAAGACTGTGACGAATGAGTTCAAGGTCAATAGACCTCCCATGACGCCCCTGTTGAGTGTAAGTGAAACTGCGATATAATAGCGGTGCGATTGGCAAAGACATACTGGTCATAACCAAATAGTCTATATAGCACTTGGTTAGCTTTTGATATTTCTTGAATAGAAGAGTTCCAGCGTACAAGAAATCAAGGCCAGCAATAATACTGATCATGATGTTGAGGCTCGAGCCTCGAAGTCCAAAATAGGGCTTCATGATGAAACGTAAAAGAGTATAGAAGACAAGCGGTATATCGAAGTGTACGTTCAGGCACACGATATAGACCAGCTATATCTTAGGAAGCGAGTGTAGGAAATCCTATGAAAGAAAAAACCACGCTCCAACGGTACATCCAGGGCAACACACCCTTATGAACCACGCATGCCCCCACCTTCAAATACAGGTTTTAGGGTGCAAATCAGAAGTCAGAGCGAGCAAGACTCCATCTACCAATGAGAAGTAGCGGCAGGGTCGCATTGGTGATGCCTATACAATCGCCGGATCGGGTTCTCGAGCCACTGCAAAGCCGGGAGACCACCAACCCCCGTCCAGGGCCCACCCGGAGTTTGAGCAAATCGGCGTTGGGCAACGCCATGTGAGGCCGCTCGGTTTCCGACCGGTATCGTTAGTTTTCTCGTACGGTAATATCGATGGTCGAGTCTCATCCCGAATGGAGACTATTTGACCGTATCCGGTCAAGACAGGGAGTCAATGACATGAGATCTCGCGTGGTGTTGCCATGTGAGTTGGAGACTTTTTCTGTGGACCGGAATGCCCCAAATCTGGAGATTCTCCATTTCCCCCAGACTCCCCCATTTTTTTTCCCGGGTCTGCGTTACTCCGTAGAGGCTAGTGGGAGTGGAGCTCAGGAGGTAAGGGTACGGAGTACGGAGTACGGCTCGACGTAATGTCCTTTAATACCGCACGGATCGGTCCCACCAATAAGGTATACCATCGGCTTCGCGAGAGACCGAGAAATGGCGTCAAGCTTTCGGGTTCCTCGACGGGAGAAACCTGCTGCGGGAGGGGAGAGGGGACACTCGGCTGTCAAGCCAAGGCCGGTCGATGACATCATCGCATCACTTAGTCTCAACGCAGTTGCGACCTGACTTCCCAACGTTGGAGCTAATCAAGATCAATTAAAATCAACATTGGAACCTTGGAAGATGATGACATGGCACAACCAAGGTCCCGGGAGCTTCGGTTTGTCCCGAGCCATGGGGTTTCTCTTATGGGATGCCCGATTCGGAACCGCGGCTATGTACAGCCCTGGAGAGTACATTTGGTGATGTGACCTATCCTATCTTGATTCTTACCCAAATTCCAGATTAATGTAAGTGTCTGTATAACTATTCTGGGTGTGCAAATATCTGCAAGCGAGAGTCAGAACAGAAATTGAGCAGTCGTAGACTGCAGTACATTGCCGCGCGAGTGCATACCCGATCGGGCGAGTGGAGTATGGATAGGCATGTTTGCCTGTGGCAATACTCCGTACATAGAAGACGGAGTATCGAGTACAGGGTACTCCGTACCGAGTACTATGCCTCTAGCTGCATAGGAGTCTCATTTGAAAGTAAAATGAATTGAGCAAAAATCCTGACCCTCTCAAAAAGAACCTCGTCACCAACCCGAACAGGCTGAACACTAAAGTGATACCTACCTACTACGTAGTGTTGGTCCACCCGGAGAAGCACCCAATCAATCTTAATACATATGGATTATGGAAGTTCCAAGCAAATAAACGAATATCAGCGCCTGCTTATCCTCTTGGTTTGTGATGTTCCAGAGAATGCATGCATCAAACATGCATCAAAGCACCTGCCCAGGTGCATCTCACAGGCACCTGGGCAAAACAATCTTTTTACGTAAGGCCACCAAGTTGGCCCCGGGGCTGATAGTCTTCTCTTTTCCTCACCCAGGTACAAAATTGAAAAATTTATCTTAATTTATCTCCACATAGTGAGCGATTCGAGTTCAGGGAAGGCATACGGGCCTGACATTGACCTGATTCCCAGAAATGTAAGACAGAACTGATTCTTACTGTGCCTCTCGATTGTGAGCCTAACCAAACCCCAGACCCCCAAGACCCCCGGACCCACAATTCCTCCTTCCACACGATGTCATTCTACACAGTTACCAAGATCATCCTCTTTCTCGCACTCTGGGGAGCTGGAGGGTTCGCCCATATGCAGATGAGCAAGCCGCTTCCCATTCGAAGTCCTCTGGACTTATATCCCACCGGGCCTGTGGACTACGGTTATACCAACCCATTGAATGCGTCCGGGAAAAATTATCCTTGTAAAGGGTACGAAAAGGATCCTTTTTTCTCTCGGGCATTCTATGTCCCGGAGTCGTCATACGAAACCAAGATTCAAGGACATGCACCACATGGAGGAGGCTCTTGCCAGCTTTCGCTGAGCTATGACCAAGGTCGGAGCTTCAGAGTCATTCAATCCATGATAGGAGGATGTGGTTCCAACAAAACATGGCCATTTGAAATCCCACGGGAGGCCCCCCTGGGGAAGCGTTGTTTGCTTGGACTTGGTTCAACAGAATTGGAAACCGCGAGATGTATATGAACTGCGCCATGGTCACTATTGGTGATGCTCCCGGCAGTTTGAATGACAACAAAAACGTCACAACCCCTCCGAAGTTTGAGTCTCTGCCAGAGATCTTTATCGCAAACATCAATGGTGAAGGGAAATGCGTTACTTTCGAGGAACAAGACGTTAGCTTCCCTCTTCCGGGTCCCAAGGTCATTGGGAAGTCTGATTCCAAGGGATACAATTGCACTGAAGATGCTGCATTTCTGGACAAGAGTCCAACTAAGCAAGATCCCAATCCTAAGAACAACTCAGGCCAGATATCGCTGCATGTGTCCGACCTCAAACTACAAATAATCCCCATACTTTTCTGTTTGCTGCTAAATTAGGCCAATTCACTGCCTGGTCCTGAAGACATTTCTTGTGGTGGTTTATTGGGTCTTGGATTCGTCAGGTAAAAGTGAATATCAGGCGAGTTCTGATGGGTTCAATGTTGGCTGCTTTGAAGGAACAGCAGATTTTTCGACTATATGCCAAGTATGCCCCTGCATGAAAGCCCAGTGCGTTTGGAGTTATAGATGAGATTCGAATCGCCAAGAATAAATAATTGATTGTGAGAGTGATACTGGTGATATCTAAATGCCTTGGATAAGACATTTCCCTACAAGAACTGCATTCCACCCAAAGAAACAGAACTCTGTTCATTCTTGATGGTTTAGATGAAGTAGCGATCTACCCGGAGAGCCATAGCAAACTATCCGAATTTTTGATGAGGCTCCCGGACGATCCCATGTTATCAGCACATCACGCCCAGATGCGAGGATCCCAGGTGCGGTGGAAAGAATCGATTTGGAGTCAGGTATTACACGTATATACAAATTGCTAACTCATAATACCTATCAATGAACAATCCACACAAACCTCACGGCCGAGGCCTCATCACCGCCGATTTCTTCCGAGTCCGTCCATTTCATACACCTGGGCCACATTGGCATCTAACTCCTGTATCGGGTCTGGTCTGTGTGCTCCATGCACACCGAGCCCGTAGCTCTGACCCGACACCCATTCCTGATGCGACATATCCTCGTCCCGGATACTATTCGAGTGAATTTCTGAAACAGGTCGTCCGTTTTCTGAGGGTATTCCGGGGGAGAGCGAGGGCGGGCTGATGCCTGCTGAGGAATTTGACATGTGTTTCAGATCCTTTCTCCCCCTATTGTCGTGCCGGCGGGGCTGGAAAATTCCGAGTCTAAAACAACGCAATGAAATATCAGTCAATGAACTTGGATCACTCCAATCCACGAGGAGACTGATACATACCAAAGGACGGTGATGCCGGGCCTGGATACATCCTCCCATGCTCGCCCTCGACAACAGACGACGTATTTCGATGTCCACTCATAGCAGCGGCCTTCTTATTCCTTCCCCGGACGAAAAACCAGACGAGCGCTCCGATAATAGCCAGCGCCGCAACAGCCCCAACCACAATTCCCGCAATCGCGCCGCCGGATAACTCATCGTCAGCGGCTGCGCCCTCATCCTGGAACAGGGCGAATTGACCCGGACGGGACGTGCTCCACGCAGCAGGAAGTAAATCATCGTCGGGACACCCTGTCTGGTCTGGGTTTTTGCAGGGATCGCTCGCGCAGCAGCCCATGAAGGGTGGATTTGCCCCGGCGCAGGTAAACCATTTTCCGCCGTCGATGCACGCGTTCGGTGGGATTTCTTCATGAATAGAGGGGTCATAGGAGGCGTAATAGAGGTAGGGCTCTGGACATGGCGAGGTGCTGTTTGCGTCGACGTTTCTGCATGGGTCCTGAGAGCAGCAGCCGACGAACTGAGGCTCGTCTGGGCACACATACCAAGCGCCGCCTTTCGGGCAGCTGAAGTGGTTGGAGCTCGAGTTCAAGTTCGAGTTCGACATTATGATTACAGTTATATTCTGTTTTGATAAAGACCATTCGATTTCGCGACAAAAAGAACTTCGGAATGGGGCAATAGACGAAACGTGAGATCTGCAATTCAGAACCCTTAGGGGTCCAAGAAAACTTAGGAGGCCCAAAATGTGGGAATTTCCTAATAATCAGACGACTTGTGCTCAATAGAGCTGACTTTGGCTGAGAGCTTGGCTGGGGGTTGCACCTCGAACTGGTGTTGGAGCTAGTGTAAGGCTCCTCGAGGCAAGCGAATTTTGCGCGTCTTTGATTGGCGTGTCTAATGCAAGATTCTAGGTAAAGAGATCAAAACTGCTGTGCACTGACAGATGCGCTGTTAGCGCAGAAACAGGCTTGGGGGCCGCATCTCCTGCTCCGAAGGCTGATGACCAGGGGGAACGGCATTTCAGGGCATGACCAGCAACGACGGACGCTCGTACGGAGTATGGATAGATCGATTCAGCTCTGAGGCACGTAGCAACCTTAAGAATCATCTTCCTCAAATACGGAGTATAATGTTCCGGGTTCGTGATCCCACTTTCGGCATCCAACCCCCAACCTGAGCCCAATCTGAGCCCATAAGGTCAACAAAGCGGGGGTAAGATCGCGTCTTGGCTGCATTAGTGGACATCATATCTGTCATATGGCAGAAATGGCCAATCATTCGCAGCGGAACAGAATCATATACATGTGGATAGCGTTAGTCGCGAACCCTTGCTTCGACTTCTGTTCAGGGTCCATGATATAACTAAGGTAACGGCGGCGTGACGCACGCCAGCCATTAACGTAACTCACATGCGAGCCGCCCACACAAGCAAGCCGCCCACCTAAAAACACAAAGCAAATGTCATTTTCTATTCCTCTGCATTTCAGCCGCCATTCTTTGTATTTGCTCGGTTTTTAGCGTATATTCTCCTCTTTACACGAGAATTGATTTATCAAGACTTCAAGCTACTGAAGTTAATGAATCATTATATTACCATAAAAAACAGCATAATTTAGATGTTGAAGCTAGACATGTACGGAGTATATACCTAATGAAGTGGGAAGAGCGCGCTGGCGGTCTGACATCGCAGACAAGACGACGAGGGTGCTCAGTGCTCGGCGGGAACAGGGAGGCATGCAAAGCCCTAGAACGGCCGGATTAGGAAGTAGGTGCTATTTTGCCAGAGAGGTGTAAGATCCTCCATTGCTATGCTATGGAAACGGGGCTAGAAATAGCCCAGGGGTGCCTAAGGCACAGGTGGGAGATGCGGCGCGGTTTCCCCATTACACTAGGTATCTCTGCCATCATCCATTGCTCTATTTTCATATTCTACCGCCTGAGGTATTGTATGAAAAGCAACAGAAGTAAGAGCCAAAATTAGATGCCAAGGCTTGACGAGCCTCTTTCAGGGCTATGTAGTGTCCAGCCCCCCTCAGCTCTCAGTGCGTACAGCCTACACACACCTGGCAGTCTTTCAATCTCCTTCCAAGGTTTGTACCAGTGAGGCTTATTATCTACACCAACGCACGGGGTCCTCTATACACTTGAGACTCTTCTCGCCCAGTCACACTTCTCGAAATCCTAAATGAAAATCGAAGGGTTGCAGTCAATATGGAGCAGGCTGAGGCTTTCTCAAAAATACCACAAATGCCGCTGGAGACGGAAGCGGTAGTGCGCAACAATATCCAGTCCTGTCTTTGCGACATCGTGGAGCCTATCGCTGGAACAACGGTAGCTACCTTAAAGTAACAACTGTATCAGTGTTAAGGCCAATGGCCGAATATGGCTAATCGCCGCCCCGGCCCCGCCGGAGGGCCTCGCCAACAGCCCCACAACCCGGTGCAAACCTTTCCGGCCAACGGCAACGCACCGACTGGGCGCAACAACAATGAAAGACAAGGTCACCAAATCAATGTAGACAGAATTGGGATTTGAATAATATCCATTTGTATCCTATCAATATTGTTGGCGCCAGTGGATGCCAGGCTTGTGATGCTCTTCGCAAGTTAGACAGCGTAGTTCTAGCTCTCTCTCTCCCTCCTCCCTCTCTCCTCTCCTGGTCTCACAATACATTATTCTATCGTACACGTCTGTTCTCCTCGAAAAAGATCACTAATTCCCCATACTCGTTTTCGTCGCAGACTGACTCTACACACTGGGACACTGGGAAAAAAAGACTGGAAAAAGCTTCAACTATCTGCCGTACATCTGCTATAGCCACGAGTTAGCTGGTGTACGATTATCTTAGGTACAATTTCAAGAGTCGTCCGGCTTTTTACCGGTCTTTTTTCCAAGTATCCAGATTTTCATAAGTAAAAACTCTACAAGTATGGAAGAAATCGCTTAAATCGATGTTGTATTGCGATAACTTTGCAGTTAAATCACAACAAGTGTTAGGAAATCACCAGACCTAGCTCCCGTACCAGCCGCTGGCCACGAAATCGCCACACAGCCAAGTGAAATCCTAACTAACATGATAAGACCTTATGAAGAAATATTGAAGTAGAGCATATCCTGCAGCCTAGGGCCACCATGCCCATCTCAAAGCGGGATAGCAAGAGTTCGAACTACGGTTGCAATCCAAGTCTCTGCCTCACCCATATTCAGCCGCGTTGTTTACCAACGGTCGTCCTGGTCACGACGCTGGAAGTGCTCGGCATCATCGACAGCTCCGTGAGGAGGGGAACCAGCTGGGGAGAAAGAAGGCTGGTCGGCTTCCTCTTCTTTCTCTGCCACGGGCTGGCGGCAACGTTTGATGGTATGGCCCACTATTTATGCGTAAGTAATGTGTAAGGAGACGTCTTTAGAGACCATAGAGTTCTGGTTGACTTACTCTCTCCGCAGTTGTTGCACTTGACTTTCGACCAGTCCTTTGGCTCGGGGCAGTCGCGTGCGGCATGACCAGCTAGCAATAATTAGATCCGGCTTCAAAAGAGAGGAGCAAGGTATAACTTACGCTGATCGCAATTGCGGCACAACATGACACGGGGCTGATCACAGTCACGCGCCATATGATCCTCCGATCTGCATATATGTTAAACCAAATGGCCCCAAGGTCTCAGGCATAGAATGACTTACCCGCAGTTGTGGCAGGTGCGAGGGCCACGATCAGCGACGTTGGGGCAATCCTTGGCGTAGTGACCCTCTTTCAAAAACTCCAAATTAGCAAAGACCTTGCGAAACTTTCAGCCACGGTATTGACATACGTTCGTTGCACTTGCGGCATTCGACGCCTTCAGCAGATCGAGGCTCAGTGCAGTCGGCCGCGAGATGATCTCCAGATCTACTCTGATTCAGTGCTATGATCCTCAATCTTGGGGTCCTTGGGAACATACCCGCAGTTTCGGCATCCATGCTTGTACTTGCGCTTGACCTTGCAGTCACGCACACGATGGCCAACCTCCTCGCAGTTGGAACACTTGATCTCCACACGATCCTCTATTTCCGCACGCTCCTCCTTGCAACTCTTCCTGATATGTCCCAGCTCTGAAATCCATATTAGCAATGATGTAGTTTACTTCGTCCAGTCTTGATTCTCACCTCCGCAGTTAAGACACTTTGGGATCTTGCGGTCAAAGGGGAAGCCAGCATTGGCCAGGCGTTCGAGATTCTCGTCGGGGTCGGAAGGCCAACGCTCTCGGAGCTTGCCGCGGGATGCCTTGCCGCTGAAGTAAAGTCCAACGACGTACTCGCGGTCCAATTTTCCTTGCAGGTCAATGAGACTCATCACGTCATCCACTTCCTTCTCCTATCATTCAAACTCATCGATCAGCCTTGAACTTTGGGGTAGAGAGAAAACATGGATGGAAGGCTTACCAGGGCGATAATGTGGATCTTGAAAGCCTCCTCGCGCATCTTCTTCTCAATATCGGCGAAGGTCTCCTCGGGGGATGCCTTGGAGTAGATCTTCAGTGCCTGTGTCAAAGTGAGCAAAGGCCAAATCCGAATTTACCAGGGCACATTACCTCACGGAAATCATCGAGATCCCGTTCATCACTAGCCTGCTTCATTGCAGCCCAAGCCTCCACAGGAAGCATGTCTGCAACATGATTAAGATCGAACTTCCGGTTCTCGGTACATTCGATAGTCTTGTGACCTTCGCCAAGACAGTTCTTGCAGATGTCGGGGGGACGCTCAGGGCATTCAGCAGCAGGATGACCCTCCTTCTCGCAGATACGGCAGGTGCCCTTGAAAATTCGCGGCTGAGTACAATCGGCCTTGGAATGGCTGTGTTGGAAACTGTGTTAGCAAGTTTGAAGAGCATTGTCTAGTTGAACTCACCCTTCCTCGCCGCAGTTGAAGCAAGCGCCCATCTTACGGGGCTCAGTGCAATCGGCCTTGCTGTGACTGTGGGGTACAAAATTGTCAGCAGAATAACGATACGACAAGAGAAGAGAACATACCCAATCTCGCCGCAGTTGAAACAAGCGCGGTCATCGCCGCCGCCGCCATAGCCTGCGCCAGACTCATCTCCATAGGAGGCACCGTAGGAGCTGTGTTGCAAAGGAATCATGTTAACTCGAAGAGATATAATTGGCTCTGGCAAGACTTACTCATTGCCCTTGGAACGAAGAGGCACAGAGTCGTTGGGGCACTGACGAGTCATGTGGCCGGATTCACCACAGCTGTAACAATTAGTGACCCGGGTATGCCTATGCCGAAGTTTCTCTCTCGAATCCCGAGGAAGGCCATGGAGATAGAAGGGCTACTCACTTTCCGCAGGCAAAGCCATCGTCAGCTGCATCAAAGGCGCGTGTGTTTTCACGGCCACCTGTCAATGGTTAAACCAGTTCATGGAAGGCAGAACCAATGGACCATTCAAGGTTGTCATTGATCATATCAACGATAGGACTTACGAGGAGGATCCACCCATTCATCCATGATGGAGAATAGACAGCTAAAGCAATGTCGAGTCAGTCGAAGTGCCACAAAGGAAAAGATAGACGAGGTCCAAAGTGTTCGCGAAGTTCATCAACAGAAGATGTCTTGGTAGGAGCGATCCCAATGAGAGAGACGAGAAGTCTGGGGAGAACGTCTGGGGAGATAATGGTGGATGGGGAAACAGAGGCAGGGGAAACAGAGGCAGTTCAATATTTACATGAGATATCATAAGCTCGGGTAGTCCCAGACCTCTGAGGAAGATGGAATTGGATGATATGGCGACTTACTGATCGAAATAGTGATGAAGCTGTAGTGAACGAACGTGTGGTGAAAAGGAAAAGGGAAAGGGAAAGAAAGGGAAGAGGAAGAAGGAAGGGAAGAAGTGAAAGGAAAGGCGCGTGGGCGAGAGACAATCTCTACGGGGAAGGCACCCGCTCTTCTTCACAACCTGAGCGTCAAGGCACACCTTTCTTTTTGGCTGGGTCTCTTTGTGACCAACCCTCTTATATTGTCTCTTGTAGACTGTAGATCAGAGTTCGCACCGGAGATAGTAGATTGCAGGAATTGTGCATGCATTTGAGTAAGGTATCCAAACACTCCGCTAGAGTTACAGTTCAAAGTACAGATCATGAAATTGATCCAAGAATTGCACACACCATTCAATCAATATCGTGATTACCGGAAAAGTCTGCCCAGCAGACCACCGGCAAGGTTGTTGACGATACCACCACCCAAAGCTGAACTGGCGTATGTAGAGGCCTGTCCAAACTTATCACAGCGGGAGAAAGCCATGGTGTTTGTGATGGTCAGAATGAGAGCGATAACTAGAATCCAATATCAGTATTAAAGCACCAGATGTATCCATCGAGCGGAGACTTACCAATCAGACTCAGCCAGATCACACTTGATAGCTTGATAATGGCCAGAATAGCCAAACCTACCCACAAGGCCGGTGTAATATACAAACTCAACCAGAAGAACCGCTTATCGGTGGCTGTCACGGTGCGCACATTGGGGTCGGAGGATTCGAAGACCCACTGCGAGTCCCCGGTAGAGGTGTCGACCTCGTTCCACCAACGCAGGCCTACCAAGCGACGCCCGGCAATGTTTTTGAGGTAGTAGAAGTCCGCAGAGAGGAGGAGAAGAGTAAGGATAAACACGAGGACACTAGATCATGTTAGTTTCACGAAGGTGCGGGCAATCTGGCAGGCGCATACAAGTCTTTGATAAAGAGAACACCAAAGAGGTACATCAAAAGGGCACCTGGGGAATTCATCAGTCAATGCCGTCCTTATGGCTGAGGAGAGGGGATACAAACCGATACGAATGCCCAAGAAGACAAGTAGCGTGATCGGATGCGCACTTAGGCGCCAGTTAAGGTCGCCTTGGACTGGGTTCTGGTCCATGCTGTTTGTGACTGAGCCGGTAGAGTAACGGAATAAGCCCTTGTCTGGGAACTCCTCTGGATCAGAAGATCTAAGCAGCTTTGATTTGAGGAAGGAGCGGTTGTGTTGGTTCCATAGTGGTCGCGACACGGGATGGAGCGGTAGAATCTGGCAGAATAATTGGAGATGACGCTCCACCTGCGCACGTTCCGAAGCATGACATTCCCGCATTTTCCTATGTTAGAACTCCGCCAGTCTCATATCTCCAGGGTCTTGCCTTCTTCTAGTACATAATGTAGCGCAAGCTACTGCTACTTTAAGACTGCAAGCCCACTGAGAGCATGCGCCTATGTTACATGTCTACCATCTCGTCAAGCCAAACCTGAGACTACACATGCTCGTTTTCAATTGAAGTACGAAGGCATCTCTCTCGTGCATCTGAAGTGGATAAGAACCTTGGAACTACTGTACAAAGCCACCGTCTTCGGAATTTAACTTGACTTGGCCCAGATGTTGACTGGGTCTTTTGAAGAAGCTCCCAGAGGACTAGGGGTTCTGTTATCACGCTGGACAATGATTTCTGGCAGTGCCCTGCAGATCTCGGGGGCATTCACCCTCGCGTATGTTCCCGCATGATTTGGGCAGGGTTTTGCCAGTGTCGAGTTAAAGGCTACTTTCAAGGCCAGGAGGTAGGGCCATATCCCGTGGACGAACTCACCTCATCATAGCACACCGCGAGGCCATTAATCACCTCCCGAGGTCTCTTTTGAATTTTGAACCCATTTCATAGTTAAGCCCGTTCATATGTGGACCTAGCGACAGTTATCTCAAAACGTACCTAGGTAATCGCCTGCACATCACCATGTTGAAGGTTCGATATATCTTCGTTTACCCGTGGAGGTGGTAGCATTCCAAGGTTGAGAGCCGCAAACAATTGTAGCCATGAACCTTGGAAATCATTAGGTAGCCTTGAGACAAAAAATCTCGAATTTATAGCCAAATCCCCGAGAAAAGGCACATCGAGTGCATACGAAGGTCTTGCCCCGACCTTTGGTGGAGCACAGCTGAGCGGCTCTATTGATAGCCGAGTCGGCTTCTTCCCCGGAATGAAGTCACCTTAAAACACCCCAATTCCCCAAACTACTACCAGACACCACAACATACATACAAACGACATTATGGCAGCTCGTAATACTCTGCGTCGCTCTCTCCTATATGGTAATACCTCAGCTCCAATTTTACCCCCCTTGCAAGCTCCAAGCTTCCTACCAGAGCTGACCACCAAACAGTCCCGGGATCCTCCCAACGCTTCCTAGACAAGTCCCGCTCATTAAGAGCCGACTGTCTCACCTACGATCTAGAGGACAGCGTGACCCCGCACATGAAAGCAGAGGCCCGCAACCTCGTGCGAAGAGCAATTGACCAACCTTCGCCATCAGGGATCCGCGAACGAGCCGTGCGGATTAACTCCGTAGACAGCGGGCTCGCACTAGGCGATCTGACCGAAGTGGTAAGTTGCTCCTGTGTATTATCCAAGAGCACCCGCTAAAGCCATCAGCTTAAATCGCCGAACTTGACTACAATCGTCATTCCCAAGGTCAACTCGGCCTCTGATTTGACATTCGTTACGGATGTCGTGAACCATACACTTGCGCAGCAAGATAGAACTCCTATCTCGCTTTTGGCGCTGGTAGAGTCAGCCAAGTCTCTCACGAACCTTTCTCAGATCTGTGCCGCCTCGCCCCTGCTACAGGGTTTGATTTTCGCGGCCGAGGACTTCGCTTTGGATTTGAGTATCACGCGAACACCCTCGTTGACGGAGTTTTTGTTTGCGCGATCTGCGATCGCGACTGCGGCGCGAGCCGCCAACCTGCCTTCGACTATTGACCTCGTTTGTACCGCCTACAAGTCTGAGAAGGGCGATGGGCCGCCTGCTGTTTTGCAGGAGGAATGTCGTGATGGCAGACGGTTAGGTTTCAATGGTAAGCAGTGTATCCATCCAACTCAGGCGAAGGTTGCGGATGAAATCTTCGGGCCGGATGCTGGGGAGACGGAGTGGGCTATGCGGGTTGTCATTGCGGATGAGAAGGCTGCTAAGGCAGGACGAGGTGCTTGGACTCTTGATGGAAAGATGATTGATGTTCCCGTTGCGCATAAGGCTAGGGCTATTGTCAAGAAGGCGCAGGCTTGTGGGGTTGATATTGACGCTCTGAGGGGGGAATGGGAACATCAGGAGCCAGAATAGGAATCGCATAGCGCTACTTCTTATTGCAACATACCATATAAAATGAAGAACCTTGGAATGAGTTCCAAGGTTTACGGGAATATCCATGGATGTTAAACAAGCCTTTAAGATCACAAGTTGTGTAAGCCAACTGAAGTGCCGAGGTCTTCCCAGGCTGTTTTTTTTTGGCGTATTTTTTTGTAGCTTCTCTCCATTTGGTACATCGTGAATCAACAACCTGAGAGCCAAGTAGATACCTACAGTAGATGTTGACTGTTCGCTGATGTCGAGAGTTCTATGTGAATGTTTCGTGTACGGGCTGACCTATGTTTCGAGAAAAGGAGACATTGACGCCAAATTGAGGGGAGAAATGTACTGATGTATATTGCATTTTCTCGCTTTGCTAACTCTAAAAGTCAAGTCCTAGCAAATCCAGCGGTATCGAAGCCGCAGAACTGAGCAATCAAGGATAGACCCCAGGTGTAGTTCCAAATGAAACCCCGGAGTCTATGTTGTGCTTGACTCACAAATAGCCACAAGGAAGAATGTATCCCAAAGGTTCAAAAAACTAAAAGTACTGATGGGTATCATGCCGCTTTGACGCAATGATCGAGTCGAATGGCATGCCAGGCCGTTGGTTTAAGTCTCTATGTCCTCGCGCTTGAGGAGTTGAACTTTGCCCATTGTTAGGGTAGGAGGTTCGCCAGCGTTAGCCTCCGTCGAATCACTAGCCAGCTCCTTGGCTAGTGACTTGTCATAACTGGTGGGGTCGATGCCGAGGATGCCTCCGACATAGCCGCCTCGTTCACCAGGTACGCTGAATTCTCGGAAGAGATAGCGCCATTCGTTGAGCCATGCCTTGACGGCCTTGCCGATTTTGTCTTTGCCGTTCTTCGAGTGGTGGCCGGTGCCTGTGATGGCATAGACCACCCGCAAGCCTTCTCTGGCATGCTTGAGAAGGATCTTCTCCAAATATTCAATGGCTTCTTCGGGGTGAAGCCCGTGCAGATCGATGTAGAGTTCCTCTGCATTTTCATCCAAGCCTTTGTGGGAAAGATGCTGGTTGCGTTCTTCATAGAGCTGACGAGCAGCTTCGCGGTGACATCTGCGCATCGCATCGTTTTCTGCCTGGCCGCGCAAAGATAGTGCCTTCGCAGCTCGGGCGTCATTCCGGTTCCATGCTTGAGCGGCGCTAAGAACTTTGCGTTAGAAGAAGAACGAAAGAGAAGTAGAATTGGAAACTCACCTTTGAAGGAACTTATTTCTCACAGTTCCATGACGAATAGCCTCAGTTCGATACTTGATGTATTGCTGGTTGGCACGTGTTCCCGTCTCAAGCCAAGGAATATTTTGCGGGGCCTGGATGGACTGAGCTGCTGCACTGTTTTCGCGACTCTTGGTATCTTTGTTTTTGACGCCCGACTTGGATTTTCCCGGGACAGGGGACGGGGTCATTCGAACCACATCAGCAAGAGATGAAGGAAGATTCTCTTTGTTCAAGCTTGTATCACGGGTATTGTGCCCGCCTCGTTTGCCATGGTGCTTCTTTCCGGCATTTTTTGCTTGCACCGCGGCGAGAGTTGGAAAAGCATCTTGATCGTCTACTGACAGTGCCGTGGGATTTAGTTCCCGATTTTGGTGGCGACTCGTTGGCCGAGAGTTCGGACGTCCAAGGTGGGTGGCACTTCCGTTTCTTTTGCTCATCCCAGGAAGTAAACCTGGAGGGGCGTACTTGGAGGTCTGGTAGGCGGAAAGGTGAGAAGGATACCGACCGACATACTGATTTCCCCATTGATCCCCGTTTTCTGCGGCTTGCAGAGGTGGGAACGCCTCGGAGCCGCTGTCTACTTGGAATGGAGAGCCGTTTGCTGGTGAAGCTGGTCGACTGCCACCGGTGACACTAAGGTTTCCAATGAGTGCTGAAGGATCGTGCGAGAATGGGCAGCCATCACCGGCTAGGCAGTTGCCCATGACCCAATATCTATATCGAATTTTGTTAGCCCATGAAAACATCGCACGTCTGATACCAAGGTACTCACTTGCACACATGGGTGGTAAGGTCATGACTGAATCGGCAGTCTGCTCGAAGACATTGTCCAGTAGACAACCAGTATTTGCAAACTACTGGGCTGCGACTGCTACCCAATGGCGTGACGGGGCGAACGTGCTCCATGGCCATGGATTTTCCAACCAGGACACGGCCGTCATCTTGCTGTTTTGAGATTGCCTCGGCTTCTATGTCTTGCGAAAGAGAGGCAATTGTTGCACCAAGATCATAGCTGTTTGCTTCGAGTGCTGCTTCTATTTCATCGTTTGATCGCTTGTCGCCCAAGACTGTGCGCAAGATATCATGGGGGCTCATGTCTGGAACGAACTCGACCGCAGTAGCGCTGAGGGCTCCTGGGGTGCTGACTCCGCCTGCGGACGAGGTTGTACTATTGGCGTCATCTGCGACCAGCCAATCAATATTGTTGTCGCCTCCAAGGTCTCCATAGTAGTCAGAGATCTGACTCTGGTCTGAGAATTCGTATGCATTTAGATTTGGAGAATGAGGAATCGGCTGTGCGAGAGCAAGTCGAGGGGACGGCCGTGGGGAGGTAAATGGCGATACGGTGGATGAGAGCGGTGGTCGTGCAAATGCCCCACGGGGGGCTTTGCATCCACGAGGCGCTCCCGGGGCTAGTCCCTAGAGTTGGGTGGGGAGATAGCGGTGTGGCGGACCGGGCCATCTGCCAAGGAGCAGGTGAAGAGCGACGAATTACGGTGTGTCGAGCAGGAGGTGATGCATCTGGTATGTTGCGATTTCGATGGCGCCAGAGGATGTCCAGCACTGCGTTCTCCAAGGGCGTGCCTGATAGACTGGTTTCCGCGCGCAAGAAATCCTCCACTTTCTCAACCTGCTCTTCCTCATCCAGTGCCTGATCCTGCAGGATTTGGAGACATTTCTCGAGGAGGTCGTCGGACACCATGATGTCTATTGCCGCGCGTCGGTGAAGAGATCGAGGGAGCAAAGACCCAGGCGGGGTAAAAGTGAGTTCAAGTTAGCGCTCAAACGCAAGAAATCAAATGACAGTTGATGTATAAGATGCAAAGTTATAAGAGCTGGGTCAAGGTTGGATCGGGGCTGGATCCAAGTTAACGACCCATGTTCTGGGGTGAAGAGGTGTGGAGGTCGAGTAGGGGGGTGAACAGAGAGTTATATGGCGCAAGGCACGAAGTCGCGGAAGGGATATGATTGAACCGAGAGTTACATCGCAGCGCCAGAGAAATGCACAGTGGTGAAAGGTGAGATCCAAACAAAGGAGGGGGAGGCGGAGACGATCAACACTGGGGATCACGCTTATCTCTCCGGAGCTCTTTCTGGTCATTCAAGCTCGCTGCTTGTAGAGATGGATTTCCTACATTTAGCCTCTATATCGACTACAAAATAATATTTAATTATTCACTCTTATTAGAATAAATTAATATAACATAAAAAACATAACTAGTATTTTCTGCACTTAGCATGTTGGGCAATAAGTACTCTGTTCCAGTAAGCTCTACTTGTACACAGTTAACTCTAGGAACACCCAAACAGGCCATAACTATAATACCCTGCACCTGTAGGTACCATATAAACTTCCATGCACAGAAAGGTCAAAGTGTCAAAGTACAGCAATAAATCAAGTCGATCGACGCGAACAGAAACCGTAGATCGGTAAACACCCCGACTCCGGCGGATCCGCAAGGTGTCTTGAACTGAACTTTCAGCCTAAAGCGCTTGGCTTACTCCGTGAAAACGAAACCTCCATCTCTCATGCTTCTTCCGATCTAAGTTGGGCTTATAACCGCCCTTCTGGAAACCCCTCTGGGAAATCGCCGATCATTAGCTCACACTCGTTCCGTCACACCTTACCCCGAGACCCTGAGACCCTGATCATCCCCATCTAAACTCTGCCACAATGCCCGCGGACTACCAGTCCACCGCCAGGGCATTGTCTCTTTCTCCCTCATCGCCCGATCCTATACCTTCTTCCCCTGACGATGCTGAACCTTGGAATCGCGCGAGGCGGAACTCCGCTCGCTGGTCTGGCGGGCAGAGCTATCGCGAACAGATCATACAACGCGGGACAGAGTTGTACCAACGGGCGGATAAAATGTGGCAGGAGATGACTCTGTGGCAGAAAATCGCCTACATTTGTGTTTCTGTACTCTTGGGCGCATCTGGCATTGGATTCCTCGTCTTAACAGGGAAGGTGTTCATTTGGCTTGGACCGGTCGCTGAGAAGTGGGAAAGTTCGTGGCTGGTTGCTTTCGTGCTGTGGCTATGTGTCTTTTTTGTCTCATTTCCTCCATTGCTGGGATGGTCTACATTTGGCACGGTAGCGGGCTTCATCTTTGGCGTGTGGAAAGGGTAAGAAAGACCATTCGGATTCAATATGTGCATGGGATCAAAACGCTGACTGGATACATTCATTAGATGGCTTATCTACGCCTCCGCGACAATTCTTGGATCGACTGCCTCGTTCTATGTTTCTCGGACGATTCTGTCTGGGTTCGTACATCGTTTGATGGAGCGTGATAAGAGATTCGCGGCACTGGCCCTGACATTGAAGTATGATGGGCTCAAACTCCTGTGCATGATCCGCTTGTGTCCTTTGCCTTATTCAATCTGTAACGGCGCCGTGTCTACGTTCCCCACAGTGCAGCCGTTGATGTATGGACTTGCCACGGCCATTATATCCCCCAAGTTGCTGGTTCCTGCATTTGTTGGTAGTCGGATTCGCCTTCTCTCTGAAAAGGGCGAGGAGATGAGCGCGGGATCCAAGGCCGTCAATGTCTGCAGTATCATCTTTACAGTTGGTATTGGAATCTTTACCGGGTGGTATATTTACCAAAGGTTCGAACACCCGATTCATCGTTTGCCAACGTCCCCTGAACCCTCACTAACACTTTCTCTCCCTTGATAGAACTTTGGCCCGTGCAGCCGAGCTCGAAGCTCAAGAGCGAGCAGATCCTCGAGGCTCCTTCGATGCTGATCATGCATCGCGTCGCCCTCATGGGTTCTCAACTGATCCTAATGCCAACAAAGTGGATAGTGCGCTTGCCAGAGACGAAGAGGAGCGTATTGGATTCACCGATTTGGACGACGATAACGTTGATCTCGCGCTGGGTGACAGTGACAGTGACCAGCCTGGTCCCTGGAAGAACTCGAACCGCCGATCATACCATGACGAGTTCACGGATAATGACTCGGATGGAATCGCAGAGGAGGATGCCTTTGGGCTGCACAATCATGTTCCCAAATAAGCTAGAAACCGCAAGTAGAGAGAATGTAACGATTGTGAATATCTTGACGTTAAACCGCGTGCCGCAACTGCCGGACTGAGAAATACGCCCCGCTTCCGAACCAAAGCCAGGGTTTTTCTACTCTTCACATCGTACCCTTCAAAGTCAACAGTCCGTGGTCAATCGAACATTGAATTGAAGTATTCCCAATATATTGATGGGCTTCCTTTCCGCCAATTCTCAGGGTAGGATTTGTGGGAAGGGGTGAACTTGATGTATGTCCTGATCCGTGCTTCCTCCGGCTTCCATCTATTCTCTCATACTACTCCCCTGACCCTCATCTACATTGAATCATCCAGGCTCTGACACAAATCTAGTTGATTTATTTATTCAATCCTGTGTTCCTTCGGTTACTGCAGATCGGGTCTCTCTATGCGAAACCATATCATGGGTGCAGGCTTCAACATCTGATATCCACACATTCTTCGGGCTAGGAAGGGCTGTCAGTGACATCAGTCAACAAATTGCCCACTGTACTCTTCACGGTCCTTTGGCCTTCGTTCTGCCCGAATTGAAAAGGCTGTCGATTGATCATTCTCAGGCTGGTCGAACTGCAAATACCCGTGTATCAACATGCAGGGTGCCTCCATAAGATTTCAGCCGGGTGGCGGAATCCCTCCGGCCCAAGATCCATACATGAGTCAATATGGAAAAGAATCAGCAACTGATATACATGGCCCGGAGAACGTTCTACCCGAATCTGCCGAACTTGCTGAACCACCTGCGAAACGGATGCGGATCATACATGAGGCCCTTGATACAAGTTCGACACCAGTCAGTCTGGGCGATATAGGTCAAGCTGCTTCTGAGTCTCAAATATCCCTTTCCGAAGGATTTCATCCTGTGTATCCCAGGGAGAGGCTGTACATGGGTGGTGTTGGTAGTAGCAGCACCCCCAATGAGTCTACCCCCTCAACCGACTTGACATCAGCCATTGATCCAAAAAACTCCACATCTCCTCCACCGGTCCCCTTGCAGTCAATTCCCATGCAGTCAATTGTGTTTGGGCCAAATATACTTGAAAGCGGCAAGGTAGATCTGTCCAAATGTCGACCCCGCGCGTCCATCCCATCCAAACTCCACCCGTCCGTCTATGGTGAACAATGTGTTAGAGCGGCATATTCATCTCGGTTGAATCCATATGCTCTTCATCGCCAGGAGCAAGAATTCCTACAAGACCACCTCTGCCATGTACATGTGACAATATATCTCAACATTCGGAACGGGATTTTACTCCTCTGGGGCAGGAATCCAATGGTCGCTGTCACCAGAGAAGAAGCGCTTGGTTGTGCAAAAGATTACCGATGGATGAACTTAGCCTCGTTTGCTTACGATTGGCTTGCACGCAATGGTTACATCAATCATGGCTGTGTGGAGGCTCCATTGGCCCCGGTGAAACCCAAGCGCGGAAGACGGAAGGAAGGACCTACAATTGTTGTAATCGGCGCTGGAATGGCAGGCTTGGGATGTGCACGTCAATTGGAGAGTCTTTTCCGCCAATACCGTGAGTCAAATGTGCTACCTCGTGTGATTGTTCTCGAAGGACGGCGAAGGCTGGGGGGTCGCATCTATTCCCACCCGTTGACTAGCCTGAAGTCAAAATCCTTACCCAAAGGGCTTGTGCCAAAGGCAGAAATGGGTGCTCAGATTATCGTTGGTTTCGATCACGGTAATCCGTTGGATCAGATTGTTCGCGGGCAGCTGGCGCTTACATACCACAAGATTCGAGACGTCTCGACGATCTACGACATTGATGGATCTCCTGTGAATGAGAACCAAGATGCAATGGCTGAAAAACTCTACAATGACATTCTTGATCGAACAGGGTTCTATCGTCATAAAGCAAAGATTTCACCAACCGCCGAGGGAAACCGCGAGATGATTGATACTGGTCGCGAATCGGTCGTGGATGATGGACTCACTGTGCGACAATATGAAGAAGCGAGGGCCGCAGGAACAATTGATCTGCTGGTGCCGACCAAACGCGTTCGACGAGGAATCAAACACAAGACCGCGGAAAACGAGTTATCCGTCGACGTTGCGAGTGACCTGGCGGGAAATTCGGATGATGACCCAGCAGCTTTGACCTGTCAGACTACTGGATGGAAACTCAACCCTGGTTACACAGTGAGCGACACGATTGAGCTGGATCAGATTGCCAAGGTATCTCTGGCACAAACCCTTGGTGTGGTGATGGATGAGGGTGTCAAGCAATACCAGCGCATGCTTCCATTGACGCCTAAGGATATGCGTTTGATGAATTGGCATTTTGCTAATCTCGAATACGCCAACGCTACGAACGTCAACCGACTGAGTCTGTCAGGGTGGGACCAAGACATCGGAAATGAATTCGAGGGCGAGCACTCTCAAGTTATTGGGGGTTACCAGCAACTACCATATGGGCTGTACAACTTGCCAGAAAAGCTTGACGTCCGCACTCGCAAGATTGTCACTGATATATCTTACGATACTACCGGAACAAACGTACACAAGAAGGCGGTAGTGAAGTGTGAGAACGGGGAAACATTCACAGCAGACCATGTGGTATTTACTGGCTCTCTTGGTGTTTTAAAACAACAGAAGATCAACTTTGAGCCCCCTCTTCCTGATTGGAAGCGTGGCGCAATTGAGAGACTGGGCTTCGGTATCATGAACAAGGTCGTCTTGGTCTTCAAAGAACCCTTTTGGGACACCAAGCGGGACATGTTCGGACTTCTGCGCGAACCAGCGAACGCTGTGACCATGGTGCAAGAGGATTATGCCGCAAATCGTGGTCGTTTCTACTTGTTCTGGAACGTCATGAAAACAACTGGTCTTCCATGCTTGATCGCTCTCATGGCAGGTGATGCAGCCCACCAGGCAGAATGCACACCAGACGAAGAGATTGTGAAGGAAGTGACTGGTCAGCTTCGTAATGTGTTCAAAGATATGCCAGTTCCAGATCCCCTCGAGACTATCGTGACTCGCTGGGGCCAGGACCCCTTTACGTACGGCAGCTATTCCTATGTTGCCCAGTCAGCCTTCCCAGGTGACTACGATCTGATGGCTCAGCCCATCGGCAATCTCCACTTCGCCGGCGAAGCCACATGTGGCACTCATCCAGCAACTGTTCATGGTGCCTATCTATCGGGCTTACGAGCCGCGTCTGAGATCATCTCGCCGATAGCAGGTCCAATCGTAATGCCTCACCCTCTTGTCCCAGACAAATCCAAAGTCCGGAGCAAATCATCCACACCCTCTGCCTCCGTCAAGAAACCTCGAGGCTCCTTATCCACTTCCCCCGAGGCATCATCTCAACCCAAAGCCCCAACCTCCTCCTCCCGCAAACCAACTTCCTCCGATCAAACCCGCCGCGATGCCTACGATCAAGCCCTCTGGACAACCATCTACGCTGAATTAGGCTCTGCCCCCGCCCGACCCACAAAGACAGGTCTCAACCCCTTCCTGTTCTATCAAAAAGACTTTTGGCAGCAATGCCGCGATAATTGCGACCAACTACGCCGCACAACATCCAACAATCCCAATGCTAAGGCTCCCCGTGACGATATCCGCGCCGCGTTGGGCCAGATGTGGCGCTCTGCCACCCCAGCCGAGAAACAGCCCTACCTCGATCGGACAGAAGCAAACCGTCGTGCCAATGCGGAGGCCTGGGATAAATGGAAGGTTGATGTTGCGGAGTGGGAACGTGCTACGTTCGTTGTTAAGGATCGCTTTTGCGCCGAAAACCCGTTCGAGAGCTGGGTCATGCCGGACTATCTTGCTGAGGGAACTGCTGAGTCTGTTCCTGTGCTTGGCACGGCTTTCGGTGGGCAGTAAGAGAACCGACGAAATGCTTATATCTTAATCAGCATTTCTCAAAGATAAAAGGTGGTTCGTCTCTGGTGGAGAGAACAATGTTACGAATATGATTACCCTTATTTCAAGTTAATGAAAATCAAAAAAAAGTTTCAATGTTTAATTCGACTCCAGGGCTTTTGAAATGTAAAAATAGGACATAGACGGCTAGCCAGTCAGACGCAATGCCGAACAAGCTCAAGGAGATAAACCTAAAGAGAACGAGAGAAAGTACTTGTATCCAGTGTAGATGAGAAATGTGTATTTGATATATCGTCTAACAAAAGTCTAACAGGGTAAAAAAAAAAGAACCCCAACACACAGACCAGAGATTATGTTTCATGTATCGTGATAATGCAAACAGAAAGGAAATGCATTTAAAGCAGGGGGTTGGACTTGTACTCAGCCGGGCCATCGGCAGGAGCGTCCTTTTCAACAGCAGGCTCCACAGACTCATTCTCAGAGATGAACTTCTCAGCCTCAAGAGCAGCAACACAGCCAGAGCCCGCACTGGTAATAGCCTGGCGGTAACGCTTGTCCTGAACATCACCGCAAGCGAAGACACCCTCAACATTGGTGAAGCTGGTACCGGGCTTGGTGACAATGTAACCCTCGTCGTCGAGCTCGACCTGGCCCTTAACCAGAGCGTTGGCGGGGTCGTGGCCAACAGCGTAGAAGAGACCGTTAGCATCAACGATCTCCTCCTTCTCTGTGGAAACGTTCTTGACACGGAGGTGAGTCATCAAGCCATTGGGCTTGTTCTCGCCAATGACCTCGGTGGCAACAGTGTTGAAACGAACAGTGCACTTGGGGTGGGCGAGCAGACGGTCAGCCATGACCTTGGAAGCACGCAGCTTGTCCTTGCGGACGAGGACAGTCACGTGGCTACCGTACTTGGCGAGGAACATAGCCTCCTCAGCGGCAGAGTCACCACCGCCAATGACGTACAGGGGCTTGTTACGGAAGATAGGGACAGCACCGTCGCAGACAGCGCAGGCACTGATACCGTTCTGCCAGAAGGTTTCCTCACCGGGCAGGTTGAGGCGGCGAGCGTTGGCGCCGGTAGCGATGATGACAGCGTCGGCGGTGCGGACGGGCTCACTGCCCTCGGCATCATTCCACTCGGTCCACATCTTGAATGGGCGGGAGGAGAGATCCAGCTTGGAGATGGTCTCGGTGATAATCTCGGTACCGAAACGCTCGGATTGGGCGCGCATGTTGTCCATGAGCTCGGAACCGCCAATGCCGTTGGGGAATCCGGGGAAGTTCTCAACGTCCGTTGTAGTGGTCAATTGACCGCCGGCAGCGGTGCCGTTGGCGAGCATACCCTCGTAGAGGACGGGCTGGAGCTCGGCGCGAGAGAGGTAGATGGCGGCAGTGTGCGCACCAGGGCCGGAGCCGATGACTGGCGGAAGGTTAGAACGGCGATCCCCGAAAGAAGTGATCAAGGTATAGTCACTTACTAACTACTTTAGAGTGCACCATTCTGGCGGATGTGCAATTGACGCGCAGCGGCGTCGAGATTTTCGAGAAGACCGAGGTCGAAGGTGGGGATTGGTGATAGACGGTAGTTGCCGCGGCGGCAGTAAAACCGATAGAGCGGAGGGCGGAGGGAAAGCGTCGGAAAGTTGAGGAAAACAGCTTGAAGGTGTCGGAGAGAAGGGGAGGAGGGGGGACTGTTATATCTTTTTTTGGAGGGGCAGTGGGGATTTTCGGATTAGGTGATGTAGTGATTGATAACCAGCAAGAAAATCAGAGACTGGACCCGTCGAATTACTTTCTCTTTTGCCGAAAGACTGGAGCTTATACAATCTTGAAAATGGAATCGATTCGACCCTTCGCATTGGCCAAATCGCTGGCGTCTTCGGCTTTCTAAGCATCCGTCACGTGCCTGGTCGAGACCGCGGGCTGATGTAATTTTCCAATCAGCTCATCTCGGCCCGGTCAGGGCTTCGGCTCAGGGCTTTGTACTTCGTCACCGTCCATGATACAACACGACTAGATCCTTGACAGCACCTTGATTGTTTTCCTTATTTCTTACTTAAAGAACGAAGAGAATGATTGTTTGGCAAGTCATCATGGGTCATTATTCATAACGCAAAATTAAAAAAGACAAAATACCCAAATCCATCTAGCTTATAGTACATTAGATCACGCCAAACCACTTCTTTCGTGGACGGGGATTTCCCTCGGTCTCAGGATAAGACTCGGCCATCATATGCGGTGGGAGCCGTTGAGGGACTTCACTTTCTGAGTAATCATCCTCCTCGCTCCCGGGATATCCCTCATACTGTCCATCATCCGGACCATCGTACTGTCCATCATATTGACCATCATGCTGGGGATGTTGAGCCATGGCGGCATTCGCGCGGGTATTGTTAATCAAGTCGGGGTCTTCGTAATCATCTTGGTCGTCATCACTAAGGTCGTCTTCGGGGTATGGTCCAGCATTGGGCTCTCCTTCGTTCTTCTTTCGACGAGGAAGGAACTTTCTCCAGCCCTTGACGATCTGTGTTGGGGGTGGGTCGTACTCGGTTCCATTGTAATGCAGCGCAGGCACAAGCAGCTTGTAAGGGGCTGTGATGCCCGCTGGGTCTGAGGAGCTGATCTCAAGGTTCAATGTGATAGCGAGTCCGCCTTCGAGGTTGATGTAGGTGCCTGCACCATCATCGCCCTTCGCGGCCTTCTTAGATCTCAGGCTGAGGTTCGTTGGTCGGCGGTGGAAGGTGCCTGGTCGCTGTGGCGCCGCGGCCCCTGCAAAGTATCCGTCTCCGCCTTCATGGGGCTGGGATGGGACATCGACGCTAGCGCGTCGATGGAAGCTGGTCTCGTCGCCTCGACTGAAGCTCATGGTTCTTGTGGGAGGGGGACCGCGGTTGGAGAGACGTCTGAGGATCCCAGGCTTGCCTGTTCCATAGGGTGATTTGTCTGCACGACCCAGTGATAGGGTGCGTTGCAACTTGCTGGGTCGGGCTTCTGGAGTTGGTGCCCTTTCAGACTCGGGAGTACCGGGAGGAGTCGAGCCGGGCTTATACTCTCGGATCGAGCACCAGTTTCGACGAGGTAATAATCGCTTGTTGTTGCGTGGCTTGCCATTGACATCTTGGGTGAAAATGGGAATGACATCCTCGTCTGTGTTTGAATCCATGTGGTGGACTGTGTTCCGCTTGTTAAGCATGTCCGAGATCAAGTCTGTCTCAGGAATGTCCGCAATAGCGGAGGAGATGACGTTGGGCATGTAGCGATAATCGTGGTCTTTGGCGACACCCATCTTGGGGTTTGAGTAGAATTGTCCGACTGCAGCAAGGTGCACATCACCACTGCAAAGTACAAGTTAGTCTGACTTCTAGGCTCCTTTGGAAACATAAAACATACCTGAGAATTGTCACACGGACTGACTTCTCTGCAGCCAGGTCCTGGAGATCCTCAACCAGCCATGTTCTTTCGGACTTGAGGTGTTTGCCGGCCCAGTGATCATCGAACACCTCCACATTTCCTCCAGACTTGTTGACAAGGCCACCAAGGACACCAGCCTTGCCAAGCGACTTGCGGCTGTTCATAAAGTTCCTGAGCATTGCCTATGATAAAGTCAGTAAACAGATTGACCCATAAGAAGTTGTAGACCACATACCACTCTGGGATAGGCAACAGGAACACTGGAGAGGACAATCAAGTGCTTCGTCTCTCCTTTAATAATCTCTTTGTGGCAGCGATCCCACAACATATCGCAGGTCTCCTCACTAAGAACCTCGTTACTCTGCAAATGCGTCAGTATAGTTCCTCGTCTTAGGCAAAAATTCAACTTACGCGTCTCTCAGTGCGACAATCCAGGCCAAGGAAAGAAACTCCTTTGCCGAAAGACATGAACAAATTTCGACTTCTCTGATCAATATAGGGACCTGGCTGAGCACCAAGAAGCCAACTAGGCTCCTCCACCTCTGTTTCATCGGGAACACTGTGGTGTTGGAAAAGTAAATAGTACTTGAAAGCAATCTTTCCAATCCCCGAGATAACAGAGGTATGCATGAAATCCTCATGGTAGGACCCAAAGCCCTCAAAGATCTCATGGTCGTTCCAAACATTGACCATAGGAATTTGCGAATTGGCCAAAGAAAAGAGACCTTGCGAGAACCACGCCGCATAATTTTCAAGGTAGAACTGTTCAATTTCAGCACGGAAAGCAGGTGTGAACGGCGCTCCGTATCTCTCGCCAGCGTTCTTGATCTTGATCCATTCCTGGAAGTGCTTGGATCGAGTAATGACGGAGTCATTGAAGATCTGATCACCACCCCCAACCATAACATGGAAAGGACGGGTCTGGTGTTCGTTTAGTATATCGCGCCACAGCGGATCGGGCCCGCAGACACGATCCGAGTCAACAGACGGACTGAACCCGTTACCGGTGTGGAACATGATGTTCATGGATTCTCCAGCGGGAGGAACCCAGAATCCGAGGGCAGGCCCTTGGTTGATTCGGTATGCGATCCGCTGCTCTGTTGAGCGAAGCTCGACCTCCAGATTGAACTTCCAGAATGTGACGTCTCTTGCGGCGTCTGCGTACAGTCGGACTCCGGGGATATCACGGAAGAGATCTGCTGTTTCGCCATCGACGGCATGGATTCTGTTTGAGGGCATGGGTTGCTTGAGGCCTTCGCTGGTGTAGTCAACTATGCTTGGCGAGAGCTCGTATATGCCATCCTCGGTCTGTTCGAATGACAGATCGACTTGCTCCTCGACATGTTCAACTGGTTTGACGTAGAGGGGTCGGCCATCTCGGCCTACCTTCATGAGACCGGCTGTTGGATCGACGTATTCAGGTGCAAGTTGCATCCCGTCTTCACGGCTGACTTCGATGGGTGGAGGGGGAAGAAGATCCATTGGTTGAGAGAATAGTCTCAATGTGGGCGGGATTTCGTATGAAGAGCGAACGTCTCCAGTTGCAATCAGGATAGAACCTCGCCAGATGTTCTTCTCCACAGGCTCGCTGGGTGTGCCGACGTTGACTCGCTTAATTCCTGTGTATCGTAGCAAGGGACCACATCGCAAGAAGAGGCGAGGCTGGAAGGTTTTGTGCTCAGTTACACCTGGGTATTGTTAGCAAATTTTCTAAAATGGTCTCGGCACGCAATAATATTTTAGCAAGCACAGGAGGGAGCTCTTACCTGACAGCTTCTGAGCAGGTGATTTGTAGGTCTTGGGTAGAGCTCTACTCTTTCGACGATCCGTGTTGTCACCACCCTCCCACCATGCTTTGCTTCGGTTAATATCCAGGGTCTGGAAATCGAAATCAGAGGCCCGGAGTTGAGCAGGCTTTGCGCCTCTCCATTCGAAGATTGGTGGTGGTGTCGGCGGTGGTACATTGAAGGAGACGTTCTTGGGCTTGCTCTGTGACTCGGCACTGTCCCCGGGGCCAATTGGTGATGGGGAGAGGGATTGGTCGTGTGGTCTCTCTGCTCTGAGGGCGGAAGGTACTTGTCCAGCGCGAGACGCCGCTTGAGACACAGATCGACTGTGGTTGATGTTGTGAGCAGGCCCCGGTTTTGCAGGTCCACTGACGGTGACTGATCTCTTAGGAACGTTGCCCATCTTTGCCGATGATGGAATAGCACCCTGTGCATGCGCGAATTGGGGGTCCTCGGGGCGACGGATGGCTGGGTATTGGGGATTTGCCGAGCCATTCCTGTTGTGACGCACCGCGGCGTTTCCAGGTTGTCGTTGCTGGGAGGCGTTCGATTGTCCATTTCGCACTTCGCGGTCAATGGGGGCATCGTCTCGCCTACTCTTTTTGGTCGTGTCGCGGGGTGATTTGATGTTTTCCACAGGCTGAGCAGATGCTTGACGCGCTGCAGCTGCCAATGCGGCTTTCTCCTGTTGCGCCTTTTTGCGCGCCATGCGTTCGCGGGCTTTGCTCTCGGCCTCTTGCACGCGTGCGCGCTTCTCCTCCTTGCTGATCCCCGTCAACGTGACCTCCAACTTCTGGAGCGGGGATCGGTCCGAGGCCCAGTCTCGCCGAGAGTCGCTGGCCGAGCCCGAGCGTGTGGTATTAGAGCGACCCGGCACAGCAGATGCCCCAGCAGCAGCGGGTGGCGGTGACGAGACTTGAATTTGTGGCATGGCTGCTGAGTCCGGAGCGTGTGCATCTGTCGGAAGACCTCGCGGTATGGCGGACTCCTCTGATAACTCTGATGTAGATTCGGGAACTGGCTTGCGGGTGGTATTTTTAAGATTTCCCTCGGGCTGATTTCGAGCTCGGGCTGAGAAGCTTCTATCTACCTGGCCCGTCGAGTGGGCACCGCTTGGGTTGTGAGATAGATCCGAGTCTTGGTGTTCATAGCTCTCGTTGGATGGCGGGGCTCTGCGATTGCGCCCTGGTCTTTGTGCCCCATTGGCCTGAGGAACAGAGGCATTTGCCATGTCGGGTGATCCAGGCATTGTCACGGCCGCCATGCTGTTGCCCAAATTCAATACCGCTCAATATGGCGATCGGAAAATGCGTTGGTGCCAAGCGAGTGATTGACAATGCAACTGGGGCGAGAAGCGTCAACGGCACCGTGTACAGGTTGGGTAGATTCAGAGGGAATTGGAATCTAGGATGTGACTTAATCTGATGCCTAACGCAGGTAATGCAGGTAACGCAGGTCACCACACCATGGCCCGATCTGATTCGCACTGGGAAGTTGAAGTACGTCAAGTTGTGCGACCGGGTATAAGAATAGGAAATTGAAGAAGAAGAGATTTCTGACACGGCCTTTGTCGAGGTCTATACAATATCCTGGTGGCTGGTATCCCAGCCTTCGCGCGGGGGCTGCCATAAGAGCCAATAGTAGACCCCCGGGTGAATTCGATAGTTCAGGTACCTGTGGCCAGAATGGCATTTTGGGGCATTGTTATAATGGTCTAAGCATATCAGAAAGTGTCCAGCTTTGTCTAGCCATTATAAGCATCACTCCATAGCCGTTGCTCCCGCCAGAACAACCTTGGAAATACCGCCCACACTACTCCACACCATACTGAGACATGTTTACTCCGTAGACGATTCAAGGTCGCTGGGAACTCCCTGTGATAGTCTGTGAGTTGCAATATATGCAATATATGCAAGGGTGGTGCTACTAGAGAGTACTCATGCTCAACCTTGGAAGTCGTCCATAGTTAAGACCACTTACTCCGTGCCTCCGCTGGTCCTCGCTCAGATGGACTTCCCAATGGGGTTTAGACATAGTGATTCTCATACGGAGTACTAGTTCATGATTTACCTAACTGCTTGGCTAACCAAATGTCAAATGGCCCCCGTAGAAATAAGTCGAAGGAGTAACCGTGGCCTTTGAGCAGTCAATAAGAGACCCCAATAGGATCCCGTGCGTGGCCTCTGACGATCCTCCTATCTGACCTGACACTTTTGCCTTTCACTCTACTCCTCACCAACGGCATTGAACCGTCATTTGCTTGACATTCAATTACTCACACCTTTGTTCGCTTGACTTTCTCAAGCTTGTTTCAAGTCGCCAACGGTCCGGAACCGATGGCAGCCGCTTGCTAGCTATACCTTCAAACCTCCCAACCTCCATCGCGAACCCACCCTGTCCTCCTTTCTTCCGATACATAATGCGTCTGGGTATTGTCACCACATTGGGTCTGGCCAGTGCGGTCGCTGGAAACCTACACCCTCGCTCTCAAGAATCCCGCGACTTCTTCGCTCTCCACCTCGATGACACCACCTCCCCTTCCGACATCGCACAGGTCCTAGGCGCCCGCCACGAGGGCAAGATCGGTGAACTCGATGGACATCATACGTTTTCTCGGCCTCGGGAACATGAGACTCAGACGGATACCCTGTTAGATGACTTACGCGCGAAAAGGAAGCTCCGGAAGCGGTCCGGGGAGATTGATGCGCAGAGTGACGATCCACTAGATGGTGTCTTATGGTCGCATAAGCTTGCTCCTGCAAGACAGAAGCTTCACAAAAGACTTCCTCCAGTTTCAGTGCCTTATGAATCGCTGGACAAGCGAAAGGTGGATGCGCAGGCCGCTGCAGCTCAGAAAAACGTCATGTCCACCCTCGGGATCAGTGATCCCATTTTCAAGGAACAATGGCATCTTCTGAACACCCTGCAACCGGGCCACGATCTCAATGTGACGGGTCTTTGGCTGGAGGGCATTACGGGTGAAGGAATCGCTACTGCGGTGGTGGATGATGGACTCGATATGGACAGCAATGACCTGAAACCGAATTACTTCGCGGAGGGCTCGTGGGATTTCAACGAGGGAAGTCCCGACCCCCGCCCTCTTTTGCTGGACGACAAGCATGGCACTCGATGCTGCGGTGAGATCTCAGCGTCCAAGAACGATGTTTGTGGTGTCGGTGTTGCCTACGACAGCAAGATTGCCGGTATTCGAATTCTCTCCAAGCCTATCGACGACATCGACGAGGCGGCTGCGATCAACTACGCATACCAAAAGAACGATATATATTCATGCTCTTGGGGCCCCATTGATGATGGCGCTACGATGGATGCACCGGGAATTCTGATCAGACGAGCCATGGCCAACGGCATTAACAAGGGCCGAGGCGGCAAAGGGTCCGTTTTTGTGTTTGCCGCCGGCAATGGCGCTCTGTATGGAGACAACTGCAATTTCGATGGTTACACCAACAGCATCTACAGCATCACAGTCGGTGCCATTGATCGGCAAGGCAAGCACCCGACCTACTCAGAGTCCTGCTCGGCCCAGTTAGTCGTCGCATACAGCAGTGGATCTGGAGATGCGATTCACACCACTGATGTTGGTGCCGACAAGTGCTTCTCCGGGCACGGTGGTACATCTGCTGCCGGTCCCTTGGCCGCAGGAAGCGTGGCTCTTGCCCTCAGTGCACGACCAGAGCTGACATGGCGTGATCTGCAATACATCATGGTTGAGACCGCGGTTCCTGTGAGCGAGGACGATGGCAGCTGGCAGGTGCTGCCCTCTGGTCGCAAGTTCAGTCATGACTGGGGCTTCGGAAAGGTCGATACCTATACCATGGTCCAGCGTGCGAAGACTTGGGAGCTCGTGAAGCCGCAGGCCTGGTTTAACTCGCCTTGGCTGCGAGTTCATCAGGCAATTCCCGAGGGCAACCACGGACTGCTCAGCCGCTACACCGTCAGTGCTGATCGCTTGAAAGAGGCTAACTTTGCCAAATTGGAGCATGTCACTGTGACTATGAACGTCAACCACACCCGCCGCGGTGACATCAGCGTTGAGCTGCACAGCCCTGGTGGAATTGTGAGCTACCTGAGTGTTGCTCGCAGAAATGATAACGTGGCAACTGGCTATGACGATTGGACATTCATGTCCGTTG
Source organism: Penicillium brevicompactum (assembly GCF_028827555.1). Taxonomy (NCBI): domain Eukaryota; kingdom Fungi; phylum Ascomycota; class Eurotiomycetes; order Eurotiales; family Aspergillaceae; genus Penicillium; species Penicillium brevicompactum. The sequence continues at coordinate 1,710,593 of NW_026623210.1, forward strand.
CTCATTGGTATGCACATTCCCCTATTCCAAGCTCCGTGCGCTGCTAACAATTTTGACTAGGGGCGAATCTGCCGAGGGTGAATGGACAATCATTGTGAAGGATACCGACAAGAATGAGAACACCGGCAGTTTCACCGATTGGCGACTAAACCTCTGGGGTGAGGCCATTGATGGTTCTAAGCAAGAGCTTCATCCTCTCCCCGAGGAGAACGATGATGACCATCCCTATGAGGATGCCCATGTCGCCACGACTAGTGTCGCTGCCGCTCCAGTCAAGACCGGGGTGCCTGAGAACCCGGACGACCACCACGACCGACCTGTGAATGCCAAACCACAAGAGTCTTCCAACCCATCGTCTCCGGAACCAACACCAGAGCCGGAAACCAAGCCAGACTCGACGCCCATCGAAGACGAGAAGGAGCCCACCAACACTTCTGGTGACGAGACCGCCTCGCCTTCATCATCCTCTTCCTCAGACTATATATCATCGTACCTCCCCACCTTTGGTACATCAAAGCGTACTCAGGTCTGGATCTACGCCTCTTTCGCGATGATCGTTGTCTTCTTCATCGGGCTGGGTGTCTACTTCCAGCTGCAACGAGTCAAGCGTCGTCGCACCACTGCTCACGACGACTACGAGTTTGAAATGATCGAAGACGAAGATGAGATGCAACCCATGGCGGGCGCCTCTGGCCGGACACAGCGTCGGGGCGGAGAGCTCTATAATGCCTTTGCTGGTGAAAGTGACGAGGAGATGTTCAGTGACGATGACGAGCCATATCGGGATGGGTTGGCCAATCAGCCAGAGAATTCCAGTAGAGATGATCCCTCCCATGGCCGTCAAGAAAAGCCATAGATGGGGTTTGTTCCCCTTTTTGCATTTTGTTTGGCGTTGTTGATACGCTTCATTGAATCGAGGGCCCACTTCGGACAAGACGGAAAACGACCGAGGCCTTTTTGTATATCTATCTATTGATAAGAACATATGCTCTGCATAATGCCCGAAGAAGTCACTAATTTCATGAGCAAAGTAAATCCCACCAAGATCATGACGGTAAAGCATGTACTCCGTAGCGCGTAAATTATCAGACGTCAAAGAGCGATGACGCTGTTTCGGGAACTCCGCCTTGGGGAAGGGCGATCATCGAACTCACCTCCAACCTCCAAAACTACCCCCTCGTCCCACCTTTCTCGCCCTTGCAGTCCCTTTGAATTGTCGTTTCCATATTCCTTGAAAATAGCTATTGCTGGTACGACTGGAGTTCTCAAAACACACAGCCGGGTGATCACGGCCGACCGACACCCCCGCGATGGATCAACACGACGACTTCGACAGTGTTTCCTGGAAGCACGACCCAGACAGTGATGCGTCGCGCCCTACAACCGCTGGCACTGATGCCGCAGAATCGAGCGAAATCGGCCACGACGCCAATGGCAAGCGGAGAATGAGCTCCGCCCATGAAGAGCCTCAGGCCGGCCCGCGAGCCGACGCCGTTGACCTGGCGGGCATCGGTGATGGGGTCCTTGAGTGTCAAGTTGACTCCCCTCTTAAAGAGAATGACGGCACAAAAGACGCATATATCTCGTACCTGGTCACAACACATGTATGTGCCTCCTATGCCTCATACCTCTCTCTTCTACTGCTGCCTAGGTGCCAGGCGAGTATAGATGCTCGAACGAACAATCGCTGACAGAAGCAGACTGACTTCAAGTCCTTCCAAAAGCCCGAATTCACTGTTCGGCGACGATTCACCGACTTTTACTTCCTATACAAAACGCTTTACCGCGAATATCCAGCATGCGCGGTGCCGCCGCTCCCGGATAAGCACAAGATGGAGTACGTGCGCGGAGACCGGTTTGGCACGGAGTTCACGACGCGACGAGCATGGTCACTACATCGGTTCTTGAAGCGCTTGACTCTGCACCCCGTGCTTCGACGAGCCCCGCTGCTCACTATCTTCCTGGAATCGCCGGACTGGAATGCTCACATGCGCCTGCACTCAACTCGAACATCTACCAATACCAATTCGGATGGTGCTGCTACCGGTATCTTTGATAATTTTACCGACACTTTCGTCAACGCCTTTTCCAAGGTGCACAAGCCTGATCGGCGGTTTATCGAGGTGCGCGAGAAGGCCGATAAGCTTGATGAGGATCTATCGCATGTGGAGAAGACCGTCGCTCGCGTTGCGCGCCGTGAATCCGATTTGGAAACTGATTATGCCGAGCTGGCGACGCAATTCCGTAAGCTTGTTCAGCTAGAGCCTGCTGTTGAAGTCCCGCTACAGGTATTCGCGGCTTCGGTGGAGGAGACTGCGCGCGGAATGCGCGGGTTGAAGGAGCACACTGATCAGAATTACCTTGGCTCGCTACGTGATACAGAGTCTTACATCATGTCTTTGAAGACCCTTTTGAAGACTCGCGAGCAGAAGCAGCTCGATTTCGAGGCCTTGGTCGATTACCGCAACAAGGCTGTGACAGAGCGCGATTCCCTCGCTGCCAACCCGGCCGCTTATTACGCCTCCAACCCGCTCACCTCCTCGCCCGCCTCCTTTATTCGTTCGAAAATGGAAGATATGCGCGGCGTCGATCATGAGCAGTCCCGTCGCGAGCGCGTTCGGAAGCTAGAACTTCGGATCGATGAGCTGACCCGGGAAGTGGAGTCTGCAAAGACTACCTCCGAGATGTTTGACGAGGAAGTTGTGCGTGAAGTCGCAGACTTTGAACGTATCAAGGCGGTCGAATTCCGAGATGGGCTTGGTTCTTTTGCCGATTCACACATTGAATTCTATCAAGGCGTTCTTTCTACGTGGGAGAGATTCGTTGCTGAGATGGAAGGGGAGGGAGAAGGCCGTGACTCTGACGCAGCTGCCCTCGGGGCTGTTTAGGATACCCATCTTGACTCGGCACATTATTTGGACAGAGTGTTTTAGGGATAGCAATTCGTGTCGGTCTCATTTACTAGCTTTATCACCGTTTCATACCCGCAATACCATCATAACTTATCAATTGCTATCCCTACAGGTGATGGGCCCCTCAAGTGCTCAACAAGTAGATTGATAATCATATGCTGGAGCGTTTACAGCCCTCCAAGATAAAATGCTCGCTCGTTGCTTACCCATGGATGACTACTTTGAAACGATGAGGTTATTATACTTCCCAATCAGGTAACCAGGTCTGTTTGCACTGTTTGTCCATCCCACGTCTATCTTCGATCATCCGATTCAACCTCCGAGCACCAGACAAAATGCGTCCAATTTCCAGAGCCGTCCTCCGGCCGTACGTCTGCCAAACCTGCCGCCATGGACTTGGCGCTGGCCGGCGGCGATTTGCATCCCAAGCCGATTCTCCTGACCTCTACGACGTGGTTTGCGTCGGAGGCGGACCCGCGGGCCTAGGGTTATTGGCTGCACTCCGTATGTATACGTCCTGCAGGCAACATGGCCAGCTACTGATATCAATGCTCCAGGGGCATCTCCGATTACCTCCAAGCTCCGAGTGGCTCTCATCGAGACCCAGGACCTGGCCAAGGCCAAATCTTGGAATCTCGAACCAACCCAATTCTCCAACAGAGTCAGCAGCTTGACCCCCTCGTCGGTGTCATTCCTGCGCCAAATTGGCGCATACGAACACCTCGATGTCGACCGCGTGCAGGATTACCAGGATATGCAGGTCTGGGACGGCCAAACCGGGTCCCGAATATCATTCGACTGGTCAATGGAGACATCCCCATTCGAAGACCCGCGCACAGTAGCCACAATGACGGAGAACGCGAACCTGGTCCGCGCACTCCTCCGCCGAATCGCAGAGTCCGGCGACGAGAATCTCTCCCTCTTCTCTAACTCAACCGTCGCCTCCATCGAAACCGGCTCAGATCTCAAACCAGATGGCCCCGACCTCTCCGCCTGGCCAGTCCTCTCCATCAAACCAACCGGCCCAGGAGAATCGACCCCAAAGCGCATCGCAGCCCGCCTCCTCGTTGGCGCAGACGGAATCAACAGCCCCGTCCGCTCATTCGCCGACATCTCAACCCACGGCTGGGACTACGGCCGCCATGGCATCGTCGCAACCCTCGCGCTAGGCGATCTTGCCGTCCCTCCTTTCCCAGCCTCAAAGCGCACTGCCTACCAGCGCTTCCTCCCTGCTCTCGGTGGCCCAATTGCCCTCCTCCCCCTCCCAAATAACCACGCAACCCTAGTCTGGTCCACTACACCCGAGAACGCAGCTTACCTCAAGTCTCTCTCAACACCTTCCTTCCTCGCAATGGTCAACGCAGCCTTCCGTCTCGATATGACGGATCTCAGCTACATGATGGGCATGCCCTCTACCTCAGACATCTCCCACCAAGACGAGCTCGCCTGGCGGACACAGCACACCCCTCTGCCATCCCAAATCCCTCCACCCGCAACCGGCGTGCAGGATGGAACAGTCGCTTCTTTCCCCTTGCGTTTTAGACATGCTGCGCAGTACGTTTCCCCGCGCGTCGCGTTGGTCGGAGATGCTGCACATGTCATTCACCCGCTCGCGGGCCAAGGTTTGAACCTCGGACTGGCAGATGTGGCTTCTCTGTCTAAGACGATCCAGTATGCCGTTTCGCACGGTATGGATGTTGGTGACTTGCTTACACTTGAGCGTTATTCTTCGGAGCGGTACTTGCCCAATGCTAAGATCGGTGGTGCTTGTGACTTGCTCCATAAGATGTACAATGTGCCTGGGGAAGGGCCTGTTGCTTGGGCTCGGAGTGTTGGGTTGGGTGTTGTAGATCGGTTGCCTTTTGTCAAGTCATTCTTGATGAAGAATGCTGAGAGTTATTAGTGTGGGGTTGTTGTATATGTATGTCTCTGTACTTCTATTGTCGATCTATGCAAGCATTTCAAGTGTTTCAAGGTTCATGTCTGCCGGCTTTTTGCGCTGGTCATTGGTGACCTTCGGAGCTGCATGTAGTCTAATCAGGCCTGGCGAAGAGAGAACGGAATAGGAATGTAATGAGTTGGGTATTGGCACTTCCATGCCCAGATCTGACAAATGTAGGTATATTTTTGAAAACACCCATATCCATGGATCTTTTTTAGGCCATCAAGCTCCGGGTTTGACAATGCAAGATATCTATGTAATTTTGAGAAGAAGAAACCCTTCTAACAAACACGCTCAAGGGAAAAGAAACAAGAAGAACAAAACAAACGTAAGTGACGATCGAGAAATGGTGTGGGATATTGCACTGCCTGGCGACTTAGACAGTTGTGCTGCTCAGCTGCTCGGCCAGAGAGCCGACAAGTCCATCCTGCTTGCTGGCGAGACGGGTCTGCAGCTCGGAAACCAGGTTGTCGAGAGTGACCTCAACACCCTCCTTCTCCGGGTGTCCCTCGGGGAGACCCATCTCCTTGATGCGGCACTTGCCAGCGGCAAGCTCTTCCTCGCCGAGAATGATAGCGAAGGGGATGTTTCCTTGTTCCGCGGCCTTGAATTGCTGAGGAAGCTTAGGCTTCAGCTTGTAAGAGAACTCAGCCTGGACATGTGTTAGTACAGTTTCTTTCCTAGGCAAACGAATAGATGTGCTTACCTTGACACCAGCATTCCACAGCTTCTGGCAGATGTCCATGCGCTCCTTCAACATGCCAGTGAAGCCCTTGCCACCAAAGGCCATAACGTAGGCGTCGACCTCGCTGCTGCGCAGAGCGGCGCCGTTCTGCTTTTGTTCAAGAAGTGCCTTGGTGATAGAGAAGATACGCTCAACACCGAATGAGATACCGACACAAGGGATCTGGGCCTTGGGCGCGAACATGCCGACCAAGTTATCGTAGCGACCACCAGCGGCGACACTGCCAACACCGACGGAGGGGTCGTTGGAACGGTCATCATCCTCAGAAGGCTTACCCTTGCCCTTCTTAGCGGGCTTCTCGCCCTCAGTGGAGGAAGCCTGCACACCAGCAGAGCCCTCGGTGATAACCTCGTAGATGACACCGGTGTAGTAGTCCAATCCACGGGCGAGAGACATGTCGAAGGAGATCTTGTCCAACACACCAAATGCCTCCAAGTAGTCCATCATCAAGGCCATGTCGTCCAGACCAGCCTTGGCAATGGGGTTGGCGTTGAGCGCCTCATCCTGCAAGAGAGTGTTGAGCAGCTCGCGGGAGCCCTTGTTCATCACATACTTCTCAATGCGATCCGCAACCTCGCCGTCGAGACCCTTATCATTGACCATCTCCTTGCGCACATCCGCCCAAGGCATCTTGTCGAGCTTGTCAACGGCACTGGAGATAGGTCGGATCTTATCCTCTGGCACACCACACACGGCAAAGACACCGTCAAGGATCTTGCGGTGGTTGAGCTTAATAGTGTATCGGCCGTTCCATCCCAGCGCCTCGAAAACTTCACAAATGATTCGGATGATCTCAGAGTCGGGGATCATGGGGTCGTAAACTCCAGCAATATCCAGGTCAAACTGTACGAACTCTCTGAGACGGCCCTGAAGAGAATGTAAGCCATGTCAACGCATATTGAGGGGGTTCGAGTCTTATCTTACCTTGAGGATGGCAGGCTGGTCGCGACGGTAGACCTTTGCAACGTGGTAACGCTTGATGTTGCGGACTTCGGGGTTCATAGCCAGCCAGCGCGCGAAAGGCACAGTGAGGTCGTAACGCAGAGAGCAGATCTCGCCGCCCTGGTCCTTCAGGTCGTAGATGAGCTTCGAGTCCTCACCATATTTTCCAGCCAAGATTTCACGCAGTTCGAAAACGGGGGTATCGAGCGCGGTTGCGCCGTGTCTCTTCAGGACGTTCGAGATGGTGCTGAAGATGCGGTCTCGGAGGAGGGTGTCGGAACCGAACCAATCCCTAGTACCCTTGGGGGTCTTGAGGTTGAAAGTGGGACCCTTATCTTTTCCCATGTCGTCGGATTGAGTGCGATGTGAGGAGGAGGAAAACTGGCGATTGCGGCGGGGAGAAGTTTGGTGGGGGATGGTGGGGGCTCGGATATTATTTTTATTCAAGGTGACTCGACGGTGCAGGGTACAGTGACTCAGGCGAAGGGGTGACGCGCCAACTGGACTGGCAATTGCTCGAACGGAGCGAAGAGACACACGGCAGGACGTCATAAAAGAAGAGACACTCGGCGCAATTCTAATTATCAGGGTTCATACACGGATCTTGTGGTCTCCTGAGGCTGCTGTTGATTGGGTGGTTGTTGCTGTTTTGGGGTAATTTCCCCGAGAGTTTATCCGGTTGCAAACACCGTTTCATGAATCAGCGGTGTTTGCTCTGTTTGTTTATGGGGCTCTTCCGATCACTTCCAGAACTGCCCAACGGCAAGGTCTCCAAGGAGCTTCCTTGTTGTAACGGCCAGCTGCGCGTAAGCCAAGCGCTGTTTAATCCCACGTCCTACCCAGTGGCTTGAACATACAAAATGCTACCTTACAACGTCGTCAGTTAGGTGTGTCTTCCCGGCGAAGCCAACCAACACATCCATACTTTGGCGTTGAAAAACCAGAGAGCCTACAGGTCTCGCGCGCAGGTCGCCCCAAGAGCCATGGATCCATACACATGGGGCACTGACCTCTTGATGATATACAGTGGCTAAATTCCCCGGATTTACACAGTTCCCTTGATTGCAACCTGATTGCAACCTCAAGAAAATGACTCATGCGGCTTATGCGCGAAAATGAAAAAGGCGCCATTTGCCTTTGTGTTTCAAGGCACTGCATTCCGATGTCATACAGCAAGGTCCAGAGTGTAATACGGAGTAGAGGGACCATACTTGCCCGTTTTATACATGCAGTACGCAGGAAATCACCCATTCGGGACAATCCGATCTACTCCACAGCCCCGGGCAACGTCATTGATCGGAACTAGCGTACATAGAACGGGCATTTCCATGTCATGTCGGGATACTACTTGGAGCGCTAGTATTTGGTTGCTTTTTCCTATCTTGAATTGCCGGTCTTCAACGTGCGCCTTTTTTCCTACAAGTACGAGCCCCTTGGAAAGTCAAGCTTATGCCTCGCCACCCCCACTTTGTACGGATCCGGCAACGGACGGAGCGCCTTGAATGGTCTCCTGCATTGCCGCCTAGATACCTCGTTTAAATTGGCCCGATCTCATAGGGTGTTTATGTAGATGCCCCCCCTCCAGGAGGATGATCTCCTTTCATTGTACGGAGTACGCATGTACGGTATATTCATATTCCAACGTCAATGCCGACCACAGTCCCTCATTACACGGGAACGTGCACAGTGTCCGGAGTACGGGGAACAAAGGAGTGGCTGGACGGGCCTATTGGAACCGAGAATGAAATTGATATGCACGACGTGCCGCGAATAGATCGCGCGGACGGCGGCCGAGCAGCGTGGAATCCAGGTGGTCTTTTTCACCCCTTGCGGATGAAAAGTATCAAGCAATCTGAGAACATCTTACGATGACTTACGATGTGAGAGAGAGCCTTGATTCATCCGCAAGGAACACATCTCGTCCGTTTCAAGGACCGGGGCCACCGCCACTTTTTTTTTTGCTCCACGGCGTGAATAACCATTGGCCGTTGCGGCACGCCATGCGAGGGGCGGACACATGGCCCGTGAGCGAGGGCGGGCAGGGGCCAATCAAGTGAGCGGAGCGGACTGAGTTCATGGCTCCAATGGCCGGAGAGGGGATTCTGTCCCATGGACGTGGGGAGACCACTGGGGAAGGGCGTCGGCCAATGAGTGGAGGATGGGCATTGGGGGCTGCGGTACCGCCGGAAGCCTCGAGTTTCGCATTCCGACAGACTGTTAGCCCCAAGATAAGTCGAAGTTCACATTGTACAAGCCAAGTAGATAGTACGTCAAAACAAAACAAAAGGAAAATAAGAAAATCGGCGATTGGAGTACTCCTGTACCTGTCTCCACGTGGCTTCAACGGGCTAGGATGAAAAGGGTAGGTCAAGAAAGGATGCGGAGTGGCCTTCTGGACGTTTCCGCAGTAATTTGGTTACCTGAGAGTTCTCCCGTATTAAGACAATATGTGATATCGCTTGGTTCCTATTCCCCTCTCGGCTCTTTATACTCACTACCTTACTACTCCATACTCCTCTCTAACCCTTCTCTTCCGCTTCACCCTGCGCTTGACGGACTCTCTCTCTCTCTCCTCCGATCACTTCCCATTCCCACCCGTGGACCGCCCCAAACTTTATGGGAACACGTTCAACGTATCCGAACTAGTCCATTTCCCCGGCTCTTCCAGATTACTCTCTTTCACCAATGCCGACTGCCACCACTCACTAAGCCATCATGAAGGGGCTCTTCTCTAAAGGCTCGAAGAATGGGGTAAGCCGGCACCTTGTAGCACAGCAGACGCCTCAAGCACTCCGCGAGAGCCATTGGAATTGAGACTAACCGTGACTCCGCGTAGGCCTCCAACCCCACGGCTACAGCGCCGCCCGTGAAAAAAGACATCGCCCCGCAGATCTCCCCGCTGGAAAAGAGGTTACAGGATCTGGGGGCGATCCGTGACGATGGCAGCGACAAGTTCTTTGGCATGGAGAATGTGAGTGTGCGCCTGCCCCAATTCACGAGTGACACGCTGACCATGCTGCGTTCGCGCTCAGTACGGCAATACCTGCTACTGTAATTCCATCCTCCAATGTCTCTACTATTCAGTGCCCTTCCGCGAAGCCGTCATCAACTACCCGCAACGAACGCCACTCGAAAGCCTCGAGGCTGCCCTCGCAACGAACCTACGATACCAGAATCCCACCGCATATCTCGAGGCCGAGGCACTGGCAGCGAAGCAGAAGGCCGCCTCGCCACCCTCGGCGCGCCAGGCGGGCGCACCCCCGAACCAACCGCAGAAGCCAGAAGATAAGGACTCGGCAGAATACAAGAAGAAGGTAGCATTGCAGACTCTCCCGATATTGGAAACAAAGAACAATGCGGCTAGTTACGGAATGTCGGAATCGCTCTTCACCTCGCTCAAGGACATCTTTGAGTCGGTGGCGGGGAGTCAATCGCGCATCGGCGTGGTGCGCCCACAACAGTTTTTAGACGTCCTCCGGCGAGAACATGAAATGTTCCGCTCTGCGATGCATCAGGATGCACATGAGTTCTTGAATCTACTGCTCAATGAAGTCGTCGCCAACGTCGAAACGGAAGCCACAAAACAAGCGTTCGCGGAGAAGGCCTTGCCACCCACCGAGAGCGCGGACTCTCTTGGGATGCTGGCACCGGCGGGTTCGAAATCGCCAAATACTACGAGATGGGTTCATGAGCTGTTCGAGGGCACTTTGACATCCGAGACAAAGTGTCTCACTTGTGAGAAGGTCTCACAACGAGACGAGGTGTTTCTCGATCTATCGGTCGATCTAGAACAACACTCATCAGTGACTTCGTGTCTCCGCAAGTTCTCGGCGGAGGAAATGCTCTGCGAGCGCAACAAATTCCACTGCGACAACTGCGGAGGTCTTCAGGAAGCGGAGAAGCGTATGAAGATCAAAAGATTGCCCCGTGTGTTGGCTTTGCATCTGAAGCGTTTCAAGTATACAGAAGATCTGCAACGCCTGCAGAAACTCTTCCATCGTGTCGTGTATCCTTACCACCTTCGTCTGTTCAACACCACAGATGATGCCGAAGACCCAGATCGTCTCTATGAATTGTACGCGGTGGTGGTTCACATCGGTGGTGGACCATACCACGGACACTACGTTGCCATTATCAAGACCGAGGACCGCGGCTGGCTGCTGTTCGATGACGAGCTTGTGGAACCGGTTGACAAAAACTATGTACGCAATTTCTTCGGAGACCGCCCTGGATTGGCGTGTGCCTATGTCCTGTTCTATCAAGAGACCACCCTCGAGGCCGTGATGCGGGAGCAAGCCCAAGAAGACCAGGCATCCACCGGCACAGTTCCTGAAGCGGGCGAAGCCGGTAAACAGAATGGTTACCCGCTCTCGACTCCGCTATCTCATGCACAAAGCGCCACGCAGCTTCCTTCTGATGACTCCTCTCGCCATACTCCCCTCAAACGCATCCCCACGGCACCTCCACTATCCACATACCCAGAAGAAGCCTCGGAGCCCATGCCACCTTTGCCAACTTCCCCTCAGCCTGTGCAACCCACTCAGCCACCTCTACCGCCGATCCCCGATGAACCGACCCCTCCGTTGAGCCCGAAGAAGAGTGACCACCAACTGCGAAAAGAACGGCGTGCTTTGGAAAAAGAGAAGGATAAGAATGAAAAGACTCGGCAGAAAGAACAAGAGCAACAGAACAGAGAGAGACAGCGGCGAGAGGCCGAGGAGTTGAGGAAAGCCATCGAGGCCAGCAAAGCCGATGCAAATGATGTCGGCACTGAGAATGGATCCCCCAGAAAGTCAACAAGCTTCGGGTTCCTCAAGCGAGGAAGTCGCAGTCTCAGCCAACGGCTCAACAAGGACAAAGAGCCTCGAGTCTCGACATCAGATCTCTCCACCTCACCCCTTCTCCCCGAATCCGTCCCGGAAGCGCCGACAGAAGCACAACCAACAGCACCCAAGCCTATCAAACCAAGCCCTGTCTCTCCACCCATTCAATCCCCCGTCTCGCCACGGGAATTCCCTCCAATCTCCAACCATAAGCCAATTCGGGGCAACGATCCCCTTAACAAAGATCATCACACGCCCGATAAGCCCACTCACCGGTGGCGATCATTCAGTTTCAAGAAAGTCTCTTGAACACCCAGTCCCCGTTCCGTCCTACTTCTGACTCCGGAGATACCCCTGCACCTGCATATACGAGTGCTTCTGCTTTGCACATAGCTTCCCCAAGGATGTATTATCAGTCATGATCTTGCCATTCTCCCGTGGTTCTTCCACAATGTCTTTCTAGATTCTTTTGGATCTTGTCGGATATCGCGCTTCTTCTTTCCATCTTTTTTTTTCTCTTTCCTTCCTGCTGTATCATTTCCTGCTGTATCATGAACGCGTGATACCTGAGTTCAACAAGAGGCGTTCATCTTTCTGGTTTTGTTTTCTTTTCCTAGCGTGGGTTGGTCTCAGGTGTTGTTTCTTCTTCTATCTCATTGCAAAGCGAATCGTTTCGACTCTTCTTACTTGCATCTCGTCCCATACGTATAGATGCCTTGCTTGTCTTGTGCTGCTGAAAAGAAAGAGGGTTGGCATACATGTACGGAATACATATACAACGTAATCCAACTAGAATCCTCGTCCTTCACATTGCCGTATCTCGTTCATTGCGTCAGTTCTAGCATCTATATACAGAACTGTGTCCAAAGCAGGTTCCCAGGCAGATGTAGCCAATGCCTTCCGTGGGCCAAGTAAGGTGGTACAATTGTGTTATCCCTATAGGATATCATCACAGTCCAATGAGATCGGTCACGTGGATCGTGTCGCGATTGGTGTTGCCTTGGATGTTTCTGACTTCCATTCGACTGGGAGGGGTATAGAGGTTGCGCGAGTCGCTGGAATACGAGATTGGAGAGTTCAAGTGTGGGTGATCAGTTTCAGTAGCATTCGGCTCGCGGTGGAGAGGTAGACGGCGCGGCGTATTTAACCGAGGATCAGCTCGTACACAATGATGACGGTGTTGATGATGATAAGAGGTACTGTTGGTAGTAGACTGGTCAGTACATCGAGGCCATCTCCAAGTATTCCAAGTCCCAAGAATCAACGAGGCAGGGGTTCAGAGGGGAAAACGTACTTCGCATCACGGTGCGCACACTCGCGATAAGATTGATGGTCTTGGCCTTGACACTTGTACTATCGTATGACGCGCCAAATCCAGGCTCTGCTTGCGTGCGACCCCATCCGACTAGTTATCCGTTAGAGCTGTTTCGCGAGGTGGGTAGGTGGGACATACCGCGAGCTAGGAAGCGGTCTTCGGAGAGGATAGCGATGGCATTGATGATGAGGATAATGACTTTATGAAGATTAGCAGAGCTTCATCATGATAGGAACGTACACATACCATAAAACAGCTTCCCCAGGCCGAAGAAAAACATTGCGTCGAGTTGCGGATGATGTTAAGGTGAGGTGCGGGAAGCCGCCAGATCTCCGCAACTCTCTCCTCGGAAGTCACCATGGGATTTGGTTCGTTGACTCTATACATGCGCGCACGTCTTGACTAATTGATTCTAGCAGCTGCGTTCCTCGCTCTTCTATTTCCGGCTTTGATTCTCTTGCATCTATTCGTCGCTCCTTATACCAAAGTCGAAGAGTCCTTCCATGTTCAGGCTGCGCATGACCTGATAGCTCACGGTCTGCCTAAGGGTTGGAATGATTTGACTCTCAATCGGACGAATTATGACCATTTCGCCTTTCCAGGGGCAGTTCCCCGGAGTGCCCTAGGTGCTGTGGGACTTGCTTTGCTCTCCAAGCCTGTGATCTGGTTCAATGCGGGCATCAACCAACAGCTATTAGGTACCATGACACCCGTGGACCCCAACTCAATACTACATTCCAACTGACAGCACCTACAGTTCGAGGGATTTTGGGACTTTTCAATGCCTCATCTCTGGCAATCTATGCAAATGGATTGCGCCGCAGCTTCGGCCAGCCCGTAGCTATCTGGTACATCATCCTCCAAGCAAGCCAGTTCCACATCATATACTATGCGTCCCGACTACTATCAAACATGTTCGCCTTCGGCATGACGAACATAGCATTCACGCTTCTTCTGCCCGGACCGAATTTATCTCCAAACCAGCGAAGTCTCGCTCTGGTCCTCCTCACGATCGCAGGTATAGTCTTCCGCTCCGAACTCGCCCTTCTAGTCGGGACCCAGACTCTATTCCTCCTCGCAACACGCCAAGTCACTATCCCCAGAGCCATATTCGCAGGTCTGGTCGGTCTGGTCAGCGGCCTCGCCTTGACAGTCTGCATAGACGGAGCCTTCTGGCAGAGCTTCCCACTGTGGCCTGAATTCGAAGCTTTCCGCTTCAATGTGCTGGCCGGCCAATCGTCAGAGTGGGGAACAGAGCCTTGGTCTTTCTACTTTTTCAACGCGCTCCCCCGCCTCCTCTTCAATCCCCTTTCCTATCTCCTCGCTATCCCAGTGGCTTTAAGACAACCTGCTACACGGAAGAGCGCAGCCGCACTCCTCATTCCGGCGGTGGCTTTTGTTGCACTTTATAGCTTCCAGCCTCACAAGGAGTGGCGGTTCATTATCTATGTAATCCCGTCTTTGACGTCCGTTGCGGCTTTGGGCGCCGGATTCCTCTGGACCCACCGCTCGCGTTCCTTCTTTGCGCGCTGGGCGACGCGGGCTCTCGTGGTCTCTTCCTTCGGCGTGTTTTTGCTATCGAGTCTCGTTCTCTTACCTGCATCCGCCGCTAATTACCCTGGTGGACAAGCGATTGATGCTCTGCACCGTCAACACGCTTTGTCCAAAGATATCTCCGCGCAGTCGGATATCAATGTCTACTTGGGTAACCTGGCTTGCCAGACTGGCGTGACACGTTTCTTACAGCAAGATTCTTCGTCGGGTTGGGTATATGATAAAACAGAAGACGAGGGCATGAAGTCAACAGGTGAATTTTGGGATCGGTTCGACTATGTTGTCCTGGAGGCTTCGCTGGATGAAAAGTCGCTGGATACAGACGAGGGCAGACTCCGTCTTGCACTGCCGACCTCTGCGTGGGAGAGTGTATATGTTGTGAATGGATTTACTGGGATCTCGGTCTTGAGACCTGGTGTTCCGGCTACTGGTATTGCTGAGCGACACATTCTTGGCTCTATTGGCGGTACGCGTGCGATCGAGCTCTTTGAGGTTATTCGCAAGCATGCGAGAGCTTTGCTGCGTGGGTGGTGGATTGAGCCGAGGATGGAGCCTAGGGTTCAGATTCTAAAACGTGTAAGAGCTTGATTGAGAGCTTATTTATACTTGAATGAAAAGAATATTTTGGTTTTGTTCACTGATATGGATGGGAATATTGACAAACTTAAAACACATAAGCCCCCATATTCGAGGCATATGCTAACTGGGTATTATTCAAACCGGATCAAAAGTAGATGAAGCAAATCACTGCCCCGGCGCTTCAAGACGCCCGAGGCGAGATTCTAAATCCCTCACCCAGGGCTCAACGGTCTCAACATTGGAGCGTAGAGCAGCTTCGCCTTGTCGCATTTTCTCTTCCACATTGGTCAGTCCCTCTCGCCACTGTTCGATCTCCGATGCCATCTCCGCCTGGCGCTTCTCTAATTCATCAAGAGATTCAGCAGCATGGGCCGCGCCAGCATGACAAGCACGGAGGGAGCGCAAACGCTCAAGAACACTGGGGAGCAAGGGGTGTAAGGATTGGATGGTTGGGAGGGTAGCGTAGAGAGCCTGGATCTTGGCTGTGTGTTCGTCATCTGCCGATGCGTCCATTGCGGGTGTATCAGCGTCTGAGCTCGCCAGACGAGCATTATGTGCTGCTTTCGCGGCGTCGAATGCCTTTCTGCGCGCTGCAGTCAGGGCTTCGGCGTCTGTTGTTAACTTTCGCACGCGAGTCGAGAGAGCTTCGAGGTGTGGGGTTGTCATTCCCGGGCCGCTGGGTGCGCCTGAGGTTGGGTTCGTACCGACCAGAAGGCCGGTGAGGGCTGACAGTCGGGAGGTGAGTTGATCCAGGGCTGGGATGACGGGGTGTGGCGTTGTGTCGTTAATTCCATCGGCAACAAACGGATTTGAAGAATTGGAGATGCCTATCGAGCTCTCGAGAAGGGCTAGTCGGCTGTCAAATGCCGCTGCATGGGAGAGAATGCCCGCAGAGGCAGGCTGGGGCGCTGCAACCGAGGCAACGGCAGGTGTGCCTGAAGCTTGGGACTTTGCATCTGGCGCCGCTCCGGATCCAAGTTTCTGTGACAACAATGCAGCAGCCGAGTGCGATGGCGTGGCGCCTCGCGAAGCGTGAAGATTGTCCAAGGCGCGGCTCAGCTCCGCAACACCATCGCCCAAATCTTCTGTCTTTTCAGTGGTGTTCTGTGACGCATCGCCCTCGGTCTTCTGGTTGGCCATCTCCACTTTGAGATCTTCGACTTCTCTCCGCAACCGTGCCAGTCTGCGCTCCACCGATTCGTCTTCGCTGTCACTTAGGTCCCCAACCTCCTCTGTGCCATCTGTGCGTTTCCGGCGACGGTTCGTATCCTTGCTCCGATATGCCTGACGCTTCATTGAGATGCTGTCGGAGAAATTGGCATCACGGGCATCCACGGCCGCGCCCATGAAATGCAAACGCGCTTGGTCTGCGTTGACGCCCTCACGGTCAATGTCGGAGCTGGAGTCGTCATGGTCGGATTCAGTGCGGATGGTCCCCGTCTGGCCATGATCAGTTATCGCCAATGACGTCTTGTTCAGTTGCACTTACGGGGAGGGTGGATGCTTCATCGGTCAGGTCGGGGGTTTCGTAAATATCCGGGGATGGATCCTGGGACGTCAGCAGCGTCCAAATTGAGGGGATTAAATGAGGCTAGCTTACCAAGTCCGGCAATCCGGCATATTTCTTGTTGAAGGCCATTTTGGACTGCAGCTCCGCATCGGAGAGGGTAAACATAGGAGGCCCCGGGGTGACGAGGTGGTTAGTCAGCAAAAGCACGTGTCAAGCCTCGGACCCCCCACGACCACATGCAATTGACGACAGACAAGCTCGCAGGTGCTCCGTAGTTCTTCCTCAAGTACCGGAGTATATAACTATTCAGTTCCTCTTCTGAATTTTGTCTCCTTAAACATCTTCAATTGATCTCCAGCTCATCCTACACATTCCAAGCTTCTCTACCCCGCATCCCGAGCTATAGCTACTTCCAAAATGGCCGTTCCAGCAGACGTCACTATCAAGAACCTTAGCGGTGAATGGGCAATGGTACAATGAACGACTCACACACTCCATGGTCCTCAAGCTCATTCATAACAGGAGTCCGCTTTGTCCAGCCCGACAGACCCTGTTCTCGCTCTGGTATGAATCCCCGAAGCCCTAACTCAAAATTGAGTGAAACCCAAAGCGTCACAACCCCGAAACACCTAACTACCCCCTTGTCCAAATACATAAATCGAAACCCACAGTATACCCCACTGACAATCCTTAGCAAGGAATGGGTTGGATCACGCGCAAGGCTCTCTCCCTCGCCAAAGTGACCATCTACATCCACCAGTACCCAGACAGCGAAAAACCTGAGATCTTCCATGTCGACGGCCAGTCTGTTCTCACTGGTGGAATCCAGGGCACTAAGGAATCTCGTACTCTTGACTGGCAACAGCGAGAGCACACCGACCACATCTTTGGCAAGTTGGTCGGCCAATCGCGCCACTTCGCCAAGATCGAGGATCTTGACATCCAATCCTCCGTCGGCAAACCCGAGGATGATGCGCGAGTCGCCAAGTTCCTGAAGGGTGAGACGTTGGTCGACGGATCGAAGAGCGATGGTTTCCTCGAAGAGGAGGCTTTCATGCAGAGCTTTGTGCAGAATGCCGAAGCTGGCTGGACTGCTGAGCAAGTCTGGGGCTTTGAGATCATTGATGGTCAGAGACTCCACACTCGCCGTGTTGTGGTGACGAAGAATGGCCAGGTCGAGCTGGCCAGACTTGTTTACACTTTCCAGGCTCGTCGGGTTGAAGAATAGATTATTTTCGTGGGTACTGCTGGCATGCACCTGGGAAATTGAGAAGCTAGTCTTATCTTTGAAATCAACATAGCGTTTATTTTAGACCTTTATCGAGAGTATTGTGTTTTGCTTTGGGGCACATTCAAAAGCTGGACTCAATGTGCAGATTAAAACTATCCATGGATGTTTAATGGGTGTGCAAAGCCCTTCGAAGATGTCCAGGTGTTTCTGAGCTGGGTTTGACACACCCACAAATAATAATGAGGTTGGTCTCAACCTAGCCATAGGGTTCCGAGGTTAGAACTTCCAAGGTTGCTTATGAATTTCATGGTCTCCTGGGGCTAGGTAGAGGCTCAAATGGTGGAACCTTGGAATTGAAAGATAAAATTGACTACTTAAATTCTCGGTAGTGGTAGCCCTGAAGGCTCAAATGTCTTATGAGATTGTTAGGTTGGTAGCGAGTGATCCTAGGGAAAAAGACGAAGGAACCTTGGAAACAAGCAATGTGACTAGATACTTGCGAAATAGCCTTGTTGATACTGGATCATGTCACCAAATCGCAAGTTACTGACTTCTTTTCTGAATCTCCGCCATGATGATCTTTCGTGTGTCCTCATCTGCACACTCCACAGCTGTTTTATCCTTGTAATCTTTGATATCGACACTTGCACCCTTCTGGATCAAATAACGAATCACGTTATGTTTCTTCGAGGACACCGCGAGGTGGAGAGGAGTCCGTGTATAGTGAGGGAACAACCGACGAGAATGCTCATGATTCTCATGCAAAAGAGCATTGAAGGGAGCACCTCGGTCAATCAGAAATTTGACCATTTCGAGGTTTTCTTCACGGTATCGACCAATGGCCCAGTATACCAACTCGCCTTTGTTAACATCCCCACCACGATCAAGTAGATGATCGACAGTCGGCACATCAAACATTTGAACAGCATGGGTAAGGGGGTGTAGTCGAGTTCACATCGCATATTCGGATCAGCGCCACGATCAAGGAGCCATTCTGTCATCTCTCTGTCTTCAAGGGCAGAACTAGAATAGAATCGACTTAGTTTAGCTGGGAAGGGATAGAATAGGGAATAGATTCTCACGCAAGGACAGGTGGAGTCAGTTCATCCAAGGGCGTATTGATATCCCAGCCGTTGTCAAAGAAGATTGTCAAGATATTTTTCGCCTTTGCCTCGGCAGCCGTCTGTACGTAGGTGGACGAGATAGGCATTTTGCACCTGAGGAGCTCCTTGACGAGGGTCTCTCGTTTCATCCAAACGGCATCCTGCATAGCTTGGTACAGGTAACGGATGTCTTCGCCTTCACGCATTGCACGATCAAGGCGTGGGCCCAACTCTGAATCGCGAAGTACCAATAGCTCGTTGTTCAGTGCATCTGTGCTTTCCGAGGTAGAAGGAGGGGACTCAAATCGTTCAAGGAATTCCTGCGCTGAAGTGGATTCCAGAGACATGCTTGGATTTTCTCGTGGCTAGGTATGATGAAGGGGAAATCTATGATGGACATGAGTGTGAGGTAGATATAGCTCCAAGCAAGCAAACAAGCAAGAAGGAAACAGGCAAACAGGCAAGCATCCATATGCACATGACAAGACAGATCTTGTGATATGGGCAAATATCATCATGAATGTAACAGCAAGCCTTGAAACGAATCTAGAAAAAAGCCATAGACCTACAGGCCGCCTGTCTAGGGCGTTGGAAGATTCGTCAAGCTGACCAGAGTTGATATGTAAGCAACAACGCAGGCTCCAGGCTGATATCACCCCGGGCCTATACCAAAGTCTTAGGTAGAGTCTCTTCATGTTCAGCATTAGAACTCAAGATAAACATCGCAGCGTGATACTTGTAATTAAGCAAAAAGACATGGAACCCCAAATCTGACTAGGCTGCAAATTTATCTAAATCCGTCTGTGAAAGCTGCCTCAAAGGTCTCTCGGTATCTTCATCTCTGGACTCTGCAACGCAGCCTCAATGTTTCCACAAAGATCAGCAAACAAGACTTCACCTAAGCCCTGCGTAATGCGTGACGGATTGAACTTGACCTGTATATCTGCGAAACCTTCCCGCGAGGTGGTTGAGAATATATAAATGTCAGTAGCCCGACAACGCCCATAGCGTTTCTTCATCTGCAGATATTTCCACTCTAGCATGCCGGAGTCTCCCTCAGATGGGGACTGTGAAACAACAGGGAGGTCGAAGGTAATATCGAGGTGCTGAACAATAGATCCGAGAACAGCCGTGGGGCTCCAGTCTGTGCAGCGCGTGATGATGTCTGGCATCGGCATGGACTCGTACGGGACAGCAGCTATCATCGTATCTTGCACACTCTGCAAGACCTCGAGATATGTTTCGCACTTGGTGACGTCGATGGGGAGCGGGAGCATGTTGATACATGGCCCAACAACATCCAAAATACCCTCCATGTCAATATTTCTTCCACTGACCGCTCCGCCAAAGACGACTCTTTCCTTTTTGGCATGCTTTGACAAGACGAGTGCCCATGCGGAACTTATCAGAGTGGCGAATGTAAACCCTGACGGCGACAATCTGAGGGACTTTTTGAAAATTATGTCTGGCTCATCGCCTTCAGCGGAATTGTCACTCAGTATAGTCATGGGCAAGTCTGCCAAGTGCTTTCTCCAAAAGTTTTCAGCTTCAGGATTTGTCGCTAGAAGCACTTTTGCTGCGAACGCCGAGAAAGATGGACCAGGACAGACCTCATGGCCATGGTAAATGCTTTGCAGTTGACGAAGCAGGAGTGTGACTGTCCATGCATTACACTGGCTGTCCTGAATACCCAGTGCAAAGTGTGTCGAATCGTCATCCATGACGATGTAAGAAAAGCTCGCAAGCTGCCGATCGAAACAGCTCGATGGAACGGATTCCCAGTGCTCAAGTGCTTCTGATTGAGAAGTGAGATGCAAGAATGGCACTTCCAAATCGTCCCGGACAATGGCTTCGATGGTACCATTTTGAAGACTAAATTGAGTGCGCAAATTTTCATTCTTCTGCACCAGAGATTGACATACCTTTCTGAATCGAACCAGATCCAAGCGTCCTCTGAAGTCAATGACAACATTAACATAGTTTCCTTCGGGTAACCCAGCAACAGTGGTCACAGAGACCATCTGGATCCATGTAGGCGTGTAGCCTTGTGGAGAGGGAGATTGCAATTCAATGTTCGATGTCGCTACCTGCTCAGTCACCGATTCGACATCCCCACTGTGATCGAGTTCATCAATCGTGCAGTCCTTGAGCAATTTTGTGACCTTTAGAGATAAATCATTGACGCGGGCTTCTGAAACAAGCTTCGTTGCTTTGATCGAGTTGCCGCCTATAATTTTTGTAATCACTCTGAAACATGATTGGTCGAGGGAGCTAAGCCGTGAACAGAGAATTATACTTAGGGGATCCAATAACTCAATTTGTAAAGTCGATGTATATTCACAAACTGATATAAACCTAAAACCTGATCCGGGGTTCATGATATCCATAAAGCGCAAATTTTGAAAAAGAACAGACAAGATGCCAATGATTAGCTAAGAGCAGAAGACAAGAACAAATTGCTCAAGAGTGAGTAGGCATAACAACGCTAGCCTTGGTGCTCACAGCATCCTCGCTCTTCCACAAGCTGGTGACAGTCTTCTGCTGGGTATAGAATTGCAAGCCGGGCTTGCCGTAGAAAGTGTTGGCACCGCCGCCGGCGATACTCTTCTTGTTACCGGTGAAGGAGAACATGGGGAGAGGGACAGGGATGGGCACGTTGATACCGAGCTGGCCGGCCTCGATCTCCTTCTGGAACTTGGAGGCGGTGGAGCCAGACCGGGTGAAGATGGCGGCACCGTTGCCGTATTCGTTGGCATTGATTGTGTTGATGGCGTCGTCGAGGGTCTCGGCGTTCAAGCATACAAGGACGGGTCCGAAGATCTCCTCCTTGTAGCACTTCATGTCGGTGGTGACGTTGGTGATAATAGTAGGGCCAACCTAAAAGATGTTAGCTGATATTTTGGTGGATGGAAGTATGTATATAAACTTACGAAGTTGCCATCGGGGTATCCATCGGGCTTGTATCCACGGCCATCGAGAAGGATGGTGGCACCCTCCTCCTCGGCACTGGCAATGAGGTCCTCGATGCGCTTCTTGCTCTCGGGGCTGATGACAGGGCCGAGGTCGGCACCCTCCTCAAAGCCACCGTTGACGTTCAGAGCCTTAGCACGCTCAGCAATCTCAGGCAGCCACTCCTTAGTCTCCGCAACCATAACGCAGGTGCTCAATGCCATGCAGCGCTGACCGGCAGCACCGAAGGCAGCACCAACAATAGCGTTCAGAGCCTGGTTCTTGTTGGCGTCGGGCAGGACAGCGGCGTGGTTCTTAGCGCCGAGGTTAGCCTGCACACGCTTGCCGTTGGCAGAACCGCGAGAGTAAATGTACTCGCCAGCACGGTTGCTGCCGACGAAGCTAATAGCCTTGATGGCGGGCTCATCAAGGATGAAGTCAACGGTGCGGGCAGAGCCGTGAATGATGTTGAGAACACCAGGGGGAAGCCAGCCTCGGCGGCGAGCTCAGCCAGAATCATCGCAGCGCCGGGGTCACGCTCGGAAGGCTTCATGACCAAACAGTTACCAGTTGCAACTGCAACGGGGATACACCAAAGAGGAATCATGGCAGGGAAGTCTGAGCAGGAATTAGCATATATCGTAGTGGTGACCGTGGCAATCCAACTTACTGAAGGGGCAGATAGCAGCCACGACACCGAGAGGCTCGCGGTAGCTTCGGGTCTCCATATCCTTAGCTACCTCGAGGACCTCACCGGTCATCTGGGTAGTGATTCCACAGGCGGTCTCGGCGACCTGCAAGCCACGAAGAACATCACCGCGGGCATCGGCGAAGGTCTTACCCTGCTCGAGGGTAATAGAGGCAGCCAGACGGTCCCAGTGTTCACGAATCAGACTCGTGAACTTGAAGAGGATCTGCTGGCGAGCCATAATGCTGGTTGACCGCCAGGCGGGGAAGGCCTTCTCGGCCGACTCCACGGCGGCCTTTAGCTCCTCATCTGTGCTCTGAGGGACACGAGTGACCAGGTTGTTGGTAGCAGGGTCATGGAGGTCAATCCATGTAGCGGCCTTAGACGAGACAAACTGGTTGTCAATGAAATTGGCGGTGTCGATTGGGTTGGTGATCTTCTTGTGGCTAGTCGGGTATTCGGTAGCGGTTGAGACAGCCGAGGTCGTTGAAGGAGCAAACTTGTGGGCAGTGGTCTTCAGACCACGGGTTGCGGAAAGTGATGAAGGAGCCATGGTTACTTTACGGGAAGAGGAGGAGAGGAGGGAAGACGCAGTAGTCATAGATCGGACTGAGCGTGCAGCCCTGGCGGTCACCGTCGGCGTGCGGGGAAGTGCGCGGAGAGCGGGGAGGGAGCGGGCAACTGACCGACAAGCAGCCATGGTGAATTGATTGGAGAGAATGAAAGTGAAAGGATGTTTCTCAATGGGAAATACAAGGATTAAGTAGGAGAAGAAGAGAGAAGTGGACACGGTCGAAGGGTTTAGGAATGAGTTCATAAACTGGGTTACCCCAGGCCCGAGGTCAACCGCCTTAGTAAGTTAGCGATTCCCCATACATTGGACTTCCCCCAGATAAGCTGCTGCTCGGCGTGTTCAACCAATCAGACATCGACAATCGACACGAATCGCCGACAGCTTTAATCGCTGGAGCAGTCTACGGCATTGTTTCCGATGTCCGTCCTCCCTAGGAAGGCTAATCCGATTTGGAAGGTATTTCCTGTTTGGACCTCCACGCTTGGCTACTTTATTCATACAATAGGATTGAGATTCATCGGTTACAGTTATGGGGTACGGTTATGGGGCTCTTAAAGTGGTCTTCAAAAATAAATTGCAATTGTCTCCGGAAAAGCGGCTAGAAATAATCGGGAAATGACAAACTGGGAAAGTATACAAATCAGGCCTCCATTCAAACTACATCGGCCAAGATAACAAGAGGGGGATCACTGCGGTAATTGGATGTAAAGCTCTTCGCTGATTGGGTTTATTGGGTAAATTTCTGTCCTCCATGCAATTGGCTGCCAATTGCATTTACTCCGCGGAGGATCGGGTGTTGCGCTTAGTGGCGCCGCCCTTGCTGGTCTCGGTAGAGGAGCTGACAGCCTCATCCTTCTTCTCCTTGGGCGCATTGGCAGGGGCCTTGCCCTTCTTCTCAGTGGGGGCGGGGCTGCTGGCACCGATGGCACCAACCACGATGAGGATCATGGTCAGCAGAAGGGCACCGAGACCACCAGCAACTTCGGGAAGAGCCTTGACAGCGTGGACGGGGTCCTCCTTGGCCAGCTCAACGAAGTGGTTGACCTTCTGGCGGACGAAGGTAACGGGGTCTTCCTGGAAGGTGGTGGTGGTGCCGTCCTCCTTGACCTCGGGCTTGGGCTTAGTGGCCTCCTCCTCGGCCTCTTCGATGGGGAACTTGACATCAAAGGTCTCCTGGCGGAGCTTCTCAGCATCCTCAACGGAGTGACCAATGTAGACGTTGTCGAACAGAATATCACTCTGCATGGTCCAGATCTCGAAGCCAATGGCTCCCATGGGCTCAAGGTTGGAGGGGGTCTTGTCTTCGAAGAAGGCGGGGTTCTTGATCTTACGGGGGGCCCAGATGCCCTTGTAGGCAGGGTTGTCAATGAGGGGAGCTTCCCACTTGCCCTTGTACTCGGGGTTCTTGGTCAGAGGGCGGGTCCAGGGACCACAGCCGGAGACATCAGCACACTTGGGGTTAGGAACGGTAGGGGCGAGCCAGTCTCCATCCTCCTCGTCATCCCAGTCCTCGGGCTTCTCGGCCTCGGGGTCAGGAATGCTGGTGGCCTCATCCTCCAACCAATCGGCGGGCTGAGTGGCGGTCTCGTCGACAATCTCGAAGGGGGCATCCTCGTCCCAGTCGGCAGGCTTGGTGGCCTCGGGGTCAGCGATCTGGATCTCGTCAACCCAGTCGGCGGGCTTGGAGTCCTTGGGGTCGTCAATCTCCTTCTCGGGGTTGACGGGAGGGTTGAAGTCCTCGAGGAGGCTGCCGGCCTTGGCGGACTCGCCGTTGATGAGGATCTCGAAGGTCTGATCGGGCTTGACGATCAGGGTGTAGAGGGAGGTGACCTTGTTGGTACGGGCCACGGGGGAGTCTTGAGGTGCTTCTCCTCGTACTCGCCGGTCTTGGGGTTCTTGTGGCGGAAGATAAAGTGAACCTTGTTGGTGGCTCCACACTTATCGGGACCGAACATGATGACATAGGGAGTGCCGTTGGAGAACTCCTCCTGGTGGAGCTTCTTGTTCTCCTGGAGGAGCTTCAGGTAGGCACCACCGCAAACGAGGGAGTCTAATCAAAGAAACGCGGTTAGCGCATGTAATCAGGAGTCAGTTTGGGTTGCAATTGCTTACTTTGCGGCTTCACTTCGTACTGAACCACCAAGGTCTTGCCCTTGTTGTCAATCTTCTTGGGAAATTTGGCGGAGATGGCGTGGTGAGCGGCAGCGTTCTTCACGACCAGACCCTTGTCGCCATCGATACCCTTGAGGACAGTGGGCTCTTCAACGGCCCATTCACCAACGTAGGCCCATTCGTCATCGGACTTGGTGTCGTCCTTCTTCGCGGTCGAAGGCTTCCACCGCGCCTGCCAGTCGTCGGTGAATTGCTCAAGGAAAGGAGCCTTGAGGGTGGTAGGCTGCAAGAATATTAGCACAGAGCAAGGTTAGTGGACTCAATTGCGACTAACAGTGAAGGCAGGCTTCTCAATGACGGTGGCATCGGCAACCTCCTCCTCTGCATGGGCATAGCCCATGAGACTGGCGGAGGAGACCAGAGCCGAAGTGAGCGCAGTGTTGAAACGCATGGTCAAACACTATGAAAAGGACAAAAACCCGAGAATGAGAGTGGAGCGCCAAAGTGAGGAGAAGGGAGGTTTTAAAGTGGAGGGAAGGTCCAGGTGGCCTCTTCAACTAAGCTACCCAATCGGGACTAGGCTACACACGGGCTTCGATGTTATTCTATACTCTTTTCTTTTGCGCGTCGGATGTGATATACTTCTGTTTCATTTTCATTTTAAATAGCATTAAGCTAATTATTTGTCTCTGTTATAAATCCTAATTACGTCTTTTGTCTACTCACAAATGTCGATGACTATGTAAACAACAATATAGAAATTTATGGCGTGCTGCATCAGACCGCAGATCCCCGATTGACTTCTTCCCCGCCTAATCCATCTTATCCGGCATTTCTGACGTTGGTTTTTGGCACATCACTGTACCTTTCAAGACAAGCTTGTCGCAAACTTGAAGTGAGTTCGTTCGGCTACTCTAAACACCCCCTTGCTTCCTTTCATGCCCATGCACTAACGCGTATTGGTTTTTGCAGATATGTGCCCCACCGAAAAAGCTGTCGCAACGGCCGGCAACAATGACCATCTGGTCCAGTCTGAGGACCCCGAGCACCCTGCCAACCTAATCCCCGAGCTTTGCAGGAAATTCTATAACTGGGGTTGGGTCACTGGCACCGGTGGTGGTGTAAGCTGACAGGAGAGAGAAAAAATCGAACGGTACCCCGCTGATGGAAATTGTAGACTTCGATCCGCCATGGCGACCACATTTATATTGCTCCCTCTGGAGTCCAGAAGGAATTGATGCAGTCGCAGAACATCTTCGTTGTTCAATGGCCCACCCCGAAGTACCCCGCCGAGGCGCGCAACTATATCCGCAAGCCCCTCAAGCTCAACCCTTCCGCCTGCACTCCGCTGTTCCTGACTGCCTTTGAGCATGGTGCTGGCTGCTGTATCCACACCCACTCACAATGGGCTGTTCTTGTGACTCTGCTTGTGGAGCGGGAGAAGGGCCCCGACGCTTGCTTCGAGATCAACAACATTGAGCAGATCAAGGGCATTCCTCGTGGCAAGGGTAAGGGTATGCTTGGGTTCTTTGATACCTTGAAGATTCCCATCATCGAAAACACTGCCTTTGAGGAGGATCTCACCAGTGGCCTGGAGGCTGCCATGAACAAGTACCCTGACACATATGCTGTGCTCGTCCGCCGACATGGAATGTAAGTCATGCCAACCCGCTGCACACAGTATCTGTCCACATACTAACGCCTCGGGCTCTGTAGCTATGTCTGGGGTGACAACACTGCTAAGGCGAAGACTCAGTGCGAGAGTCTGGACTACTTGTTCCAATTGGCTGTCGAGATGCACAAATTGGGTCTTCCATGGATCAAATAGATCATGTGTAGTTTCTGATCAGATATTATGTCGTTCATGAAAGCCGGTGTCTTGTAATATCACGCCTTTTACAGAGTACTCCATACTCCATAGTTATAGGCTCCAAGATATGATGTGACGTATGGCGGCAGATGCGACCAAAGCATTAGTTCGCGAAAGAGACATTTTCTCTTTCTAAAGATACCAGTAGGCTTCAGATGAGGGATAAATCGATCCTAGATAGTTCAGTTAATGACGATGGCGAAGTGGAATGTATCAGTCGAAGGGACACCTTGTGGACTGGGGATCCCGTGATCCATTGCGGATCGGCCTCCGCTCCACCAGCTTCCTCTCCAATTCTCGCCCCGTCTAAGCTCCGATTGAAGCATTCACGTCCTTTATCTCTTCTATAGCTTCAATCTCGACTTCCTCGGTCATACCCAATTCCACACGACAGTTGGCAATGGATCTCGACTCTGGGGACTCCCCGTGGGGTGGTAGGCAGTGATGATAGCACAGCTCCTCGGATTGCGTTCTAATGTATGGATACAGATGAGCCCTCCCAGTTCAAGCCCAGTCAGGATGCCCCCAAGCCAAGCGCTACAACAGAGGGTGGTAGGTTTCCTTCCGACCGATTTGCTCCACAGCCCACTAAACGCACTCCCATACAGAAGCCGCACCCCCCCGCGTCAGAGACAGCGCCCACTGTCCGCACACCCGGAAGACGAGGCCCTCGAGGTACTCGCAAGATCAGTGCGCAAGCCACAAAACTCGAGTCTGTCGATGATTCCGTCGACCCTCTCGGCCCATTGGGTGAAGTGCCCGCCGAGGCTGCTCCGACACCCGCAGACGAGGCACCAGCACCACCCCAAAAGGAACCCTTCGCCGGACGCGCGCAATCGCTTTCATCCCCGCAGACCCCGAGTGGGACAGGAGACTCGGCCAATGTGGATGAGGACACTGCAGGCTTCCGCGGCCCTCCGCCTGTCCAGCCACCAGTGGAAACGGATGGACCGAAACGACAGACGCAGCCTAGCATGAGTGTTGAACAGGCTGCGAAGCCCACGTTCCAAATCTACGTTGGAGATCCGCACAAAGTGGGCGATCTGACCAGCAGTCACATCGTCTATCAAGTTTCGACCAAGGTAATTGAGATACCGGGATGACGCGCTCGCATTGGAACGGAACCAGCTGACCATCACTGCGAACAGACCTCATCTAAAGCCTACCGCAACCCAGAATTCACAGTCACCCGTAGATACCGCGACTTCCTCTGGCTCTACAACTCTCTACATGCCAGCAACCCTGGTGTGGTTGTTGCGCCTCCGCCCGAGAAGCAAGCCATGGGCCGCTTTGATACTAACTTTGTGGAATCAAGGAGGGCTGCTTTGGAGCGAATGCTTAACAAAATTGCCGGTCATCCCATCCTTCAACATGATGGAGATGTGAAGATTTTCCTTGAAAGCGAGGCGTTCAACGTGGATGTCAAGAATAAGGAGAACCGCGAGCCCGATATTGGTCCAAGCAAGGGAATGCTGAGCTCCTTTGGTATCTCTGTTGGTGGAGGTAGCAAGTTCGTGGAGCATGACGATGTGAGTGGCCCTTAGATCGCCACAGTGACAACGCCCATTAACGAGATAACAGTGGTTCCATGACCGTAAGGTCTACCTTGATGCTCTCGAAAATCAGCTCAAGGCCTTAATGAAATCCATGGACACTGTGGTACTACAGCGTAAGGGACTCGCCGACGCGGCAGGCGACTTTTCAAGCTCGCTACACGCCTTGTCTGCTGTCGAACTATCTCCTGCTCTTTCGTCTCCTCTGGAAGGACTTTCCGAGCTTCAACTTCGCATCCGTGAACTCTATGATCGACAGGCACAGCAGGATGTCCTAACCCTTGGAATCACGATTGATGAATATATCCGCTTAATTGGAAGTGTCAAGATGGCATTCACCCAACGACAAAAGGCCTTCCACACTTGGCATGCGGCTGAATCCGACCTTCAGAAGCGCAAGAACACGCAAGATAAGTTGCTTCGCCAAGGCAAGACCCAGCAAGACCGCCTGAATCAGGTCAATGCCGATGTCGCAGACGCAGAGCGCAAGGTTCACCAGACACGACTGCTGTTCGAAGACATGGGCAGACTTATGCGAAACGAGCTCCAACGCTTTGAGAAGGAGAAGGTCGAAGACTTCAAGTCGGGTGTTGAGACATTCCTCGAAAGTGCAGTTGAGGCTCAGAAAGAGGTAAGATCTCCCGTGTCTCTCAATGGATATCCTCCGGCTAACCTGTCAATCGTAGTTGATCGAACTTTGGGAGACATTCCTCCTGCGCCTGGATGCTGGCGAAGAGGGCCTGCCATACTATGTGCCTCCATCTGAAGTGACTGATGCGCCTACTGAACCCACCGAGGCAGTCTCTGAATCAACGCCTCTTGTTGCAGAGGATGCTTAATTCTCCCCCCATAAGATACTGGCTTCTTGTGAATAAAACCTCAACAAGTGCCCGCACTTTCTCACATCTTATATTCCTTGGAGATGGCTTCTTTCTATTGTTTACATGCCCCACCCCACGATCCCAGCAGGCTGATATGTTATGTGCATTTTCTATCTCGATTTGCTTCACTCCGAATACCACTGTTTGCGTACTGTAGAATGAATTCATCTCCTACCTACTCCGTACCAACAGCTTCAACGGCCGGCAATTCGAGCCCGGCTTCATCAAAGAACTTCTGAGCTGTCTCATTCAGCTGAGGATAATCTCGCAATGCCCAGAGAATCAAATAGAATTCACGGTCTTGGGTAGGCATATACTCCCTGAGCATTCGTTTCCATTGACAATCAACTTCCCCCAGCCCAAGTGACAGAGCAGCGAACTCCCACCAAACAGGGTAATATCCCGCTCCCTCCCAATCAATAATACCAACCAAATTACCATCCTCGACCATAATGTTCACATCCGTCAGGTCACCATGAGTAAAGGTATAAGGCGCCGCAGCAGGAAGACGCTCTCGCAGCTTCGCTCGCACCTCCTCAGGGACATGAGCAAGACGCTCCGACATCTCCGCCCACAGTTCATCATCAGACGACAAAGGACCATGTCCCTTGCGATGATCCCCTCCAAACAGAAAGGCGCTATAAATAGGCTGACCACCAAGAGCTTCCATTCGATCAGAATGCAGTCCTCGAAGCTGCTTCAGGTACTCGGCGGTCTGGCTTGCGACTCGCTCTCTTTCTTCCTGGGACATTGTAGGCCAGGCTTGCTCGAGCGGCTTGCCTCTCATACGCTTCATGATTTGAAAGTATCTCCCGTTATCTTCTTTCCATTCTTCCAGTTGCTCGGGGATTGGAATTGTGGTTTTCGATGAGAGGAACTTTAGATTGGCGCTTTCGTAATTGGGACCGTCGGTCCCTCGCTCTTTCAGGATGTATTTCGAGCCTAGGGACCAGGCTGCTCTGTTGCTGGCACTGTAGAAGATGCTGACATGGCTTTCGTATGAGCAGAGGGATTGTCTTTTGGGTGTCCAGGTACACGCCGAACATGGAACTTCTGCCATTTCCCAGGTGAGAATGATATTCCAAGGTTGTCTGTATGTAGTGTATTGAATGGCAGTTAACAAGTTGCATTGTATACTTAGCGGTACCCCTCCTTGGCCTCTGCAGCTGCTTTGTTGTACGACTCACCGTTTGGTAGTTATGCTCCAATCAGGAGAGGGTGAAACAGAGTTCGAGCACTACCTAGCTCACAAATGACGGAGAGACGTCTATCTACAAGGTGAAGTCCTATTGATGGATCTGGCTTTCGGGACACGCTTCAATATGTACGGGCTGGTATCAGCTTCCTATTCCCTGTCCTCTAGGCTCTCCGGTGTCTCTGTATGCGAATCGCCGGGCTAGATAGCCTGACAGTCGATGACATCTGACCAAATCAATCTTGGGTGTGTCTTTGCATTTGTCTTCCCACTTGGGGACTGTGCTTCTGATGTTTGGGGTTTGGAGCCATCACCGAAGCCCGTTGCTGTAGATGCTCAAAGGCCAAAGTCATGCCGACTTAGATTGACCAGATTGAGCCAGACTGTCATTGAATTGCCAGACATAGATAGGGCCCTGGGACAATCGTTGGCGGTGCAAGCCGATGGTATGTCGACGCCAAGCTTGATTCCAGGTTAGGACAAGATGCACCACGTTCATCTCTAAACAATCAAACAATCAAACCACTATGTACCGTAAAAGAAAAAAAATGTGAAAAATGCATTCTTGGTATAATACAGCAGGCTCATACCAGACATATGTATATTGTACAAGATCAAAAAGATAAACTCAGACCCAACTCCCAGCATCAGACAACCTATTTCTTATAGGGAGTCTTCTTCTCAGGCGGGGGAGGAGGCTGCCTCTTTCCGAACGAACTGATCAAATCAAGCAGATTATCCTCCTCAGCCTGGGCGGCCTTAGCCTCCGCCTCCGCGTCCTTCTTCTCATCAGGCGAAGTCTCATCCGCAGGCGCCGAAGCAGCATCGTAGCTGCGACCGAACTTAGCACGGAAAGCAGCGAGACGACCGGCCTCGTCATCTTCGACGTTCATCAGCTTGCTGCTGGAGGGGTTCCAGAGGACGGAGTTGCGCGTGTCGCGCGTGGAGCGGTAGACGGGCGCCGGTGAGGTCGTGCGGTGCGTGAAGGTGCTGCCGTCAGAGAGGGTGATGAGTTGTGTGAAGGTGTAAGGGCGCTTGGGGCGGCGGAGCAGTGTTGCGTGGCGGCATTGCGAGCAGACGAAGGTTGTGCTCGATTGCGGAAGTCGTGAAGGGAGGATGGAGGTTGTTGAGGTGGTTATGGTGGCCGCGGTG
Organism: Penicillium brevicompactum; assembly: GCF_028827555.1. NCBI lineage: Eukaryota > Fungi > Ascomycota > Eurotiomycetes > Eurotiales > Aspergillaceae > Penicillium > Penicillium brevicompactum. The sequence goes on from NW_026623210.1 coordinate 1,742,223, forward strand.
CGGCGGAGGGAGGTGTGCATTGACATCTTGGAGGGTAATGCCAATTGACAGAGAGGACAGGTCGAGCAGGGCGGGAGTGGATGGGGCCGCTGTAAAAGGAGGAGTGATGAAGTTGATGCTATACAAGCAGAGAAATTATTCCGGGTTAGTCAGCAGGTTGTTATTTTTCGGGATTTTCAGTATCGACTGCAATGACTTCATAAGCTTGTCTCTCGTGGGAGTCTTTCTCACGGCTAGACATGAAGTGGCTGGAATCTACTTTTTGTAGTTTTTTGTCCTGTTCTGCCCCCTTGAGCACAACTCGAAAGCTCCAAGTCTACCCGGGATGAAATCCGCGGGTCCAATCGCGCATGGGGTTCGGAGAGGCCTCGGAGGTAGGTTCTACACGAATCTTTCGTTTTTCTCCCACTAACGGGTGTTTTTAGAAGCACTATGTAACAGGAATTATACTGCTCGGCCATTGGCATCTCTAATCCGAACCTCCCCGCAATCCTTCACCCGACACCCATCACAATGCGCTCAAAGGCATAACAGCAGTACGGCTGCTTCCCCTCGAGATGCTCAGCTGGAAACGAGCGCTACGGCTTCTCCAAAGCAATCCACGACTTCCATATCCGATCAAGTCCGCCTCCTCATGCGCCGGGTCCCCTATCCCGTTGCAATTATCACAGCAACCGACCCCTCGGGGCCTGAAGAAACATCCTTCCGCGGCATGACAGTCTCATCTTTCAGCACCGTAACTCTAACACCCCATCCTGTGATCTCATTCAATGTGCGCCGACCGTCAGAGACACTGAACGCACTGCTTGCGTCACGCCGCTTCCTGGTCCATCTGCTAGCGCCTGGTCCTGCAACTGCTACGTTAGCAAGGGACTTCTCGAAGGGCAATGCCACTTTGACTGCTATGTTGAGCGGACATGGAGAGTTTGAATTTGCCGCCTTGGACGCTGGAAACGAGAGACCGCTTCCTATTTTGAGGCGAAAGGGATCTGGCGATTCCAATACGGACTTTCCTTTCGTGTTAGAGTGTACGCTACATCCCGAGAAGATCGACGTCCATGATCATTCCATCGTTCTTGGGACTGTTGTGAGAACGATTGAGGGGCCTGAGCCCGAGGCCTCGGGGCCGGAGGGTCGGGTGGATGAGCATTCGCCCGATCGGCTTTGTTTGGCGTATGCCAATACCAAGTTCTGGAAAATGGGTGGTGAGATTTGAGTGCCTTTAGTGAAGCCACTTGATGAGGCTGCATTGCTATACAGAGTCTCGGAAGTAGCAAAGCATTGTACATATATTCCGGGTTTGGCGTTGGTGGTATATAAACTGGTCATTAAACAGAAGACATAAATAAGTTCAGTCACACAATGATGGAACCGAGCACCTTAGACACGATATAAACAACCTCGGAAACCCTCTTCTACATCTAGCCAAAGAATTCTTACATCTACGCATGCCAACCCCAGAGGGGAACGCTGGAGAGAGAGAGAGAGAGAGAGAGAGGAATGTCTCCGTGAATTGTACCGTCTACGTTTTGGAGAGTATGCAAGAACCGATATACAACATTTTTTGGTATCCGTGTTAGGGACAAGCCTGCCAATGGCATGTATCTCACAGTGTATCCAACCAACCGCTCACCGCAAGAGGCATGCCACGAATACAGTGACTCAAAAAAGAGACTATATCAGAAGCCGATGAGAGATTGGTTGGTATAAGGTCCGAGTACAGACGCACACAAATTGGACGCAGCCTCTCGAAGAAAGGTGACTGAGATCAAGCTCCTATAGACAACGCAAGACACGACACAGCACACGACACACTCGGCAAGATGTTAGTCTCGAGAGGAGTGTGGACTGCCGCTGCCGCTTCCACTGCCACCACTACCACTACCGGTTCCACTACCTCGACTCGCTGCTCTTTGGAAAGGACTCAGGGCCGAGCGACCGCCTCCGTGAAGGAATGCATCAGGACTGGGTCGCGACTTGGTTTCGCCGAGCAACTCAGCCAAATCAAATTGCATGGGCGGCATCCGGTTCGCATCCAAGAAGTCAGAGCCGTACTGGCTGCTGTGGGTGGAGCGATTGGAGAACGAACGGTCCCGGTGGTTGATGTCTGGCACAAAGTACGAGCCCTGGTTTCCGACGGGAGAGGCCGGGAACTGTGGTAGGAAAGGAATGTCTTGAGACGGACTGGTCGGGTTGGACGAATCTTCCCGGATTGGCGACGAGGAGATCTGCAGTGGGCTAGATCTGGCGGGAGGAAAGCTGAGACCGAGTAGAGATCGCACGCTAGGTGCAGTGGTAGTTGAAGCGTTCAAGGATGACCCGCTGGTTTCCGGGAGCGGATTGGTGCCTGGCAAGTTGCCTTCGGGCGTAAGAGGACCAGAGTCAAGGAGCATCTGTTGTTGCTGAACCTGTATGGCCTGCTCGATCGCTGACGCCTGCTGCCAGAGTTGACTGGTGCGGAGTTGGAAATCCTGGACAGATTGGCTGATGCTTGCAAACTGCTCGTGGAAATTGCTCTCCATCTTTGACTGGTCCTGCTCTCTGGCAAACTGTTCCGCAGCCCGGCGTTCGCGTTCGTTCAATCCCTGGGCATTGGCCGAAATGATGCGCTCGTATTGCTCGTTTACTCGAGTGCGACGACCTTGAAGACGTTCTCGCTTCTGAATCACTTGGGTCAAGTCCGCCTCCAGTGCCGCCACCTCCTGTGCCGCAGCAGTGCGAGCAGCGGCAACCTCTTCCTTGGTGGCATTGAAGCGTTCGACCTCGCGTTCAAACTCTGCTTTGTGTGCCCTCCATTCTTCCATCTCTTCCTCCGGAACAGTTTCCATAGTGTCGAGTTGGGTTTCAAGTGCTGCGGTGGCCTCCTCAGTTTGTTTGATGTTTCGCTCCAATTGCAGCGAGCGCTGCTTTTGTCGGTTTTCATCGGTTCCACTGTGAAGCCGGGTATTGAAATTGTCAAGCTCCTTGCGAATTTTCGAGATGGCAGTTTTGTGATCGTTCTTCGTCTTCTTCAAGCGGTTGCGTTTTTCGTTGAGTTTGGACTCTGCATTGACTATGGAATTTTTGAGAGTTGTGGTAGGGGATGATGGACGATATGGCGGTTGGGGAGGTGTCGATATAGCGGATATGACTTTTGCAAAATGAGCCATGACCTCACATGGAAAGACAGCACAGCGCCGCGGGACAGCTAACTTACCTTGCTCTGTGTCAGCCGTCGCAGGCGTCTTGACACTCATAACACAGATCTCCTCGTCGGTGTCAACGCGCACGAACGCACAGGTATAAGCGCAATTGGGAGCGAGTCCAGCAATTTCGCCGCGCCACTGAACCACACTCGGTCCCTTGGCATCTGAAACCCTGCATATCGTGGCGGTAGCCCAAAGCGCACCATTGACACAGACATAGAACGGCTCCGCATCTCCTTCACAGCGTCCGTCTTCATACGAGCCCGATAGCGCTGGATCATCGGTAAATTCACCTGCGGCAAATTTGATTGCAGAACTGTCCACATCCGTAATCCATACTAACCCGTCGTCGAGAGAGACACCCTGAAGATCCTCCTCCGTCATTGTCAGATTGCGTGCTGTTTTGGAAACAGCCCGTGAATGTTCATATTCTCGCATAACCGTGACCTTTGTACTGGCGAGAGCAGCCCAGAACGGCTGCCGGCTTCGAACCTGATTTGCTTGTCGTCTGCGCTTTTTGGCGGAGGTAAACCGATCTTTGCCATCTTTCAATTGGCCATCCGGGCCAACCAAGGAAGATGAAACGCTGGCAGCAGATTCCAAAGCCGAATCAGGTTGTCCCTGCGAGCCCGCCGAAGCCTCCGTATCTCCCCTCTTCCCAGTTCGTGACGGTGTTGGGGACCGATTTTTCGCCATGGAGCGTCGTGCCATGGCTGTTCCAGCCTGGGCCAGTATGTGAACCGCAAGGAGGCTACGGAGCCAGCTCGGGGAGGATTGGGCTTCGGAGCGTCGGAACTCGGCGGGTAACAGATGCGAGAATTGGGAGAGGATATCGGGACTGAGCAGTTTAGCGGAGACAAGATGACCCAGAACAAAGTCTTGGATGCCTTTGCTGCGAACGAGATGAAGAAGCAAGACAATTCCAACACAGAGAGCATTGACCCCGCCATTCTTCCCGGAGCCCCCGCCGCCTAGAGTGATAGCGACCTGTACGTGAGCAAGGTCAATGGCGAAATTTTGAGCCCAGGTCCACATGAAGAGTCCCCAGAGAAGTATGCAGAAGCCGTCCATCGCAATCATCGTCCCCAGAGAAGGCGTGCCCGCCGGGCCCTGGAAAATGTCGAAATTTGACGACAGAGAGCCGGCGGCGGCGCCACTCGGGGGCATGAATGTGAGCGATGCGAAGAGGAATTGAACCAGAGTCAGAACCATAGGTGGAAGCTGGAGCAGAAAAATCAAAATGGCGATAGTGTCGTACATGGGGCACGACTTGAGGATGGTGGAGGCGAGCTGTAGCGGATTGATCGAAGCATTGGATCCGGATCGTTTGGAGGTTCCATTGCGAGCGCCATGGCCTGATATACCGCCGTTCTGGGGCACATCACTGTCCTGCGCGGATGCCATTTCTCCACCCTTGCTGTGCCCGTTCAACATCCCACGCACATTGCCATCCTTCGCACTATCTCCCTTGCCGGCGACCGTGGGTGACAGGACGGCCGTGTCGCTTGTCGAACGTGCGGAGGATAGGTCGAAGGGAACGGACGCGCCCGGCCCGGTAGCTGAGCCGTTGCCCGAGTTGCCGTTCAGATGGCTGTTGGATTTCTGCTTGGTCACTTTCTTGCCGGGACCGACGACACCATTCTCCTGCCGGTTGCTCTGGTTCTTCCTAGCCGCAGCTGATGAGCGTGGCATGGACGAGTGAGCCCGAAACCCAGGTCCGAGTCAGCTTGGCGGGATAAAGCCAAGGACTGGGACCAGGAAATAGGCGAAACAAAAACGGACTGAGAGGTGGGAATGTGAAAAGGAAATGGTGATGCAAAGAAGATGAAAATGAGAAAGGAAAGGTCTAATGAAAAGGAGGGAAAGGAAAGAGACGAGGCTCTACGGAGAAACGTGAAGGGGAAATGGATTGCCCAGGTGGAAGAATTGTAGGAAAGAAACAGAATGTATTGGTATTGTCACATCTGTCGATCATGGGTGATATTCGGGTAGGCGGTACCTGGCCGTGATACCAATCCCCCATATTCGCTTTCGGTACTGTATACTTTCTCTATGCGCATTTGGGCTTTTGCAATTTGCAAATTTCCATTTCTGCATGGGAAATCCCGTCAGCCGCCAAGCTTTCCCCCAAACTTCTTTGAGTTGCGATGTCCGTTTTGCTCACGAAGTACGAAGTACTCCATACGCCCGCATACTTGCATTTGCCCATTGCCTCCATTGACAGGTCACGCTCATCTCCAACACTGTTTGCCAAGTCATGCAACCCGGATACCGACACGGCCAATCCTAACCTATCCGCTTTTCTTGACTTTCTTTAGCTCTGCTTTAGCTGCTCTAGCTGCTCTAGCTGCTTTAGTGGGAATTGCCGCTCAACCCCGGCTCGCCTCTCTCACCCACTATGTGCATCATGCCCAAGTCAATCAATGTGTGAAGCTAGGCTACAATTTGGGACGCCTAGTCAGATCACGGACTCTCACCATGAGTTGGCTAACAGACCGACTGGTTGACGATCAACCGTTGCTTGACCCATCCGATGCGGGGTCACCCTTGCAGCAGACCTGGTCTTGAACAAACCAGGTCACGATGTGATTGTGACTCCGAGCTTTGCATCTAAGGATGTAAGACCTTGTACAAAGAAATATGGGGAACTGAAGCTTGTATCGATACTCCGTATACAACCTATCACATGCTCGGCTATCTTATTGAAGACGCCGCACAGTCAGATGTATGAACAAGTCACACTTTACGAGCTCAACTATAAACAATTAACACAAACAAAGAAACCGAACAATACGAATACATTAGATACTATTATACGCAAGCCTGAATTAGAGGAAAAAGACTACTCTCAGATTCACCCCTCCTGGAGATGCGGTCTTGGCAGGGTTTCGTAGATCAGCCACGAATTCGGCAATGATCCGCCCGTTATCTTTCTTGATGCGGCCCTACCAGTTCGTAATCGCAGTACGAGTACGGAGTATATGCTGTATGCTCGATGCTCTATGCTGTGCCATGTATGTCGTACTGGAATAATCTGATATAGGATTTGCCGTTGAATCGTAGTTCTGTATCGGAATTTGCTTGGGCCCGATAAACTTCGGGGCTTTTTAAACTTGCGGTCGATCATTCCGGTTTTGAAACCCTCCTGGTTTCGGCGCCCACGTCCTGCTTCGGCATGGTCTCCGAGTGCAACATCTCTGACTATACCTAGGTAGAGTTTTCAGTTCTTATGCTACTTCGTGCTCTTCGATCTATTGAGTTGATACTACAGCCCGACAGGTGTATTCCAGGGCATATTTAAATTTCAGTAGGGCTTGGATAGGACGATATTCTATTCGAACGTGACACGGGCAATATGATAGTAGTCTATAACAATTATCAAAGCCTTTCCGCAAGGGTGTAGATGCGTACTTGTAGTATGCTGGTCCTTCTCCGTATACTCCGTATACTGCGTAGTCATACCGCTAGCTAGACGCAGTGCTGTCTTGCCACTCTGCCCCACCTTAATGGAGGATGGGTCTGTTCCTAAAAACAGATTCTTTGATCGTCAGGTATTTTTGGTATAGGGCTCACATGAAAACAATACTTGTCTTTTCGTTCTGCCATACCCTTGACTAAATTAATTTAGACCAAATTGCTCATACCATCTCAATACATTTGTCTTACAGCATTTTCAAAGCCATTTGTTTAGGTAGAACTACCACCTAGGCACCTTTGGGTAGCTTTGAGTAATCACATCAATCCCAGTCTCAAAGCTGCGTACAAACTGTGCCGAAGCATGGAATTTGTTAGTCCTAAAGACTTAGTTCTTTCTTTGTCAACAAACAGCGCTCACTGCTTCAAAACAATTCTCTCTGCACTCTCGAATTCCTTACGACCTTTGAAGGTGGCACACTTATTGAAACAAAAAATCGAATATGTATTCAATACCCGTGGACACCATACAGAGTAGTTCGCGAAGTTTCCACTCCACGTAAGAGTCGAAAGTGTCAAGTCCAACTGGAGATGAATTACCCCAGGAATAAGCAAGGGATAGATAGATAAGCGTCTGTCTCCACCATGATCACCATGGATGACATACTTTGAGTGCACCAAAACCGGGGGTTCACATTCCATCCCCCGCATCGATCAACTTAAATCTGTGAAGAATTGATCTGCCTAAGCTTTACGTACTACTCCGTACTGTCACCACAGGTGCAGCCGTATTTACACCACAAAGCTAATTGACCATATTATGGGAGGACGAAAAGGGAAATCAGACGCTAATCGAGGAAGAAGTGCCAAATACGTTTTTTTTTTTTTTTTAATACAAATTAACCCGTCGCTCTATATCATATCACAGATAGACAGAACAACGATGGCTGCCAGAATATACTATCGCCCCACAGCTCCAAACCAACACAAGCCTAAAATAGCACCCATTACAATCGCCATGGGTGGGGGCACATTGAACCATGCACTCCCTGCATATGTCACGGCCGCAACAACCACCCACCATGGTTCCTTAGCCAGACTCTGTCCGTCACTTCTTTCAGGAGTCAGATATCCAATCTCCCACAACCGGTATACAGCTGTAAATACTAGCCCAACTGCAGTAGCATTCACTCCTCTAAGGAAGTCGATCACATACTTCTTCTTCCGTAACACACGCCAGAAGCTTTGGATTGCAACGGCCAGCGTGATTCCCGGAAAGAAGATTCCCAAACCGCCAAGAAATGCACCAAAGATGGTCGGGAAGCGTGAGCGCTGCAGTGCTAGCGCCCCCAAGAAGACAGCGAAGTTGAAGTTAGGACCGGGAAAAGCTTGGATAATGGCAAGGCCGATCAAGAAGTCTCTACTAGAGACCCACCCGGGATCAACAACGTAGGCACGTAAAAGGGGAATGACGACGGGACCTCCACCAAAGATGACAGTACCAGCAAGGTACATGTTGGCAAAGAGGTCGAGGACCAGTGGAGGTGTGGTGAGCTGGCTTCTTGCAACAAGAACCCCAATGAAGGAAACTAATCATGTTAGTGTTGACTCTAAGAAGATTTGTCAGGTGAATTGGATGCACACCAAAAAAGAGACCCATGACCAAAACTCCGACCCGAATACGAATGATGTGATGTTGTGAAGGATCTTCAGTGGACTGCGTTGGCCGTGTAGTATTGACGGTACTCTGTGGTAGCCCTTCGAGTCTGGGATCCGTCCTTCTCGATCGTGTCGTCTCATTTCTTTGCACTGTATTCTCTTCCAGGTTTATACAGTCCATGCCTGTAGGGTCCCCATTTGTCACATCCAGGTCCTGTGAACGGTTATGTCTGTTCTTCCAAGCTATCCTAGCTCTCGAGAATTTTTGATATAACCATCCATCCCAGATGCTCGTGAGGAAACCACCGATAATCATCAGCACGGGAAAATACCAGAGTGCACTGTAGCAGAGACCAGCACATGCGCCAAAGATCACAAGAATCCGGGACAGCTTATCGCGAATAGCTTTTTCGGCCAACTGTACGGCCGCAAGTGCAATAATACCTACTGTGGAGGCATTGAGGCCGGAGAGTAGGGCGTAGACGGGTTTAGGAAGGGTTTCGCCCATGTTTTGCACACCAAGTGAGAGGGCATACATGCCAATTGCGCCAGGAAGACTGATACCGTTAGTTGAAATTAACAAATAGTGGGCTTCATAGCAGAAAGGTTTCCAAGGTTAGATCACCTCCAAATGAAAAACACAAGCATGGCAGGAATAAATCCTGCATGTAATAAGGTTAGACAGAAAATCATCTTCGTACTCGCGGGACCTGGAAGGCCCTGACAAATAGCAAAGAGCTCCTGATACTATGAGACATGTTAGGAGCTCCTATGAAATCGAGACCGGCCAGCTTGAGAATATGTTAGGAGAATCTTACAGTCTGCTCATCTACCCATTTTTCCTTGCCGCCCTGTCCCTCCACGAACCTGCCATGTATAACCTGGAAGTGCACTGGTGGCCCTCCGAAGGCTGTAAAGCCTAGATCCCATGTCCGCAAGAAGACGTCCAACAAACGCCTTGACAGAGGTCTCTCATTGCCCTCATTTTGCCTCAAACCCCTGTGGCTCCCCCATTTTTGGTTCAGCCGGACGAGGGAAGAGAAGCATTGCGAAAGGGGAGAGAGGAGTGGCATAATGTTTTCGGTCGTTCGAATTATTCTTGTAAAAACTGCGCATATCACCCGGTCAATTAAGACAGCAAGATGGAGATGGAGGATAATATCTTCTTGAACGTGAGCAGCGAGTGATGCTGAAATAAACCTATTTTCTCTACCAAGCCAAGATATTTAGTAAGCTCTAATATCAAACCAAAGTTATAACAACTAATCAAGATACGGCAATAAGGCGCGTGCCGTAGTTCTGAGGGGACTAGGAAAGCCTAATTGGACAGTGAATGTCACTGAGCGGCTATGATTGGCCAAGATGATGTCGGGTTCCCGTTGGGGCTTAGTATTCAGAGGTCGATGGTTGGCACTACGAGATTCGGGATTGGAAAGACGAAGATGATAATTTCGAAAATACCACTCCTTTGGAAGTGTGATTATTCCGATTATTGAAGCTGAGCAGCATACTCCCGAGTCCCGAGGTCCTAAACAGAAGGAGTTACAAGATATGAACAAGGTTAGCGGTGGAGAAAGATATACCTCAAGTAGGGCTTTCAATAATCTAGATCTCAACATATCGGTTAACTATAGTGTTATCGCATCATTTAGTATCTTTATTACAACATACTCGGGAGCGAAGCAACATCTAAACGCATACCAGAAGAGAGTTTGGGCCAGTGGGCGTTGCTGTCCCACCAGCAGGCTGCCATCGGCAGACAGACAGGTGTATAAAGGGCGCTGGCTTGTAAAATATTTCGCAGTCGTGATATCAGCACATATATTTTATTTCCTCCAAATTTCTGATGGCTGTACAAATCCACATTGTCCGCCACGCGGAATCTGTCCATAACGTCTCTAAAGACTTCACCCAACGTGATCCAAGCCTAACACCGCTCGGCCTTCAACAAGCTGCCCAGCTTATCCATGAATTCCCCTCCTCCTCCCACGTCGCGGTAATCATCACCTCCCCGCTACAACGCGCTATTCAAACCACCCTCGCTGCATTTCCACACGTGCTGGATAAACGCTACTTCAGTCCTCAGTCGGGGCAAGGCATTGAGAATGGCTCATTGCTTGTTATAGACCCAGACTTGCAAGAACGGAGTGCCTTGCCGTGTGATACCGGTTCCTCTCGCGAAGTTCTAGAGGATGTCTTCCGTATAGATTTCAATGATTTGGCGGAGAACTGGCATACAAAGGAGGGGCTGTACTCCCCAGATGACGCTGCTGTGAAAGAGCGGGCAAAACGCGTGAGATCTCGTGTTGCTGAAGTAGTGGACAATTTGAAGGATAAGGAAGAGAGACAGGTTGTGATTGTGACACACGGTGTTTTCATGAAATTCTTGGTCGAGGATCCCGAGATTGACCTGCCAAAAGCGGGGTGGAAGAGTTACACTGTTGGGAAGAATAACTCTGGCGATATTCTTCTTCCGATTTAAAGAGAAGAGAAGATCAAAAAATTCTCAGAAATCTTTTTGAGAACACTCATGAACACTGTTGAGATAGAATAATTGGATGCGAAGGCATTACATACATGCTTACAGAGGTGCATTTTAAAAGTTCTTTGCACCGCAATGAATGTATTCGAAATAGAAATTACCCTCTCAAACCTTTATCAAGGAGTCCTTTTAAACGATGGGGCAAATTGAACGAGGCCTTGCTCCTCTATACACCTAGTAGCGTCATTGCCAACGAACAGTTATTGCATCGGTAGTGTGCATGACTCAATGAGTAACTCATTCTCAGTCAAGAATTTACCTATTAACCCCCAGAGACTGGTTCTGTCTTCAAGCCTGCATACTGGTAATGGCCTTTAGCATTCTCTTCTTTTGCACCAACCACATTAATACGCCATGCGAGGAGAGTGATAATGTGGCAATATACCCATTTTGTTTCAATGCTGTGATCAGGTGCTGGTAAAGTAGTAGGATTGGGGCCAAAATGGCTAGATGTCTGGGAGCACGTGGATTGCCTGCGGTCCGGGTGTAGGGTTGGGTGGCCCTATCACTGCCCAGCCCGCGGGGACTTATCCACAGGTGCCTCGCGTGTCTCTATTTTCAACATCTCAACCATCCCAATGACAATCCTTAAATCAACTCTCATTTCACGGGAGCCCTTGGTAAGTACTAATTTAAGCCTATCGTCTGTCCTCAATTCTTACCCCGCCACAGGAGCCCCAAGAAGCCAAATGGAAACGCTTAGTCAAAACCAACTACATCGACCCTAATGGGGTAAAGAGAGATTGGGAATCTGCTGAGCGCCAGGTAAAACTTGTGCCATCCATGTAAATATACAGAAAATTCACATCTCATAGACACGACCCTCTGATTCCCAAGTTGACGGTGTCGGAATCGTCGCATTCTTGAACAAAGAAAGTGGCACTGAACTGCTCCTTGAAAAGCAATACAGACCTCCAATCGACCAGGTTGTCATCGAGCTCCCAGCAGGCTTGATTGACCCTGGGGAAACAATAGAGCAAACTGCGGTGCGAGAGCTAAAAGAGGAGACCGGTTATATCGGTGTTACCGATCAAACCAGCGGTATCATGTATAACGGTTCGTGAATTCCGTCTTCTGTGGATGAGTACTTTACTAACTCACCAGATCCGGGCTTCTGCAACACTAATTTCAACATGGTCTATTTGCAAGTTGATATGTCCCTTCCGGAAAATCAAAACCCGAAGCCTGATCTGGAGGATAATGAGTTCATAACATGTTTTACAGTCCCAGTGGCCCATCTCCATGCCGAGTTGCAGAAGTTGGAAAGCGAGGGATACGCGATTGATGCGAGAGTTGGATCAATTGCGGCAGGAATCGAGATCGCTAAAAAGTTGAGAATTTAATCTTCGAACCTTGCACATGTGGGATGTTCGACTGGATAATTCGAGCGTTGGGATCTTGAATGCAACATTATGTTTGATAGACTACCCACAAATTTGCAACGAGGAGCCCAAATGTGATGCAAGTTCGAGTAATACCAAGCTCTAATATTTCTTGGGGTCGAGCCGGCCTTCCCAACTCTTCTTGCCAGGCAGGTGTATCCAAGGCCATCAGCCGTTGGATTCGAGATTATGCCGCAAAACGCAAGTTTAATCTCCAAACCAGTTTATTGCCACGCCTCATCATGCAGAGCCATTGTCTTCCACAGCATCACTTCGGTCCCAACTTTCTACCTCAAGTGTTCGGACCCTGTTTTCGATATCGGTAATTCTTTGCCGCCACTTCTGCTTCTCTTGTTGCTGGTCCTTCCATATCACATTGAACTGGTCCAGCACAAATGGTGGCAGGTCAACTGTCTTGCGGTTTTTCTTATAATCGTATAGCACAATATCCTCAAAGCAACGAGCAGACGGACGCTGACGTGCTTCAGATAGAATCATCACTTCAAGTTGAAATGCTGATTGCGACGAGAGGTGCCCAACTGGGTCGGGGATCAATCTTTGATACACAGTGATTTTGTCAGGGGATGTCATGGGCTAGGTGAAAGTTAAAACCTGGCCTCGTTCCTTGGGGTGGGGGGATGGTACAAATTTGTAGTCAACTTTGATGCTCTTCAGGATGAGACCGATGCCAGTTGAGCCAACCATGTTGTGCCATTCTTTCTTGTTTTCGGGGTCGAAATGGGTACCAATGTTGCGGGTCCAGTTCACTCGAGCAGTCTCGGCATATCGCACGTAGGTGACATTGTTGACATGGCCTAAGCAAGGAGATTAGTCTTGGGCTGATGAGAGAGGTGCCATATCAGAGGAAGATACCCTGGGAGTGCTGTTAGTTCTGTTCCTCGGCATTGTAAATGCCATTTCTATACAGCGCATATAAGAAGAGCGACTTACCATCACATCCTAGTAGCCACCAAAAGGGAAAGCATTAGTAAATTCTGCCATCTAGCCCAGAAGCGCAACATCTAGATGCCGTAGTCATACCTGCTCACCCCAAACCACTCCATGGCGGAAAAGACTACGCCGCTTCGCCTCTGTGAGGAATCCCTCGCTTCCAGCGATTAGTTCCCGCCATTCCTTTGCCAATTGGCTCAAGATTTGGGCTCCCTCGTCAACTTGGTCTGGCTTCAATCCAAACATCATGCATTTCCCAATCCTCCTTTTGATCAGTGAGAGCCATCTAGGATCGAGCCCCCGAGACTTCGTAGCGGAGAATAAAGTAGCGGATGCTGAGAACGAACGAAGGCCATTGGAGCTAATTGGAGCGAGCTGTGCTCGCAAAGTGAATCGAAACATCACGCGTAGTTGCGGAGAGATGGATGGAGCTGCGCCGATAACCGATAAACCCCAACGCTTGGACCATCGGCTAAAACACCGATCACGCAAGTCGGCATTGCTGCTTGATTGCTACAGCTTAGGTCGGAACAGAGGAAAGGACCTGGTTGGCAGAGAGCTTGAAGGTATAGACATTCTTTGTGCAAGCTGAAAATCACCCAAGAGTGGTGACCTTACTGCCTCAGTAGTACCACCTCCGCTAGCGACGTCACCGATAACACCCGACGCTTCTTGGCCGCTTGCCTTCTTCTCTTCCCTCTCTCGAACCTCCACACATCTCCACACCTCTTGCATGGAGCAATAATGGTGAATCTTGAGCTACGCCGACAGGTTGTCAATGTTTATAAAGGTATGCTGCTTGTTTGTGCGCCTGGGTCTCTTGCTTTTCGCGCATAACAGCCCTCGTGTTGGTTCCTTGCTGACTGTCTGGCGCAAAGAGCTATTGTTCTTAGGCCGAGAATATCCGCTGGGATATCAGTATTTCCGAGATCGACTGCACCGTGCCTTCTCCAGTCAGACACAGATAACCGATGAGGATCAGATCCGCAAGGGGATAGCAAGAGCCGAGTTTGTGAAGAAAGGTCAGTCCAACCCCACCCAAATCATCAGCTTTGATGCTGCTATGGATTATTACTAACTTCACTATAGAAGTAGAAGCACTGTAAGAACAACTCTTTTCTTTCTTGCGTCTACGATGGGAGTGAATTGTGCTCGTACATGTCATTTTTCTATACATTGTGCCCACAGGACAGTGTCTGGTTACATACATTGTGCATACTTTCTCACTCCTCATTATACATCATGGCATAGCATCACGCAAACACAAATATTGGCCCACAGAACAAAGGCACTAACAGGACCAGGTACTATTTGAAGCGGTACCGAACGCTGAAAAAGCGGTATGGGGCAGTCTGAGGCTCTCATGGCTCTCGAAATCTCCCCGAAAATGTTTGGATATGCATGTTAGAAACCCAGAAAGACAGAAATAAAAATTGGGGGTATCACCAATACAAGCAGAATGGTACTTGACTTTCGCCCGGAACTCCAAATTGAGAGGCTTTCACTTTTTTCGACCCCACCAGGCACTTACTTCCAGACACTCGCCGCTGGCAAGTCCGCCTTTCTGCAAGAGGTCGGCTGTCATCGCCGCCCACCAGCGATCCCATTCGTCGCGGCTCTTTCCGCTGGATTCCATCAGCAGTGGCTCCAGTCCTTCGATCATTTGGATCGTTGTGAGGAGGGCTGTGCGCCGGATGGATATTTGCTCTGGCGTGAGGGCCTTGCGTGGGCGGCCCTTGGAATCGTTGCCCTGGCCATCTCGCTCCCATCGCAATTCCCCGAGTGGGATTGCGACACGCCGACTGTCCACGTTTTCCAACAGGTCGACTTCGGAGTTGAATGAAAGCCCGATAGTAGCGCACGGTAGCGCTGTCAACTTGCGTCTGTCGAACGATTTCTCCACCCAGGAGTTATAATCGACGAGGAATTTATTCTGTGCCCTCGTGAAAGGCGTGGCAGGTGAAAAAGTATAGGTTGCCGTCGTGTCGGCAATCTCCTGCTCTTTGGAAGTTGTTTTGCGCGCTGGTGCCGGATTGGGCAACAGAGAGCGGAAACTCCAATCTGAATCCCACACCTCCAAAATGCCCCCAGATTTCAGCACGCGTAACGGCTCACTCAAGCCGGATGCCGACTGCGCGGGACTGGAAGGGCACATGCCGGCATCTTTTATAAAAACGAAATCGAAATAGTCGTCTGGGAAAGGGAGGCGAGGACGACGCAGGTCATGTCGTTTGAACTGCCAGTTCATTCCCTGTTTGCGCAAATCCGGCGCAATGGAGACGACGTCGATTCCCGCAAAGGCCACGTTTGGCTGGCCCCTGCGAGCAAAGTGTTCGTGGCACAGCCCGGACCACAGCCCGGACCCGCATGCGATCTCCAGGATGCGTTTTGGCGGGTTGTTGGCTAGGTGGGGGTTGCAGAATGGTCCGCCGAGGACGCGCAGCAGCATCATCGTGCGCAGGCTTTGGCGGTGGATTTCGGACAAGTCGCAGGGCAGGGGATAGACGTTCTCCGGGTCGCGAAAGTAGGTGCGGTCGCCATGCCGCATCAGTGGGTATGTGGAATAGTCTGTGAGAGAGCTGAGGGACGAGGAGGAAGTTGCTGCCATTGTCGAACTTAGGTTCGAGTGCAGATCGGACCCGGAGGCTGTCGGTGCCATGAATCCTGCCATTGTATCCATCTCAAGTCTCGGTTGTCCCCTCTGAAGATGATTCGTAGGTCGGTCGCATTCTCGGCGCGAGGCTGTAGCTTCATGAGCGAGGCATGTCTTGAAATTGTCTTTTGGGCGAGGAAGATAATTCCGAGAGAAAAAAAAAAAGAAAAGAAATTCAAATAAGGCCAGGAATGACGGGATCAAAGCGGAAGCGGGCTCGGAAAATATCCCTAGTGTAGTCGGGCGCGGCCTTGAAGAATGTAAGGTTTTTTTGTTCAACGTCCAACAAAAAATGGTAATAGTAATGATATATAGCACAAAAAAAGAGCAGGTGATGTCTTTAGCCAAGAGATGAAGTATAGAGAAAGAGCAAAAAAATAAAGAGACGGTAGACTGAGGGGATTGGGGCGAGGGAGAAGAAAAAAGCAAGCCTGACCCCCTGGAAGTGGCATTGAGAATCCACTCGAGTCTAGTTTAGTCTCTTCACGTAACAGTACAGTTTATTGAATCGTAGTATTGGAGGCATTGGGGTCGAACCTCGGCCAATGGTATCTAATTATTCCTAAATAGTCTATCTATCATTTCTGACTATGGACTACCTCGGTATCAAAGGTGTCGAAGTACTCCGTACGGGAGTATACGAGCAGAGCTGGAGGTCAAGTCCAGGTGTCAGATAACCGTTGACATCATGAGTCTCAAAGGCGTCTAAAGTACCATGGACCTCGTAGCCCAATGAGTACAATAACCGGAAGAGGCAATCCAGACTCAATTTCTGGGACATCAAACTCAAAAAGACTATTCTGCGACTATTGCTTTTTGCTACTGGTTTCAAGAGGGGAAACACACTACAATATGAAGTACTCCGTAACTCTGACTAGTTCAGGGTTTGGCCAGTGCGTGTACACGTGGGAGTATAAGGTCACCTGGTTTTCAATTAATGACATGTCTACTCCATGAAGTACGGGGTATGAAGTATGAAGTACGCATCTCATGCATCACACTGTACTTTGTCTTCCACTGTGCTATACTTACTCTGTACTCCGTACTTCGTCTAGGGCTACGTATTACCATTACCTCAACGGCCGTAAAACTGAATACACAATGTACGGAGATCCCTACCCGCGATTTCCATAGTGTAACCGGGCCTAGCCCCTTTTTAACCCAAAAAAAATATGAGACTTAGCCTCCGCTCTGTCCTTGTCTCTCTATCTGATACCGGATTGCCCCGTGAAATCCCAGACACCCTGTCCGCGGTATCGGCTATTAGCGATCTTCTGCACAGACTGTGATCCGTGCCCTTCCCACTCGCTCGGTAGTTCGTACCTGCAGCCAGTAGTTACTTGTACGAAGTACAAGTGTGATCCCTTGCCACGTACTTTTGGGTGGAACATGTCTGTTTCTCACGGATGCGCGCGGAATCGTATCTGATATGTGTGGGTTGATTTCATATGCATGCTCGGCTACGGAGTAAATTCAGGCAATTGCTGCATTGAGGTGCGTCAAGTTGCCTTGCATTGGGGTTTGTGGCACTATATAGGCATGGGTCTGTGCTACCTTGCAGATGCAGAAAATAGTTAGGACACATATCACTTTCTCCGTATATGTCCAGGTGGGGGTATGGGTACGGAGTATTCACAGGGTTACGGAGTACAAACCATGGAGTACTCCATATCCATGGGTGTACTCGGTTGATCCTACTCCGTGCTCCCTAGATCTCAGACATCTAGTAGATCAGGGCCACGTGGATGAAACACTGCAATGATCTTGCTAGGCACATATGAAACCTACAGTAATCCGTGAACCGTGGACATCACCTACCCATCTTCTGCATGTGGTAAATGATCTTGTTCAGGTTATTTCTGGTCGATGCATACTCCGTACTCCGTTGATTAAAAAAGTGAAGGACCTCCGAAGCCAATTTAAGACATTTAACACTAACCGTAAGATGTTGTCTCATGTCGATAAATTAGTAGATAAGCAGAAAGACTTTCCAAGGTTGAAAGAAAAACAAACACGAAAAGACCCTTGGAAAAAGACACCCTGCCGGGCACGAAAATCTTGCGGTATCGACTTCGGAATCCTTCTTGCAAAGGTCATTCAGTGTTCAGGTTGATATATCTGTTGGTCTCTTCATTTGCGAGCCCGGGGGCCACTTTACCTAATTAATTACGCTGAATAGTATAGGAGATCTCGACCCTAACTACACCAATCATTGACTAACCTAACTGGTATTCTAGACACACCGGTCGATCAAATGTCATCAATAGAGGTAGTAGGTGGGGTTGTCAGAGCGAAACGTGCAAAACAAAGGGAACTGGTAGCAAATGGGGGTATCAACGTATTGAGACGTCTACAGTCGAGTTTCGAAAGTATTTGACCCCAAGTACTCCGTACTTCGACCTCAGACCTACTTTTCAAAACATCCTGAACCCCCGGAAACCAATCCGGTAGAATCAACGGTATTTCACCCTCTATCTAGACATATAGTGATACCAGCTTCTTTGGGTGGTATGTTATTTAAGAAAACAAAAAAAAAAAAGATCGTAGAGAAGACAATAGAGAAGATAGCAAACTTTCCATGATCCCAAGGCTATTGTATACAGTTCGGTCAGGCTAAAAAGTGGATTCCAAAGTACGGAGTACTGGAGGTTCAATATTTATGACATTCACTGAAGTACCAGCCTCGTCGCAGACAATCCTGGGACGAACCGAAACGCGAAAAAGATCCATGGATAGATGGAAGTCCTTTGCTTCAAAATCGACAAGCCTTGGTCTGACAAATTCAGGCAATGGCAGTACTGAATGATATATAGTCAAATATTAAAGTCTTGGATAAGCCATGTTAGCAGGTTTATAAAGTCGATCCGGTAGGGTTGGTAGTACAGAGTACTCCGTAGAGTTATTGAGTTGATGCACGCCTGGGGACCTAGTTCTGCTTAAAAACACAGATATGCGCTAGCTATGGAGTAGAAACGAGGATATTTCTCCCAAGGGAATTGACACATACGAAAAATATCAAGCAGAAAATAGATTGTCATGAGGTTAATACTAGCGTTTGAGGCCAGACCAGTCAGACCAGTCATTGACTATAATTCTGTCAATGTTTCATTATATACGGAGTAGTTCCCTTCGTTCTCTGTATCATGTTGAGAACCTCTATTGTAGGGCTCTGGGTAAAAGTATTATCAGCTTACGGAGTATTGCGTGATCAGCTATCCTAACCCCCATACTAGAAACAGCCAGACACAGACTCCTTTGTAGGTAACATGCCCAAGACGAATGCGGATTTTGAGTGTTAAGGATGTCTTCAGTGCCCCATGGCTGAGTTCCTTACAAGCAGATGTGATCTCGAAGTAAGTGAAAGCCAAGAGCGAACTGAGAGATTGTCCCACAAGACCATATTCCTAGAAGGGGTGTAAATGATAGACGCACTGGGCTGAACAAGGAGAAAAGTGGTGGTCTTGGCAAGGTCAAGCTCTCAAAGCTGGGAAGAGATGGCCCCTGCGGCGATTCACGTGATCCCGTGACTCCCGCCTTGATGCAAACCGCCGGTTGTCACTTCAGCGCTGTCCACATCGACCTGGAGACAATCGTGTGATTTGCTCATCTTTGCTACCTCAATCTTACCCCACGACCTCGTTTCGACTCTTTGTCACCCGATCGTTATTTACTTTTTCCCACCCCGCCCTCCTTTTGACGCTTCCGCCCACCTCTCCGCCCTTAGGTACCGCATCAATCGAATCTCTCTTGCCACTACCGGCCTCCCAACGTGGTTTGATAAGAGTGGTGTCGCGTTAGATCTCTATGTGGAAGAAGAGAAGAGACCGTCTGCGATCCTCTACTCCTCTCACCCCTACCCTACTCAACTCAGCGCCTACCCACCAACAGGTTTTCCATCAGGGAAACAACACACGGTCTCGTCTGCCACGTTAAATGGCAGATGGTACCTACAGGTTCCAGCAGCCTGGGGCCGGGCAATTCTACTTCCAAACTCAAGCACAACAGAACCCTCATCAGCGACACATCGTTCGGAACGGGACCAATTCCCCGACGGGTCGACTGAAATTCAACACCGACACCCCCTCCCCCTCCCGATCCCCTGCCCTCAACCAGGCTGCTGCTATCACACCTTTCAGCAATATGTACGGTCAAACGCACCAAGGCCAGCATGTCATGATGAATGGCGGTCAGGCCCACCAGCGCTTTGGCATGCAGATCCCGAAATTCCAATCGCAATCCCACCACTCTCATCACACCCAGCAGCCACATCATCATGCTCATCACACACAAGCCACACACAACCTCACCCACCAACACAACTTTGCTGCCGGTGGACTCGCAACCTCCACAGCCTCGCATTTCACCTCTACCCACCTGCAGAACGGAGTGCCGACCGCAGTGGATGACGACCTAGACGAATCAATGAACGAACATTGGCAGCAGCAGCTCCAGCTTGCAGCGGAGTCCAGACAAGCCACTTCGCCTCACTACCACGCCCGCATCATTGCGCAACAAACGAAAGGAATCCAGCTCATTTCTAGTCAGGATGCGGAATCAGATGGGCGCAATGGCACCAACGGGAAACCACAAGGTTGGAATGCGCTCGATTTTGGTGGACAGGGTTTGCGCGCGTTGACAACGTCTTTGTTCAACTACGACTTCGTTGAGAAGCTGTACCTCAACTCCAACAAGCTCAAAGTGCTCCCTCCGGCTATTGGCAAGCTGCGAAAGTTAACTCATCTGGATCTTTCGGGGAATGATTTGACTGAGCTACCAGAAGAGCTCGGTATGCTTTCAAACCTGAAGAAGCTCCTCCTCTTTGATAACAACATTCGCACACTTCCTTACGAGATGGGTTATCTCTACCGACTGGAAACCTTGGGCATTGAGGGAAACCCCCTGAACGAGGTTCTCAAGTCTCAAATCATGAAAGATGGCACTAAAGCTCTTATCAAGTACCTCAAGGAAGAGATGCCAGGTGCGTAACGATTGCCTCTGCTACACGAGATCCTTGGAAGAGCCTTTCCACTAACGTTATCATCATAGTTCACCTCCCTCCCCCCGATCGTGACTGGGTCATCCTTGATGATACTTCCGCCACCTCCAACAGTACTGCGGAAAAGATCACCGTTCTGTCGTACAACACCTTGTGTGACTCATCTGCCACCGAA
Source organism: Penicillium brevicompactum (assembly GCF_028827555.1). Lineage (NCBI taxonomy): Eukaryota > Fungi > Ascomycota > Eurotiomycetes > Eurotiales > Aspergillaceae > Penicillium > Penicillium brevicompactum. The sequence continues at coordinate 1,763,180 of NW_026623210.1, forward strand.
TCGCACTACGGCTATGTGCCCACACGTGTATTATCCTGGGAATACCGACGCGAGCTCATTCTCAATGAATTACGATCCCACAACTCAGATATCGTCTGTTTGCAGGAGGTTGATCAGGGAAGTTACAACAATTTCTTCCGAGAGCAGCTTGCGTACAACGATTACAAGGGTATATATTGGCCCCGTGGTCGTGCAATGGGCATGCAGGAGGAGGACGCCCGGACAGTCGACGGCTGTGCTACTTTCTTCAAGGGTAGCAAGTACATCTTGTTGGACAAGCAGTTGATCAACTTCGGCCAAACAGCTGTCCGTCGACCCGACGCCAAGGGCCAAGATGATATTTACAACCGACTCTGGCAGAAGGATCACATCGCTGTCGTCATCTTCCTCGAGAACCGACAAACTGGTGCGCGCTTTATCAGTGTTAACGCTCACTTGTACTGGGACCCAGCTTTCAAGGATGTCAAGCTCATCCAGACAGCCATTCTGATGGAGGAGATCACCAAGCTCTCCGACAATTACGCCAAATGGCCCGCTTGCACCGACAAGACAGCATTCCGCTTCTCAGAGGCCGAAAGTGGTACTGAGAACGCACCTGTTGTGGAACCAGCGCCTTCAATGGAATACTCCAGCGGTGACCAAATCCCCGTCCTCATGTGTGGTGATTTCAACTCCTCTCCCGGATCTGCCGCATACAACCTCATCTCCACCGGAACCTTGCCCGAGGCGCATCCCGATCTTGAGAAGCGTCTCTACGGAAACCTCAGCAAGGTCGGTATGAAACACCCCTTCAAGCTGAAATCCGCATACTCTTCCATGGGCGAACTCAGCTTCACCAACTATACTTCCGACTTCACCGCCATCCTTGATTATGTCTGGTACTCTTCGAATACACTTCATGTGTCAGCTTTGCTCGGCGAAGTGGACAAGGAGTACCTCCGCCGTGTGCCTGGATTCCCCAACTTCCACTTCCCTAGTGATCACGTCGCATTGCTGGCGGAGTTCACAGTCAAGGGCAAGAAGGGCAAGGTTGTGGAAGCAGACTTTGGGCCGCAACGGCACTAACGAATTGGAGCATTTGAAATCCTATGGGGTGTTTGTGCAACTTTCTTCTCTGCTTATTTCGGAATATTTTGGGTGGCTTAGTCTACCGACTGGTGTTTTCTTTCCTGCCTCTTTTCCTCTTTCTCCTTTTTTTCTCTCTCTTTCTTACGTATCTCTTTGTTGTGTTTTCCTCCTGCTTATGAACGTCTCTTTCCATGCTACTCTCCTCCTACCCGTGTGAAGTGGAGTTTTCGTTCCTCCTTGGACAATGTCCACGCTTCTTGGATGTAGTCTATCAGCGTGGTCTGTTCTCGCGATATTCCACCCCTCTACATCTCTCTCTCTCCGTGTCCCCTGGGTTTCCGATTTATCTCGTTTTCATCTCACCTAATCTCTTAACGTCATTTGAGACGCTTCACGACGCTTAGGCGGGGATTGGTGTTCTGGAACAGGTGAAGGGTCTCTGTTTTCCCGTGATGAGGTTGCTTTTCTGTTTTCCGGCGACGGGAGTTCTGTCTGTTCTATGTACTTGTTTATTCTGTCATTGTCCTATGCAAGGTCCTCAGAATAGATTTGTGGCTTTGCTACTCTTCAAGATATATTTCCAAGATTCATCGTAGGCGGTATACCTCCAGCCCTGGCGGGCTATCCATCATTGTAGATATCCGCCGAGCCATTGATCCATGCTCTGTCGTACCTAGTAAACTAGGTAAACTTTGATGCTCCCAAGGCTGTCTGTGGCACCTGGGCCCCTGTACTGTTGCCGCTATCTTGCATGTATGATGGTAGCACCAAAGAGATCACCCAAACCTTGAAAGTTCCAAGGCTGCAGCCTTCTGAGGGTTTTGGTGTAACGATTCAGTAACCTATTTCCAAGGTTGCCAGTTGTCTGAGGACATTCAAGTTCATTGGTCGTCACAAGGAAAGCCTACCAAAAACATGCAAGACAGGGGACGGACCTCGCAACACGATGTCCAAGGGGTACGGGGATTACGATTCAACCTTCCAGGGTTCGAAGTTTCGTGCACCATTGCTATCAACAGAGTAGAGTTTTATTACATTATTATACATATTACATATCAAAGTTCCAGACTTTGAGGAATTATGAGGTCGGAGCATCGAACAAGTACAGCTTGCTCCCCTCATAACACCCGATGTAAAGCGCACTTCCCACCACACCCCCAACGAACGTCAAAACGGACCCTCGGAACAAGCCAGGTAATCCTTCTTTCCGCAGAATATTTCCAGCGACATCAAACGCACTCACACGAGTCGGTGGCCCCGATTTGCTTCCGAGACTTTGAGTGCTAGACGTCTGCTCGCCAACAGCGAGCCTCATCCGGGTCTTGACCACGTCGATGGGGATAAAAGGCAGAGATGCACATCCTCCAGCGACACCAGCACTTAGCACTATGGCTCGAAGTTGTTGGCCCTTATCATATCCCGGTTGTCTTTCCAGCAAACTCTCTTTGAACATCTCATAAAGGGCAAATGTTAGACATATCCCTGGCAACTGACTCGCCACCAGAGTACTGTACCCAGCCCAAAGCGCCGAAGGCTGTTGTTTCAACATTTTCAACGTCTCCGCTGTTGGTGTCAGACTCCCGGGTCTCTTTTGATAAACCTGGGCATTCTGCTTCAAGACCTCTGCCGGGTTCATGATAGCACAAGTGATCAGCTCGGCAGCTGCACTACTCGCAATATGCGTAATAGGTCGCGGTAAACCAAGCAAATAGCCCGTGCTCTGTGCATTTTCGAACATCGATTTTGTTACTTCGTAGGTCGTGAAGAAGGCTGCGGAGCCGATGGTTCCTGCTACCAGAGCCGGACCGAATCCTTGATAGAGGCCTTGGAATAGAGTGCGACTTGTGGTGCCATTGATCTGTCTGTAAATCTGCTTATAGTTTGAAGATTGCATGCGGGTCACTATTGTATCCATTGGATGGATGGCAACCTCGCTGGCTAGAGCGGAGATGATCGCGGCCTGTTCCCAGTTGGTTAGATGATGCCGAGGTTTGAGTGATTGGCGACTTACTAGGGTGACATCAGTGGTGTTAATGGACATTCTCGCCAGTACCTATTTGCCTGTAGGCGAGGGTGGAAGTTGAGGTTGGTAGTTCGTTGAATATTGGGTTTTAGATGTGAATCACAACGGCCCTGGATCGGGGCCCGCGGATCCCGAGCTCCTTCGAAACCTTGGAAGTTTTAAAACAGGACTCAGAAATCTCTAATACATAGGTGGCACATGCTGACAGGGTGATTGCTGATTGAGCACTAGTCATTGATATTCAACCTAATCTCTCCATTCTATAATGCGGTCATACGGACGATCCCACTCAGGTTCAAACGAATCCCTGAAAAATCCACACCCAAGCGGAGTTTCACTACGCAAATCTTTGAGAAAAGGAATCTTCCCATTGCCATAAATGAAATCCTGAACCTCCTTTTCTATCCAATGAGCCCGTCCAAATTCGCGATTCCCTGCCATCGGCAATCCAACTGTAACCTTTGGCTTTGCAGCCAGACCTCGGTCACCCCAAAGCGTGTTCTCACATATCATTTTGCGCATCTCCTTCATCAGATCAGACAAGTCGCCACTGTCATCAAGAAACATGAGCATGCTGAGCTTGATCGAGCGAACGGATTTCGGCAAGGCAGTGAGGAAAGAGATCGTATCAGACTGCGTAACTAGGAAGCGAGATATTTCAAGGTGGCGTAGACGGGGCCAATTCTCCACAGGTATGACCCTGCGTAAGGGAATTAGTCGATCGATTGGGCCGTTTCCCAAGCCGTTAGCGGCTGTCGTGTCACCCCAAGGATCTGCCTTCATTGTGGTATGCAGCCTGAAATCCTCCATTCCTTTAGCTTCGCTAAGTGCGCGGCGTAATCGTCCATTTAGGAAAGATTCCCAGCATGGTTCCAGTTCTAGCGGATCATCCCCCCCCGACAAGTAGGGCAATGTCCAGTCGGCGGAAGCCCGGGCTCTTCAAAACTGTAGCAAAATTATCGTACTCTTCGCAGGGCTCTTTGAAGATTGTACAATTAATACCAGTAGGGATTTGGTTAGAAGTCATTATCAACTCAGAAACATGGTTCGGCTCGTTGGCGAGCACACGCATGACGGTACGGAACCCGCGATATCTTTCCTTGAGGTCAGGAAACTCATTCCACGGATATGAAAGAGCAGGTACGCCATAAGAAGACGCAGGATAGAGCCACCCTCGCGGCACGGGATAATTGAATCCCTTAGGGAAAGCGCGGAACATAGGGGTCGGGTATAGCGGAGAATGAAGATGACCGTGAGCCGAAGGTGTGATAGTGACTCTTCTCAAAGCAGGAAACTGCCTAACGCCAAACGAGAATGCGTGGAGGTCACTTTCATCAGCAAGGACACCTTTCTGCTGACGCAGTAAGTGCTGATAATACTCCCAGAGCTCTTCCAGCGGAGGCTCGGCAAGGAGCTGTTCATCCCGAGCAACATGATCGGGCCTCTCCGCGTCGCTGCCCCTCCGTCGCCGCAGAATACTGCGATTTTTGTCACAGGCCGCCACAAACCATCTTGGTGGGCCTCCCTCCTTCAATCGTTCATTGTTCTTAATATTCAATTCGCGATCAAAGTCGTCACCATATTTGTCGGCCCACTCTTTCGTATCGCCGGGCTCATCCTCGTCCGAAAGCAATTCATCACCACAACCCATCCACTCTGTCCGCTGTTGGCCTCTGTGCAAGAGTGCATCATCCCAGACGATCTCAGTCACTCTGTGGCGGAATTCGTTGTGGGATGCAACGGCACGAAAAACTTCTATATTCAGTGGATTGGCAGACAGGAAGACCCGATCGAAGCGGAGAATTGCTGCATTTTTGAATTGGCTACATGTCAGGCGAAGAGACTTTATGTCAGAGTTTTGTAGGTGTGACCCAATGGATAACCAGACTTCCAAGGGGAGGTAGGGAAGGTTGGTGTAGCTCATGATATTATCGAGGTGAGGTTGAAGACAAAGGAGCACTGATCAGGAGAGACATCCGCTGGCATCGTTGTTTATCAACTCCACTTTGGATATGTGAAAGGGGATTTTCAAATGCTGATTTTGCTCAAACACGAAGACAAAGTTTTTATTCTGCTTTCCAGTTTGTGAAGTCAGAGTTGATTTGGATGTTTGAAAGAGAAGAAGACGTTGGCTGAAAAGGCGCAGATGTGTTGTGCGGATATCACATGCCAAATCCACTTAAGTAGAGCTCCCTCAGCTCTTCCACCTCACAACACAACCTCATCACCCACAATATGACAGAAGGATCACTCACTCTCCCAGACGGCCTTGAGCTGTATACTAAGACATGGACGGTACGATTTATTATCAGCCTCCACCTTCGTTTCCATGGCTAACACTGTACCAGCCGAGCGGAACCACACGGGCTACCATAGCTTTCATCCACGGGTTCAGTGACCACTGTGAGTCTGTTTCAAGCTACGATGCAAGGCAAAGCTGAACAAAGCTAGGTAATGCCTATCACGACCTGTTCCCAAACCTAACATCGGCGGGAATCGAGATCAAGTCTTTTGACCAACGGTATGTACACCAATTCTATCAGCCATCTCATCCCCGATGGCCATGGACTCCCCCTTGCATTGCAAAGAAAAAGCAGTTCTTAACATACAACAGAGGCTGGGGCCGAAGTGTCAAACACCCCCGCGACCGCGGCAATACAGGCCCAACCTCCCAGGTTCTCGCGGAGATTCATATTTTCCTGCAGTCTCTACCCCAATCCGACATTCCACTCTTCCTGATGGGCCACAGCATGGGCGGTGGACAGGTTCTCAACTACATCTTCCACCCAGACTCACCCTACCATTCTAGCCCACCTAAGTTTGCAGGCGTGCTTTTGTTCTCTCCCCTAGTTGCCATCCATCCATCTTCCCGTCCGTCTAAACTAACGGTCTCCGCCGGAAGAGTGGTTGCAAAGCTCATCCCACATAAGCAGCGATACTCCGCGCTGGACCAGAAACTGATTTCTCGTGATCCAGCTGTTGTGGAGTACTTTGTCAACGATGAGCTGTGTCATGATACAGGCACCTTCGAGGGCTTGGCTGGCATGTTGGATCGTGGAATTTGGCTGGAGGGCATGTTTGCGGGTGACTGGGTGAAATCTAACTTGCCATTCTGGTTTGGGCACGGCAATGCGGATCGCATCACCAGTTACGATGCCACAAGTAACCTTGTCAAAGGCTTGCAGAAGAATGGGGCCAATGTGACATTTGAAACTTATGATGGAGGTTATCATAAGCTGAGTGCTGATCTGCCGGAGACCTCAAAGAAGTTTTTGGAAGATGTGAGGGATTGGGTACTTGGTAAGGTACCAGCGGGTCAGAATGATGCAGCGGTTGAGTCCAGCTCTGCTCCTATTGCCTCTGGGGCGGAAACCGACGACAAGGCGAAGCTGTGATGTGTCTCTTTTGTTTTGGCTACCTTTCGGGCATGTTGACATTATTCTATAATTCTTTCTATGGTACAGATGATCCCATTGCTGGGCGTGCAATATGATACATAATTTTAGTACACAGGACGTGGTTTAGATGGCCGACCAGCGGTAGCAGCTCAGCGGTCCTCAATGCGGCGCCAGACTCCAACAAAGCCACCGCCTTGGATGCGCACTCCGACCTTGGGCCGACAGACCAGCACAGAATCGCTCTTGACGGCCGGTTCAGGACTAGAGGACTCGGATTCAGACCCGCTAGTCTGCTCCTCGACTCCTGGTTCTTGGGCCTCAGGAGCCGCTCCTTCATCAATTGAAGGAACAGTCCAAGACGATGGATCAGCACCGGACTTCTTGGTCGCAAAACGCACATCCCAAAGGCGCCCACCGCTGATACCGTTGCCAAGCTCAAGCACTTTCTCCTGGACAAGGGGCAAGTTTTGCTCCTTGATCATTTGCAAGCACTCTCCAATTTGGGTGATGCTGGGCATGAAGACCACCAAGAGACCATCGTGCTTCATGATCGGAGTAACATGCGGAATCCTCAAGTTGGATGAGGGCATGTCCAAAATGACATGTGACACGAACGGTTCAACGGTGTTTCCATCAGCCGAAACCTGTCCGGTCTTCTGGCGCAGCTGTTTCTGCTTTGCGATCCAGCTCTCGACGAGTCCGACGTAGAAATCAACATTTCCAGCGTAAATTCCACGACGGAAACCCTTGACGTTTTTCTCGGCCAGTGCGGAGAACTTCGCGCCGGTATCCACGGTATGAATGATAGCATTGCGCTGTGCGCGCCATGCATCCCACTCCTCCTGTACTGGGTCGGAGGTAGGCTCGGCGGTGTTTTGTGACTCGCCTTTGTTATTCGGTTCTTTAACTCGTTCCTCGACATGCTTTATTTGCGATTGTTTGGGCATAGGCGGCGGAGTGGTATTAGCGGCGTGAATGGCGCGCGCAAGGTGTAGTGTGAGAGATCCATGGCCAGTTCCGGCTTCAAGGATCTCGAGAGGAGCTTGTGTCTCGCCCGCGGCGGGCGTATTGACATGAAGGTCGAAAAGGGATGCTATTAAGTTGGCGTCTTGTGGGTAGATCTATCAGGGATCAGGGGTCAATGTTTCGTTCTGCGTGTTTGTTTTGGGGAGTATCTCGTACCGGAGTGACCAGGCGAGGGACCAAGGAGACGTATTCTTCGAGTGTGGGGAAACTGATTCGGAGCGGCGGGCCTGGAGTCAATTGAATGTTAGTTCGAAGGCCTTAGAGTATGTGGGACGTCTACTGACCTTTGCGCATTTGAACCACATCCCGAGACCGTTTTCCAATGATGCTGTCATGTTCCACGGATCCTGAGGCGACCTGAAGCTTTTCACCTTTCTTCAAGACCTTGCTTAGATAGGGGTGTTTGCCATGCAGAATGACCCGGTCTCCCTCTGCGATCTATTAGTCTGGTTTCTTGCCAACCTTGAAAATGTGCTCACAATTACCTTTGACTGTGGAGAAGTTGGTGTCAATTGACCGAGAGCGCAAAGCGCTCGACGCAGTCGAGGGCGCCGCGGACTGAGCTGCCGTTGTAGCTGCCGGAGCAACTGGCGGGGCCGACGGGCTTGAGCCCAAGGCTCGCTGGAAGAGCTGGCGCAAACGAGACATTGTTGAGATGGTCGATTCAGACCAGCTCGGAGCTAAAAATGTCCAGGGGAAAATCTTTCTGGATCGAGACTAACCCGCTACGGCGGTTGACCCACCCCCAGTTCACCGATCGAGGGGCAGTTCTGGCAGTTCTTGGACTCTGTCGTTCCTTTCCCACAACTCTTCAACTGGTTGATTTGATTGATTGCTCAATATAGCCAAAATGGGATCCCACGCTCTTCCATACATTGAGACCAAGCCTAAGCTGATCTTCTTCACCGACTTTGACGGGACAATTACCGTTGATGACAGTAGGTGACTTCCCCACACAAGTGTCTCTTCTAAGTTGACCGGAACTACAGGCAATGACTTCATGGTATATGGGATCTATGCGTCACACCTTGCTTCTCGCTGACACCACCTAGATCGACAACCTTGGCTTCGGTAAGGAAAAGCGCCTGGTGTTGAACGACCAGGTCCTCGACGAGACCCTGAGTTTCCGGTAAGCGTCGCATCCAAGTTTTGATTCGGGATGAGCGCTAATATATGCTTCTACCACACAGTGAGGCCTTCCGCCAGATGCTGGGGAGTATCAAGACCCCATACGACGAGTGTATCCAAATACTGTTGAAGAACATGAAGCTGGACCCTTATTTTGAGGAATTCTACTACTGGGCCAAGGATAACAATGTCCCCATTGTCATCTTGTCATCGGGAATGCACCCCATCATCAGTGCTCTGTTGGAGAAATTCCTTGGTCACAAGCCGGCCAACCACCTTACTATCATTGCCAACGAGCCCGAGAGCCGCGATGGCAAGGATATCAACAGCGAGGGTGGCTGGCAGATCAAGTACCACGATGACAGGTAAGACATTATCTACTCGGAAATTGTCGTTGAACATTTGCTTACCATCCTGTACCAGCCACTTCGGTCACGACAAGTCCCTGGAAATCAAGCCTTACGCCGCGTTGCCAGACGGAGAGCGCCCGATTCTCCTTTACGCTGGAGACGGTGTTTCTGACCTGTCTGCTGCTGCTGAGACTGATCTTCTCTTTGCGAAGAAGGGCAAAGGTATTCATTCGGATCTTGTGGCTGCATCATTGGAAGACATTGCTAATCCTGTCGCAGATTTGGTGACCTATTGCCAGCGCAGAGGTATGCCTTACACCACCTTCGAGAACTGGTCTACTATCCTCGAATCTACGAAAGAGATTTTGAGCGGTAAGGTGACTGCTGGTGATGTGGCTGCCAACGCCCAGTAGAATGAAATGTATAGAGTGCACTTAGATATGCGTGCCTATGACGGACAGGGTTCAAATGTAGACAAGATTAATGATAGAAAATGAGATGAATTCTAGCAGACTACTCCCCAGCGAGGAAACAAAGAAACAGAGAAAATAAAAAAGAAATAGAAGCAAAACCCATGGGTCACAGCAGAGAAAAGGGTCTAGAGGCGACTAGCCAGACTAGCCCGTCAGGAGTCGAATGTCACCGCCTTCAGGGTCCAAGCGTCGCAACTTCGCCCAAAACAATTTATACTTGTCCTTATATCTATGAGTTGACCAGATCTGGTCTTCTCCCTCTCTATCCCCTACGCTTCGTGGGCACCATGCGACTGTGCGCCACCATCTTCTCCAAGTCCTTGCCAGGGTGATTACCAATTCATCATGGCTCGCCGGCTAGTACGACCATTCACCTTCTCCCTTCAAGGCATTTAACTGACATCTGTCTTCTCCAGGTTCGAGCGAGCGTACAGCTCGGTCTAGTTGCAACATTCATTCTCCTCGTTATCGTCTTCCTCGACAGTCGATTCAGTGTCCTTCCCTCATCCATCCACGGCCACCTTCCGTCGCATTATTCCGGCTACGTGATCACAGATATAACCGTCACTAAATGCTCCTCCCTCAACCCATTCTCGAGCTGCAAGCTTGACCCTGAAACCTGGTACCGCGTTGATAAAGATCTGTACCTTCGCTCGGGCTGGACCTCGAGTGCCTACGTTCAGTTCAAGCGGAAAAAGGAGGAAGAACTGGGCGCCGACGACAAAGTAGTCATCGACTTGAAGATTAGCCGTCTTACTCCACCGTCTGAATACGTTGCTGGTCAAGCAGAAATCGAAGCGTGGGAGCCACGGCCAGGTGGCATTTGGCTCAAGCGCTCTTCTTCCCGCCATGCAAGCGACTCCCATACTGCCGTGACCTACATCGATGTTCTTTATGGAGCGGACGCTGTCGACCCTCGACCCAACTGGGAGGTCAAAGACACCCCGATTCTTCTGGACAGCTCGACGGAGCAGCTGGAGACTCGCCTGAGCATTCGGAGAGGACACCCTCAAGCAAAACCCAAGCCCGTGCCAAGAATCAATGAGAACGGAAAGTTCAAAGTGATGCAACTGGCAGATCTTCACATGAGCACGGGTCTCGGTGCTTGCCGTGATCCTGTTCCCATCGAAGCCGTGGCTGGTCAAAAATGCGAGGCCGATCCTCGAACCTTGGAATTCGTCGAAAGGCTTCTTGATGAGGAGAAACCAGATATGGTTGTTTTCTCCGGAGATCAGATCAACGGAGAGACCGCCCCAGATGCACAGAGTGCGCTTTATAAGTCCGTGAAGCTCTTGGTCGACCGGAAGATTCCGTATGCCGCTATATTCGGAAACCACGATGACGAAGGCGACCTTAACCGAGAGCAACTCATGAACATTTACAAGGACCTACCTTACTCCCTTTCCGTCGCCGGTCCCGAAGACATCGATGGAGTTGGAAACTACATTGTCGAAATCCTCGACCGGGGCAAGAGTGCTCACTCTGCCCTCACTTTCTACCTCCTTGACACACACTCCTACTCTCCCGATGAACGTCAATTCCGCGGCTATGATTGGATCAAGCCAAGTCAGACAAGGTGGTTCAAAAACACCGCGCAAAGTCTGCGAACAAAACACAAAGAATATTCACATATTCACATGAACGTGGCGTTCATTCACATCCCGCTTCCTGAGTATCGTACTCAAGGGAAGTACTTCAAAGGCAAATGGATGGAAGCCCCCACAGCCCCAGGGTTCAACTCTGGATTCAAAGATGCCCTCGAAGAAGAGGGTGTCTTATTCGTCAGTTGTGGACAGTAAGTTACAATTTTCTTATGAATATTCATGGCATTTCCATGCTAACTATTCTATAGCGACCACGTGAACGACTATTGCATGCTTGAGCAGGACGCCACCAACAAGCCTTCTCTCTGGATGTGCTATGGCGGCGGTGTTGGGCTAGGTGGTTACGGCGGCTACGACAACTATGTCCGACGAGTCCGCTTCTACGACTTCGACATGGGCCCCGGTCGTGTTACGACATACAAGCGTCTTGAATGGGGTCAGACCGAAGCCAAGATCGATGAGATGATGATCGTAGACGGAGGTACGGTCAATAGCCCCGAGGAAGCCTCATGACGAAATCAATCTCCCTTCAACCCCTTTTGGTATCGAGCACCTGGCTCTGTCCTGCTCCTGCTCTCACATACTGTCATTCCCGTTATTAGCGGCTCCTTTTAACTGTACATATATCCTTCTACCCCTTGCCAATAGGTTGGCGTCTGTGGGAGTCTATCTCTTATTGAAATATTGAAGCATTTCTCCTACTCTTTATTCTGCACCTGGTAAAATGTCTTCTCAGCCCTCCGCGTCTACCACCACTTTTCAAAGAAAATCCGCTTGTCGCCGCCCTCTTCCAGCATGCCTTTCAATCTCTCAACAATAGAATCTGTCATCTGCGGCGGTCCACACACATAGCACACTGTATCTTTTGAACTCGTACCGCCATCCTTATTGGAAACGGCAGAGCGTAGATCCTGATCTCCAATTCGAGCCGAATGAATCACCATATCGGACGCCGCAGAGACCAAATCAACAGATGGATCCACATCCGTAAGAAAAAGGTCCAATGACATTCGAAGCCGATGCGAAGTCTCCTGCGATCGAACTATCTGGCGCAGGCGCGGGAGAAACAGGACCTGATCCAATCTCTCTTGCATCGTTTCACCCCGCGGTAAGCGACTAGTATACAAAATGTGAATTGTATCTGGTGTTTGGGTCCCGGGTTCATTGTTGTTGATGTGTGAAAGCATTGATATCAAAGGGCTTTTTCAACGTTAGTCTACAGATCTCCAAAGAGGGTTTGGGATTGGATTCACTTACTTGATACCGACACCTCCGGCAATAAAGACTGCATTCTTGATTTTCTTGACGTCGCTCACTCCTGGCCAGGTAAAACTTCCTCCCACGCGGATACTTAGCTCTTGGCCTATGATTTCCTCTTTCGGTTTCCAGAGCCATGCGGCTGATGGGTTCTTCGGTGAGTTTTGGACGGCTAGTTCCACGTAGGGTGCTCTTCCTTGGGACTCTGGTGGTACTGGTTCTTCGGCTGCTGGGCTGTTTGGGATTGGTAGGGGTTCGGCATCTGCTGGTGTGGAGGTGATAGTGAAGCCACCAGCTTGAGCTATAGATGGGATATGGACATCAAGCCATTGACCCGGAAGAAAGCTGAACGGTTGCTGGTTGTTCTAGAATATGATTTAGTGAATGGTCCATTTTATTGAAAGAAATAAGTCTTTCAGGGTCGGTGCTGTCATGGAGTATGTATGATGTATCCATCTCGCAACAGCTCGCAATAGTGATTGCGGACAGTGGAAGTTCTACGTGGAATTGCACCGAGGGGACCAAAACATACATTATCTTGAGATATTGCGAAGTGCAACAGTCGAACCGAGGGATTGATCTGCTCGACATGCGATAGCCGCACTGGATGGCGTCTGTTCTGGCGGGGCTCGGCAGCTGTGCGAAGTTCATGCGGAATCGAATCCTCTCTCTGGGAGCTCATTTTAGCTGCTCTTGAGAGTGCACGAAAGGCCGTTGAACTCGGAATCTGTGGATGGAGATTAAATGCGGGGGATTGTACCGTTTGGCCGTTAACCCAAGAGATACAAGGTCTTGTACTGGGGGATTGCCACAGTGCTCTGGACAGCCTGTTGATACCAGCCATATGAACAGAAAGCTTTGAGAGCAGCCTGCCTTTTCGAAGCGATGTCTTTGTTTTTGACTCGAGGCTACCCAAGCGAAAAGCGATCTCACCCGGTGTTCATTAAGCTAGGTTGGTTTCCGGGCGCTCGACCTGAACACGGGCTCATCTGAACTCTTTGAGAATAAGATGGGGTCGTATACGATGCCAAATTATTCCAGGGGATTACTCCAGAGACTTCAGGGATTGGACATAAGAGGATGTTCATGAATTTGTGGCTCCGGTTACGTCGTAGGTGGGCGTGACGGGTATGGAATGTGGGAATAGCTTCAGTTCCAATGTAGCCGCAACACATATCATGTGACTACAGCCACTCAAACATTTACTGTGGAAAGAAGCTTTTGTTCAATATCAAAGCTATTCTCTTGGAATTATATCCAGTAAATTTGGACTTTGAATCGAGGTGTCATCAACCCAAGAGACGAGAAAGCATTCATGTTACAAGCGAAAGTGCTATTTTGCACCTTGTCCACCTGTCCACCAATGCATGTTCAATACTCCCTGCCAGCAAAACGGAAGGATTGAAGTGTCTCTTTTCTAATCACCCTTCAACTGCTTTCTCCAAACTTTCCAAGGTTGCTCTGTTCTTCCAAGTGCCTTACCAGGTGAATCAAATCAAGAAGCATGTCCACTTTACTGTAGGTCTCGAACAGACATGAATTCTGGAAAGATATATAAGGCCATGCACACCTTCAATCTCCAGATGAATCCTAAAAACACCCTGGTCCCACCCACGCGGAATTCGCCTCGAGTTACTGATACGCGGTCGAACACTGACTGACCGTGGCCACTGTTGAAGACAGCGAAGCCAATGGCAGAACGTACATATCCAAGACGACGAATCATTCCTCGTCAGATTTCTTGGAGTCACCAGCGTTTGCCGACGTCTATGCGGGGTTGGAAGTATACTCGGGTAATGCGGAGTTTTGTCCGACTCTTCTTATCAGTACCCCAATACTCCAATCCTCTCCAACGTTGTAGCTATAAAGCAACAGTATATTCGCATGATGCTGAGGCCTCCTCTCTCAAGAGCTTATTCAAAGCTACATCTGCCGTTCAAGTCTATCCGAACGTTCTCCACATCGCCTAAAACAGCTATGTTGACATCGGAGCTTTCCGAAGTTGAGGTCTCGTCTCTCAGGGCGAACAAAGAGCGTCTAGCGAAGGACCTTCATCACTCGTGCCAATGGGGGGATGGCATCAGATGGGGAGAGTAAGTCATACCCACGACATCCGTGGGATCCAACTGATCATAGACTCGACAATGAATAGTAATCCAACCGATACGGGCATGCAGCGTCTAGCGTTATCAGAAGAAGATAAGAGCGTCCGGGATTGGTTCATCCAAACGACGAAAGATCTGGATTGCAAGGTAACAGTAGACCAGATGGGCAACATCTTTGCCGTGCGTCCTGGTCGGCGAGCAGATGTGCCAGCCACCTTTATCGGAAGCCACCTTGACACACAGCCCACTGGTGGGCGATATGACGGTATCCTGGGTGTGTTGGCTGGTATTGAAGTTCTGAAGACCATGAAAGACATGGACCTGGAGACAGAAGGCGGAGTCGGCGTTGTCAATTGGACGAAGTAAGTCTAGATTCTAAGCCTGCAGACAGATGATGCTAATCCCAGGCAGTGAGGAGGGCGCTAGATTCCCAGTGAGCATGATAGCAAGTGGCGTATGGGCTGAATGCATACCACTAGCACATGCGCATGGTCTCAAAGAGGTGCCGACTGTCGCTTCGCTGCCAACAGCAGCGTCAGCTCCTGAGACCATGAAGAGTGCTCTGCAGAAAATCAACTACTTGGGAGAGACTCCGTGCTCATACAAATCGTCACCAATGGCAGCTCACTTCGAACTCCACATCGAGCAAGGCCCACACTTGATATCGGCAGGTCAGCGTGTCGGAGTGGTGACAGCTGTGCAGGCCTATAGATGGTTCAGGCTCAACATCATTGGAAGAGACACGCACACTGGAACAACTGCTTTCGAACACAGAGCAGACGCCCTCTATGCTTTTGCCCGGATGATGGTGCGAGCACGCGAGGTCGCAGCTGCAAAAGGGTGTCTGGCGAGTGTGGGTATTGTCGAGGCAAAGCCTGGCAGTGTCAACACGGTCCCCGGGCTTGTGAGCTTCAGCCTAGATATTCGAGGCCCCGAAACAGAGTTGGTTGCCGAAGTCGAGAAGGAGTTGCGCACCGACTTTGATGCTATCGCTGCCGCCGAGGGTGCAGGTATTGGAAAGCCTTGCCGGGTTGAGTGGACTCTTGATTTCGACTCGCCTGCTGTCAAGTTCCATCAAGACTGCATTAGTTGTGTTGAGGAGTCGGCGTATGCAGTGGTCTCAGACGCGCCTGCTGTAGATACCAAATCGCTTGTAAGGCCGATCATGAGTGGTGCTGGGCACGACAGTGTGTTCACCTCCAAGCGCGTCCCGACAAGCATGATCTTCATACCATGCAAGGATGGTCTCAGTCACCACCCTGAGGAGTTCTCAACTGCTGACGATTGCGCCACTGGCGTTTCGGTCATTCTGCAAGCCGTGGTTCGTTATGACCGCAAGAGATTTGCTTGAAGTAGTTGGGCTCCATAGTTAACGGAAGGAAGTGGATACTCTACACATACACTGGAGAATAAGGGCTACGAAACCAACTTTCAGTCTAGAAAGCGGCATCATTGAATGGAAACAAATATTTCTTTATTTTTTTGTGTTTCCTGTATCCCCAAGCCCCAGTAAACTGGGCGGGATCTAGATACCCCAAGTATCAATCCGTTTCGAAACCTAATCCGAACCGAAGCCTAGGACATCAAGAGCCTAGGATGACCGAGAAGTGGTTGACAGGACACCAATGCCTCTCAGCATTTACTGCTGGGGAGCGGCACCGCGGCCACGGCCGAAGCCACCACGGAAAGAAGGAGCGAACTCGCCGGGGGCACCGCCCTCCTTGCCACCCTCCTCGCGGCGACGGTAACCGCCCTCACGGGGAGCGCGGGGACCGCGACGCTCACCGCGCTGCTCCTCACCGCCCATCATGCCGCGGGGGGGAGCGTGGGAACGCTGCTGCTTGATGTGGGTGGCGGGGACAACCTCAGCGGGGAGGTGGAGCCACTCACGGAGGTAGTCCAGACCCTAATTGTGCGTTAGCATTGTAATCGAAGTGTTGCGCGCGTGTAGTGAATCGTACCTCGGGGGTGAGGGTGTAGTAGTAGTACTGCCACGAGAACTGAGTCTTGACAAAGCCGCGGGAGTCCAGGGACTGGAGGGCCTTGATGACATAGAGGTTCTTGGTGTCAATGTCACCGTGCTTGGGAAGGTTGAAGTCCTTCTTGGCCACGAGAACACCCTCTGAATAGCCGTTAGTTATCTCTCATGTGTAGAGCGAGCGCGCCGGCGAAAGTTGCGAAGCGGCAGCGAGGGTTCTCAGTACATACCACGGAAGAGGTACTCGTGGATCTTCTTGCGGTCGTCCTTGGGGATAAGCCTGTGCCATTGTTAGATAATCTGAGCGTGTGAATCATGGATATAGGGGGACAACGTACATTGTCGCGAGTTCCTGTTGCAATTCGGGGAATCGCTTTGACAACGCCCGAAATAATGGTAGATTTAAATGATGGATTGAAAGTGGAGCTTCGCTGCGAGAAAAGTGCGATTGCCTCTCGTAATTTGGTACTAGGGTTGTGGCCCTAATCTGAAAGTATGGTACAGGTCATGTGACGTTTTACCAGGTGATCTAAATTATCACATGACATCCATCACATGACTGGCTGATAAGCCAGATGTACCACGTGATTTTTATTATGTATCCACGTGACCTTAACGGCCACTTGAGCGTCGGGACCCGCCAACTTTATCGTCTCCGTTGTAGCTCTTCCCCTAACAAACCTCCGTCCCACGGCGCAATTTCGCTATTTTTTCAGCCATCGACCAACCAAAATACAACAGAAATACATTATGGCTACCCAAAATGTCAATATTTTGCTCGCGTCCTTCCCAGGACTTGCGCTTCCACCAACCCTTTCTTTCGCCTTGCCCTCCACAGCGAGCGTCTCAGATCTCACGGAGAAAGTCGCGTCTTTCCTCCCATCCTCACTTTCGCTCAAATCTCTACTTTTAACCACCACAAGCAACAAACAAGTCACCTCATCCGCGCAATGTATCGGATCTTTCATTTCCTCCGATTCCGGCTCTACCTCTTCCCTTCTTCCGCTGCGGCTGACCGCCCGAACATGCGGTGGTAAAGGCGGCTTCGGATCACAGCTGCGTGCCGCAGGTGGTCGCATGTCCAGCAAGCGCAAGCGCAACCAGGGCGACAACAACAGCTCAAGCCGCAACCTCGATGGCCGCCGTTTACGGACCGTCAACGAAGCGAAAGCGCTCGCAGAATATTTAGCTGTCAAACCCGAAATGGACAAGAAGGAAAAAGAAGAACGCCAACGCCGCTGGCAAGCCGTGGTCGAAGTCGCCGAAAAGCGCCAAGACGAAATCAAGAACGGCAACGGAAAGGGAAAGGTCGACGGACAATGGATGGAAGATAAAGAGGAGATGAATGAGAAGGCTCGCGAGGCGGTCTTGCAGGCCATGAAGGACGGCGCTTGGACCGACAACCTCCGGGATGCAATCTTGGGTGGTTCCAGCACCAGCGCCAGTGACGATGGCAGTGACGATGAAGACATGTCTAGCGAGGATGAAGAGAGCGAAGGAAATGGTGAATCAAGTGCCGCTGCCGCTGCCGCGCCTCAAAAGGCTGCTTCCCGGAAGTTCATTGGTTTTGACGAGGACGATGAGTTCATGAGTGATTCCGAGGACGAGGAAATGGACCAATCCACCAAGGGTAAAGGAAAGGCTCGGGCTTGAGCTCTTCCAAAAGTCTTTATTGGACGACGGTTTACGAAAGCGTTTCTTTGATGGTGTTGCTGGGCGTTTTTAACTAATGTTTCGTGCTTTTTATTTAATGGGTTCTCGGTCAATAGTTAACTAACTAGCAATCAGTCAATCAGTCATCGGGACTGAAGGTCATCTCGTCTGAGAGGCCCTCATGAGAATTCACAATTTATTCTTGCCAAGTCTTCCATCTAGCAGTAAATGTAGAATACGCCAGGCCTCGAGAGCAGCCTCGGAAGTGCCAAGGATTCGGTACGGTAGTCTGATCCTGCCAAGGACGCTATCGATAAGCATAGTTATCTCCAGCAGAAAAAGCTCCGAGTCTCCGCAAATCTGTTTCGCCGCGCGCCATCATGTCGCTTTGTACACGAGGGGTACTATTCAGGAACCCGAAGCTGAATCCTATGCGATTGGGCTCGATTAACCTGACGCGATTTCCAACACAAACCGTTCTTCACCGCTTGCGCATCGGACCACCAAGCATTGTTGTCACAGAACGCCGCAACCAATGTCGCAACTTCTCAGTGACCCATACAAGGCGTGAAGAGGCTTTGTCAGACTCAGCAGCTGACGTTCTACCCGTCTGCTGCCCAGGATGTGGTGCATTCTCACAAATTGTCGAAGCCAACGAACCGGGCTACTACGACCCATCACGCAAGCAAACCCGCAAGCTGCTTGCTGTGAACAAAGCAGCAAACCAGCCCAAAGAATCAACACATGACGAGACTGCGGAGGAAATTGCACCATCACTGGATGCTTTTTCATTGCTGCCAGGGTTTTCCCTCCCGAAACCAGATCCTCCCAAGCCCATTGCAGAGGTCGCTTTCCCAGACGAAGCTGCCGAGCCTGTGAACAATGTCTCGCAAAAGCCAGACAAAATGAGTCATGTTTGTGACAGATGTCATGACTTGATACACCACAACAAAGCTGTAGCTTCTCCCAAACCGACAATCCTATCTATTCGCAACTATCTAGAGGAATCACCATTTCGGGAAAACCGCGTTTATCATATCATCGATGCGGCAGACTTCCCAATGTCTCTCGTTCGACGAATTCATTGGGCATTGGATCTTCAGGAGCAACGTTCACGAAATCGCCGGTCCACAGGCGAGGCATACAAGAAAGGAAGGAAACTTCCAAGTATCTCCTTTATCATTACCCGATCCGATCTTCTGGGCGCAACAAAGTATCAGGTTGACTCAAAGATGGAATATATTCGCACAGAGCTCCGAGCTGCACTGGGAAGGTCAGGAAGAGATGCCCGTCTGGGTAACGTGCACATGATCAGCGCACACCGTGGCTGGTGGACAAAAGAAGTCAAGGAAGAGATACGTGAGCACGGTGGTGGTATCTGGGTTGTTGGCAAGGCCAACGTTGGAAAGAGCAGCTTCATCGAAGCATGTTTCCCGAAGGATTCTAGGAACGTCGAGAAAATCGAAGAATGGATGGAGCGCCGTCAAAAGGATGATGTCCCCCAGAAGAGAATCACTCCTGACCCAGACAGTCTTTTGCCCCCGGCTCCTCCCGAGGAACTCTACCCTGTGCTCCCAGTGGTATCCTCCCTGCCAGGCACCACCGTCTCGCCTATCCGAATTCCATTCGGTCGCGGCAAGGGCGAGGTCATCGATTTGCCAGGCCTAGAGCGTGGTCTTCTAGAAGACTTTGTTAAGGACGAACACAAGCGGGATTTGATCATGACGAAACGAGTCAAGCCAGAGCGTAGCACCGTCAAGCCAGGACAGTCGCTACTTCTTGGTGGCGGTCTCATCCGTATCACACCCGTGAACCCTCAACATACGCTCATGTCCGCCAGCTTCCTGCCCCTCGAATCTCATATCACCAACACGCAGAAAGCCATCAACATACAAGCCGAGGAGCAACCTTACCGGGGCACTGTGATCATGAAAGAAGGTGTTGGAAAGGAGATTTCCTCGGCGGGCATACTCGATCTGGGGTGGGACACTACCAGATCAAACCTCCCCACATCTCTGGCCAAGGCCATTAAAGATAAAGGAATCCCCGTACCCGATTTGCCGTACCGTGTAATGTCTGCCGACGTTCTCATCGAAGGCTCTGGATGGGTTGAACTCAGCATTCAGGTCCGCAGCAAGCGTGGGGAAGACGAGCCCGAATATCCGCAGGTCGAGGTCTTCAGCCCCCATGGCAAACACGTTGGCTCGCGACGTCCAATCGAATGTTGGGAATTTATCGCACATAAGCAAAAGCTCGACAAGCGCAAGCGGCCTCGTACGAGGCATTGACGTTGTTTATATTGCTTGTTAACATGTACATTAGGCTCAGCATAGCTCGGCGTTTCTCATCTCTTGAAAATAATACAATTAGAAAGACCGGGAGGATAAAATTAGATCATTAATATATGGAAGAATGAGTGTATTTGGACCCAGGGTCCATAACCCATGAGACTACTCAAATTACTTACAAATAAGCCGAAGAGGCCTCTAGGTAAGAACTGAGGTAGCAATGCTGAACGCACGTGTAACAACATGTAGTATGCAAGTCTCCAGGGCTATACAGGCGATCAAAATTCTGTGGACGAAGGAACACGAACGGCACTTGTGGGCGCTGTACTCCTTGGGAACTCAACATGATGGTCATGTTGACTTCAGAGCATCGATCAACCTGACAGTAACAAACAAAATCATCAGCCAAGGCTCAAACAGGCAACTATTGATCACTCACCTCCTCAGCCCTTCCTTCAATGTGTCTTCCTTTTGCGAGAAGACCAATCGGAACCATCCAACATCCTTCGAGTGCTCTTCGCCTGGGTGCAAGAAGACCCCGGCATCAAAAAGCCTCTGCGCAAGACTAAACTCCCGTTCTCTGGGAGGAAGATCCTTAGAAGGAAGATAAGGCGACAAGTCAATGTAGACAAAGAAGCCAGCGTTTCTAACCAAATTAGCCGACTATCTCAACGTTGTGTATTGGTTACTCACCCGCCCTTGATAAAGTTGATGCCCTCTTTTTCTAGAATGGATGTGGTCAACTTATACCCGGAAGCAAGACTATGCCGTGCTTTGGCTATGAAGCTTGATACGAAAGACCGGTCTTCTAACACCGTAGTCCCAATCGTAACAGCCGCTTGAGATGCGCCATGAAGTCTTCTGTTTGGGGTTAGTTTTGTTAAGAGGGTTTTCAGCCTCTCACGATCTCCCAGTATAGGGGAAATACTTACAGAACTGCTTTACAAGCCTGCCGAAGCTGTTGGTTCTGGGTCACCAGGAAGCCAAGATGGAGACCACCCGAAGCAAAGTCCTGAAGATAGCTTGTTAGCCTAGGTTCAAGTGGAAGAACTCTGACGCATACCTTGCTGAATCCATACAACACGTGTACCAGGCTGGGATCTATCAAGTTTGGCAAATCAAGAGAGAGGATTGAAGTGAATGGTACAGCTTCAGGATCACCAGTGTCAAAAACGCAGGAGGCATACACTTCGTCACTGATCAAGTGAAGTGCATGCTTTTCACAAAACCTTGCGATAGCCTTGAGCGTCTCCACGGGATAACAGCGGCCTGTGAGACAGACATTAATCTCAGTCTGTTCAAGAAAGTACTCATAGATGAAAGTTAAACTCACCGACTGGGTTATGTGGGTTAACAAGCAGAACTGCCCGAACATTCATTCCACGCTCCTTAGCGGCTGTCAAAGCAAGCTCGTACTTTTCCACTGAGGATGGAAGGAAAGATTCCTCTGCGTCAGTGTCTGCATAGACCATTTCCACGCCGGCCTCAACGCCATAGTCGAGCTCGAACCGCCCGTAGACAGGCCTATTGACGAGAATGCCATCACCGCGTTCTGCCAGACTATATCCGAGCATATTTCCCATAGAAGTAGGAGAGTCTGCGACTACTATCTGCTCTGGGTCGATGGGTACATGCGGTGCAAGGATATCGTTCAGGTGAACTGCCACAGCGGCTGGCAATCTTGCTGCTGATGGTGCACTTGACCGGTAGCTGATAGAATCCTCTGTGAAAGTGACCTGCATAGCCAATTGTTAGGGAAATAGCTGAGATCAGGTGGAAAATAAATGTATGTCCGCGGGATATATTAACCTTTTCGTTTATATATTTGGCCATCTCCGCTTTCATTGGTTTCTTGTGAAAGTTAGCAATGATAGAATTGAACAAGGCCCAGTGACTAGATGCATGCGCTTACATTCTCTGCCATGCCGAAAGAGATCAGCCCCGTTGGGTGGGTGTCTGGGTCGTATGTCTGAGTAGGCGCAAAGCGCCATGGAACCTCTAGTTCTTGGACGTTTTTTAGTCCTCGGGAAGACAACATTGTGCGAAGCTAGGGACCGAGTCAATTGGAAACGGAGATGTGATGGGTTGAACATGAATTCGAAAAGGTACAGAAGACATCGAAGATCAAAAAGAAGTTGAAATAGACTATGCAGCAGGAAGTCTATGCCCCACTTGCGGGGACCTCCAGGGCGAGCAGAATTGAGCAAGATATTAATGTGACTGCAAGGGATATTTGTTTACAGGAGATTATCATATGTCTTGCCATTTTGCTGACAGTGCAGTATTAAAACAGACTAGACGATAGAAGTGTGGGAGTTATGCTTATAATTTTTTTTATTTTCGCATCAATTCATCAAGCATGCATCTTAACCCTAGTAGACATGACCTTTATTTTTTCAACATGACATCAAGCCATGGTTATCTACTCGACATTGGTGAACTGGAAGGTGGGCTGTCCAGGGACCGCATTCTCAGCGGACAGACCCTCACGCTTCTCACCAGAGCCGACGACCTCACCAGTCTTGCCACCCTCATCGACAGCAATGACATCGATCTCCTTGAAGCCAGCAGTGCGCTTGAGACCAATGACCATGTCGCCCAGAACGGCGAACTCGTCGAAGGGAAGCTTACGCTCGAAGACGTTCTCAGGGGCCTCGCCACCATTTACAAGGCGGCGCTTCAGGGTCTGAACGAAGGGCATGGCCTTCTTCATTTCACCGAGCTTGCCGACCTTGGCGTTCAGATCCTTGTCATTGAAGGAGACACTCAGGGAGTCGAAGGCGTCGCGCACCAAGTCAATGTACTTCTCCTGCCAAGCGGGGAACTTTTTGGCAACGAAGATAGTAAGCTTCTTGGGCTTGCGGGGGTCAAAGCCAGCGGCCTTGCCCTTGGAGAGCTTCTTGGCGAAGTTGGCCTCGGAACTCATGATGTTGCTGGCAGTGCCACGGACGTAGTTTTGGGCAGCGGTCAGCTCGGCCGAAGGCTCGGGAACAACGGGGAAGCGAGCGAAGTGAATGGTCTCGGGCTTCTTGAGGACCTCGAGCCAAATGTATTCAGCCCAGTGGGGAATGATGGGCGACATGATGAGGGCCTGAAGCTCAATGTAGCGCAGGACGACATCACGGTGCATGCCAACACCGGCGGCAGTGACAGCCTCACGGTAGCTGTCACGGGCGCTAATGAAGTCGTAGAGACCAGACTTCAGGGCGAGCTTGAAGTCAGTGTCTTGGTAGTGCTTCTGGGTCTCGCGAACGAGGTTGTTAAGCTCGTTGCTGAAGAGCTTGTCGGCGAAGGCGTCAGCAGGGCCGGTGCGGAGAGTCTCGTCCTTGGCGACCTCTTCAATCCACTCCTTCAGGGTGTAAAGACGGAGAATGCTACTGTTGGCAACGGCCTCGTCGAAGTTCGCGTCTTGGATTGTATCTCCTGAGTCAGCCAGGCCGATACGGGTCGCATCGGACGACAGCCTAATTGAGAATTAGTAAAAGTGATGAACAGCGGGGAGGCAGGGTATTTGAAGAACTGACTTTTGCACGGATTCCCTGAGAGTCAGGAAGTTACCGGTACTCTTACTCATCTTCTCACCGTTGAGGAGCAAGTGACCGTTGGCACGGACACCACGGGGCCAGTACTCCTTAGGGAACAGAGCAACGTGGATGTAAAGGAAGAAGGTCAAGTGGTTTTGGATGAGATCCTTGCCGGAAACACGGACATCGAGAGGGTACCAGTACTCGAACTCACGGCGCATTTTCTGCAGTGATTCCTTGCTGATACCGCTCTTGGAGATGAGCTCGTCACTGATCTCCCGGCGGGTGAAGATGTAGTCCCACACTTCATCGGTCATCTGCTCGGCGGTCACGTTGAGGGAACCAGTGGTCTTACCGTACCGGTCACCGTGAAGGAGATGGGCAATGGTGTAGTAGGCCATGTAGACGGTACTGTCACTCAAACTCTCAACCAGGAACTGCTTGTCCCATGGCAGCTTGGAGCCAAGACCGTAAGTGCGAGCGCAGGCCCAGCGGTTCAGCCATGACAGATTCTTCTCGAATCCGTTCTTGCACTCGGCAGAGTAGGTGTTGAGGTTGTTGACAACGTGGCCGAGAGTCTCTGACTGCCACTCGGCATCGTTCTCACCGTAGTTCAGGAACCACTGGCCCAAGTAGGCAACGACACACTCGTCGCCACTACGGCTGACAACCTTGCCCATGGGGTCCGCGAAGGGGAAAGCATCGCCACTGGCGTAAAGAGCCTGGCGAACCTTGTCCTTGGCGTCGCTGACGGCCTCGCCCTTGAATTCGCCAACCAGCATAGTTCCCTTGTAGAATCCTTCAGAGTAGGCCAGCTCCTTGGCCTTGGCCAGGGGAACGGCGTCCTTGGGAGAGTTAATCTTCAGCTCCTTGACCAGAGCAGGAGCGGTCAGGTTGCCGTAGGTGGGGGTATCAATGAGGGGGAAGATTTCCAGCTCAGCCCACTCCTTCTTGATGCCGTAGTAATCGGCCTTCTTGGCCAAATCCATCAAAGTGGCGTAATCGTCAGGGCTGTCAGAGGGGACTGAAGTAACAACACCAGTACCCTTGGCGGCTGAGACGGTCTCCATGGGAAGAATGCGAATACCCTCAGTGTGGAAAGACAGGGGGGCGTTCACCAGAGTTCCGACAAAGGCAGAACCAGGTGCTTCGAGGACCTGTGGGAGTTCGTCCTGGCTCTTGGCGAACTTGTCACCGAAGAAGTGGCCCTGGAAAGCCATGTTCCAGGCAGCACGCTTGGTAACAACAATGTACTCCTTGTCGCTCAGCTTGAAGAGACCGTAGTTGATCTTAGGGCCAACGAAACAGCTGGTCTGGCCGTACATAGTCTCAGGACGGAGAGTAGCAGGAACGAAGTACACCTTGGCGTCATCCTCAATCTTGCCCTTCACAAGCTCAGTCAGTTGGGGAGACCACTCCTTAACCTGAAGCTTGATGGCGGAGTATTCCTGGGGACCAATACCCTCACCGTCAGTACGGTCGTGGTCCATGCAAGGTTGGCCGTCCTTGGGGGAGTAGATAGTGTAACGGCTACCGTACTGGATCTTGCCGAGCTCGTACAGACGGTTCATCTGCCAGCGCACAAAGGCATCGTAGTAAGGGTTGGCTTCGGTGGTGACGAACTGACGGCGCCAATCGATACGGGCACCCAGGCTGTCGAGGTCACGGATAGCAAGAGGGGGGAAGTGTTCTAGCCAATGGGCAGCATCGGCGAACTTGTGAATCTCATCCAGAGGCACACCAATTGCCAGCATGATCTGGAATTGGTACTTGGTCTTGACGGTCTTGGCGGCGGCCTTGCTCTTCTTGCCGGAGAACTTCTCGGCCTGGGCGTTGACCTGCTGGGTGGGGGCAGGAACGGGCTCCGCGGCAGCCTCCTCTTCCTCCTTATATCCTTCAAAGTTCTGACCGAACATCTTCACTTCGTTGGCGAGCTTATCGGCGCAGGCCTTGATGGGCATACCGGTGCAGTGGAAACCCATAGGGAAGAGGGCGCGCTTGCCCTCCATACGAGCGAATCCAGTCATGAATTCAACCTTACTGGCAGTGAAAGTGTGTCCGGCGTGGAGGGTACCGTTCATGTAAGGGTAGGCCATGGTACCGAAGAACTTGGGGTACTTCTCACGGAGCTCGCTGGGGGTCATGGCGCCCTGGGGGGCTTCCTCGAAAGAGGGCGCATCGACCTCGAAGACCTTGTTGGCCTTCCATTGTGCCTGGTACTTCTTCTCGATTGCGATCAGGGTGTCTCGCTTTTCGGTCTGGCGGGCAAAATGTCAGTCAACAAGTGAAAATGATGGCGGGGGAGGGGCATATCCACATTTTCGAGTTTGAGGGTGTTCTTTGAGCCATTGCTCGGGTCAAGTTCTGCGGATGCAGCGGCAGCGGCCATATTTCCTGATTGTCAGAACTGGCCTGTAATTCCCTTGGAGAGAGGGGAACAAAAGAATCGCGGGGCGAGATATAAAATGAGTTTGTTCAGTTTGTGAGTCAATGTAATACCGCTGTATTGTATTTTACTACGCTCCCCCAGCGGCTCTGTGGTTGACAAATGTATGTAATTTATGTATTGAATCATTTCAGAGAGCCAACTCAGCAATTAATGACATCTCAAAGAAATTGCCGATTTCAACAGATCTCTGCGAGATCAAATCATGTCATATTGAGCCTCATAGGTGAATGGTGAGAAGTATAAAGTCACTAACCATCACTTTGTAGATATGCACGTGACCCCTATCACGGAGCAACTTCTTCGCCGACAAGCGCATCTGCGACAAATTTCCCCGATCAACAGACCTGCAATCCAGACCTCCAACCATAGGTCCATGAGCAATTAGCATTTTGCTTGAACCTCAACTTTTCGCTTCCCTCCGATATACTTCCTGCTGTCGCATAAGGGCCAGATCCCGTGCGGAACAGCCTTTCATCATGGTCAACTTGTTCAAGCGGCTCCGCAAGCTGCAAACTGTAAGTGAATCCTTGAATGACTGTCCTAGGATACTTTCCTAGCTCAATTCGATACTGGTAAACTAATTGGATATTTTACACCAACAGAGAGTAAGCCGAATCTCCGCACCCTGATATCTCCGGCCTTGAACTTTTACATCCAAACGCAACCCGTCAACCAGAAAGACCGGGAAAGACCAAGCCGCGAAAAAAACAACCGTACTGACAACTCCATCCAGATTCTCCAAACCAAGGTCGGCACCGGTGCCGCGATTTTCCCTACCCTCGCATCCGCATCAACAGAATTCCCAGCCGTCACCAGACTCCACCTCACATATGCTCAAAAGATCGACAATGGTCACGGCGGCGCACGGCATTTCTGGCGCAAATGTCTCCCCCGACTGAAATACCACAACCCCGGCGTGAGCATGTCAGTAAAGCAGACCCAAGACCAGAGCGGACCTGCAGCATTGACACTCTACTTTGCGGGTGAGAAGGCCGGCAGCGCCGCCATCGCCCTGGCAAATGAGCGCAAGATCACAGACTCTCTGGCACCTGCCGCCGAGGCTGGTGAGAAGTCTGTCGTTCTCGATATCCGAAACTACACATACAAGCAAATCTGGGATCGTGTGCAGGTTATGACGAACGCGAAGGTGGTCAACCCCACTGGTGAGGATGTGGCCATGCAGCAGAAGTTGGACGCTATTGAGAAGAAGTCCGGGCCTGATCGCCAGCGCATCCAGGCTATCCGCCAAGCGAAGAAGGACCAGGAGCGCATGCTTGCCATGGCTCGGGGTGAGGTGGACAAGGTTTAAGATAGTGCTGTTTGGTTCTGGTGGTGTCTGGGAGTCGATTGATCGATCCATCTGGTCTCTCTAACCGAGGACTGGCTGTCTGTAGCATAGCATCTTCCTTTGTCTTACGACTATGTATTTTTGGAGAAAATATTTAATGCGCGCATTCCATTCTTTACCATTCAAGTTTCCCGAAGTCGAACGCGTACTTGAGTCCTGGGGGCTCTGGGAGAACCTTCGAAAAATTCATGGATATGATACAGATATCAATTGACATTAGAGATACAAAATTTGCTAGCTAAAAGCAACTCCGAGATATGCTCGCAAGAAAACACATTTCAAGGGCGATTGGCCGGAGATTCACATCACTCCGGGCAAAACTATGTTGTCAGAATTGGGCAAACTTGATCGAATGAATGCGACATTTTTGAGAAGATGTTACATGACCTGTGATTTGTTAGCAATGACCGTGATGACCACATCAGCTTTAGAACATACCTCAGCAATGGACTGCCGCTCGATAATCGACTTCTGCCTCTCATTACGCGAAACGCGGTAATAATAATCGCTGAAGTCACCGCATTGCATGTGGCGCAAGAACTCTTCGTCGTGGGTAATAACAATCAACTGGAAGTTTGCTTGTTGCTGGCGAGTGCGAATGATATCATGCAATGACAGAGCCAGAGAGCGAATGTTGTCTCGGTCCAGGTTGGTAGTGGGTTCATCGAGAGCGATGAGACCACAGTTGACACCGAAACACTCCGCCAGAGCAAGTCGGATGATGATACTAGCCAAAACCTTTTGACCTGCACTGCACCGACCACGCATGTCCATCTCCGCGCCAGACTTAACCATGCACACGCGGTAATTGTACGAGCGGTTGCCCTTGGCATTCTCATTGTCAGAACGGATGAGGATGGTATCGACATCTGTCCCACGGTATGTCTTCTGCCACAGTTCCCCAACTATAGCATTGATCTCTTCCATTTTCAGACCGTGGTATTGCATGATTGCCTTGTCGAGAGCGCCGCCGTAACGGGCGAGATCATCAACAGCGGCTTTGGTGGTTTCGACCTTGATGTGAGACTCCTTGTATTTAGAGGCAGCATCCTTGTAGTCTGTGTTCCAATCCGCCAGCAGTTGCATCAGCTGGTCATCCTTGGATTTCATTTCACCCATTTTGCTAGCCTGTTTGGCAGCAAGGGCATTGTGTTCACGGGTCCAGCGTTCTGATTCTTGCTTGAATCGACCACGATCAACTTCCGCATTTTGCGCTTCAAGTTGCTCGACTTCTTCCTCTGCCGTATTGAGGGATCGAGTGGCTTGACGGTAGGTCAGATTATCAGAATATTGTCGTTTGGTGTTCTCGCTGTCTTTCAGTTGCGCTGAAATCCTATTGATGTCCTTTGTGATCTCGCCCTGTTCGGATTCCAGCTTTTCGATTTCTTCTTCGATATTCTGAAGCTCATATTTGCTTCGTTCGAGCTGATCTGGGCCCCCTCGCTCAATGAACGAATTGATATCGTCATTGGCAAGGTCAAGTTGGTGGATGCTCTCGGACAGACGACTGATTTCATGTTGCATATCCCGCTCGCGCTCATCGGCACGCTGGCTGATATCATCATAGCGAGCTTGTGCTTGAAGTAAATCTGGGGTGAGAGCCTCGATATCACGATCTGCTTTCTCGATTGCCTCTCGCTGCTGGGCATTGAGCTTTTTGAATTCTTCCACACGAATAAGTAGATCCGCCTTCTTTTCCAATTGGAATTTGGCATTGTCCAGATTGCTCTTCACATCTCTAGACTTGAGCTCAAGTTCGTTGATCTCAGCCCGGGTCTTGTCTTTTTCGTTTGTGAACTTAGTAAGTGTCTTCTTGAGATCTCTGGACTTGTCATTGATGGCCGATATCTCCTCTTGGATGTCTTCAAGAGTGCGGGCGACAGTCGCATCTTGCTGCTTTGCGGAAAGCTCGTTGATTTGCGATTTGATTGATTTGATCTCAGCATCATAGCGT
The DNA here is from genome assembly GCF_028827555.1 of Penicillium brevicompactum. NCBI lineage: Eukaryota > Fungi > Ascomycota > Eurotiomycetes > Eurotiales > Aspergillaceae > Penicillium > Penicillium brevicompactum. The sequence continues at coordinate 1,792,806 of NW_026623210.1, forward strand.
ACGATGGTGCTGACTGTCTTAGAGAGTGCCTCGACGTCACGCTTGTTCTCAATCTTCTCGGTGACCTTCCCGTCGCGGGTTTCTAGTTTTTCCAGCAGCTGATCACGCAGCGATTCACACTCTTGCTCCTCATGTTCTAGTTCTGGAATATCGGTCTTTGACAAACGGACCCAGGAATCATAGAAAGTACCAGCTTCACGAGCAGCTTGGAATTCTTCTTCGAATCTTTTCAAGTCGGCCTCAGCCTCGGAATCAAGACTGGCTTTGTTGATAAGGGCGTTCAGCTTCTTGGTGAACGTTTGGACCTCTACCTCGTTCTTGAAAGCTCTTGCGCAGGTTCGGCACTTCTTGGTTTGTTCGGCGGCGTTCACACACATGGTGAAATATTCTCCCATTCCAGCGTATTGATCGGCGTCCTTTCGGGCGGCCTCGTATCTTTCCTGGCGGTCCTTCAGTCTTTCTTGGTACTTTTCCGGTTCTGAGTTAACTGCCTCTTGGATCTCCTTGGCACAGTCGTCGAGTTCCTTTTGGCGCTGTTTGTGATTCTTGGTGGCGGTCTTGAGTTTGAACTCCACTTGCTCCAACTCTCGGCTCACGCCGTCGCGTTCTCGTTCAGCATCGGTGACTTGTTTTGATTCACTGTCGAGGGCCTGTTGGAAACTTCGCTCAAGTGTGTCGGGTTGCCAGTCTGCACCGACGACTTTCTCGAGACGATCCCCGTGGGCTCCTTGCATTGTTTGCAGACTGCGCTCACGATCCTTGGATTCTTTCTTGAGGTGATCTAGGCGAGCCAGCTCACCGGCCTTCTTGGTGGAGTCAATCAACTCGTTATTCAGCCGTGAGCTCTCATCCTCAAGACGGCGAATCTCCGCGTTGGTGTCTTGAATTTCTTGATCCCAGGAAGCGTTCTTGGCTCGCTCCTTCGCGGAATCCAAGCTGGACGTAATGTCTTCAACTTTTGATTCGAGCGCTGCCTGCACACCTTCATCAACGTCGATTCCATTGAGTTTGCCCTGGTAAGACGAGGCCTCCTTGTCGTTTGCTGCAATCTGTCGCTTTGCTGCATTTTTGGTCTCCTGGAGCGCAGACTTGGTTTGACCGATTTCGTTCAATGTCTCTTGGACTTCACGGAGCTCTTTTTGGGCTTCACGCTTCACGCGATCTAGAGACTGGTTCTGTTCTTTCAAAAGACGTCGGATCTTCTGCATGAACGAGTCTACAGCGGGCTGGTCCATTTTGTCATCAAGGCCACGGATGTTGTTCGCATGACCGATCTCGTTGATCATCTTCTGGCGCCTCTCCGACTGACGCTCGAAATTTGCCTTGTCATTCTCAAATTTTCCATTTTCTGCTTGCTTCAGACCTAGGCGATGACGGGCCTGTTCGATCTTTTCCTTTAACTCCATGTAATTCTCCTTCTGGGTCTCTTCTTGTTGCTGGTATTGAACTTGCTTTGTTTCAAATTGTTCCAGGGTAGATTCGAGCCATTCATCGGAGTCATCAAGCTCAACCAAATGCCTCTTGAGGTTGTCAATTGTAGTTTGAATACTCTTGACCTCGATACGCTTTCCTTCTAGAGCACCGAGGACCTGGGCATAACTTTCCGATTGCGTCCAGGCTTTATCGGCAAGGTCAGCAACTCGCCGCATCTCTTTCGACATCTGCTGGGTTTCCTCGCGCAGCGCCTCAATCTCCTCCTGGAGCTTTATGGAGCGTTTCTCTGCACGGTCTGCCTTATCCTTGTCCTCCTTCGCATGCTGCTCCATGATTTTGTACTTGCCAAGTTCCTCATTCTGCTTCTTTCGAAGAGCTTTAATGTTATCAATGGCTTTGGTGTACTTCATGGCCTCGAAGATCTCGTCGAACCTCTTTTTCAACACCGCAGGTTCACTCATTGGCCACAAACTTTCGTCTTGGTGGCAGAAAATGACTGAATCCAGCACAGCTTTGGAGACACCCAGGTATTGAGGCATGATCTGGTCTAGCTCTGCCACCCGAGAAGAGATGGCCGTCCGCTCGCCATTCTTGACCATAAGCAATTGCCCTTCCAGGGTCTTTTGCTGTCGTGTAGTTTTCTTGACCGTAAGCTGGAGACTTCGTGTGGCAACCATTCTCGCACCCGAAGTAGCTTTGAATGAAAGCTTCACCTGAGCGAGTACTTCCTTCTCGCCACATAGCTTCGGGTCGTGAATGAAAGCACCGCCTTTGCTGTTCGGGGGAAGATCACCCGTCGTGGCATACTTGAGGCATTCGATGATGGTCTAGAACGTCGTCAGTTCTGCGCAAGCTATTCGCAATTCCGAACTCCGAGTCGGTCAGTCCGTCGACACCTACCGTTTTACCGGAGCCATTGTATCCAACGATCAGCGTGAGAGGCGTATGGAACTGTATCGTTTCGCTTCGCGTATTATCGAAAGAGCGGACTCTACAGGTCGATTTGGTTAGCAAGAGATTATACCCCGCGGAGGTTACACCAGGTCAACGGTGTCTGCACATACCCCAGAATGGAGAGCTTGTCGATCTTAGCTGCGGGACGTTAGAGCGCCGGATCTCTTTGCTTTTCTACCGAGAGGTTTTCAGAACTTACACCTATTCAATTAGTACCGCGACGCGGATATTGGGGAATGTCTAACTTACATCTTTGCGCAAAAGTCCGAATTAGCACGGATGAGCGTTTTAGCCCTGGTAGATTCAAATCTCTGGCATCCACGCCGTTCTCATCACCCCGGAGTCAAATGACCTGAAAAGGGACATGTGCTTTAGGCAAGTTGTGAGCAATCACATTAATGACCCGCGTTTGATGGTAACACGAAGTCACGTGTTGGAGACTCAGGGCCCACATGGGATCGGCGGCGCTGGCAATCAGCAATAGCCGGCTCTTATTTCCAAAGTTCGCTCTTTTCAAAGGAAGACTGGCCTGTACGTACTTCCTGCTCGACACTTCCTCCCACACACCTTTCGAACCCCCGGAAACCGCATTGCACCGCCGAATCACCATCGTTCGCTATCACCCGACGCACTACTCCGTATCTGGTGCGGGCACCTTTAGGGGATATTTTTGGTTATATTATATGGGAACCCCCCGAATTCGAAAGCCTACGATAGGACTTGCCGAACGATATTATAATTGTCCTGGTCGCGCTTCTTCTATCGCTCTCCATATGGCTCTAAGCCGCCCGCAGGCGTATGAGGGCATGTCCCTCCCCGTCTCGCAGATGAGATCGGGTCCCAACGAGGGGCATCCGATATACGCAATGGACCAGCAGCACCTTGCTGGATCCTTCGGTGGGAACTATGGTATGCAAGGTACCCAACATGGTGAATACCAAAGCTTGCCCACCGACTCTGGCTGGACGGAGCGTGTTCTCGATGAAATGAAGGACATGCTCGTCCTGCTCACCCCCAGGGTCGGATTACCTACGCCACACCATCGTGCAAGAACCTCACGGGCCGCGGCGCAAAGCAATTAGAGGGAACCCTTCTGGCGCAACATGTTCACGAGGACGACCAGGCGATCCTTCAAAAGGACTTGGATGAGTCGGTCGCCACGAACCAATCCTTCCGGACTCACTTGCGATTTCAAAAAACGAACGGTACATACTGCCTTATGGAGGCCTATGGACATCCCCACCTCGCGAACCAGAACGAACGTCAGAGCGGGCGAAGCATGGGCAAAGATCTCTGTACTGGCTTTTTCCTGATATGCCGACCGTATCCCAACAAGATCTCCCAGCTTCTCGACTCTTTCCTAGAGCACAAGATTGAAAACGCACGTCTGATACAGCAGATTGCTAAATTAAAGCAAGAAGAAGACGAGGGAGCAACCGCAGCTCGAGCACCCTATCAAAGATACGACGAGCCCTCCGGTCCTCAGCTCGGGTCTGGGTCTTCGCAATCCGCCCCATCAGGGGCAGGATCCAGTGACCAAGAGTCACATTCCCCTGACACACTTGGGCCGAACTCCGATGAATCAGACACGAATCAATCTGCGGAATTCTACCCAGAGCCGCCCGCCGAGACATACACGCACATCGACGGCATTGAAGTGATGACAGGTCTCTACTACGGAGATGGCGAGAGATCGCAAGGACTCAGTACAGGCGGAAACCGCGGACGATTGGTGCATTGTGACATTGACATCACGACGGCAGCAGACCAGGAGCGCAATGCGCAAGAGGGCGACCGACGCAAGCGCCTCAAGGGCCAACATGTCTGTGGCGACTGTGGAACGGCAGATTCTCCGGAATGGAGAAAGGGCCCGAATGGGCCTAAGACTCTGTGCAATGCATGTGGCTGTGAGTCTTCCGTTATCCCCGCTCCAATCCTTGCGGGTCTTCATACCTGTCAACTCTTGGCACTAACTTTGGCTTCTCTAGTGCGTTGGTCTAAGAAGGAAAAGAAACGACAGGAGTCGGCTTGAATGTGTTCCCGTTGCTCCACGGGATCTTTTTCCACTTAACGAGTTTTCTTTACTTGTTTTTCTTCTGTTTCGGCGCCCTGCGATTTCCTGCCACGATACCCCTGGGGTCTTCAATTCGCTGACCTTGCTCCCATGTCTGTTTTGTTGTACTGGGGCTTCAACGTCCCCATTTCCGGTGTTTGGCCTTTGGGCAACCCTGCCCCCCATGTGTTCTTGAGCATGGGTGATGATATCATGTCCTGATTGTGATCTTTTCTTGAATCCAGTGTACACATTTGGGCCGTTCACGAAGCGCTCTGGCCCGTGCAGACATCGTGTAATTAAGCGCGGGATCTTTTAATCCTTTTTGATGCATCGAAACTATCATTTTGGGAACTAACGTATTCCCAAACACAAGAACATGATCGTCGGCGTAAAACAAAACTTCCAACGCCGAATATGCCGGTAAATACTTGGAACGATAGGCATTCGTGCAACATGATAGTATTTGACATGGGGGCCCTGGGCACGAAACTGCAAGCCCAAACACCATTCTTGCCCTATTAAATAATGAAAGTGTGGTATATGAGCAGGAATTTATGGTATCACGCAAAAAAAAAGCAAAACAGCAAAAAAGCAAAAAAGCACTGGCTCAAGTTCTTGCAGCTTTCTTCGGTGGCGGCGGGAAATACATTGGCGAACCGTTCGCACTCTCTGGGCTCACTTCGTGCGATTGCGGTGATGAGTAATGAGCTTGATGGGAGCGCAGAGGTAGATCGGAGGCGGTGCTGCTATTGTCGAGTCTGTTGAAGGCAAGTGTGCGAGAAGCAAAAGGTGGCACGCTTCCTCCGACGGCCATAGGCGGGATTCCTGGGCCATGAGGCATTGACCCCGGAGTCATGGGGATCATGCCGGGGGACTTGATGATCTCTTCCTCGAATTCCTTCTCAATGCGGCGTTCTTCTCTCTGCTCCACAATCTCTTCACGCTCTTCGGGTGTGATGAAACAGGAGTGGATGTTGAAGCCGAGGATCACTGCATAGTAGAGACTGGTACATGTTAGCTGACGTGTATACATGGGCCATAGCGGCATGAATTGGGGCAAGCGAGAAGGTAGCGTACATCATCAGGATTGTGACAGCAAAAAGCGCTTTGGCTTGCATGCAGTAGGGAATATTGGACTTGCGATAAGCCACACTGCAGCTTTTTGTGATGTACCATGGTGGTCCCGACTGAGAGTGTTTGGGGTCTGATGTATCGGAGCCACCCTGGTAAATCGCCGACACCAGGTAGAGAATGATCAAGGATGCGTGGATGCTGACCGCAACGGGAGGGTAGAAGAGGTGCATCCAATGCACAGGTAATTTAACGATCAGGAAGAAGGTACTTAGAACGCCGAGCACGAGGTTATAGTTGGTGATACTGTTCGGGTCAGCGGTAAGCTCATGGGGATGGATAGCAATAACGTACAATCCAGACCAGACCATCGGGGCTGTGAACGGTCTATAATTCGCAGCTGCGTATAACGCCTCATTTGGAGCACTGTTGAAGCCGTTGTCTGCGCCGTCCTGCCATAATAACGTCCGGTACAGGTTGTGTGAAGCGATACCGGTCAATGTCAGCATCACGATAGTGATCGGGAATTCGCCAGCCATCAACCACAAGACGAGCTTGTGGTTCCTGTGCTTCTTCGGGAAGAAGAACTGCATTTTGACAAAGATGATAAAGAGCTCGCAACAGAACACGCGGATTTCCCCAGGAAAGGCGTCTATCCAAAATGAAACGCTCGGGTGTAAAAGCTGTGTACCACACACTAAACCAGACCGGCTGGCTTACACATGCAAATGCTCAGAGAGCCAGTACTTCAGCGTGGAGTAAGAAGTAGAGGGGAAAAAATCAAAATGCAAGTCTGGGCGATTTGGAGGACGAGCGTTAGATATGAGCTCGAGGCCAACCAAGCGGTCGCAGGCACGATTCATGGCCATGCAGAGGGGCACGAATCAGCATGGAGTGAGAGTGTGCAGAGGACCTCGAAGTGTGTTTTGGAGGTGCATCTGGCCAATGCTTGGGGGCGGCAAGCGCCAGTGCAAGTAACAAGCCGAAGTCATCACACCAATGAGACCACAGGGTTCATGGGTTGGCTCAAAGTCGTCACACGCTAAGCTGTGATGGGATGGCGGATCTGCACAGCAGTCCTCATCACAGAGTTCCCCTCTCGCCCTCTGGCAACCTGCAGCTGTTAGTGAGCGCCTAGCGAAACGCTTGGGGTGATGGTCACATTTGTGACTTTGTTGGCATCTGGATACAAAAGGTTCAAAACACCATTTCGGATGTATATTACCCAAATGTACATATCTTATGCTAGCTTCAAAGACGAAGCAACGACATAATTCTGCTCGTTGTTTGAACCAAGTTTCCTAGGGTTGAATGGTAGAAAGACGATTGAACACTGGGGTTGGTTACCCCAGGAGAACCAAAGTAATGGTCGGAACAGCCAACCTTCACCGACCTCGTGTCGACTTGGACTTCCCATTATTACCCATTACATACCTACATTATCGAATTCGGAATTTTTCCATTCGACTATCAATTTATTAGTTCCCGAGCTTGTTAGTGTGAACTACAGCGATAACGTGAAGCAAATGCCGCCGCACTACTCCGTCGATCACCCCGCCTGGCCAAAGACACCCGTGGACCGTTAGATAGTCGACCACCTGGACGAACCGCATCACCGTATGGTTAAAAGTACATTTGAGATATGCATACAGCCTATGTCAGACTATGGCCAGCCCTGTGATGATGGTGTTGTCTGTATTGCTAAAGACGATCGTTGGAGGCCGATCTCAACAACACTATATAAATATCGATGGCACTTCCATCCGAGGATTTAAAATCAATCCCAGGAGGACCTCAAACTACAAAGATTTCCAAGGTTGTACACAAACATCCTGAGCACAACCTTGGAATTTCAAGGTAAGATAGAATAGCCCTAAACCATCAGGGTTTCCAAGGTTGTCCGACTGAGGTTGCTCACCTGTGGCGGGTAAGCAGAATGTATCTATAGAAAAGCCAATGAAACCCCTCGGGGTTCACAGTATGCCTAGTCGTTCAATCGTATAGGAAGCCACGGCGTCATATTACTCTCCAAGGCTGCACTGTATTCAATCTTGGAAGCCTTACAATCCTAGAGAATACAGTACTTGAACACTGATATACTTGTGGTGTCGCTGTCGATCAGTTAGGGCACGGGTACCCACACGATCGGCATTGAACTCGACAACCAGGATCTTGTAGGGATTGGGATAGTCAAGGGTAGGAGTTCATTCACCTTCGATACAACTGTTTCAAATCCATTCTTCTAAGTCAACAGGAACAAAAAGAAAAAGATGCCCCTGAAAACATAGTGTTTGGGCCTCGATCACGTGAATTCGCCTCAACCTCAACCAGTGGTCCAACGTCAATTTTTTCTCCGGGGGGCAAATAATCAACTTGCATATATAAATCATTTCGAGAAAGACATTCGCTACACGCCCTCGTCAAACGTCTAGTCGGTGTCGCTGACACGGCCGTACCCCGATCTTTCAATCCCATCACGCATTTGCGCATCACCACCACTCTCGAACACTATGTTTGAAGACTTCTCCTTTACATCGCCATCGTCGCGCCCGGCACGTCTAGCCCTAGAGGATGACCGCTTGATGGTCGATACAGACAGCCTAATTTCACCACTCTCCTCACGCTGTCCATCACCACAATCCCGTCTCCGGAACCGCCGCAATTACCGCTCTCAACCGCCAACTTCAGTCCCATTCCCCTACGAAGACCACAAAGACAACAAACGCCTCTCCATATCAACACTCACTCAAAAACTACACGAACATACTTTGGCTCCAGGCGACCGCGACCGCATGTCCCCAGGCTTCTCACCCAACTACCCAGCCTACGTCCTCACACCCCCTGACACAGACCACGACGATGAATCCCTATCTCCCTCCAGCCCGACATTCCCTCCACACTCGGAATCCAATGACGACATCCGCTCGCGAAGGCAGCATATCTCGCGGTTGCAGTGCAACGAGTCCGAAATCGAGGCTATGCGGAGTCTGATCGAGGAGCCCGAAGAGGAAGAGGATTGTCATCCGAGTTCGTTACCGCCTAGGCACTCGCCGCGCAGGCGAGCGGTGACGCTTTCCAGGAGTCGGTTTGGGCCGGAGGAGAGGCGGAGGAAGAGTTCGGCTGGGGTCTTGTCGAGTCGGGTTGAGAAGGATCGTCATGGTCATGGTCATGGCCATGGACCTGGAAAGAGAAATGAGGGGCTGAGGAGGAAAAGCCTTGTGAGTGCGGCTTTGGCTTCAATGGTTGAAAGAGAATAGATTCGGGGATGTCCATGTGAATGTCGATTGTACATACGGGACTTTACATGACAACCTCTGCTGGGTGGGGCTTCCCAACCTCAACCTCAGCCACCGCCGTCTTTGGGGGCGCACTCAGAGCCAGGCTCGCTGAATTACTCATGGCCAGTATGTGCCCAGGCGACTGGTCAGCATGCTACTACCAGAGAACGAACAAAGTTCAATGAACGCAAAGACAGGCGACTTCGGCCATATCCGGTCTTCAAACCGTCTCAACAAGGCCACTCCCTGCTAGTAAGATGCCTAAATTTGGCACAAGGGCGGGAAAATCGTGACCAAAGATGAATCCCCAAGAGGTGCCAAAATGATTAATCAGCCGTTCAATCATCACGCTCATGACGGGTATATGAGAATCAAGGAGACGCCGAGGGACCTTGATTCCAGATGAATCCACTATGAAGCCGGACATGCTGGGACCTAAAGATATCAGTCATGAAAGGTTCATCCTTCAGCATAGGTCCCAATGAGCGCTTGGTGGATCACCATGACTGTAGCTGGCTGCTTTTAGATCACATTGCAATTACCAAGATATCCATCATAAGACTTCCAAGTCGACATCTGCATGGATAGAGCATTTCAATTTCAATAATCAAAACACTTTACTCCGCAAGGTACATAATGTGTCTGTATGTAGAATATTTGGGAGACTTTGCAGGAGTTCTGCTTCATACGACGTTCCAAGGTTGCTTTTTGTCTGATTCCCACACAAAGCTAACGCCCCTCAAAGGCATGAGATATATACAAAAGACGTAAAAACCTGAAAATCGTGCAAAGAAAAAAAAAAAAAAGAAGAGAGGTAACTGCCTTGTGCTGCCCTGGGAGTCACCCAGGATATCTTCGTGGGGAGACACATGTCGTGTTCCTGAGCCACTTACTTCCAGAAAAACAGTACTGAGTACAGAGTAAGACAGATAAAGAGGCGGGTTAATCCAGAGCTGGGGAAACTACCCCGTACCCAGGTACACATAGTTGCATTTAGAACCAAACTAGAAAGCTTCCAAAGATTGAGAATAGGAAAGCATCGAAAAATCACTCCCAAGGACAAAACACAACTTTCTGACCCGACACGCCTTGTTTGTTCAAAGCCAATGCCTCCTCTACTGCACCCAATCCCCCAGGTACCACAAGAGGCCTGTTAGGAACAAACAGTCCACTAGCAATCCACTCAGTCAAAGCCTTCGCCATAGGTTCACTTAGATAACGCAGGTCAGGAGCACTCCCAATCCCCAGAATCTGCTTGATATCGACCTTTGGCTCCTTGCTCTGACCAAGCGCAATCGCATCCGCATCAATAGCCTCCGGCCGAACAACATATACAGTAACGAGCTCACTCCCCTCACTTTTCGATTCCTGAATGATCTGCACACCGAGCACTTGCGTCGACTTCGCCGAAATAGCATCAAAGACAAACATCAAAGGCACATCACCAAGAGCAGACGCGAACGACGCAGCATCAGACTGACTCCGATCAAGCACAACATGTGCACCGAGACTATGCAAAAACTCATGGTTTGTGAGGCTTGCATTCGTGATTATACGCTCGAACCCAGACAGTCTGGCTAGTTGAGTTGCATATTGACCGACAGACGAAGCACCGCCGAGAATCACAATTGCTTTTCCCTGACCGGCCTTTTCGCCTTCTCTTTCCCATGGTGGAATCAAGCCGTGGCCTGTTGAATGGTAAAATGCAGTAACGACGGCCATTGTCGCTAGCCCTATACCTGCTGCCTGCTGGTCGGTGATATTATCTGGTGTTTTGGAGACCAGCTCAGCTGGCATTTTGCAATATTGTTGGAAGGTGGAGGAGTCATAGGTTCCGATGATTCCTTGGAAAAACACTCGGTCGCCTTCTTTGAACCCGGATACATTGGGTCCTACTGCGGTGATGGTGCCTGCGGCGTCGGACCCGAGGACTGCGGGGTATGAGGGGAGGAAGGTGTTGTGGTCTCGGATCTTCCAGTCGACGGGGTTGACGGCTGTGGCGGCGATTTTGATTCCGATCTCGCCGGGCTTTAATGCGGAGAGTGATCTGTGAGAGATGGTGTGTTTGGCGAAGGGCTCTTGGAGGAGAGCAGCTTTGGTGGAGGTAGGGAACGACATTATAATGCTTTGGAATCTGAATGCGCTGAAGGAATTAAGAGGGGTATATAAGTATGGCTAGAATTCTGGGAGTAGATATGATGATTCATCTATCCGTGAATCCGTGGGCCCATGGACCTTCTCGGGGACATATGCAAGGCTTACAAATTGAGTTGCACCTCCAGGGCTCCAGGGCTGAAAAGCATGGAACACCAGGGACTCGGTGGTGTTTGGCTCGATGGTAAGCAAGATAACAAGGATAAGTGGGGTTTTGCTTGTATGCTACTGTTGATGTCAGATGTCAATGGTGAGTTGACCCAAGGCCCAAACAGATTTCCTAGGAACTTAAAAAGGAAGAACGGAGATCATGATATGAGCAAATGCGTGAGAGTGGTCAATCTATCAATTGACTTTGGGATAATGGTAATTTACAATGTCATTCTACTAATGAAACTTGGAAAGAAACAAGAACCCAGTGAGACCCAAAGTAATGGCATTTGAAATTTGCCAATTGTAAGATTGAAACTAAATGAAGTAGAGTCACAGACTCAAAAATGGTTTAAAATGATAGTAAAAACAAGGAAGAAGAATAGAAGAGGACACGAAGGGAAAGGGAGAAAATGGAGGAAGAGAAAAAAGAAGAGAAAAGGGAGGAAGAAGAAGGGAAAGAAGGGAAAGAATAAAAAGAAGAAAAAGAAGAAGAAGAAAAAGAAAAGTCCAGCCCAATCCAGCAAGCCTGTGCTTCCAACAAATCGCCATATTCGCCATGTTCGCCATGCTCAAAAACCGCGACAATCATATCACATCTGGTTCCCAGAACCAGGTCGGATTCCCAGAATCCGTAGAAGCCAAGACAAAATCCAAGTCACAATCAATTCGACCCAGACCTCCAACTGAAGAACTTCTTCAACCCCTTCCTCCCCCAGCTTTCCGCTCATCACTCTTCCGTCTCTGGAAGTCTCTCCCGTCAAGCTGACGAGTGCCCCTCAGACCCATATTCTCAGCATTCGCAGCCGCAAGAACAGACTGCACATGAGGATCGAAGTAGATAGGGTCATAGGGATCGTATTTCAAATCGAAAGGCGAGAGGGGGGTGATGGGTGAGTGGAGGGGAGTATCGGTATCGAGAGACTCATGAGGTGAGGGTTCGGAGTCTCTGTCGTGATGGTATTCGGGTTGGTCAAACTCTTCGAGTTCGTAGAAGATGCCTCGATCGCGCTCGTCGACTTGGGCCCATTCGCCGTTTGCGTAGACTGGGGAGCCCGGCTCGCCGATTTCGCTTTCGGAGTAGAAGTCTTGGGTGGATGGTGTAGAGGGGCGGCGGGAGTGGGTGTGGGAATCTGAGAGGGCTGGGGGAACGGACTCTTCCCGTATGGAGGTCATTGCTGTTTGGGGGTCATCGTGGCGGTCGTTTTCGCTATTGTTTTGTACAGGGCGGCTCCAGTAGTTGAAGCCTTCGTTGAGGGAGTATTCTGATAGAGAGTGGACGCGGCCGTGGTTCCCAGGTGATGGTGAGGGGAACTCTTGGCCCTTGGGTGTTGACTGGTCTAGGGAGGTGTAAAGAGAGTTTGCTGAGTAGAAGGATGGCAGCGATGCATCTGTGTATTGGGAAATGGACACCCGGTCCAGTCCCTGGTCGAGGGGGAAAGTGGATTCTTGGTCGGAGAGTATGGAGCAGCTGTCGACGTCTTCTATGTATGAGACGATGCGTGCGAGATCCAGCGACTTGCGCGGATTCAAAATCTCAAAGCAAGCGCCACCGTGTGAGACGGTGGCAACGGCCTGTGTGCTGGCTAGCATGGAGTCTGGCTCGGCCTTGCGAGCTTCGACTTCGGCCTCGGCTTGAGCTTGTGCCTTGTTCTGCTGGAACTTCTCCCGGAAAGTGTTCTAGACATTGTCAGTTGAGATGTTTCGGGAAATGTCTCACTGGGACTTACCAAACGCTTCCTGTTGGGTCTTGTACGAGTGCCGTTGTCTGAAACAAGAGTTACTCGTGGGCTGGGAGACTGATAGTGAACTATTGAAAAGGTTAATCAAGGTTCCGGATCGAAAGTCAATTGAAATTTCCAAGGCTTACCAGGATGAGCTTCTCCAATCTCAGGCTCTTCACTCCGCTGGGAGATGATGCTGTGCGAATACGAGGGGGACAGCGGCGGAGGACTCGAGGCCGAAGAGACGGAGTTAGGATAAGAGATATTGAGTGCGGGTGGGCGATTCAAATGTAACGCCGCCGTCTTTCGCTTCAATTTCCTTCCTGCATGATCGACGGGATCATCTATGCGGTCTGCAGATTTGGAGAGGAATTTGCGGTAGTCATGGAGGGAGAGGGCCCCCGTGATACCGGATTTGATGGATCGAGGGGGGAGGGACATAGCGTCGGCCGGAAGGGGTTTAGAGAGAGGAGAACATGCATGATCATGGAGCTCCAAACACTTCTGGCAGAGGGGGCTGTCCAGCAGCTCACCCTGCCACACCTCATCGGTGGCGGAATACATGAGGCTATTCATCTCTGCGGCTACCAGCACCACTGCGAATATGCCAGATATCGCTTTTGTCGGTCAGAAAGAGGAAGCCCCTGCTTCGTGTGATTTTTTCTGTTCTTTTCTTTCTTGAGGTGTCCACTTTTTAGATTGTCGACATATCCGATGCAGGCGTAGATCGAATCCACTTCTCCACACTAGATCTGATTCGTCAGATTTCCGAAACCGATGCAAGGGAGAGTGTGTAGGTTCGTAGCGTTTGAGATAACATAGATCACAACAGACCTGCAAGGCACAGAGGAGGGGGGAGGTTTTTTAATTTAAGAGCGAAGGGACAGAAAACTGGATGGACGGCAGTACCTGGCGATATCCACTCGAAACCCACACGATATCCACCACACTGAGAGAGTCTAGAGCCGAACCAGAGGCCAACAAGGCCACAGAGAACAAGAACAGGGACCAAAGGCCGGGAATACCGAGAGACAGTAGAGTAGAGAAGCAGAGTCTAGACGACTACGCAACCTGGGGAAGACCCATGGTTCGTAAGGCACTCGACGACGTCATGGCAGAAATTTCGAAAAGTCGGTGAGTTTCTGTTTTTTCGATTATTTTTAAAATAGTGTAGAGCATCAAATGAGCATATAGGGGGGATATTAAACAGTTAAACAACATAAGACATAATCTCATTGTGTGACCTGTGTGTATCACTTGCAGGGTGATCTTCAAAGGGCTCTTTAGTCTCTTTAGTCTCTTTAGCTTAATATTTGCTGCGCTAACAGTTTAGTTCTCTTCCCACCCACCAATCAGCCCCCACACATTCCAATTTGGCACGAACGCCTCCGAGTCGGCCAGACCAGTCGGCATCCAGAAGGATCGCTGAGCTGGACCAACTCACTTCGAGTGGCGGACTATCCACCCTGATTGGCCTCCCGATGGTGCCTGCTGTGGCAAGTGAAGATTTTTCGGTACGCGCAACTCAGTCAAAGTCTGTCCCCGGACACCTCATCGAGAATTTCAGGAATTCAGGACTTGATGACTGTGTTTCCGGCCCAATGCAAGGAACGTCGGGCTGGTCCTGCCCTCTTACTCTTTGGGGTATTCTCGTGGGTTATCGATCGTGCGTTCCGGGGGTCATCGTGAACTTTGATTCCGGTTCCTGAACTCATGATTCATGATTCTTCGGGCTGTCCGGGGTCTCCGTGGCCTGGTTTGACTTTTCGGCCCTGCTCGGTCTTCACCTTATCTCGCGTGGGCAACGTTTTGGGTGGATCGGGCCTTACTCAAAAGGCTGGGGGAGTCATCTGTGTCATCCTGTACTCCGTACTTCTTACTCCGTACTTCGTAGAGCATCTGTGCGTTGCACGCGTTGCACATGCATGATGGCCCAATTTCAACGGTTTGGGCGCCTTATGCTGATCTCAGGTCTATCATCAGATGCCCAAATACTAAGTCTTGCTGTCCGGGCGTTGATGTTGTCTCCCAGGGTTCACTCTTCACTCCTCTGACCCGAGTTTCTCCACCCGAGGAGACCCGAAGTACTCCCTCCGTACATCCAGCGGAGCCGAGAAATGTTTACAATACATAAAACAAAATAAAATAGACACCAATTGTGACTCTTTATTGACAATCCATGAACTCCATGCAAAGAACGTAGACCGCGAACGCGCGGAGTATCAAAACGAAACAAGGCAATTTAAGAATATGCAGGCATGCATCATGTGGTATCGAACTGAAGCAAAAACAAGGATTAAAATCAAAGCGAAACAAAGCAAACAAGCCATATGTACTGTTCACGCAAGGGCGACCAGGTCCTGGGGGTGACCCCAACCTCGTGCTAATACCGTTTGTATTTCTACACGAAAAAAGTCAGCCATATCCCTGGGAAGTGGGTGGGTTAGAAATCGTCCACTTACATCGTCCATCTTGCGCCGATTGCTCGGATCAAGGGTATTGCCCGCCCCCAGCAATGTCTGTCCCACAGCCTTGGAAACCCCAATTGCCGGCCGGAGAATAACGGTCGGCGCCCTCTTCCAGACAGCCTTCGCGGCTGCCTTGGCACTCCCGCTTTCGACCACTTCGCCCGGCACCGCGACGATGGCATCACGCGCCAAGAGTAGATCACGTTCGAGACCGCTGTACGCACCACGGAGACCTTGGACCACGCCGACTGGCTGGTCAGCGTAGAGGGAAATCTTCTTCGCTTCTTCCTCGTCCTCATCGTGGGATGGCGTGGTGAGTAGGTCCTCGGCGCCTTGGAGGACAGTCTGTGTTCCAATGGCGAGTTTCGCACCGAGCTTGACAAGCTCATTCGAAGTCGTTTTGGCAAATGCGACAGCGCCTTTTTGGATACTGCGTACAAGACGCCCATCCTTCTGGTATTCCCGCATGGGGACCACAACGAGGTCGCGCACGCCTCCGCCAACGTTCACGAGAGAGCGGATCGGCGCGAGACCGGCTAGAACGCCGGGTAGCTGATTCTTCTTTACGTCTGGCATCCATATGTCGTTGAGGGTCTGGCCAAGTCGATCGAACCCAGATACACCGTAGATGATCACATGGCGGAGGACCATGTCCGCGCCGTCGAGAACGAAGAAGTTCATAAATTCGGTGGTTCGGCCGGAGCGGAGACCTGCGTAGTCGACTCGTTTGGGCTTGAAATCTAGCTTTACCTGGACGGCGTTGACCTCCACTCGTTGCAGGAATGGGATGTCACCTGGGGTGGTGGATTGTTCGGCGGACTCGTCTCGGAACTCAAAGAATCGGCTCATGAAGTCTAGAGCATCTTGGTCGACATGTAAGCGAATGGGAAGGACAGTGGCCTATATTCCGTTAGATGAATTTGACTTCCATGCTCGGTAAATCGGTAAACAAACCTTCAGAACGATTTCAGATGCGGCCAGTTCAGGCACAGGCTTCACGGTCAGAATTTCAAGGTGAATCATGCTCGTTCCACTCTCCTTTTCACCAGCCTCATGCATGTATGTCGCGAACTTCTTCCAGGTCGATGTCGGGACGTGGTCGTAGATCTCCAGGTCCCTAACTCGAACGTCCAAGGAGCTCTGAGTCTCTTCGGAGCCAGGCGGGAAGAGAACCAAATCAGCACAGACACCCTTCAATTCAAAAGTCATCTTGTGATGCTTGCTGCGATGTAGACGTAACTTCTTTTCTCTCGTAGAAGATGATCGTCCTGGGCGACTGCTCGCTCCGGTGACTGTGGTAGACGTTGCATAGCTTCCAGTCTCACTGGTCAAATCATCAATGTCGTGATTGATCTCACGGTGGAGTTCCCGCGGATCTTTGTTGGCTGGAATACCAATGTAAATCGAATTGAAGAGGAAATCACCAATAACAGACTCTTCTTCATCCTCAGCCGATGGAGATAACCGGGAGCCCCTGGCACGACGCTCGGTGGCCTTAGTCTCTACATCCTTGACAGCCTTCGAGATCGTGTCGCGTGTGCGCTGCCAGTCATATCCATCAAATAGATTCCAGATGAAATGTACGTCTCGTACTCGCACCCTCAGAGGACTCCGCTGGAGTTTCGGGTCGTTGGTAAGGCCATAGGTGTTTTGAGTGGAATCCCACCGATGAGCGGTTCCACCCACTGCGGACTTCTTCGCAAAGTGGTCTTCCTGGAAATCCAATTCTGTCAAACTGGAGGAAACCTGGTATTGAGAATGGAAGCTGTCCAGAAGATCGCTGGGGCCTTCGGCACCAATCCCAGAGCCATCTTGTCTTGGGGAGAAGTCGCTGACATATTCAAGCTCATCGGTCAGTTGATCCTCTATGGATGGCTCTTCAGCAATTGTGGATAAGTCATCATCAGCCGAAAGAGCAGGATCAGCCGCGAAAGCATCTCCAGTAAAAGAGGCAAACATGTCTTGGAGCGGCATGACCTCCGTCCTATACTTGACATTTACGCATGGCGGAGTCGGCGGTTGAAGACCGTTCATGATGCTGATGAGTGTCTGTGTCGAATCTGCACAGGTCTCGAGAATCAATAGATCGTCCCTAAGCTCCACATCAAGTGACTTTGTTGCGTCCTCGGCAACGTTGGCCAACTTGACACTGGCCGTTGCTGATGAGATAGATGACACAGGAACATAGCCGTGGTCAATGTAGACTTGAACCTGGCTACTTTGGTCAACAGCCGAAGCTCGCTGATGCAGATTGTCGGAACCCTCATGCTGCACATCGTCAATGACCATGAGGGAAGCTTTCTTCATATCGAGCAATGCTTCCGCGGACTCGTCGTCATGCAAACTACCCGCGAATTTGGCATTGGTCAGGACTGCGAGTCCTTTTGCAGAAGAGTTTCGCGGGTTGAGGCCAACAACACAGTCTCTGAACACTATTGCCAGGTTGATGGGTTTCGGGTGGGATGAATTTGACTTCCTTGGCGACCCTATCGACAGATCCGAAGCTGTCGAATGGTCTGCAAAGTTCGCAATAGAACTAGCCATATTTGAAGCCACGTCCGCGCTTGTTGTATTATCGCCGAGCCCTATGAAAGCTGCAATAGCTGGGACTGTATACTCGACGAGAAGGCTATGCAACTTGATCTTGTAGGTCGGATCCATCTCATCAGGGATGTATCTAGCCATGAAAACAGGCGGGCTTGGGTCATCTGGGTCTTGATATTTGTCCGAAGGGGATAGAGCCTGCCCAACTAGCTTTTCGTCATGATTTCGATGAACGGACAGCTTCCTGATTTGAGCTGCCGTGAGCGAAGGCATGGTGATATGTGCGACTTCGGCGTCGGTGAGATGAGTATCGATATCTCCAATCTGGCCACCGACATGAACATGTCCATCAAGGCTGCGAATCAGCAGCAGCGTCAGTATCCCGGGGCGATCGTCTTCCGGTAGATACTTGGTGACGTTTGATAGCCGTCCCAGCTCGACGCCAAGAGACGACAAAGGCTCTAGGCCCTCGATATCCGAGATGACCGCCTTCATGCCGGTCACTGTTACGCGAAGAACAGAGCCTTGTCTCCGCTGTCGGAGCAACGTATCAACCATAATATCATCTTCCTCTTCGTATTTGTCTTGAGAGGGGGTGATCAACGTCAAAAGACGATCAAGGTCGACCTCCTTGGGAGCAAAAAGGAACTCAAGGCGAATATTATCCAAAGTAATTTTGGCCGGCGCATCAACCGAATCCTCGTCAAGTAAGAATGGCCCTACCAGCTTCGCCTTGTCCACCTGGATTCCAACGCCTTCAAATCGGCTCACAACTTTGACAGCAGTTGTGGTGAGTTGAAGACAATGAGTCTCTCCTATGACATCCAGAAGAATCGTTCCAATCCGCGCATTGACTTTCCAAAGCATTGACTTGCTCTTCTTCTCGGAGATTGGGCCAGGCGTCTCGAAATGGACACCTCGGGGGCGTTGCTTTGGAAGTGGTGGACTCCCTTTGACCGTTGAAACTGAAGACATTGAGCTTCCAAGCTCGAGAATAGTGCTCAGACCACCCATCCAGCCTAGAACCTCTTCCAGACGCTGAATGTTTAAATTGACATGGAGAGGTAAGGTAGAAATCTCGACTTTGGCCAAGTCTGCCGACTTGACAAGAGCAATAGAGATGTCGCCCTTTGAAGTGTTTCCAACATCACGCGTGGACTCGCGCATTTTGAATGTCTCATTAAACGAAATGAGGTCCTCTGATGCGAAGCCGAAGGTAAATTTGGAAATGTCCAGATTCAGCTTAGTGGCCGAGGACTGCGTCGAAAGACGAGCATCCAATCCAGACATCGTGAGACGGAGGACCACATCTTCCATGCTGTATGGAGGAGGAATAGGCGGTTCTGCGTGCTTCGAGGAATGAGCATGCCCCACGACATGTTCCATAAACTTCACTGAGAAGTCATGGACAACAAGATGAACAGGTGGTTGAGGCTTGGATTGCCCATCTTGCGATTGCTGCTCTGGCAGGTCTTTTTCAACCGCACCAAGAGCATGCAGAACCTTTTGTCCAATCTTGGTCAACAGCCAGCCAGTGGCAATGTCAAAGTGAATCGAGGCTGCAAAGACCTCGAGGGCTATTTCGGGTAATTGCGGGCCGGTGCTCGTCTCAGATCGTGGCTCGACTATAGCTCTGCCGAATTTGGTAGATGCGTATGCTCTGGAGGCCATCAAACTTTCCTCGTACACAGACTCACCCAAGTCGGCCGTGGATGCTTTGAGTTCATCCTCGGTCTTTCCTTTCTCTGGTGCTGATTGGTGTGGTAGATTTTCATTCGCAGAAGACGGAGGTGAGACCCAGACCAGAACTTTGGCAATGGAGAAAACAGGCTTCCTGATTTCATCAACCCCGTGTAGATCAGAGCCAAGCGAGGTTGAGGGTCGACCCTTGGGCGAAAATTGGGATTGAGATTGGTCGTCCGAATCATGCCGCTCATCGACGGGATCGCTCGATGGGGATTTAGTATACGGCGTTTCAGCTTGGGAATGGGAGAGCTGTTCCTGACCAGCAGGGACTGCGCTTGTAGTGCGGTTGTCGGAGGATCTGGAATGCGAAGCACCGTCGAATGTATCCCATGCTCCAGGCATGTTTGGCATAAAGCTGCCAGTCGGTTCCTGGCTGATAGCACTCATGTAAAGACTTTGGGCTTCATCATGAGAGAAGTATTTGGATTCAATGAGGTCGGATTGAGCGAGTTTTCTTGAATCTGGGCTGTCAGGCTCTACCAATGCAGAAGACTGATGCGACGAGACGCTCTCCTGCGACTTTTTGTTGCTTTCGCTTTCATCGTATCGGTAAGAGCCTTGTTCGCGCGGTGTGGCTGCGTCTGTTTCAACATCAGTTTGATGTTGAGGTGCCTCGTAGTTATGAGAGCCATGGAGGCTTGGTGGAAGGGTGGAATCCTCGAAATCTTCAGTATGACTTTGAGCCAAGCTCCGTGGCTCGGACGGATCATGGCTTCTCCATCCACTGTCAGTCATACGAGCATCTCGGGGTCGCATAACCGGTGAATGCTCATCAAAGTCATCGAACTGAGTGTCAATAACTGAGTCCAGATACCCTGGGTTGTCTTGGAAAGGATCATCACCGAAAACCTGGGAGTCTTCCATGTACCCACGATGGCTACCAGACTCGGAGTCAGCATCTGAGAATCGACCGTCGTGGGAGAACGCGGATTTTTCCAAGCTACGTGAAGTGAGATTGGAGTGGGCAGATCCTTGCAGTGGTTCTAAAATTGTGGATTGGGTCATAGCCAGAGGGTCTTGCTCATATTGATCAGAGTAATCAGAGCGACCAGAGTTGTTATAAGGCCCGGAGAGAACAGAGCGGTTCAATGGGGAGGGAGATTGTGCCCTGCTGGATGGTTGACTCCCTCTCGACCGCATCGTCGTGGTAGGCGAGGCAGGGGCGGCAAATCGAGAATAGTTTGAGAACACGGTAGAATCTGACACCAAACCAATGTTCACATCGGTGATTGAGATGAGTCGTTTTCCTTCTCGGAGGGGTGGCCCCTCCCCAGAACCAGTAGTTGTTCCAGAGACCCCTTGTACTTCGACTGCCCCAATACTCAACAGGGCGGCAACCAAGTCGGGTTTGTGTTCCGGTTGTCGCTTTGATGGTGCATCCTGCTTGAGTTCCATGTCCACGCGCACAACCACATTCTTAATCTGGAGTTGGAACCGATCGATAACGCCTTTCAGGAACCCCGCCACAAAAGTGGGCAGAGAAAACGAATCGTTCCCAAGACCAAGCTCATTCTCGTCATCCGCATTCCAAGCTAATGGATCAGCTGGCAGGACCCCGGATTGTGACGATATCGCAGCTTGCAGCTCTTCCCTTTCCTCTTTTGGCTCAGATTCGAGGAAGGATTCCGCCAACCCTGACGGCGTGGGTACCGTTGAGGTTTCAAGACCCGCACCTTTCCCTTTCTCATGTTTCGATCTCTTCGGCTCTTCTGGCAATAACCGAGTATGTACGTCGATACCGTCGGCTTCGCAAAGTATCCCGCTACTGTGAACGTCGGCCGGAAGCGTGATTCGAAGAAGGCGTACACGGGCACTGAGCAGCTCGCATGAAGCAGGAAGGCTAAGGAGGGTCGATAATTTCTATTCCACGATGCGAATCAGTCAGCCCGCTCCGCTCAACCATCGTTGATGATCTCGAAACGCCCCGCACGCGGACGATCACCACTCACCTCTAATTTCAGGCCGATATCCTTCAGCTCGACCACCGACCGCTGACCCCAGCTAATGCCTAGATTGTCCAGGTCTAAGGCATCTGTTTCCACGAGGCCCACGCGAGATAGGACATATTTGAGGAGCCGCTTCTGGACAAACGAGGGCATGAAATAAGACGCCATTATCCGCGGCTGGGAGCTGGGAAGCTCCTATGCATGTATCATTGAAAAGAGGTGAACAGAACGATAAGAAAGCAGCCAGCCCCGACAAAGCGGAGTGGATGAGTCGTGAAGGGGGGAACGTTCGACGATGACGTTCCGGGCACCTGATAAAGGCGATAAGTGACCCGAGTCAGGCGCCGTTGACAACTCACCGTCTATTGACTTCTAATCACACCAGATTGACCAGTCATTCCCTCATTCTGCTCTTACGGGCTGTTTGCGGCTTGTGTGCGCGATCTATAAAATCTGACATCTCTTTGAAGCTCCTAAAATATTAATGTTGATCTAGATGACTTGGCTAGCTAACTGTATTCCACACTGTCTCCCGACCGCAAGAGCCTCAATCTTCATCAACGTCAAACTCTGCAAACTCCAGCACAATCCATTCGCAAAATTTCTCAAATTCTGAACCAAAATCACGTAGGCGTGCTGATTTCAATCCTTTACCCATAACCCCGTTCTGAATGCCAGCCTTCCACTCCGCGGTCGACTCATCTTCATAACAGCTCCATCGGATAGAGTTCTGAGCCATCATCGATAGGCCAACCAGATCCACATTTTCTAACCCCTGCAAGACCTGCCAGAAGTCATGGGTCAATCCGTGTTTCCCATGTCCAAGAATAGCGGGGTCATCGTTGCACAAAGAGACGGGCACACCTCTGGCCAATAGCGCGGGCAGGGGGTGGGCTTTGATGGAGCTTGTGAGCCGGAGAATTTCGTTTGAGATGGGGCAACATTCAATGAGAATCTTCTTTTCTTTGACCAAATCAATCAACAAGGGGTGCTTGAATAGAGAGAATCCATGGCCGATTCGCCGCGTGCCGAGAAGGATAGCATCGAAAAGATTCTGGTCTGTTTCGTCGCCGTCGCCTAGACACTCACCGGCGTGGAAAAAGAAGGGAATGTCAACTTCTTCTTCGGCGCACTGTTTTCGGAACCAGAATAGCAATGGAACAAGGTCGGCAAGAGGTCTGCCCAAATCTTCTTGTCCGACAAGATCAAATCCACAGATCATTTCGGGGAACTCTTGCTTTGTTGCAATGCACTGCTTCATGGTCTGAACAATAGCCTTGTTGGAAAAGCGGCGAAGCGTAACCCAGATAATGCGAACACCGTAGAAGTCCTTTCCTTCTTCTGTCTTCTTGAATTGCTCCACCACCTCTTCCACCATGCTGAACCACCCAAGCATATCTTCATCCGCTTCATCGTGTCCTTCCCTCCTGTAATCATTACTGAAACCGAAGCGGAATTCCACGTATCGAACTCCATCTGCGGCAAGCTGTCCCAGCATGCGGAGAAGACCAGCTCTGAAAATAGGCTCATACATCAAAAGCGAGTCGATCACCGGGAAAGTCTTCGCAAAGTGAGTCCAGATCGCGTCAACACCATGATGGTGGTGATACGAATGTTCCGGTAGAAGTATGCATCGCCCGCTCAACCATTCGCGGAACCCTTTCTCGCCTCCCTTGGGGAAAGACGAGGCTGCTTTTTGGACTGAGATCAAAGAAGACGGCTCGTATGTCTCCGACCAAATGCTGGGCTTGTTCTCCGACGCTTCCAACGGCTGCGAGGAATACCGGAAAGATACAGGTGCCCACTCGTAATCAGTTTCGGTGATCAAGGGCTTCGGTGCCAAGATGTGCATCCCCGGTGTGGAGAATGCCAGGTCAACCAGAAAGTCGATATCAAACATAGCGTCCATGTGGGCGTGGAGCAGAGATCCTTTTGGCATCTTTTCAACAATTTTCCAGAGTTTGGTCTTCTCCATACGACCTTTTGCGAGGTTAAACATCACACCTGGGTAGAGAATCTCATCTGACTGGTGGGCAGTCGCTTCGTCCAATCCAGCAGTCCATACTTCATGCTGCTCTTGGGTGCGGATTTGCGATACAATCTTTGCTGCCCGGGCGGCGATCGGAGACAAAGATTTGCGCAGGTTCGCATCTAAAATTCGATTAGATATGAAGTTTGACTTTGGGGTTTAAAAATACCATGACGTCGCTTTTGCTCTTCCTGGACCAGAGCATCGCGTCCCTTCAAATACTGCTGAATGAAAGGGTCCTCGAATTGAGGAATTCCTTCTTCCAGTTCCCATTCAAGGTCCTCGTGATCGTCTCCCATGTTTGCTCAAATAGTTGCAGAGTCGAGATCGTTGCGGGGCAGATAGGCAGCCTTCTCCCCGCCTTCTAGCCGTTTTCGTCGCCATTTCACCTCGCAGTCACCAATCGTTCGGGTTTCGTACAATTTATGATCAGGGTCGCTGGTTTTGGTCAGGGTCGTTAATATTGGCCTAAAATGAGTGTGATGGTTTCGACATGCTCACTATCAAGTTTCGACACTCGTGGCGGCTGATCCCTTGCTCAACTCCCACAACATCTCGCCTTCAATATGCTCTGCGAGGCTCTACACCTCTGCCTTATACTCTTCCAATGTCTGGAATACTCATTAGAATTCACCATGATGCTGCCAATGTTGAAGCCTAACTCTATGTCGAGTACGGCTGCACACATAGGCCTCTCCCGTTTCTAGGGTTACCCCGGGCCACCGTGAGATCTAATCTCGAATCTCCAGGGCTTGGGAGGCATTCAATTTTGGTAGACTGAAGCTTGGAAAGACAATGGCAATGGTTCGGAGTATAATTGATCGAAGTACTCCGTACGGAGTACACCTAGATTGATCCCGACCTCTCGGTCGGGCGCATGACATGCAACATCCATACCGACTAACGCGATATGTAAAAACCCCGTTAGTCTGCCTTGACACGAAACATGACAGACGCTGATCTCATGCATAAATCTTTCAGAGGCCTCAAAGATAACCCAGCTTCCACCTTGGATCTAGTTCATAGGCCGTCCTTGTACTATAGTGGCGCAAACCGAATAAGCATGCTGGACTCACGGTGACGAAAACCCTTGGAAGCAACCAAAGAATGTGCACCAAAGATCAGAGCCGAGAAACAATGATGGTACATTTCTGACCCCTGCCTGGGTACTCCGTAGTTTTGTACTTTGGACATGCACTCTGCCCGGGCCCACCAGACAGGAGCCCAAGTTTCACAAATACAGGTGCATCGCCGTACCTGATACTGTACTGATTGAGCGCAGGTACGGAGTACGGAGTACACTGTACTAGTCCAACTGCGCAG
Source organism: Penicillium brevicompactum (assembly GCF_028827555.1). Taxonomy (NCBI): domain Eukaryota; kingdom Fungi; phylum Ascomycota; class Eurotiomycetes; order Eurotiales; family Aspergillaceae; genus Penicillium; species Penicillium brevicompactum. The sequence continues at coordinate 1,817,683 of NW_026623210.1, forward strand.
ATGAGGATATTGATCCTGAATCATGCGCTGCTTCGCCCAAGGTCTTTCCAAAATTTCTATCCGTAGCCTCCGTTTGTCCCCAAGCTCAACAGCGGCCAAATTCGTGAGACATAAGGCTCCCCGAGACCGCGTGGCAAGCCTTCGGAGATATTGTACAATCGTAGGGTTCCATGCATCTCTCGAGCCGATCACCTGCGTTTCTGTTCGAGGTCGAACGGGATTGGCCCTGGTCTACCTACGGCTTCTAAACAGGTACGTGCTGCAACTAACCGAAAATCGGCGCTCTGCCTTGCCAGTCAACCAAGTTGAACACGTCGGCCGAAACCAACAGCTACCTATCCTGGTTTGCATACATTGTGCTGACTGGCTGTGGGTTTCTCGGTATCTCCGGGAGTCGTTCTCCACCGAGATCAAAGTGAGAGTCATGGATTTGTCGTGAGTCGGGGAGCTGAGAAGGGGTATGCAGCCATGCATTCCTTTTCACCACACGACCGCAGTGATAATCAAAAGTCTCGATCATTCGATTGGGCACGGAGTACTCGGGCTCGCACGAAGATGCCCGGAGGAAGCCAGCCCCAAATCAATCGGAGAAAAAAGTCATCCGTGCACGGAACTGGATCAAGCTAAATTTAACATCGAAGCCTCATAATTGAGAGGATTGTCTCGCTAAATGCGCTTAGGGGAGGCACTCTTTGCGCGGGAATTCACAAACCCGACTATTTCCCTATAAAGTTTGCTAGATCCATTCCCGCCGGTGGGGGCCGGGGAGTAGCCCCAGCAGACAACCGACGCAGGACATACGGAGTATCTGACCACAATTTTGAAGCCCATGTCCTTATTGGATAACAGATCAGTTCGTAGGTCAAGTCTATGTCGCATTGGGCGGTTAATAAGTTATAGATGTTAAGTTCAATCTCTGTGCTAGTTGAGGTGCCACTATCATTGACCTGAGACATCGAATGATTTCGGGAAAAAAGCAAGTCAAATTCCGAAGTTGACGCGGTCACCGGTTTTTATTCTATACTCCGTAATATGCATAGGCGTTATTTCAATCACGAAACCCAAGGTTCACCAAGGTAACCCGAGCCGAAAGCTTGGCAAATCTGATAACTTGCTTTTTCTTCGCGCGGTTCCCTTCAAAAATAACAAAAAAGAAAGAAAACCACAGTGGCACCCCGAAAGTGCCAAGGGTCCATAAAAAATCTCCAAGGAGCCAAGCGAAGCTTGTACCGAAGCTTGAGCGGACGAATCCAATGGCCTCCGAGGACGGTAACCTCATGCGGTAACGAGCCCAAAGCCACACGGCGATCTGATTAGATCTTGTCACCCGCCCACGCCGGTCGTCGCTGGCCCCCAGTGGAGTGAGGGCCCACGCCTGCGTTATTATGTTTGGCCTACATCATCTTCCTCCACCACGGTGGTTATTGCACCCCCGGATGCTCTGGGAAGGGATTGTCGTCGACCCACAAATGACTTTTCAAAACAGTCCTGATCCTCCGTGAACTTTTCGAAACCAATCTGCCGACTTCGGGCGCCTGTTTTACCTGCTTCTGCTGCATATATTTCGGGTGTGCCCACCCCTTCTTTTTAAAAATAATAACTCCTTCCAGAACCTTTCCTTTTGGATCTTTTGGTCTTGGTATCTTGGATATGTCGTTCCGTCCCTTGATTCGAAGGGCCGTGGCCGTCTTCCGTCGATCCTCGGCCGACAGGAGAGAAGAAGCGTCGGCTTCTTCGGTCGACACCGGGGTTGACGTCGACAGGAGTGCCGTCCATAACACTAAGACTGACGGGGAGAGAATCTCTCATCCGGAAGAGGCACTGCCAAACAACGGAGCCGAGTTGCCCGGTGTTCCTTACAATGAACTGCAACATGGTGTCCAGGAGGCCGAGGCCGTCGCTGCTAGCTGGTCTAAAGCGTCGCTTATCTTCGTCTTCATCAAGTATGTCAACCATGGAACCAATATGAATACCTTCTCCTTGATACTCTTATTAACGCAAATGCCACTATAGCATTTGGTTCCTTTACTTCGTATACGCCTGGGTGTCAGCAGTGAACGGTAGTTTGAGCACCTATGTCGCCAGTTCCTTCCAACAACACTCTCTTTCCGGTGTGCCGACGGCTGTCGCCGATGCCTTTTCAGCTGCGGTGTTCCTTCCCGTTGCGAAGATGATGGACACCTGGGGCCGTGCCGAAGGTTTCCTCCTGATGTCTATCTGTGCTACTATCGGTCTCGTTCTTATGGCCAGCTGTGACAGCTTCGGTATCTACTGTGCTGCTAATGTAAGATCTGAAATGACAGACTCTTGACTCAATACTGACCACAACAGGTGTTCTACTACTTTGGCTTCAGTGGCATGGAGTTTGCCGTGGATGTCATCACTGCCGATGTCTCCCAATTGAAGAACCGAGCCCTTGCATACGCTTTCACCTCTTCTCCATACATTATCACTGCCTTTGCTGGTCCAAAGGTGGCTGATCAATTCCAGGCTCACACCGGTTGGCGTTGGGCTTACGGTACCTTTGCCATCATCTTCCCTATCGTCGCTGCGCCTTTGTTCTTTGTCTTGAAGTTCAACCTGGCCAAGGCTAAGAAGGGTAATGCTGTGGTCATTAAAGAGAACAGTGGCCGGAATTTCTTACAGAGTATTTGGTTCTGGACAATCGAGTTTGACTGTAAGAACTTCTCATCATCCCTATTTGACTCATCTCTGACTTTCTAAATAGTGATCGGTGTGTTCATCTTCACTGCTGGTCTTCTGCTCTTCGAGATCCCATTCGACATTGCTAGCGAGGCACCAAATGGCTGGGGTACTGACTATATCATCGCTATGATCGTTGTTGGGTTCTCCATGCTTTTCTTCTTCGCCCTCTTCGAGCGTTATGTAGCCCCGAGCCCTCTGCTTCCCTACCAGTTCCTTACCAACCGTACCGTGGTTGGTGCCTGCCTCTTGGACGCAACTTATCAGTTGTCCAACTACTGCTGGAACAACTACTTCCAGAACTTCCTCCAGGTTGTCAATGACCTGAGCATCGCTGACTCTGGATACATCGTGAACACCTTCGATGTAGTGTCCGGTGTACTGCTATTCATGGTGGGAGCTGCCATCCGCAAGACTGGTCGCTTCAAGTGGCTTCTATACATTTCCGTCCCTCTGTACCTTCTGGGCCAGGGTTTGATGCTCTACTTCCGTCGCCCCGACCAGAAGGTTGGTTACCAGGTCATGTGTCAGATCTTCTTGTCTGTCGGTGGATCGATCTTCATTATCGTGGAACAACTTGCGATTCTTTCCGCCGTCGACCACCAGCACGTTGCCACGGCACTCGCTTTGCTCAATGTCGTTGGAACAATTGGTGATTCTGCGGGTCTCACCATCTGCACAGCGATCTGGAGCAACACTTACAAAAAGGCTCTCATCAGATACCTGCCGGATCTTTCCAATCTGGATGATATTTACGAAGATCTGGACACCCAGCTGAGCTACGCCGTTGGTACCCCCACCAGAATCGCCATTCAGAACGCATACAGTTACACTCAGATTAGATTGCTGGCTGTCGGTCTGGGTATCATGGCTCTGGCGTTCGCATGGACTATCATGATCAAGGACATCAACGTCAAGAAGGTCGCCCAGGTTAAGGGTGTGGTGTTCTAAGGGATTTGCATCATACAAAGTGATGGCTTAAAGAAGATACGGCTTGCCCATCATTATATCCCACTGTCTATTTTTTGACGCTTTGTCGACGCTTTTCTGCATATATTGATCTCTGCTCTTGTTTGTGCATAAGTATTTTATAATTGATGCCACAAAATTATATTGTTCTCCAAACTTCTCACTCTCATCATGCAACCCGGAGGTCAGCACTCTCCTTAGAACAGAACCCTGAAAGCATCAAATTCCAATTCTCGCCCACTTGATACACCACTGCTTTCAATACTTTAGAAGCAATACCAAAGACTAATTTCTAGGCAAGACTGGGATCCATTGCAGAGTCCGAGGCTATAATGGTCTTCCAAGGTTGACACCCAACCGACGCTGTCAGCCTTGTAACAACCAGAGATCACGGAAACTTCGGACTCATGTGGATACTCATCATCCGATCAATCCACGTCCATCGGCCAATTTGACCAAATACGAACACGACCCTACACAATGAGGGGGGCCAACACAAACCGGGGGCCGATTCAATCTAAATATTTCCGGGAGGATCCCCCATCCACGATCATACCATACCATCAATTCTGCATTTTTGGCTAGAATGTCTTGGGTCCAGGTCCAATGGGCCGGGGAGGACGTGAACATGTGGATCGGCGGGATCCCCATTGCTTGTTACTATTGGCAGTGAAATTGGGGGCCAGACGCCTCCAGGGCTAGCGCCCGCAGGAGTAAGATCAGATAACCTAGATTGGCAAGTTGGTACCATTCAGTATTACAATCTGATTAAATTCTCCATGAGTCTGCCTTTACGTTTGGGGGCGAGAAAGTTGCTCTCAAAAAAAAAAGGCATAAATAGGGCTATCTCACCTGCTCCCATCTTGGTCTTCATCAATTTCTCCTGCTCGAATATCTGAGAAATCATTCACCTCTTCACCATGAAGGTTTTCAACATCATCCTCGTTGCTGCGCTGGCCGCCTTCGCCAATGCCGCTGCTGTTGCCAACCCCGAAGCTGCTGTGGACAGTGCTCCCCTTGAGAAGCGTTGCAGAGCGAGTAGGTTTCATTATTTTCACGGCTCTGTTGGGCTTCAATTTTATCTGAGATTATTGCTGATACTCCATGTGATATTAGGGGGCAGCCTTTGCAATTCTGCATCTGACTGCTGCAGTGGGGGATGTGTTCGCGGGACTACTGTCCAGAAGCTCCAGAAGCACTGCGCTTGAATTGATTCCTTTGTGGGTATCAATGTAGGTTCAGTTTCCCATTGAAACTGGCACCAGGTCTGGTGCCGGCCGCAGCGGAGGTGGGCGATAAAGTGATACTTGCGAGAGGAGGGAGAGTGCCCCTCGTGGCGAGAGAGGATGGAGGAACTGGATATTGGCGATTGGTGGGCGAGGCGTACGTGCATGGGATTATGGATGGTGAAGCATGGGAGGATAAGTGCTTGGAAGGAGTTCCGGGTTAGATGACCCTGGAAAACTTCATTGAGCAATTTAGCGCGGAGTGACTCCTCTTAGTAAATAGTTGGAAAGACAGCAAGAAAGGCAGTAAAAAAGACAGCCAAGTCACCAATCCCTAATTCTCTGTTCACGGCTTAGCCAAAACTTTCTTTACTCGACCAATGACCATCACCAGATAATTATGTAGTCCAGGAAAAACAGACAGCCACGTCATAACAACCCCGAGAAGGCAACAAGGCGCAATAGACCAAAAAACAAAAACATACAACAGTGAGGATTCGCTGGTGGTCACCCACCCAACTACTAACTCACCGGCGTGTGGCTTAAGTACGGCTGAGCGGACGGGAAGCCCTGTTCTCCACACCCTGTGGTCGTATGTGCTTGAATTGGGAGTTGATAGAAATATATCGTCTTCAAATTGATACCGAGTTTGGGCTGGGGGTGGTTTGCTGGACCGCTCATCCAAACATAATCCGTACCTTGTTATAAATACTCCCCAAGTCGATGACAGCCCCTCTCTTCCGATATCAATCGAGGTGTTACATATTGATCAATTCTGTAGCATTATGAGACTGTGTAGTTCATACTCCGTACTCCGTATATGCCAGAATTATTCGAAGCTTGGCACTTGACCATGTGTTGGAGAGTGCTCGGCGGAACTTCGGAAGGTATTTCCGTGCGAGTTTTATAGTGGTAGAAGGATGCACGTGACATGATCTATAATTATGTGTTACGTAATGAGGTTACCTTGCCCAGGTGCCTCAAAGCGCAAGCCAATCTTGAAAGATGGAAGATCCAAGAGGTCATGGCCTCAGGACCCGGCGCGCCTGAAAGAGATAAAGGAGAAGCAGGTTTGGCCGAATGCCAAGTTGTGTTGAGGAGAATTCTGCTCGAGGCCAAGATTGTGTATCTCGGACCTCTGCCGCTTATCGTGTCCACCGATCCGGGTTCTATTCTTTTCGGCTCCAGTTTTCACAAACGCTAAACTCACCTAAAATACTCCGTACATAGTGAGAGAAGGTGGCCTGAAGCTGCCAGGTTCGGGAAGTGCATTGGACGTAAATAGTACTCGACAGCACGTGTAGAGCTAGCGTCTCTTTCAGTTTCGCCACGATGAACCTATTAAGCTCAGGGCAGACCTCACACGACCAGACTCCACTACCACCCGGTGCGTACTACCCGGTGCGGAGAGGGTATAAAAACGAGTTCATAGTGGGATCAGCAGAGCCAATGATCAGCAAGGGATGGGGTGGTCTGCATACGTTGTGGCAAGAGAGAGAGATACCAGCAGGGAGACTAAACCCAGTTGAGAATAGCACAGGATGGACGTTATCAATTTGCCCTAGAGCGGAGGAGATTCTGCGGTTACATGTGGCTTTAGACTGCCTTTAGACTCCCGTTAGACTCTTAGCGTGGCTTAAAGTGAGACGGGAGCTCCGCAGTTCTCCGTCGGTCGCTCCGTGATTGGTTCCCGGGACATGCCCACCAGCCCAGCGACGACCAAAGAAGGGGAGACCTCCGAGGATTAGTGCGGCTTAACCCCTGCAAAAAGAGAGATACCTTTATCGCGGCTTCCAGAATATCCCCGCACAGAAGTTTTTGATAAGCCGAAGTTTTTGCCTCCGGGCTCCTCAAATATCAAATGCCAATGCTTTGAGTGCTTCTTCTTCTTCCCCCTCTCTCGTAGATTTTCAACAATCACGAGAGGTCGGCCTGTGGTTTCGATTTTCCCTGACTACTATATTATAGGGACCTGAAAGATGGATCAGAAATCGGAAATCCCTGCAGATCCTATGTTGGATCCTGCACACCAACATCAGCATGCACACCATCACCACACCACTTTTGCCGAACAAGGGCGCGAGGAAGAGGTCGTCTATGCCCAGGAAACCACATTCGACAAGGGTGTCCCTGAGCCTACGCCGCTAGAGCAATCCAGCAAGAGTTCCGACGAAGAGGCTGGGCAGAATTACCCAGCACAACGCACATGGCTCCGTCGCGTCGGGAAACAATGGCGACACATCGTCCACGCCGTCATCTGGCTCTTGTTCACCGGGTGAGTTTCAAGAGAATTGCATCGCAATGTTTCATGAAATTCAGATACTCATGCTTTTTCTAGCTGGTGGATTGCTGGCCTGATTCTGCATCGATATGATCTAGGATGGTTGATCCCCTTCCTCCTCTACTTAGCTATCACTCTGCGCATCATTTTCTTCTACGTGCCCATCTCCATCGTCTCCAAACCCATGCACTGGGTCTGGGAGCGTACCGCGCGCCCGTTCGTGAGCTTCATCCCCCAGAAGCTCAGAACACCCTGTGCGGCCGTGCTGTGCGTGGGCGTCATTCTGATCGGCTCGTTCGCTTCTCCCGAGTCGGAAGATAATACTCGGGAGAACAGAGCTGTCAGTCTGTTCGGTATGGTGGTCTTCATTTTCGGTCTGTGGGCTACCCCCCGCAACCGTAAGAAGATCGTCTGGCACACGGTTATCGTCGGCATGTTGTCGCAGTTCATCATCGCTCTCTTCGTGCTCCGCTCAGGCGCAGGTTATGATATCTTCAACTTTATCTCTGGCCTTGCGAGCGATCTTCTCGGATTCGCCGTTGAGGGCGTGGAGTTCTTGACAAGCGATGATTTCTACGCATTGAAATCTCCCTTTGTACCAGCCAACTTCTTCCTCGTCAGCGTCATTCCGGCCATCATCTTCTTCGTCTCCCTCGTTCAGCTTCTGTACCACTACAATATCCTCCAGTGGTTCGTCGGCAAATTCGCCGTCTTCTTCTTCTGGAGCATGCGCGTTTCTGGCGCCGAGGCCGTCGTCGCCGCTGCCTCCCCCTTCATCGGCCAAGGCGAATCAGCCATGTTGATCCGTCCTTTCATCGAACATCTCACCATGGCCGAGTTGCATCAGGTCATGTGCTCCGGCTTCGCCACCATCGCCGGAAGTGTCCTCATCGCTTACATCAGTATCGGCGTCAATCCACAGGCCATGGTCAGCGCCTGTGTGATGAGTATCCCCGCCTCGCTGGCAGTTTCCAAGCTCCGCTGGCCCGAGGAAGAAGAGTGTCTGACGGCCGGACGTGTCGTGGTCCCTGAAAATGAGGAGCACCGATCGTCAAACGCCCTGCACGCCTTCTCGGGCGGTGCATGGCTCGGTCTCAAGATCGCTTCTATGATCGCCGCCACCCTGCTGTGTATCATTTCTCTCGTGGGACTTATCAACGGCCTCCTCACCTGGTGGGGTCGATACTTGAATATCAATGACCCCCCTCTTACTCTTGAGCTGATTGTCGGGTACATCTGTTACCCAATTGCCTTCCTGCTCGGAGTTTCCCGTGACGGAGACCTTCTCAAGGTCTCCCAACTAATTGGCCTCAAGCTCGTTACTGTATGTCCATCTCATCCCACATCTCAGGTTTACCTCGTCTAACCCCCGCAGAACGAATTCGTCGCTTACAACGCACTCCAAAACCACGCGGAATACGCTGATCTTTCAGATCGCTCCCGTCTCATCGTCACCTACGCCCTTTGCGGTTTCGCCAATATCGGATCCTTGGGTAACCAGATCGGTGTGCTTTCGCAGATCTCGCCGGGCCGAGGTGGTGATGTTTCAAAAGTGGCGTTCAGCGCCATGATCACCGGTGCCATCAGTACCTTTACCAGCGCGACGGTTGCCGGATTGCTGATCACCAACGAGAAGCAATACTTCTCCACCTAGTCCTATCTTATATAATTACACAACGATTCCAAGTTTTGTGGCTCAGCGCCACAATATCGATATCATATACGATCCACACCCCACGCATGTATCAGTAATGCCCATTCATTCAAAGTTGGTATAATCAGATTGATTTCTTCGATACCAAATATGCGGAGCAAACTAGACGCAAGTGCGCTATGCATGAAAAAAAAAAGATAAGGGTCCAAGATCAACCAACACCAATAATGAATAAGAGAAAAATCCACCCAGACCAAAGGTGAAGAAAGCAATTCCCAGAAACAAAAGGTATTCTTGAAACACTCCCCACCTCTACTCTCATCTGCGGACAACCGGGGTGTGTAGATAAAGATGAAAACAAACCCGAACCAGACAGAAACTCCCAGGCCCAAAAAGCCGCTATGCACGTATAGCACGATCCCAATGCCAGGAGGCTAGCCGACGCCAATGATGCAATTGTCCAATTTACTCGTCGTCCAGATCCTGGTGGCGGGCGAGAACGTGGCGCTTGAACTCTTCCTGGTTTGAGTCCCAGAGCTCGGCGGCTTGGGCGTTGAGTGGGCTCGCGCTGCTCGCGTTAGATTCGGACTTCGATGGGTATGCGGGGGTGTAGGGGACACGGGGAATCTTACTTGTTCGGTTCACCCAGCAAGCTCTGCAGACTGAGCAGTACGCTAGACACGTTGTATACGGCGCTCCACTTGTCCTTGAGGATGTCGAGACAGATGCGGCCGGAGAAGTCGACGTTCGGGTGGTAGATGGGTGTTTTGAAGAGGACGGTTGGAGGAGAGTAAGGGTAATCGTTAGGGAACTTGAAGGAGAGTTTGAGAGTCAGGCCTTCGTAGGGAGTTTCGGTTGGGCCGGTGATGGTAGCTGTCCAGGCGAGGAGGTTGCCGTCTGCGTTGGGGAAGGCGGAGATGCCGGGAGAGGGGGAGAGCATGAGCTGCATGAGCTCAGCTTGCAGGCTGAGGAGAGAATTAGATCAATTGTCATGCTGGGAGTGGGTGAAAGGGACGAACCGCTTGGTCACGCTTTGAGTGTCATTTCTCTGGGTGACCTTCTGGGCCTCGACGGGTTGCTGTGTGTCCTCCATGTTGTAGTCCATTGCTTGGGAGTGTCCCGGGGGTTTTTAAGGTGATTGAAGTGGAGTTGGAATGCTAGGGAGTGGAATGCTCAATTGAAGCAGAGAAAGGGATGTGGGAGTGGGTGAGGAACAAAGAGAAAATGGGAAGTTTGGATTTGTTTACACCCGCCCCGGGCAACGAGACCCCGCTACGCCTTCGATTCACTATGAGAGTAAATACTAGAGACAAGCAAGGTTATTATAGTATGTATGTCCGTGAGGGAAGAAAGTAGCAAGGAAAAACAGAATAAAAATAAAACATGAATTCTATTTGAATTTTGAAACGATCTCGAAGTCGATCTCGCATGACAACTGCGGGTCTTTGTTTGACGCTTGGATATTAATTAGGCCTGGGAGTATAGCAACTACAACAACTATAAACTAAGATGTGCGAGCTGAACTTACTCTGTGGCTACTCGCTGATCAACACGGAATATTTCATAAGTACTCGGCCATATGTGACTGGAATAATCTCCCAGTCTCCGGACTCGAGGTGTCTGCCTATCAACAGATTACCCGATCAGGATATAGTGGCCCGCGTCTGATCCCGCGTCTCGCTACCCTTGCTTCAACACGCGCAACTCGAGTTCACTCCATCGTCCTACGTCCTAATAACTACTATGCTATTCTAATCTTAATTTCTTGCTCTTTTCATCGCTCATCGCGATCTCCCGCCCAAAATGCAACATTCGCAACTTGCCCCGCTCCCGAACAATGTGCCCTTTCGCATCGTGTCCAAAACCATTGGCCAAGGCGCCTACGCCTGGTAAGTAGGAATTCAACGCAAAGAGTGCATCGGCTAATATGAGGTTTTGCCTAGTATCAAGAAGGCCTGCCCCCTAGAGGATGACAACTTCGTCTTCGCAGTCAAGTACATCCACAAAGATTACGCCGCGCGCCACGGAAAGATCAATGCGAGACAAATAGCAATGGAGGTCACCGTGCATAAGCATGTCTCTGATCACAACAATATTATCCGATTCTTCTCAACGGGCGAAGACGAAGTGTGGCGCTGGATCGCAATGGAGCTGGCCGAGGGCGGGGATCTCTTCGATAAGATCGAGGCCGACGAGGGTGTCGGCGAGGATGTTGCCCACGTCTACTTTTCACAACTGGTCAGCGCAGTGAGCTACATGCACTCCAAGGGTGTTGGACACCGAGACATCAAGCCGGAGAATATGCTGTTGACCGGGGATGGAAACTTGAAGATCGCGGACTTCGGCCTCGCCACACTGTTTGAGTACAAGGGAACGCGGAAGCTGTCGACCACCTTCTGTGGCAGTCCGCCGTACATTGCTCCGGAGGTCATCTCCAACAGTACCAAGGGCGCGAACAAAGGGCACGGGTATCATCCTGATCTCGTGGATATCTGGTCCTGTGGGATTGTGCTGTTCGTCCTTCTGGCGGGTAACACGCCGTGGGACAGTCCGACGGACGACAGTTTCGAGTACCATGAATATGTAGCTACGAATGCGCGAACATCCGATGAGCTTTGGCAAAAGTTACCTCCCGCGACGTTATCATTGCTGCGCGGGATGCTGACTGTGGATCCCAAGAGTCGTTTCTCGCTCGAGGATGTACGACGACATCCTTGGTACACCCGTTCGAACAAATTCCTGTCCATTGATGGCAAGTTGAGAGACCCGATCAACCTCGCTACTTCGATGTTCGAGTCTCTCCATATCGATTTCAGTCAAGATCCACTGTCCCAACCACGGAAGGGCGCCAATCGCAGCTTCGACCCTATGGACATGGACATGGAAGACAATACAGGCGCAGGATTTTCTTCCACGCAACCAGAGATGTTGGGCGGTGGTATGACGATGGACTGGGACAATCCCCAGGAGGCAGATGTGTTCTCCTCCACGCAGCCTATGGGAAAACAGTTCGCTTCGCAAGGCGCTGTCATGGCGGGACACCTCGAAGACGAACCTTCCATGTCACAGTTCTCGCAACAGCCCGCTGTGCCAGTGAGCCGAACTCAGAACGCGCAAAAGTTCCGGGATATCATTCCCTCGCGCGCCATGACGCGCTTCTACTCTTCATGGGAGCTTAAGCTTCTCGTCCCACTTATCTGTGAGGCGCTTCATCGATTGGGTGTCCCGGTTCCAAGTGTGCCTGCTGTGACTGCTGGGGATACCTGTGCGTTGATCCGAGTGGTTGCCAAGGACGGTAGGATGTGTCCACTACAGGGCAAAGTTCTTATTGAGTGTGTTTCGGAGGGTGTCTTTGAAGTCGAGTTCGTCAAAATGAAAGGTGATCCTTTGGAATGGCGTCGGTTCTTCAAGAAGGTTGCTATCCTCTGTAAGGATGCTGTCTTCAGGCCGGATGAGTAGCGTGTGCTGCTCTACTATGTTTTACTATGTTTGATAAGGCTTGTATGTTTGCTTTTGCTTGTTTACTGTACGATTCATGATTGGTTGGTCACAATTTTGGAGGGATGGGGAGTTGGAAACGGGTTGGATATCTCGATGCAAATACCCCAAAAAATAGACATATGCTCGCAATGTTATGATTGGAACATAAGTTCAATCGAGTATCAAATTCTCCAACCTTGTCCATCGTAACGCACAGCCCACTTCTGAACACGAGGCCAAACATCTCTCCAGGGGCCAGGGCTACTTCCAAGATTGGTATAGTTGGTGGATATCTCGGAAAAGCTTCCCGAGACGGTACCTCAGTGCATCAGTCAACAACCTATCACCTTCCTCAAACGCTCCCCAGCAAGCGAATTGGCATCTCAACCGACCATAAATTGTCAAACGCCCTGTGACTCCACGTGACGGTCTGGACTCGGACTCGGGCGCAGATCGCGGGGAACAAGGGGAAAAGAGCGAATTTCGATAAGAGGCTGACATCCCCGCCAACGCTACTCCGTACTCTTTTCCCGATGCTGCTGTCGCGACTATGGATAAGCTGCCGGTAGAAATCCTCACCAGCATCATCGACCGTAAGCGGACCTTCCAAGTTCCCCGCACCGTCATCGTTAGCGAGAACTGATAGTATCGTCAGTCCTCGCCCCACGAGAGAAGGTCCAGTTGCAATCTGTGTCCAAAAAGTTCTTTAATATCGCCCGTGACAACAATCAATGGAAACTGCATTGTTATGAGCAGTCTTGGGCGGCTAGGCAGGCTTCCCGCCGAGCTGCGCGCGCTGAATCTTTAATTTCGGAACCGGCTTCCCTGTCGACGCTGGGTCAGGATACCCTGCGGGATCTGATTGAGCCTTCGGTCCCGGGTGATCGGGATGATCCTGGGATCTCATGGAGCGAAAGGGCGAGGGCGGCGGCTGAATGGGACTCCTCTTCGGCGGGTGAGCATGTCGATTGGTACTCAGAATATATAGCCCGCCAAGGGCCCATATCGCTATCATGGGTTGAGCCACCCTCAACAGGCAAAGGGGATGGGAAAAAAGACCATTCCTATGAAGTCAAAGGCATGGGACTGTTGAAAGATTGGAGTTCCGCGAGGCAAAACAAGATCGTTGCCCCTCTGGAGGATGGCAGTGTTTGCATTTGGGATTTAAATCATGCCCACTGTGGTTCTTTGCAAGCGAACAAAGGAAAGATTCTGGGGAGGAGTGCGCCAGGGATTCTCACAACTAACCTATCTGGCCGTCAAGAGCCATCTCCTTCCAAACCTGCGCTGGAGTTCATCAACCTAGGCGAAGGAGTCAGCGTAGACTCTTTACGCCAAAGAGCATATCTGGCAATTGGAAATGTCCTCAATGAAGTGGACTTGGAGACACTACGTGTTGTATCTCAACAACGATACCCATGGTCAATCTTCGCCCTTTCCCAGGAGACAGACTACTCCGTGCCCCTGACATTAGCCACCACACTTAGTCTACAGATTTACGATTCCAGACTATCAGCAATAGAGGAAGAAGAGGCAATCAGCTCGCGCTGCGAGCAGGTCAGTCCATCTATACCGGAACTGGGCATCTTCGCTCATCACGACTCCCCTCTTTTCCAACTCCAACCCAACGGACAACCGCCTACTCGAATCCGCAGCCCAGAACCTTCAGAAAAGGGAGCCAATTACGCCCCGCTGTTCCAACCAGGTCCTCTCTCAATTCTTCACCCGCCAGCTCCGCATGTGAATACCATTCTTCTAGCGGGCCGCTTCCCAAGTATCCTTTGTTATGATCGCCGTTTCTTCCCTCGACTCCAAACAACCGTTCACTCCGGCGGCCGTCTATGCGGTCTTGCTTCTGTGCCGGGTCCTCGCTTCCCCGTCTTCTCAGACTCAACATATCCAGACTCACATTCCGTCGTGGCATGTGGCGATTACAATGGACGCGGGTCGCTGGAACTCTACAACCTAAACTCAGCAGAAAATAACGTCCCACCAGACATGACCTCGAATCTACATTCCCAATACAAAAATCGACAAAGCGCTTCAAGCTCCAAATTGCTTTCTGTTGGCTCTCACGGAAACCGCATCGTTTTCTCAGACACGGAAGGAAATATAAAATGGACAGAACGAGACGGGCGCTCAGAGGTCCGGCGCTGGAATATCAATACTTCCCAACCGCAGATTGAATTCGGCGGTTGCCAGAAGCAAGCAGATGAAGAGCCTCGGGGCTTATGGCCTTCCCAATCACCGGGCAATCATGAGGTTGCGAGAAAGATTTTGCCTACCGGTGGGAATCTAACTGGGGATGAGCTGCTTGTTTGGACCGGAGAGCGCATTGGACGTCTTAAGTTTTCAATTCCTGCAGATTATGAGAAGGAGGAAGAGAATAGTGATGTCTTTATGCATGCGGAGGTGGATGAGGCTACGCGTGAAGAGATGCGACACCGGCAACGGGATGATTGGGAGAGGGAGCAGTATGGTGATTACATGCGTCGTGCTTTGGAGAGGCAGGCGGATGAGGTTCGTTGGATGAGTAGTCGGGGATTGGGATAGACATATACCCATATTGTATATACACACAGTGTTTACTTCCAAAAGAAATATTGCTTCCTGTTAGATTTGCCGGATGCAGCTCCGAGGTCATGCATATGTTGTCAGCTTTCCCCTTTATCATTGCTACAGCTTGTATGCCATGAATTGTCTACGGTAGAAAATACCCAAGAAGCGATTGAGTAAAATTCCAGCATGCTAGCATGACCAAAAGTGAGACTATTCGGACACAACCCATTGTAGACCTCGGAGAGAAGTCTTGCCACTTTTAGATCCGAGGCTTATCAATAGGCCGGCGTCCCGGCCCGCTTCTATCACGAGCATTGCTAATCCTCTTGTCAGCCACTGAGTCAACCTAAGTTCTCTCAAGGTTCCTCTTTTTTCCTCTCTCCTAGGTTCAATATTTGTCAATTGGATTTCCTATACAGTTGTGCTTGTACTTTTCCAGTCTCCAAGCTAGCCTTTCACCTTCCCCGCTCCAAATATCTTTCCCGCAGTGAGGGGCAAAAAAGAAGCCAAAATGCCTTCACCCACAGACATCGCGCAACAATTCGACACAATTGAAGACACAATTGCTGCCTTCAGTAAGTGCTTCCACCCAGCAATGGTTCACAAGCACCCCAGCCGCCCACCAAGCCAGTCGCGCGGGGTCCAGTTAGACCAACCCACTAACCGCAAGCAGAGAACGGCGAATTCATCATTGTGCTCGATTCACAAGACCGCGAAAATGAAGGCGATCTCATCATTGCCGCTGAATCCATCACAGCCGCTCAAATGGCCTTCCTAGTCCGCTACACGAGGTAAGAGCGCCACCGCGCCCTCCCCCACCAAACGCCCCAAAACTAACAAAACCCAGCGGCCTAATCTGCGCCCCGATCACTCCCACACTGGCGACTCGTCTCGCCCTCCCCCAGATGGTTCTCGAAAACGCCGACCCCAAATGTACCGCCTACACAATTACGATCGACTCCAGCGACGACTCCATTACAACCGGTATCTCCGCCGAAGACCGCGCGCTGACGTGCCGGACTCTCGCATCGCCGGATGCGCAAATAGATTCCTTCCGCCGACCCGGTCATATTATCCCGCTGCAGGCGCGGCCCGGTGGTGTGCGTGAGCGCACGGGTCACACCGAGGCTGCGGTGGAGTTCTGTCGTCTGGCTGGCAAGGCGCCTGCGGGTGTTATTGCTGAGCTTGTTGAAGAGGGAACTGAAGTTCCCGGTGTGCCGGAGGTTGGGGGGAGTAATGGTATGATGCGCCGGGATGCGTGTTTGGCGTTTGGAAAGAAGTGGGGGATTAAGACATGTACTATTGAAGATCTGGTGGAGTATGTGCATAAAACTGAGGGAACTGCCAACGGTAAGCAATAGTGCTTTGCTTTTTTGGGGCGGTCGTGTGTTTGGTACTTTGTATATCACTACGAGATCTCTTGGTTAGATGATTTATTATGCATTTTGAGATGTTTGGACTTGAGTCTGGTATAGGTTGCTTGGAACTTTTGCCGAGTGCGGAATCGCATAACTGGTTGATTGGGTATCTATGGTTTTTGATTGTGTATTAATGTACAGAAGCAGCGGTGCGGCAATTTTGGCCAAGAGAATGTGAAATCATGAGTAATGTGCTTTGCGTCGACAGCGAGGCCATACGCCGTTTGTCCCAAACGCCAAAGCAATGCAAGTGTTGTCGTTCAAAGTAATTGGTGCGTGGTGCATCAAAGAGAATTCCCCAAAGAGGACTGCATCTCCAGCAAGATGTCGCCTCGCCTACCGCTTGAGATGCGAGTAGTCCCTGAGAATGCCAGTCATATGTGTGTTGGTCGTCTTTCCGCTGCGACGCGGCTTCTTCGCCTTCCGAGACGGCGCAACAACCCGGGGTCCAACGACCTTGTTCTTGTTGGTTGGTGTGATACCAAACTTCTCTAGTTCCTCCTTGACGACATTCGGATCAGGAATCTTAATCTTCTCCCAAATCTGCTTGAACTCATCGTCGAAGCGCTCAATGAGAGAAGGATCATTGGCCCACACCATCTTGGGATGATCATCCTTTTTGTTCCGCGTCACGAGTAGCTTCCCTTCCTTCTCCATCTGATTTATCCCTTCCTCCGCGTTTGGCCAGCCCTCCTTGAGATCCCGAACACTCATCCCAGACGCAGTCTTCTGGTTCTGCAGATGCTTCAGGAGCTGCTCCGGGTTGCGGATGTTGTGCGTGGGACGGAATCGGAAAGTGCCTTCGCCGTTGGCACCACTAGGATCGAACTCCACCTTCTCGTGCATCTGCAAGATGCTCCGCAGAGCCTGAACGTACCCTTGGTCATGGGCACGGCTTTGCAGAGAGAGGTATGAGATGATATCGGAGAACTTGAGCGCCACGTTCTTGCTCTTCATGTGCTCGATGGCGAAGAGCACCTGGGTCATGATATCCTTACCCGTACCCGTGTTGGCGGGCTGCGAGTACACGATATCGGGATCATGGCGCTTCTTCTTCAGCAGCTCGCTGGTGGATGACGGTGTCGGCGTGGAGGATGCAACCTGGGAGCTGGTGCCGGAGACCGGTGTAGGTTGGTTGTTGTTGGCTACACGTCGCTGGGTGGGCATCCGGTTTGCCGACTCCTTCACGCTTGCATTGAAGCTGTTGAGCTGGTTCTGGAGATATGACATGGTGGCGGCGAGAGGGCGTGGACCGTGGGAAGTGACGGGGAGCAGGAGTCTCGATGAGATCAGAGACCGGAGGTATGTTATTCAGGCTAAAATCCCTCGCGTCCACGTGACGGGCCCACTTGTAGTACAAAGAGCGAGTTCATAGATGCTATTTCCCAAAGGTTTTTCGGAACAATGAATCATTTTTTGCTAGTCTGCTGCAATACGCTGTCCATAATCTGTTATATTTAGAACAGTCACGAAAGTTTTGTGACAGGGTTCTGGTTTTGGTCAACATAGAGGTCATTCTCCTCCACGAAGTAAAGGTGCTCCAATAATCAGAAGAGCCAACGGCTCACCTTGGAACTTTCATGTGGTTTTTACACATCAATGTCTAAATTGACATTTGACATACAAAATAGCCATAGATCGACCTCACTGGTTATCATTGTGTCAGGAAAAGCAGAAGGCTCAATAGACATATCCAAGCACCCATGCCTTGTAGACTTACAGTGGGACCTGATACGCATGCAGTGCCATTCAAACATGCACGACTGCTTCGGGTCACTTCATTGAAACGTTAGCCTCAAAGTCTATCGAAGCCGCAGGATATTTCACGACAAAGAAATATCACGTGATCTAGAAAGCTAACCGCATCGGGCGCGCCCCAAAGCGCGGAACTGGAACTCGCCCTTGAAGTCACCTCAGTTCTTTCTCTTACAAACCCAATCATTCAATCCTTCTTTGTTTGCTGGAAGCCCACTCTCCCTTACTCTATTTGCATCGTCATGATCTGAGTTTCTTTGCGAGCGCCGTGTGTACTCTCCGAGCAGTACACAGCGCGCTGAAACTCGAAGGCCAGCTCCAGCTTGCGCCGTTCTATCATCCACCTCTTGAAGTTCCTCAACCACAGCTTTTTGCTGTTGGTCATTCGACACCATGGCAGAAGCTGCCGTTCAACTACCTTATCTCGCATCTCACTATGCAATTCCTGAGACCACTCTCACAACCCTCACTCAGGCTCCGACTGTGGAGCTTGTCAATCAGCTCTTAGAATCCATCAACAAAAAGGCCCATGAATCCGATGAGCTCAAGTCGGACAAGCTCCGCTTAGAGGTGGAGCTTGAGAACGCTGTGCGCAGCAATGAATCTAAAGTGAAGGTTTTGAAGACCAGCGTGGAGAAGGGCCACGCGGAGGTGGCAGATTTGCGGAAGAAGCTTCACGATGCTGGTATCTATCTAGTGCTCCTTTTCGACGATGAATTTACTGACGTTTTCTAGAAAACACACGCTCTGAACTCGAGAGCGAGATCGCCACCCTCAAGTCCTCTTCCACTTCGACTGAATCCGAGACGACGACCCTCAAATCACGAATCACATCCCTGGAGGCCTCGAACCGAGACACATTGGCT
The DNA here is from genome assembly GCF_028827555.1 of Penicillium brevicompactum. Taxonomy (NCBI): domain Eukaryota; kingdom Fungi; phylum Ascomycota; class Eurotiomycetes; order Eurotiales; family Aspergillaceae; genus Penicillium; species Penicillium brevicompactum. Next base: position 1,836,594 of record NW_026623210.1, read on the forward strand.
TTGCTCGAATCCAAATCCGCAGCCCATGATAAGCTGGCCGAGGAGCTTTCGGCCCAGCACAAGAAGACCATCGAGCTACGACGTGAACTCTCCACTGCGGAGCAGAATCTTCAGAGCACCAACGCGGCATCTGCCAGTGCACGGTTCCGCGAACAGAGTCTGCAGCAAGAACTAGATCTGACCAAGAAAAACAACGAGTGGTTTGAGACAGAGCTGAAGACGAAGTCAGCTGAACACATCAAGTTCCGCAAGGAAAAGAGCAGTCGGATCTCGGAGCTTCAGCGCGACAATGAAGAAGCCAATTCAACCATCGATTCGCTTCGGCGCAGTGAGATCTCACTCAAGAGCCGTCTTGACGAGACCGAGCAACGGTACGAAGGCGCTTTGGCCAGCATCCATCAACTGAAGGAGGAGGCCATCCAAGCAACTGAGTCCTTCCGCATCGAACTTGATAGCTCGAACCGACTTGCTGAGCTGCAGGGATCTGCTGCGCAGACCGCCAAGCAGCGCGTCCAAGAGTGTCAGCTTGCGCTGGAGAAGACGAAGGATGATGCCGCGCAAGAAATCTCCCGTATCCGCGTGGAACTTGAAACGGAAACCAACGACAAGTCTACTGCCGAGCGTCGCATTGCTGAGCTGGAGACACTTGTTGCTCAGCTAGAGTCTGAACCGGAAAGAGGCAGATCCGCAAGCCCTGCACTTTCTCTTAACGGTGGTCCCCCCAGCACCCCCAAGCGATCCGCCCTCTTACGCACCACCGGTACCCCCAACGGCTCATTCTCTCCTCGTTCTTCACTCAACGGAAGGAGTCTCAATGTCACTCAGATGTACTCCGAGTATGATCGTATGCGCACCGCGCTCGCCAGCGAGCAGAAGCAAACGCAAGAGCTCAAGCACGCCCTCGACGAAATGTGCATGGAAGTCGAATCGTCTCGACCTGAACTTGACGAGGGCCGTACTGAACGCACTCGTCTCGAGCATGCAGTTGTGGAAATGTCTACCCTTCTTGAAGAGGCCGGGAAGGAGCGTGATTTCGCACAGAAGGAGGCCCGGAAATGGCAAGGTCAGGTCCAGGGCTTGGCCCGCGAAGGAGACATTCTTCGCCAGCAACTCCGCGACCTCAGTGCCGAGGTCAAGGTTCTTGTCCTCGAAGTTGCCGTCGCCAAGCACGGCGAAGATTACGACCGCGAGGAGCTCGAGAAGATCGCTCGTGGCGAAGTAGAAGAGTCCGCGAAAGAACTTAACGAAACCGGCCGCTTCATCAGTCAACACCTCACCACTTTCAAAGACCTTCATGAATTACAGGAGCAAAACCATACACTACGCCGTATGTTGAGAGAACTCGGGGATAAGCAGGAGGGCGAGGAGGCCCAGGCTAAGGAAGCTGCACGCCAAGCCGAGATTGACGAACTCAAGGAGCTTCGGATGCGCGCGCAGACCAACCGCGACGAGATCACCAACCTCAGTGCACAGATGCAAAGCTATGTCAAGGAGCGTGATACTTTCCGTAGCATGCTTATGCACCGAAAGAACGACGATCCTTCAGTCTTCTCCCAGTCCATGCCCCCCCGGTGCTACCCCTGGTAGCATTGAATCTGGACCGGACTACGCCGACCTACTCCGCAAGGTTCAGGCCCACTTCGACACTTTCCGCGAGGAGACTACAACTGACCACAAGGCTCTTCGCCAACAAGTCAATGAGCTCTCGCGCAAGAACAGCGAGTTGCTGTCCGATGTCAGCCGCTCGAGCAGTCAGCATGCCGCTGCATCTCAACGCGCAGAGCTCCTTCAGAGCAACTTCAATATGCTGAAGAGCGAAAACACCGAGCTTCAGAAACGGTACACTGCACTATTTGAAAACGCGAACCGACAAGACCTTCGCACACAGCAAGCCGCCGAAGACCTCGTCGAGGCGCAGGGTCTTGTTCAAAGCCTCCAGAGAGAAAGCGCTAATCTCAAGGCGGAGAAGGATCTGTGGAAGAACATTGAGAAGCGCCTTATCGAAGACACCGAGAACCTGCGTAATGAGCGAGCTCGTTTGGACTCGCTCAATGGCAACCTGCAGACTATTCTCAATGAGCGTGAACACACCGACGCTGAAAGCCGACGTCGCCTCCAAGCCAACGTTGAGTCTCTAGAGACTGAGCTGCAATCTACCAAGCGCAAGCTCAATGACGAAGCCGAGGAATCAAAGAAGGCGAACATGCGTCGTGAATTTGAGCACGAACAAAGCCAGAAGCGCATCGATGATCTGGTGACAAGCTTGGGCTCAGTCCGCGAGGAGCTGGTGGCCGCCAAGACTACCCGTGATCACCTCCAATCTCGCGTCGATGAACTCGCCGTGGAGCTCAAGAGCGCCGAGGAACGCCTGCAAGTGTTCCAGTCTCGGCCTAGCGTTTCTGGTCCCTCCGATGAGGCCTCCGCCGAGGGTCAAGATGCTGGTGATGGTTCTGGCCTCACCCGAGAACAGGAACTTGGTATCGAGGTCTCGGAGCTTAAGCGCGATTTGGAATTGGCCAAGGGTGAACTCGAACATGCCAAGCAATTGGCCGAGGATTACCAGGCCATCAGCCAAGCCAGTGAAGAACGTCTGGAGTCTGCCACTGAGACACAGGATCAATACCGCGAGGAGACCGATCGTCTTGTGGAGGAAAAGAACACCAAGATTCAAGATCTCGAAACCCGCGTCGAAGAAATCTCTGCTGAACTCGCTGCTTCTAATGCTGAGATGTCGAAGATCCGGGAGGAGCAAGCCGAAGCACAGCATCGCATTGATGAGCAAAAAGCCACCTTTGAGTCTCAGATCACACGTCTCAAGGATGACAACGAGCGACATGTTGCGGCCGCTCAATATCACCAAGAAGATCTCAAGGCCCAAGCTGAGATTGCTCAGCATGCTCAACAAAACTACGAAACTGAGCTTGTGAAGCATGCTGAAGCTGCTAGGAATATTCAAGTTGTTCGTGGAGAGAGCAATCAACTCAAGCTTGAGGTTGCTGAGCTGAAGACTCGATCTGAAACTTACAAAAACGACCTTGCCCAGAAGGAGACCAGCTGGGCAGAGCAGCGAGCTACCTACGAGGGTGAGATTTCCGAACTGCAGAAGCGTCGGGAGGAAGTGATTCGACAAAACTCTGTCTTGCACACCCAGCTCGAGAACATCACCAGCCAAATCTCAGCCCTGCAACGGGACCGTGCAAGCATTCCGGATGACGAACAAGATGGAGAACAGACCGCCCCCAATCTTGAGGGCCTTCAGGAGGTCATCAAGTTCTTGCGCCGCGAGAAGGAAATCGTCGAGGTGCAATATCATCTGTCTACCCAAGAAAGCAAACGTCTCACCCAGCAGCTCGACTACACCCAGTCACAGCTTGACGAGAGTCGTCTCAAACTTGAGCAGCAACGTCGTGCAGCCGCGGACAGTGACCACAACGCCCTCAGTCACAACAAGCTTTTGGAAACCATCAACGAACTCAATGTCTTCCGAGAGAGCAATGCCACTCTTCGAAACCAACTCAAACAAACCGAAGCTGCTCGCGACGAAAAGATCGCTCGTGAGAACCAGCTTGTCCAGGAAATCGAGCCTTACAAGTCCAAGATCAGCGAGCTGGAGAGCCAGCTTGAGGCCAAGGATGGAGAGATGCAGCTTCTGCAGGCCGACCGTGACCGCTACCAGCAACGCATTCAGAACATTCTTCAAAAGTACGACCGCGTCGATCCCACCGAGATGCAAGAATTGAAGGACAAGCTCGCTAGTCTTGAGACCGAGCGTGATGAGGTGATTGCCGAGCGGGACAACCTTCAAGCTCAAATGGAGACACTCCAGACACAGATCACAGGGTTCCCAGAGCAACTCCAACAACATGCTGATGAGCGTTTGGGCGAATTGCGCTCTAGGCTCACTGAACAATTCAAGGCTCGTTCCAAGGACCTTAGCTCACGCGTCAAGGCCAAGCAAGACGAGTTGAACGTGGCATTGCAAGAGAAGGAGGTCATTCAGATGGAGCTGCAAACCACGAAGAATGAGCTGGAGGCTTTGAAATCCAAGACGGCCGAGGTCCCCACCGCCGCCGTTCCAGTTGTGCCAGCAGAAGACGTTGCTCCTGCTCCTACTCCCATGGAAACCGAGGCGGTTCCTGTGAACCCAACTCCTGCTTCTCAATTCCCAACCCCGACAGTTTCGGTTCCAACTGCTGGTGACGCACAACAGATCCAGGCCCTTGAGCAGAAGATCCAACGTCTTGAGGCTGCTCTCGCCGAGAAGGACGGTTTGCTGGCCGCACAGGCTAGCGAGCAAGATGCCAAGGTCAAAGAGAGATCTGATCGTCTCAAGGAGCTGTTCAACAACAAGCTCGCTGAGGTCAGAGCTGCCCACCGCCAAGAAGTCGAGAAGTTGTCTGCCGGATCTGCCGGTGAACAGTCGGTTCCGGGCACCCCTGGCGCTACCGCAACTGCCGATGGACCCCCGGCAACCCCATCAAAGCCAGTTGAGCTTTCTGGCTTAACGATTCCCAATCTGACAGACGCTCAAGCCAGGGAGCTGGTCGCGAAGCATGAGACCATTCGCACCATTGTTCGAAACAACATTATGGGTGGTATCAAGCGTGAGCGCGAGAAGGCACAGCAAGAGGCGCAAGCCACCGGCGGAGCGAACCAGGAAGCCTTGGCTGGTCTTGAACAAAAGTCAGCTGAAGAGAAACAAGCTCTGCTGTTGGCCCACGAGAACGATCTGAAGGAAAAGATTGCTTCAGCTCTCGGACTGGCCGAAAAGAAGACAGCTGCTCGCCTGAGTATGCTAGACACTCGATTCCGCACCGCCAGCGCCAAGATTGATGTTGTGCAAAAGGCGGCGACGGAGACTCCCCAGAAGGCTGTTGTCGAGGTATGGGAAGTTGCGAAGTCCGCTCGTCCTGTCCCCGTCCCTGTCGCTGCTGCCAAACCAGTGGCACCGACTCAAGCTCCAGCACCCGCGGCCGCCCCTGCAACTGAAACAGCACCGGTAGCCCAGCCACAGGTCCAAGCCCAGGCTCCAGTCCCTGCCCCTGCCCCTGCTGCAGCCCCTACTCCGGCTCCCACGGCACAGCCAACTCCGGCCCCCGCAGCCCAAGCAGCCCCCGCTGAGACTCCTGTTCAAGCAGGAGAGCAACAAGCCAATGCGCCCCCGAATCCATTCGGTCAGCCTCAAACCGCTGAAGGCCAGGATGCCTCTTCGCTACCCAACAAGCCACCCGGAGGAAACCATACTGGCAACCCCGGTCTGATGCGAGCTCTCCAGTCCGGCCTACCAATCGCAAGAGGTGGCCGCGGCGGTCGCGGTGGCCAACACGGCGGTCACATCCAGGGTCAAGGACAGCAGACTGACCAAAACCAGCAAGGTCAACAAGCGAATGCCCAGCGCGGTGGAGCTCAACGTGGCCGCGGCCGTGGTGGTCACGCCCGCGGAGGAAACCAACAGCAGAACCTGAACGCCTCCGCGCGTCAGTTCATCCCTCAGGGCAATAAGCGATCTCGAGAAGACGGTTCGGATGCTGCGGCCGATGCCACCGGCGGAAAGAGACAGCGTGGCGGCGGTGCCCAACAGTCTCGTGGTGGAGGCTCGTCGTGAGCACTCTTCATGTTTATTCTTATTTCATGTATTTTCAATGCTATGTCGTCTGTCTGCATTATCGGTTATTGCGCGTGCAGAAGCATGGTCATCTATTTTGTCATGTATCTAGTCAATGTCTGGCGTCTACTGGGTATTTATTTCTTTGCTTCAATTGAAGAGATTTTGTCTCGAGTTATCCTCTACATCTGTCCTTCTTTCTAGACTTCTTTCTAGACCTCTTTCAGAGTATCAGTCGGGCTCATTCAATCAGTGTCATCAACTTTAATGACATGGCTTTCTGAGCCTCCCCAAATTTTGCAACACATGATTAACTGTAAAACTAAACTGGAGCCTAGAAACCTTGGTATGATTAAAGCGCAAATTTGAACCTGTTAACGACTGAGTTTCCGTCTGCTCAAGCACCTCTTGGGAAATTACGCCTCTCAACAGCCTTTGAGTCCTGGACAGCTACTTCGTCCCAAGCTTGTCAACGCAGGGACCAATTATGTGTGTTTCTCTACAGGCACTGGGTAGTTGAAAACACTGCATAGTTGGGGTATATTTTGCTGGCATTAATTACAATTATCCGACTATGCCAATATGTAACTTGTCGAGTCGATCCATGATACCATGGCCCTTGGAGAAGACCACTTAGCGGGTGGAGGGAAGACCAGTGGAGCCAGAGCCTCCGGAGGGCAGGCCAGTGGATCCCATACCAGAGCTTCCGGAAGGCATAGCCATGCCAGAAGAGCCGGTGCTGGATCCGGAAGATCCGCCCATGCCGCTCATCATGGAGGACATGTCAGGGAGGG